>NC_071473.1:9956633-10586592 GCF_028500815.1 Rissa tridactyla
GTCTGAATCCTTTTCAGATTAAATTCCTGCTACTGTCAGGGTCTTTACCAGTGAGTTTTCTAAGGTGTTGAGCGCAACACAAAAGTGGCAGAACTCTGTAACGTCAGATTGATAATAAGATAAATCTTGTTTATAATTTTAAATGAAAAGCTAAGTCTGCACCACCTGCAGAAAACATAAGAAATACACTGGCTGCTTCCCAGCCCCCTGGGCAGGTGTCATGTCCAAGAATGAACTTAGGATATGTATTTCCAGCTCAGAAATGCATACATAACAGTGTGTAACCTCTTCTTCTGTCAGCTAAAAAAAGCAAATAGCGTTACACTTAAGTTACCATTTTTTGTTTTTCTTGATATGCGTGCCATCACACCAATTAAATAATTCTATCTCAGTTTTAAAAATAATTTATAGGCAGATTCTCCTGAACTAAAGCATCTTTTGTGAAAGGTTACAGTGAAAGTGTCTATCTGCACTGTGATCAGACAGCTTGACTCTGAACAGCTGTATTTCATCTAATATGACTTCATGCTATGACTTGCTAACAGTGGGCTGTGTTGTGTGCTGTATCTGTACAATTAGCTTATCAGGAGATGTGAAAATAATATAAATATTCAGTGACGAATTTAGAACTGACATATGCTGAATTTCAAAACTGTGAAATAAGAGGTTACCAGGGTCTGATATTAACCCCAACATTCGTAACATGTTTTGTTTTAATTGTGATTATCTCTTTCCGTTGTCAGTATCTCCCTGGTGTGGGAAGCACTGCCCAAGTCTGTCCTGAACACCCAGTGGTTGTGGGGGAGCCTTGTCCTAACGTGAGTTTCCTAGTGCCAAGATTTTAACATATTTCTCAACTTCAGCTAGATGCCTTTCCAAAGGCCTAATCCTGAACGGTCCCCAGCTGTGAAGAAGCTGTAAGGTGCAGACAGCCATGAATGTTTCGGGGTTTAGCCTCGTTCCTCAGAGTAGCCACCACCATGTGGACCACTCAGCGTGAGGCTCTTGCTCTTGAGAAGCGAAAGGCTCAGCAACCTCTAACCACTGCCTTTTGGTACCGCCAAGTAAGGCAATAGAACCAAGTGATGGAAAAGTGGAATTTTTAGACACTCAGAGTATTTAGAAAAGGGGTGACTGTAGGGAGGAGAAGGTACCTCACCTTTCTGGGGGCTTTGGCTTTACAGCTGGGCAGCCGGTAGTGGGGCTGGCATTGGGGAAGGGACAGAGAGCTTGTCGTGTCCAGGGAGATCAGTGGGATGTACAACACTACCACGCAGTAAGAGCTAAAACCCATAACTGACAAAGCTGGCTCTCGGGCAGTAAGCAAAAACAAGATGAAAGGTCCTCTGACAGCAATAACACAGAAGTCACACAGGGGCCGGAGCTTGTTGTTCTCCGGAGGGGTGATGCTCGCTGCTGCACCACGGGTAGGGGCTGCGCTGGAGTCTTGCTTTCCCAACACCCCGGACCCTTTACAAGCTCCAGGTGCTCTGGGCATTTCATACCAGTCTAATGATATTGAACACAGTGCTACTATTATATAATTATAACAAGCTACAAGAACAACCTCATCATTGGCCTGTTCTCAATGTCTTGCAAGGCTTCCCTTTATTATTTAATTTAATTTCTCCCAGAGGTGGATTTAGAGTTTCTAGAAGCCCCGTGTTTGTGTTGCACTCAATGACTCCTCCCCAGTGTTGTGATTTACAAGGTGGCTGCATGTATACTCATAACTAATAGAAGATTTGTTTTTATGTCATGTACAAATTCTTTTGCTAAGAACTATGTAGTAACAAATTCTGTCACTTTGCTTTTCGGGTGGTTAATATATTTGCCTGACTTCCCCTCCCCAAAGAGCAGGGAAATGGAGATTATGCACTTTAACCAGAGTGTGTCTTTAAAGCTTGTGAGGAGGAGCGGAATAGGTATATTAAATGACTAAATAAAAGGACAAACCAAGTCCCATAAACTCATCTTTGTAATCACTAGGAATAACACATCATTAAGGCCAAATTATTTTCCCAACCGAAGCAAAGATGTGGAGTTGATTTGTACCAGTCACCAGTACCAGGTAGCCTTCAAACTGTCATCCTGATCATTAACTAAAGTTCTACAAGTTGTTTTCCACAGCCTGCTGTAAAACATCCTCCAAAATCAGAGTTTGGCAGTTCACAAAGAACTGAGGTGACCAATACCTGGTTGCGTATTCTCAAATGTGGTTAGTGGAGCAGGCAAAGAAGAGGATGTGACTGTGAATCACTGGTGCCTGAAGCTTTCACCTTACTTCAATTGCCATGGCAGGAGGGTGCCAGGGGTGCTTAGTGGCCTGTGTAAATTTCATGATTCTTTTGTATTTCAGTTGCTTTCCAAAACCCTTGCTATGGACCAAAATCTAATTGTGATGCTCTAGAAACAACAATGAGCAGCTCTGCTCCAGGAAGCCCATCAGACTCACAGCTCTCACACCGGGCTCTTGAACTTCAAGCACACAAAAACATTAATACCTTTGGCCTTAAAAACAAAAAAAAACCCAAACCAACCAAACAAAAAAAAAAAACCCAAAACAAAAAAACCCACGCACTGTAGTTGGGGTGCAGTTTTGCACTGAAGAGACATTTTTAACAAAGGGTGAAATCCCTTGTCCTTCAGAAGATGGTTTTGTTTACCTCAATCAGTGCTAAAATATTCATTAAAGACAGCAGAACTGCTTTGTATTATGCAGAGAAACTTTGTATTGAGTGTTGTCTGTATGTGTTCAGCATATGAATGCATAATGTTCTTAATACTCAGGCACTGCAAATAGTTGTTTTGAAAAAAGATCCAGATGACTTTCTAAAATGTATATTTGATTAAAAAAAATAAACTCAGGATTTTATCAGCCCTCTGGATAATTTTCATCTGAAAGACTGGACAAAATTTACTCCCAAGGAGTAAATTGATCGAAACAGAAAATGTGAGATTGGAAAAAACCCCAACCAACTGCTGTAACTTTTCTACTAATTGTTCTCTCCTATTGCTTTTACAGGCATCCCTGTGTTGGTTTTTTTGGGGTGGTTTTTTTGTTTGTTTGTTTTTAATAATGTGGACCTCTGTGCTGGGCTGGTTCTCCCCAAATGTGCTTCCCAGGAAACACCCTGGTTGCAGTCTTCCGATATGAAGTAATGTCATTCTGCTGGCATTAGTCAAATTTTCCACTGAAGCAACTGAAAAGTGCTCTGCAAAATTCACAGAAATGGTTTATAATTCTCAGCCTATAAAGCTAGGGAATTCCAAATTAAAATTGGCTTTTGGAGATGTGCATTAATGAATGTGAGATTGAGTTGGTGCCCTCTCACCCTCTACTTGTGTCCTGCTGGAAATATGTTGCTTCTTTGCGCCTTTATAGCAAAAAATGCCTGATCTGCAATACACCACATTATTAGGTTTTTTTAAACAAGTTTTCATAATGTTTTAGGAAGCTTGTGTTAGTTTTGTTGTCAGGAAATGAAAGCGAGATTCATGAAGGTGTGCAAACTAATTGGGCATAGATAGAGACGAGTCTGGTTTCTTTAACACCTGCAGTCTTAACTATGCAGTAACTGACTCATAATCTGCTTCGGTTCACTGTACAGAAGAGAAGAGCAATATTTTTGCAACTTATAGCAGTATCTAAGAATTTCTGAAAGCGGAGTAAAAAGAGATGACTTGACCACTTAGTAAGGCCATTTTTAGTCAAAATATTGTTTTTTCCCTTGGAATTATCCCATTCCAGTTGTCTAATGTGAATCTCTTTACTCCTGTGATAGAGGCTTAGTTATTAATAGCATTAATGAAATAAAACAGTGGTAAATTCCTATTTTTATTCATCAAGTGTCTTGTGCATATTTTTCTGCCTTTTGTCATAATCTTCTATAGAGCTACATGCAAGTGAGCACTTTCCTATTCCCCCAACTGCTATAATTCAATGTGATGGCTTTAAATAACGGGAAGCCATAAAATAGGATGGAGTTAAGCAAATTCATCTGGAAATAATGTGAAAAATATTATTTGGAGTACATACAGATCTTATTTTTAATTTTACCTATGCATTGCTGCATTAAAAGATGTTCCTTTTATGGTCCAAATCAACAAAATATAAAACTCCTAAAGGGACATTTCCTTACTCTTGCCTGAGAAATGAGTCAGTGATGCTCCTCTCCATATATCTTATTAAACAAAAATATCATTTTAATGTGTCTTTTATGTGAGGACATTTAAACGTGCTTGATGGCATTTGGTTTTCATTGCTACGAAGTGAGTTCATGAAGTTATGACTAAGGTTAGCCAGAACGAGCAATCGGGGAAGCTGACGTGTGAAGGTAAACTAGCATCAGTGCAAGCCTGGCTGGCGGCTATTCGTACGCTGACACGTGTGCTGGGGGTGTTATTGAGGGGAGGAACGTAGGGTGCTCACTACAAGTCTGCAGCTGCAGTTGTTTTCCTGTTCATGGCAAAACGCCAGTGGGGAGAAGTCAGGTTATGTGTCCATTCTGTGATTTCAGGTGGGATCTCTGCAAGGACGTGATTAGGTATCTTCCATTCTCAGGGCATCGAGGCAGCCTGTGGTGCACACGGGGTTTATTCTGACTTTTTTCAGATGGACAAGTAGTGCGTAAGCTATCAGAGCCGCTCAGTGATGGGTCTAGATGGACTTTTCTCATCTTCTGCATCCATATACTGTATATACTTCAAATACTGGTTTGCTGTCATTTTGCTGCACGGTAAGCTGTATTCCGAAGTGTTCCCTAGTCGTGGGTGCTGAGCAACTGTGCCTGCACGTGTGTGCTGCTCAGCTCAGTGACACCTGGACCTGGTGTGGCAGGGGTGACACAGAAAGCGTGCCTCTGGGAAAGGGGCGCTTCATGGGGCCGCAAGTGCTGCTTAATAAGAAAGGTACGCCTGTGCCAGATTAGAGGATCTTTTGTTCAAAATGCTACATAAATCAGACAAGGATGAATAGCCATGATTTATATTCTGCATTACTATGTGCGAGATGCTTTTTGCTGGAGAAGAGGGGCCGAAACACGTGTTATGTCTAAAAAGAAAGTCTGTACTAACTGCTGGACCAAAGCCAGATACATCCTTTACTGCATCACCTGCCAAAACGAGGAGCACAGCAATGGTGATGTGCTTTGCAACTGGGAGGAATGATGGTCTTCCTGCTCCTCCAATGACTAGCTCTGTGATTGAAGGAAAATCTAGCTTGATCTGTATGACTATTAAAAAAATTATGGTTTTTCATTTTGTCTGCAACAACCTTTTTACTGGAGTCTTAACCAGAAGAAGTGATGGTGCTAAACAGGCTCGTCACTTGGTCCTCACCTGCGTTGTCTGGACTCACTGCCTGACTCTGCATTTCCAGCACTTAGTGACTCTTTGGAAAAAATATCTCTAACAAGACATGCAGCAGTATTCTGTAAGTTTCTGCTTTAACCCTTCCTTCCACCACTTCTTCTACTGTTTAAATTAAAATCCAGGTTCACAGAGGCTCTTAATCCCACAGCAATGTCTACGTCTAACACTTAGCCAGGCCTATCTAAATTGTTGATTTTTTTTTTTTTTTTTATGATTGAAGTACAAGTTTTGACTGAGCTTTTTAGAGTGGAAGTAAAATGACAACCATATCTTCGGTGGATGTGCAAAGAGAGGAATTGGCGACATGATTTTTAGGGTTCTTTATTTCTCAAGCTCTGCTTTTTAAATGTTCAGGTGAACTCATGTCTCTTTGAAGATCTGTTTCCTTAGATTTCAGAGCACTGCCGCGCTGGTTGTTCTTCATCTTCCTGTTGTATCAGAGCTCTGCGGTGAAGCAGCAACGCCTTCTCTAACAGCCGTGTATACTGACAAAGGAAACTTTTTTTGTTGTGTCTCAAAAGAAGGTTCCTGAACCTACTCAATCCCAGATTTGCACTTTTTAAATCAGCTGTCTAAAAGCTCTATGCTTCCCTTGGTCAACAACAGCATTATTTATAGCCTGCCTGCCTCAAGGGTAGGAGATAAAGTACTCCTTTTACACCAAATATTTGTACTTCTAGTCAGAACAGAAGATTTAATGAACTTTATATTTCTGTATTCCTACTGGGAGGAACTGGTTTCTTCTGGTCCTGCCCTGAATTACTTGCATGCTAAGAAAGACAGTAAAAAATGCCTCAGTTGAAAATCAGGCTGGGAAAAGAGATGGGAAAAGACCCTGGGGTTTGTTTCTTCTCCCTTGGGTTCAAACCTGCTGACCTGCAACTCTGCAGCTGTCCTGAGGTCAGGAAAGTTGAAGGACCCTCAGAGGGAGGTACAGTGAGCTGGGACCCTCTCCCATCACACGGGGTCTTTGCAGGCTGCTTCACCGTACCCTATACTCTGGCCATACTCAGAGCTTTTAGCTGAGTAAATGAAAGTTTATGATTATGTAGATATGAAAGTATTAAATAAAAGCTTTTTACTTGGAAGGGAAAAAAAATCCCAACAAAGCCATGAAGGAAGCTGGTAGCAGGAAAGTATATTCAGTGTCTCTAGGATTTCAGCAAGAATAAGCAGGGAAATTATTAGTCGGTGTTTTGGGAGAGGTAATAAAATTTCAAAAACTAAAATTAAATCCTTATCTCTCTGGCAACAGAAATAGAAGACTACAGAGGTTATATGGGGAAATGTTGCCTGTGTTCTCCAAGTTCAAGTGGCCTCTGAGTGCAGGAACACTTGCCAGCTCTGGTACCAAAGTTTCCAGCAGTATTTTGCTCTTGTTAAATGTGAACACTTCTCTTCCATAGCTGAAGGACTATGGGAGGCTTTGCCGAGTCCTTAGGGCTGATAGGGTCCTGGAAAAGCAGGAGGAGTCCTCAGAGAGGGTGGAGAGGGACTATTTCTCACTACAGCCCTATATACTTTTAAGATGCGATGGAGTATTTCAAGGTATCACCCCATCCCATAGTGGATAATGGTAGTAATCATGTGTATGGTTGCCTGTAACTAGATTTGTACGGTCCATCAGATGTGTGGGGGGCTGATGTTGTGTGGCTGCTAGACATTAAAAGGTGGGAGGTGCCATGGGGAAGCTGCAGGGACTGTTCGAGCTTTGTAGGTGTGAAGAGTCTGCTGCCAGTATCCTTGAGTGAGAGTATAATCAAGGAGACCTTAAACTCAGATTTTCTAAATAAAGTATATATAGTATGTTCAAGAGAAGCCTAAACATATATCTTTCTTTAGCTGTGATGGCTGAATGTCTAAGGATGGATTTTGTTTCCTCTCTTGATATTTTATGCTTCACGTGTTAATTCTAAGCTTTGCTAAAAGCTCTGACAAAATTTACTTTTATTAGAAATTTCCCTTTTTAATTCTTCTCTCGTGCTTTTGCAAAGCCAGTGATACACAGACATAGCCTTAAGCAGTTTCTACAGCTTCCTAGCATGTCTGCCAAACAAAGAAAGCACAGGTACTGCAGGTACAGCGTTTCCCTCTGCTGTAAGCTGCTGGGCACAGCCCAGCCCGGAGAGGCAGCTCCATCCCTCTGGCTGTTTCTTCCCTGTGCTGCCGCCCAGCAGCGGGTCACTTCACCCTCCGTCTCCGCTGCAGCCCTTCCAGCCTGCCACACCTCGGTGTGCGTTTCTGAGGTGCTTTCCCACTTGTATCTTCTGCCGGCTCTTTGGTGGTGTCATTCAGTACATAGCAATGAATCTGGACTTTTTCTTAAGTTTGTGTCTTGACATCTTTGAATCTGAATTTTGTAGTTTAGGTCCTGTAAATTGTATTGCTTGCTTGGAGCATTTCACTTTTTCTCAAGTCTTTTGCCTTCCAAGCTGTGATGTTAGTAGTTGAGACTTTCGGCCATTTAGCTGCAGCACCTTGCAGTAGAACTGGTATTTGCTGCTTTCCTAGGAGATATGGATTTGGGCCAGATGTTTGGACCAAGTTACTGAAACTCGGTGTGGGGCAGCACCTGGCCACGGGGTGGAGGGGCTGGGTGGGCTGCACAGTGCAACAGCAGTAAGCTGGTGGAGCTGCACTTCCCTGAGGTCGTTGAAGGTCCCCATCACATAAATGCCCATATGCCCATGAGCCTTGCTTTGCCACAGGCAAAGCTGTTTTGGTTTTTTTGTGTGTGTGTGTGGTTTTTCTTTTTTTTTTTGTGTACTGCTCCTAAAAGGAGCCTTAAGCAAGCAGCTCAGACATACAACACTAAGGGAGATGAAGACACCCGATCCTCCCCCAAGCCACTTCAGTTTTGCCGAGTGTTCTGTTTTCCATGAAAATGAATAGCTCCTGAGCTGGAGAATAGGGGTGAGATGCCATTTGGGAAAGGGTTTCCTGCACCTTTTTTTATGCATATTTTCAACTGAGTATTTTGTAAAAGGTCTCACTGTAACTCTGCTGCAGACCGAAACCTAAAGAGCTGGTATCAGCCCATTTCAACAAGCAGAGATCTTTCCTGATATTAGTATTCCATGGAGCTATTCAAACATGGCCTGTGCACTGCTCTATGAGGGATGATTAAGTTCTCATTGCATAAGATGAGGGATTTTCCCACAGGTGTTCCCAGCCAGCGCGTACGTGCTCCTGTACAGGGTGCAGTGTGGCGTGGCTGTCTCGGATCTGGTTGTTTGCTACCTTCTGTCCGGGAGGAAACTACACTGCTGTAGTGCTAGGGTTATACAAAAATAATATGCTTTAGATGTCTTCAGCCAGAAAGGCTGACCTTAGGCTTACCTTGTATTCATAGAAAGGCTTACCTTATATTCGTAGACCATGGTATGAATATTACTAAGATACCAGTTTGGAACCTGGACTATTTCTTGCTCAAGACAAATATTCAGCTGTAGGTTTTTGTGTAGCTGCAGTGATGGAGGCTGCAAGGGGAGAAATATCCTTCAAGTTCCTTCTCCAGTTACTTGAATGAGAAGGGTAGAAAATATTTATAAATGCTTCTAGAGGTTTGAGAGAGAAGAGGGGTTTGAAGGACTGTGGATACAACTATCCTTTAATAAAAGAGTGAAGTGTAAATCATAGTTGGATGAGAACCTGTCTCAGTTGTTCCCCACTGGCTACCCCTTGCCATGAACGGACTGTTGCAATGGCCTCGCTCCTCCCTCTCTGCTGCGTTTTGTTGAACTGTTTTCTCTGTAAATTGAAAATGGGACATCCATAATGTGGAGATATTCTGGCAGACAGGGTGTCAGAAAAATCTGTGTATGATGCTCTTGTAATGATATTTTCTAGTGGCCGCAGCTTTTGTCAAATGGGCACAGACATCCATCCATGGTGATATTCCATAAATACGCGTATACTGCCAAATCAATGGGCAGCACAACACATGGGCTGAATAGGCTTTAGCTGAGTTGAGCATTCAGTTTATCTGTTTTGGCAGAAAAAGATGCGTTTCTGATATTCCGTATCTTTCTATGATAGCTCTTTCTCAGGCCATCCTTACTCTGCTTTTATGAGCTTCAGGATGACTGGGAGAAAGTGTTTGCTTCAGATAGCCCATCAGTTGTTTGATAGCGCTTTGGGTTCTGGCTTGGCGCAAACATTACTGTGTTGGTTCCCATCATCTTTGTATTCTTGGCACCCCGTTTTGTTCTCATTACACAAGATGTTCATGATATGGCTACTATTGCCATATGTCTAATGGCAGATAAGCAGTATGCAGCTTGTTATCTCAAAGGAGAGCCAGAGTCTTACTGCAGTCGGTGGAGCCACAATAATTTATATTAGCTGAGTCTAGAGCATCATCATAAGTCTTCGGTTTGTTTAATGCAGTTTTATAAAACTGAGCTGCTGGGCGAGGGAGGTTGGGTTGTTTTTTTGAGGTGGTGGTTGGATCAGCAGACAGTACTTCAGATCAGTTTTTAACTCTGGCCTTGCTTTTTTGAACTGCAACTGTAGCCTGGCACTAACTGTATTGCACTTGTGGGGAGATTGATAGAATGACACTGGAATACTGGAGTACTCGGAAGTACAGGGCAGGAGCTATGCTCGCTCCCGGCAACCCACGGTAATCTCCTAAAAGACTATATTTCTGCCATTCAACTGAAAACACATTTCATCTGATCTTTTTGTGGCATCCCTCTGTTAGAAAATGCTGAAGTTCTCTTGAGTATAGATTTGTTTTGTTATTTTCACCATCTGACTGCTCTAATGTGTCAGATTTATGATCTGATTATTTTGCTTTATTGTTAGATCCCAAATTAATTAACACTGCAATGGAGCTGGCTCATTAGCAATATTCATTAGGGTCATCCCACGCAGATAAGCATATCATCAGCCTAAGGACATGGATTTCCTTTTTGTATTATCACATCATTCATTTGCCCTTCCTGTCTCAGTGACACTCTGTGTTACTCCTTAATGCCAAAAAAGTCTACTTGACTGTCTTATTTGCTACGTATTCCCCGTCATCAGTTCCCATACGCGTTGTTTTAATGTTTGTTCGCACTGGGCAGTGTAATCTGCTGCTGCATTCCCATTTTACCCAAGCCTTCTGCCTTTGCTACTTGTATGCAAAGCCGTATTCGTGGTGTCACTGCAGGAATCATTTGATTTATTTTGAGAGATGCATCTTATTGAGTTCTCCTGCTTTGGCAATAACTAGGTATCAATATATCAATTGTCAGGTCAAGTCTCCTAAACAACATCTGGCTGAGCCTGCTGTTTCTTTTGTTTGTCAATAAAGCAATTTTTCCTCCTATCACCTTGCAAAGTGCTGTTACGCAGACCTTGTGTTTTCTTTATGTGGTGGCTCTGAGTCTCATTTCAAAACAAACTTCTAAGCCCCAGTTGTGACAGGATTGTCTGTTAGAGCCAGTGTTTATCAAACATTGTTAACCTACATTACCTCATGGTACTGTGTGTCTCAGACACTTCAAGAGCCTCATGCCTACACCTCATGGTCTGAGGCAGCTACTAACTCATGTGCTGCACACTAGATATCACCTGAAATTTTGAAAAATGTCTCTCTTTGGGTGTTTTGGACACTTCTGCCTTGTGTTAGATTACCTGAAATGAGTGAGCAGGAGCTCTAGTGTAATACTACCATCCTCGTTTTTGTAATTGCATTTGAGGTTCCCCAGGTCACCTACTCTTCATACGAGTCTGTGGAAAGCCAAAGCTTGCATGGTCCTTGAAGCAGTACCGTTCTACTCATCTAATTCAGCCCATGAAACACAAGACCAAAGACTTCCTCAGGTTAATTCATGCCTGGATTAGGTTACCTGCTGCAGAGAACAGGAGCCAAGTGAAGTGTGTGGCAATTTATTTTTTGCTAGAGTAGTTTAGGCTGCTTATCCTTGAGTATCTGAGAGCTGTAAACAAGCCTTTTTTCCATCACGTAACCAGACATATATCTGCTGTAGAGCCACCAAGAGTTGGGAAACGGTCGGTTACGTATTTCCATCACTTGGCTGGAGGTTTGGGGAAGGGCTGCAGGACAGAGAGCTGAGTCCTGCGTACGGAGCAGGGAGAGTTGTTGAGCTTTAGGCTACAACACTGCCAACGTTTGAGAGTTCACTCTATCTGTCAGATAAAAGTCAAAAGGAATGGATTAAAATTCCTCAAAATGCATTTGACCTTGTCAAAACACTTTAATTTTCTTGACCTTCACTTCACCAGTATCTTCTGTGTTTCAAGTCCCAGCCAAATTTTGAAGCTTGAGAATTTCCCAGGGATAGATTTTACTCTTTCCCATCAGGACTCTGCCCTGCACTGGAGTCTTGCCAGCGTGAGGACACAGTGGCTTGTGGTGGCCTCCCAGGAAGGAAGGTCTGAACCTCTGTGAGTGTCTGTCAGCAGGAGTTGCTGAGCACAGTCCGGGGACTCTGCTTTCTCGAATTGGGTGTTTAGTAAGGCAGGACTGATGCATCAGCTGTGCCTTGCCAGAGTCACACCAGCTCCCTGAAGGAGTGGTGGGTGTGAGCAAATGTATTTTAACAGTGGCACAACAGTAAGAAGGATGAGCCACAGACACTGAGAATGAAAAACCAAAACAGGGATGCATTTTCTTCACTGCAAGAAGTGGGAAGTCTACTAGTAGTGTAGGTGCTGTGCAGTCAAGCATGGTCCTCTCAGTGGTGCTTTAAGGTGATGGTATGGGTAGTAGATACAAAGGAGAAGGCAGCGGTCAGCATTTTGGTCATGGTGCTAATAGGAATTGTCCTCGCTTATCAGATCTCCCTGGTAGCTGGGATATCCAGACCTCCTTTGCTGCAGCTCCCTTGGCCTATACATTTTGTAAACCTCCAAATGACATTTCCTGATGGCCACCAAAGCAATCAGGAGGTCAACCTTCCTCCCAGCTGAAAGACGCTAAAGGGAGCGGTAGCAATTTAAAGCTGTTTAAAGCCTAAATCCTGGTTGTTCCTCCTAAGCCTTCCATTTAGGATTATTTGAATTAATGTACATTGCTGTCTGAGAAGTTTCTTGCTACAGGCACTGTATTGACATTGCCAGTATCTACTGCTTTTACAAGAAAGAAAACAGCTTGAACAAGGGCTTTGAAAGAATCAGGCTGTTCAGAAGCCAGACGGAGTTGGGAATTGAAGCCAGGTATCACAAGTATGTTAACATTTCATTTAATCACAAACTGTCGTCTTTTTCAATGACCATCTCAGAAATATGCCCAGAATAACCACTTTCACTGAAGTCGAAAGGCTGGTATTGTATTTAGGGTTATCATTCCAGTATGCACAGAAGAGCTAGAAGAAGCCTGGAGGGAAAATAGATGTAAGAGAGCAATTCTTGATGTTAGTGATGCCAGGGTTATACATATGAAGGAAGTTACTCGGAGATATATTTTATTTTTTTCCTTTAAGGGGAGACAGATGTGTAAGTACATATAATGGAGAAAAAATTCATAAGCCTTTAAAACAAACAACAAAAGAACCCAGATCCCTAACAGATTCAGTGCATGTGGTAGTCTGTAAATAGTTCATTGCAGTTGTCCTTCAAAGTAGTTCCCAGGCCGGGATTGCAAATGATTTGGAAACAAATTATTTAGTGAGAAGAGATAAAGTGCATGGCGTCCAGAAGTGAAATAAATCTCTTAGAGCTTGATCTGGAGTGGAGGAAATACTTGGGAATTTCTCCAGGTCAGACCAAATTAAACAGGGCTTTGATTTAGCAGTACCAAAACCCAACCCTACGGGGGTAACTCCCCAATACCATTGCTGTCATGAGGTGGATATGCACTGCTCTCCTCTGTGAGGGTTCCCGTTGTGAGGCTCATAGAATTGGGATTACAGCTATCCCAGGAAACGAAGTGATAATGATGCTCATTTGCATGCACTTCAGTTGTACAGTTGTTGGGTCTCAAAATGAGAAGTATGGCAAAACCTCTGTTTAACTAGAATTGGTTTCTTTACATGAAATGGAGAGAGACTTCACTTGATTAATTTAAGTCTGCTTCCTGACTTTCATTAGCAAATAAAAGCTTCTTTGTATGCTGGGGCGGGGACAAAGATATCAAAGACTGCTGTTTTCTGCTGGGTGGTTTTCCGGATCAAGCCCTCAGGAAGTGGCTGGGACATTGGAACTGCTGCGAGGGGTCTCAGACGCAGATCGGGACTGGCAGGTTTGTGCTCCAGGCTCCATGAGAAGACTTAGTCAGAAACTATTTTTGTTTAAAGCATTTCTCACTTTCTGCCATTATTCAAGACTTCAGGCCTTTTGCAGAGTCCCTCCGGCATCCCCTGCTGCAAACAAAGGTCCATCTGTGACCTGGCTGCTGGCCACTGCGTGCAGCCAGGGGAAATTTCGTCCTTCCCAAGTTACAGATGGAACCGAAAAATCAAAAAGAGGCCTTGGTACTGAGGAGTCCTGAGGTCGAGGACAGGGCAGATTTGCCCCAGAGTTGTACCACTGTCTCATGAGGATGCAAATGTTTGAATGAATCTTAATAGTTTTGTATTTTAGATAAAGCTGGATCCAACTTCATACCAAAGTTACATCTGGCAAACGCAATCTGAAGTTAGACCAAGGCAATGTTTTTTTTGTTTCTTTTTTTCCCCCTTTTTGCTCAAGAAGATGTTACCTGCAAGAAGTATCATGCTTTTCCTAGTAAAATTACTCATCTTGGGGTCCTTTGTTAATCTTAGAAGAATTATGTGTCTGTTAAGGTATGCAGACTGCGTGTTCCTTAACTTCCTAGCAGACACAGGTCTCCACTTATTGTCACAGAAGAAGGTTCAAGGCTATTTTCTGACAGGGAATCAAGGAAAGCAAGAATTTCTCAGAGGCTACTTGTGCTTTTGCAGAAAGGAAGGCTGTATGTGGATGGTGCAAGATGCAAAGTGAGAATTGCACCAGAGCTGGCTGCCAGACTGAAATATTGCTGTGCTTGATGGATTGTCCTTAGGATAGAAAGCCTTGGGTAGTCATGGTGGATAGGCAGATGGCATAAAGGTGTTTGATTTATTTACTTTTAATTACAGTGTTTGTTTAATTGTAGCACTGATGAAAAAGTCACAGAAAACACAGAAAAGCAGCAGTGAAGCTGCCTGAAAGTACCTGATGTAAATGAAAAAGAGAACTCTCAGCCTTTCCCTTCTCTGAATCCTCAGAGCCCAGCCCTGGGCACCATGGGCAGAAAGGGAGACTGAAGCAGGGCAATGCTGAGTGGCTCTTGAAAGCCGCGAGAGCCTTTCTGAACATTGCTGTTCTCTGGCAAAGCACATTCTCACATTGTCCTTTGGTGGCCAGGATTGCTTTGCTCGGTGCTTAACCCTGAACATCTGTGATTCGAAACCCTCTGTGGGGTGAAGAGAATCAGAAACATCACTATAAAGCCAGCGTTAAAAGAGATGCTCTTAAAAAGCACACAAAAAGGAACAGGAATCTTTCACTGAATCATTTCCTACAGAAAGTCGTAGACTGAACTCTCCTGACTTTGCCGTGAGTCACAGCCTCCCAGACGCACTCTGGTCAGGAGAAGGGGAGGGACGACCTTGCAGCTGTGACCCTTAGTTCAAGATGATCGACTGTTTCTTGAAAGTCTTCTGGAGATGACTCACGGTGCTCCCTTCGCTCTACAGCCTGTGGGCAAAAACATCCATCTGGAAAGGGGGAGAGTGAAGGTATCTGCCACGAACCATCAGGCTTTTACTGCAGATAGAAACAGTCAGTTGTTGAGTTGTGTGGTCTGTAAGCATGACAGGCCCTGTTTCCCATTATTTTGGAGAAAAGAAAAGAAAAAGAATCAGGAAAACAAAGTACATTTTTGAATGAGATGAGTCTGGTTTGATTTTACAATTTCAGATTGCAACAGTTTCCCATTTTATTTTTGTCCTCATGAGCTGTTAATTCTCCATCAGAATATGAACACAGTGAGTTCCTAGAGATGATTGAGAAGTGTCTGCAGCTGTCTCTGCAGGACTTCCCGTGATGGGTAGATGCAGGGTGGCCATCTCTGGGGCACGTGCCTTAGATGGGGTAACTGAATGGTTGCTATTTTTAAAGGGAGGAGGGTCACTAGCAGAAGATGATAGGGGACATGTTTTCCCATGTACTAGGTGACAAAATGTGATTCAAAAACTCATCTTTTACTGCAGTCTGGGAAACTAATAAGGATCATGGATAGGGGAAAAAAAAGACTTACTCTCGTCCATAGAGTTCGCTGAGTGCTCTCTTCAGGCCTGGGAAGGAATTGGAACCGCAGTATGGAGCAGCAAATGGAGGTAGGACTGTGTGCCCAGCCCCTCTCTGGGAGAGCAGAGCAATTCTGCTGCACTCCCTGTTGGACGAGGCAGAGATGCTGTGGGCTGGTAGGAGGCTCCTCTGAAAACCAAAAGGTGTCAAAAGCACGGGGGTTGCTCCGAGACGCTGCTGAGCCCTCCTGAGGCATTGGGAATGGTACTGCTATGTGTAGCATGGGGCAGCGTCAAATATAGGGAATGTTAGAAACCTCAGTTAGGCAGGGGCAAATGCAGTAAAGATGATCCATTGGGCCATGAGTAAATTTTGAGCAAGTGTGTGGTGCCGTAAAAGAAAAGAAGATAGTGGTCTAAAAGGAGAAACAGAGTTGCCAAAGGCATCAACAAAGCTGGACGTTTGGAGGAGTTTATACAGTATTTCCCTCTGCGTTTGTATGCGCTGAGCACCGCTGCAAAGACGGCCAGGGGTTACGTTTCTGGGTACTAGCCCTGATCCACTTCACATATTTGGACAGTGTTCGGGTAAAACAGAACGTGGTCTGGGTCAGTGTACTGAAGAGATTTCAGGAATGCCATCCTAATGTGGCACATCTCAGAGAGGGCGATTTTTAACTGAAGGACATGGAAGATGCGTGGGGCTGCAGCAGAACTGATGAGTGACGGAGGTTGAAGAGTCCAGCTGGAAATTTTGGCAGGGCTAATGGAATATGCGATGAAAGACTGGATTAGGACTGGGACCTGGAACAAAACAGCCTGAGATTATCTGTTGGAAGATCTTGAATTAACCTGTGATGATCAGCTTCCCTTGGAGCGCAAGCTGTCGGTCTGACCTCCTCTGCTGGGCGGGTGGCATGGCAGCAAAGCTCTGGGACCCTGTGGAGGGGAGCTGGTGTGGAGGGCCCTGCAGGGCTGGGAGGCAGATCCTGCGGAAGCCACTGCCTGCTGGGTGGAAACAGAAGCGTTTTGGAGCGCCAGCGTGGTGTGCATGGGCGATGACAGCCCGAGTTGCACAGGATTATTTGCCAGATGAAAATTATCGTTGCAGCAGAAGATGAATGAGCTAGCAACCTGAAAGCAAAAGGAACACTTACTGATTTTAAATTGAAAATTGATACACGATCCCATGTGTTATCAGAGATGGCATTTGTAGTGCTGAAAAGGGAGTCATATGGAGTGGAAGGTGAGCAGGTAAAACTCTTGGGGCTCGGCTAAAGGAATATGAGCTAAAGGAGGTAGGGGTAAATAACTGGAAAAGATTTTGCTGTAGTAACAGCTGGTAAAAGTGCTTGTTATTGTGTTGAGTACATTAATGTCCTTGGTGTTTTTAAACCTGGGAGTTAGTTCACTGAAAGGTCAGGGACTGAATCAGTGAGAGGGAATTTAAGGATATCTCCAGGGAATGAGAAACTCTCAACAGAACACGCCTAGAGCTGAGAAAGCCCCGCTGCCCAAAGCCACGTCTCAACAACCTTTCTCTTCCGCTAAGGCAGGAATGATAAGATGAGTTGGATTTCTACTCTTGGTGTCAGATGCTGATAATAAGTGTGCTCACTTGGGTTTTTATTGGTTATAGCAGGGGAAAAAAATGGAATATTTAGCTAGTGCTGAAAGAAGTAAATTAAAAGTGAAAAATCTCTGTTGCTGCCAGGAAATCTGAATTGTTGATTTGAGAGGAAGCAAAGCAGTAAGGGCTGCTGTGGGCAGTGCCATTTGATCTCCCTTGCCCCGGCTGCGGGTTCAGCACTGCCATACCTGCAGCAAAGCACTGGGATCACTGTGGGACTGTCCTTCTCCCAGAGGTGAAAGCCCGAGAGTTTCCCCGCGGTCCTCTGAGGTACGCCCTTCACAAGGTGGGATGCGTAAGGGTTTGCAGGGAGCAATTAGGGCCAGCAGAATTGGCCATTCTTGCTCTGTAAGGGCCTCAAGAGCTGGACATACGGCATGAAAGTAAGAAGAGCCCCAACCTCATGGAAAACAAGCGTGATGGGCAGGGTGACTATTTGTTAGAGGAACAAACGGCGGCTTGTACCTGGATGCCCCTTTCACATCTTGCAGAGTGGTGTGCGCAAGCATCCATCTAGTAGTGTGTGTTTTAAAACGGATGCAAGTAAATATTGCAGTATGTTGTATAGACCAGAGCAGACTGAAATCAGTGAACTCTGCAAGAGTGAACAGCCAGCTCCAGCAAACAAAGATGCTGCCGTGTGTGATGTTCTCCGGTCTTTGTTTCCTTTCAGTAATGGTGACTAAGGTGCAGTTATTTATGTCCTTGGTAGTAAGTATTGGGAGGCAATCATCATAAGAGCAGGCAACATCTCAGATATTTAAAATTTCAGTAAAATGTTCTGCCCTTCACATCTTTGAAGGAAGCAAGGGCAGAATAAACTTGTGTACGCAAGTGGGGATCTACGTTAGTGACATGTGAATTAGCCAGGCTTGCTGTGAATGGGAGCTGCTCGTTGTCTGTCACTGAAAATACATGACTTTGTATCACACAGCTCGTCTGAGTGCTCAGATAGGGTGATAGAAGGACTGCATTTTCTTTCTCTTTTTTGTTTTTAATTATTGTTTTAATGGCACAACAGAATGGG
Source organism: Rissa tridactyla (assembly GCF_028500815.1). NCBI lineage: Eukaryota > Metazoa > Chordata > Aves > Charadriiformes > Laridae > Rissa > Rissa tridactyla. The sequence goes on from NC_071473.1 coordinate 9,974,869, forward strand.
AAACAATGTTTGTTTCCAGAAATGGGTTTGCAGGAGCTCCTAGGAGGCATTGCAAACACTCAGGCATTCAGGCTCACCCCACAAAGAATAAACGGGGAATTGATACATGTGAATAGACTATGAGTCTGAATAATTGTCCTCCCAAACTCTGCGGGGAGTGCTGTTAGAGTCTGAACTTTGTGGGAGGAGAACTAGGATTTATTCGGTGAAGATTCACTTACCATAAATAAAGAAAAATAAATAAATAGGCTAAATAAGTAATGAATAGTTCAGCCAGCTCTAATGCTAAATAAACATACTGAATTGTAATGAAAATACTAAAGCCTGTTTGAACTGGAGATAGAAATCCAAGGAGAAATAACTGTGTGGTGCTTAAATTAGCACTCACCATAAAATATAAATATATGATATAAAATATAGATTATTTTTTTTAAATTTCTTTTTTCCTCCTGAGATTTTAAAGATTCATCTGTTCCTTGTGTCTGGAAGGCTTGAACTAGACCCTGTTCAATGCTATACAGTGACATAAATCGCTGAAGAGTTACAAAATTCCTTGATGTATGCTTTTGGACAGTAACTATATTTGTAGAGGCTCTCATGGGGGTGCATTTATGCTGATATGAGAGTGTTTTAAATTCATATAGCTATCTCCATATGAAGCATTTTTATAGTATTTTCCACACCATGGGGGGTTGCACGACTTTAATTATACAACTCAAGCTGAATTGGTGAAACTTATATGCGAAGATAAGCCTTTAGCAAGGCAGACTCCTGCACTTGAACTTAAAAGAAAATCATTTTCTTCTTGTGAGTTCCCCTGAGAACAGTTGGAAAAATCAATAGCTGCTCCAGCGCGCAGGAGGGGCTCTGCTTTGCAGCCAGCCCAGCGAGTGGCACAGTTGGTGTACGTGTGTGTTTGCTTGTGCTCCCATCCCAGCCTAGCTGAGATGACCCAGCTCTGCCTGGCACGAGGCTGCTCTGGGGCCACCAAATACTAATCAGCCTCTTGCGGCCACTTTAGACCATTTATTAAACTCTGTAGAGCTGCACTGGAGCTGCAAACTGTGGCGCGAGTCAAAGAGTGGCTTGAGTGAAACTGTGTGGTCGAGCCAAAGAAAAGCAATGTGCAAATGGAGCTCTCAGAAATGGGGCAGGAATATTTCCCTTGGAGGAAGAGCAGTTGCCCTTTGTTCGAGGGCAAACACCTCAGGTGATGGGGTGGGACCAGCCTCGTGGCCGGTTCTGGTTGATGGGCTGAGGATGACCAGCAGTGCTGGTGCTTTGATCTCTTCAGCTTTGTTGACCAAGAGAAACCAAAATGCCCTATAAGATTAGAAGCACTTTGGAGATTAAATGACAGCTATAAATTGATACTGACATCCCAGAGGTGGACAGGAGGGTCTTAATGTGCAGATTGGCCACTACCTTCCTCTAAGGATGTGGGCAGCATGATGGCAGTGAGAGGGAAAAGACCTATCGGGAGCTAAGATTCACTAGCTCACCTGATAAAAACAGGAGAAACTCTTTACCTTCAGTTTATCTCCATCCCTAAGTTCTGCAAAGCAGCTCTTAGAGGCAGAATATATCTGTATTCTCTGACTGTGCAACACAACAAACAGAATATAAGAACTTAGCAGAAACTAATAACGTATGTAGTCTCCCAATGTGAACTGAAAATGAAAAAATGAGAGCTTTTTGCTTTATTATAATAGCGTGGAGCAGAGTGAAATAATGGCTCGGCATATGAAATAGAGTTAGGGGTATAATCAACCCAACCCCCCCGTGATCCTACAACAGAGGCACTAATACTGGAGTCAGACAGGAGAGTTAATAAATTAAGGTGCAACTAAAATAGATTCATGGTCATTTAACAACATGTCAGGGCTCCTAAACAAATGAGTATAATGTATTTAAGTCTAATGTAAAAATAACTTTAAACAGAAAAGAATGAGGGAAAGAGAAAATGGGAGAAGATTTATTGCAGCAAGCAGCTGAGGTCAATGTTTTCACCAGAACAGGAACAGAAAACAGCACACGTGTGCCAGAAGGTGGCTGTCACACTTCCTCCTTCCCCTGGTAGGAAGTAAAACACATTGAGAAAGTATCTGAATACCCTTATGGTGAGTTGTTGAAGTGCCTAGGAATTGCCAAATGTGATTTGTCATCTTGAATTCTCCTGGAGCAGTCATTTTCTCCTGAAGTCAATGGCCTCATGTCATGAGAACCAGCCCCAGCATTCCCGCTCTGAGCATTGGCTCTGGGACTTGGCTGCTGAGCAAGCGTTCACATATGGTTGGGGTTTTTTTGTGTGGTTGGTTGTTTTTTGAGGGGCAGGTAGAATAAACTTGAGCTGCTGATTTATTTCTATTTTGTTCCCCCTGCATGGTTTTCAGCTTGTGAGAAGTCACCCTATCTGCTGGGTTTCCCATTGAAGGGTGATAATCATCAGTCCATCTCAGACAGAATAGATGCAGCCAGCGATTCTCTGGCTGCTGGGAATCCATCTCTGTCTGCAGACCTTGGCTAGGTACTTTAGGAAAAATATATACAGCTATATAAATGGTTACTTTTAAGCAGTGCCCTAAAGAGAAGCGAGGGGAATTCAGAGCTACCTATGCAGGCATTCAGGATGTTTTTGAGTTAGCCAAGGGAATGGCTGGTGGGGTGTTGGGAGTGCTTTAGCAGCTGTTCCTGGACAGAATAGAAAGACCAGTTTTTCTGAATGGGCAGTTATGGACTGAGCCCTCTCTGACAGACACAGTGCAAGCATGAAGCTTTGCATTCCAGAGTTTCAGCATAGTTGGGTAGGGCACAAAGCTGTCAGTGCTGTGCTGAATGCTGAGGATGCTCTGCCTTTCCCTTCCCATCCCAAGAGCTGTTGCACGTGGATTGCTTGTTGGTTGTGCCCCAGCCTCCCCTGCCATCACACCCCTGAGCAAGGCGTCAGGCCAGGGCCTGGGCAGCCCCCGTGGCTAACATCAGACATTGCTGGCGAGATTAAGCTGCACACCTTACCCGAGGCACGTGCAGAGCCCTTCGGAATGAATTGTTCTTAGTTCTTGCACACTGGTCTATGAAACGTGAACTGGGGGGAGCATGGCATTTGCAGGAAGGACCCTCACTGTTACAGTCTTCTTCCTACTTTTCCCCTCCGTGCAGGGCTGCACCAGCTCTTCTGCCTTTCGTGGTGAGAAAAATGGGGAATAATTGTATTTCTTACAGTACTATTACTTCCTCTGCTCCTGTTAAAGCATGTATGTGCCTAAATAGGCTCTCTAAGGACTGCACTTTTAAAAATATCTAAGTGAGTGCTATAAAAGAAGAAAAAAACTTCCTTTTTTTCTGAGATTAAAATAAAGACATTAATTCCAACATTTAATGGCTATACTGTGATGGTGCTCGCACCCCTTCCATGTTCATTTTTTGTGACTTGTTTAGCACTTACTGTCAGTGTTGTTCACTGAAACAGTACATTATAAGTGAACAGGCTCCTAGATGACATGGATGATTTATAAATACTTTATACAGTCAGAACATATTTGTGCAGGACAACAATTTATTTGGTTATTTCCAGAGACTGAGCCACTAACAGTTACATTAGGGAGACAAAAAGGACTGAACTTCTGCTCAAGGGGGTCTGATTTTGGCCGTTACCCTAACGAATCTACTATTGCTGGATAAAAGTAGATAAGAAGTTTAAGCTTCAGGCTTTGTCTGCTTCAAAGATACCTTAGAAAAATGAAAAATCAGGACTTGCCTCTTCTAAAGTTGATATAAAACTCCACTGATGTCAACAGCACAGGTGCAAGGCTTGGGAAGTATTATAGCGTGAGAGAAATATTCTTGTTCTTTGCTTTCTGAATCAAGTGTTTGATTTAAAGTTTGTAAATGTACTTTAGAAATCCCTGGCTTAAATCTCTTATTTGAGGCAATAAGGTATCCTAGGCTCTTATGTCATAGAGCTAAGTCTACAAATAAATGTAAAAGAGAAACAGATGTAGACAAATATAAGCCTTGATCCGCTTTAAGATCTCAGCAAAGGGGCTGGGATCCCTGGACCAGCCAGCGGCCCCCGCACACTGGGACCCACCTGTGTAAATCTGACAGCAGGATCAGTTTTGCTGTGAAACTACAGTAAAAAAATGTCCAGATCATGTTTTCAGTGATGCTGAAAATTTGCTCCTCTAACTGAGTTTAAATGGAGCAGGAGTGTTCAGGATGTCAGGTCGTGCCTCTGTTGAGGTGCATTAGTTTGAGTTTGAAAATAATGACTTTTGTAGTTAAGCTGTAAGTGTAACTATATGAGAGATTTATAGGGGACAACTTTGTCTTGAATTACTGTTACTCTATCCAGATGTGTTCCTGGACGTGTGTGCCAGGCATGGGCTTTCCCTTTGTAAATCCTGGGAGGCTTCCACGTTGCAGAGAACAGAGCTCCTCAGTGCCCCAGTGTCTGGGAGAATCCGCAATATTGCTCACTGCGATAGGGCAAAATGAATGCGATCTCAATTGTAAAATTATCCCTTTCACAATTCAGGCCATTTCCAGTCCCTCACCACAGTAGGGCTTCATCAAGATGCAGGACAGGTTTACAGAGCCCTTTTCCCTCCTGCTCCATCATTCCTGAAACTGCCAGATCTCCCCAGCAGCTCTGCTGGTTTTATTTGTTTATTTATCTGCCGTTATCCTCCTTGTTCTCCATACTTGGAGGTCAGTAGATGACCAGCAGATTTGCCCAGTTTATTCCTGTGTATGACAAAAGAGACCTGGGTCACCCAATGAGCTGCGAACTTCTATTTCTATTTCGTTGCGGTTGTTCGACAGTGATCTGCACACTGCCAGTCATCCACCATATTGATGAGATTAGCTGGTAATTAAAAACCCAGCCAAGCCAGGCAGAGGAAGATGACTCAATTAGCAGAATGTCACTGAATCTAATTTACTTTGCTTATCACAGATTTATTCTCTAATGAATTAGAAGAGAAGAGCAGGACACCTTCAGAGGGAGATCTAGGGGCTTAAAAGGCTTAAATGTTTTCTAACCCCTTTATGCTCGTGGTTTGGTGTGCAGGGAGTGTGCCAATACTGCTAGTCGCACGGAAAGGCCACTTCCCAAGGAACGCACCCTAAGAGAGCGTTATCAACTGAGAGCTGTCGTGCTGTTGGCTTTTTCATGTGACAAGTACTGGTTAGGTCAGACCTTCCTTTGTTTTTATAAGCCTTCATATATATTTTTAAGTCGGTAGTAAGCGGGGGCTTTGGATGTCACGTCATTGGAATCGTGCTCAGGGAGCGTTCGATCTCAGTGACGGTGGAACTGACACTGAATGTGATATTTGGCAAATGAAAGTATAAGGGATTTCCTGGAAACAAAAGCATGTCAGAAATAGACATTTTCCACTGTAATGAGTATTTTAAGGCGCTTCTCAATGTTTTTCTCATTTCAAATGTGATGTTCAGATGATTAACAACTAGAATAACGTATTTTACTGAAGCCCTTTGGAAATACTTTAAGAGACTATTGGACAGATGTACAGCTTAATTTGTATGTAAAGTGGAGACTATAAACCATTATCTCTTCTGCTCTCTTTATAGTAGATAGCATAGCATATTATGGTTGATTTAAGTGAGGATACTACTGGGCCCTAAGCTTTTAATCTGATCCACATGACAAAGCCCACATGGCTTCATGGGTCTCACTGAGCTCACGGGGACCCTACGGGGATCTGTCCATGCTGGTCACACAAGGGGATCAGGACTACGGGCTGTGAGTTTGTTACTCTCATTGGAGCTTGTGTATCACTGATGGATACCTGACCCTTTTAGTCTGGGAAGATGATTTCTGGCTTGGCAAAAAGACGCCAGTTGGAGCAAACAATCTCATTCTGCTAACTCTGTTCAAGTAATAATATATATATCAGAAAATATGAAGCTTTTAAAGCTTCCAAAGCTATTAGGGAATCTCTCTCAAGAGACTTAATCCGTGCTGGCATCTCTAACAGTCCATTGAACTGGTTTGGAAACTGTAATGAGATGTATGCTTTTCTGCAAGTGTGTATGTGTATGTTGATTGCAGGAGGGAGGGAAGACTTGATAATGAGAATGGATGGGATGGGATGGGAAGCCTTCTCTACTTCTGTCCTCAATCTGTTACCAAGATATGAGAAATGTCGGTTCACTGAGACTGTAACTGTCCCTAAAATTCACTACTTTCACTAAATTTATAACACAGCTTCCGCACAGAAGAAAAAATATTTAGGTGTAGATTACTGTGCAGAGGTGGACACAAGTATTTTGCAATTTCAAGTGTTACACTTTAAATATTCTTTCCTGCTATTTTAAATCCATATTTCCTTATTTCTTGCCCCAGTAGTTCTCCATATCACAGAAAGCAATTTCTTCAGCAATGTGCAGTTGTTAGGGAGCTTCTTCTCTACCCCATCTCAGTTGCAGCAAGCTATTTTGCAGAGATTTGACCATTGCCAAACATACCTTTATAAACTAGTCTGGAGAGAGCAAAACTCACTAAGGTATTCTCATCAAGTTAATAATGACAAGGAAGTCCAAATCCTCTCCACTGAGTCACTGGAGTTCTAGTGCCAGGAGGTACTGTGTCATGTTCAAATGCTGTCAGCAGCTCTTGGAAGTGGGTATTTTGTATGTGTGCAGTTACTGAGATCCCGACTCCGAGACCTTTATAAAAGTCTAAGTGAACTATACAAATTTATGACTAGCTGTAGCATTGATATTAACCATTATTAGTTCCATTCTAACTCTGCTGTTAATACAGTGATTACCTTTGTTATTATTACTTGCTTTTTTTGTTAAGCAGGGAATAGTGTTTCGCACACGTTCTTAGGCATATAAGCCACAAAGACCAGCTCAAAGACCCTACAGTTTTAGAGCTAGATCTGCTCTGCTCACAGCAGGCAGACCTTACTCACTAAGCCTTTTCAATGACTTTCTTGATGGAAAATATTGCAGACTTCCACAAGGGCATCCCTGTCTGGCTCCAAGAAGAAGACAGGCAATGAAAGAGGTTAAATATTCATTCATTTTGCTTTTGGATGTACCAGCTGCAGAAACTGGGTCTTTTGATGGTTTCTATTTGTGAGCAATTTCTTGCGGGTTTGGAGAAGAGATTGTAAGCTACAGGTAACTTTAGCATGGCTCCGTTGTTGCAGCATTGGAGCTGATGTAAGCGTTAAGTAGAAGTGTTAACACAAAGAGATAGGAGTGAACAGAAGTGATAAAGAAAGCTGGGGAGCTCCTCAGGGATCCAAGGATGAGAGGCTTAAACTCATTGCTGTGAAACACAGGGAACAAGAGGAGAGAAGCCGAAGGATGTCATCAGGAAAGCTTATGCTGTAAAAGATGAGGCTGGACTGGAAATGTGAGGAAGCCTGCAGGCATGGATGCTGGATGATGGCTGGGTGTTGTAGGTGGTGAATAGACCGCTCTATCGTTGCACAGGAAGGAGAGATACTTTATATGAAGGCGTAAATGACTGAAAATTTATCAGTTAAGAACAAAAGAAAGATGTGAGTCAAAGACAGTGGTATTAGAGGACTGGCACTTTTACATACTCTAAATCTCAGGGATTGGACAGATCAAAGGGGAGTGGATTCCAGGATTAAGGCTATTGAATGAAGACTCTCCCCAGAGGCGCTCTGGTTGTAAGAGTCAGTGCGGGTATCACCGTTACACTCAGAAGCAGCACCGTGGAAAAGGACCGTTCGAACAGTTCCTAAGCCCAGTTACACAGCATCCTTCTTCCCCACGGGATCTTAAGGAACATATCAGGAAAAGATCTCTGTCAACCAAATATTTATTTTAAGTGATATCACTGGAAAATGCAATGGATAAAAGGAACTTAGGCCTCTGAGGCTCATGTGTAAAACAGTGACAACCCTCTGCTCTGATGTTTTGGAGTAGCTTTTTTTAGATTGCCATCATCCATGCATGGCTCCCTTAACTCCTTCAGGGGCTCCATCCTTAGTCCCTCCCCTGAGCAGCAAGGCAGCCGTGGTTCATTTAGCTAGAGAGAATTTGGAGGCGAGCAGAGGCTGTATAGATAATAAGGCACAGGAGGGCCTTTTATTGCTTTTGTGGGAGCTGAAGATGAGCACAGCAAGGAATGGTTTCATTCACACATAACAAGCTAGACACCATCAAGTGTCGCTTTTAATTCTCCAATTGTCGATTAGAAAGAAGAGACAGAGAAGCTCAGAGCCCTGTCTAATGTAGCCACGTGCACTGCTGTTCCCCGCACTGCCAGCCAGCTGTCTTGCGGTAACTGGGGTCCACAACTTTGCGTGGGAGTCAATAATTACCATCACCACTCATTGTGTGAGCGCCAGGTGGTGATGGTGGCACAGGGGGATGAGGGGTCCAAGAGCCTGGTCTGGATGCACTGATGAGGAGGAAGATTCGTGTCTGCTTCTCGGAGTTGCATCCTGGCAATGCACGGCTGTGGAGGAAGAAGAGCAGCGCGAGGGAAATGGGAGTGGAGTCTATGGTTGAATATGAGAGGAAGCGTCTGGGAAGAGAAGGGGGTTTCTGCCACCTGCAAGAACAGGAGTAAGAAAGCTGAAATTTTGTCTCTGTGGGGCTGAGGACCTGCTTGGATGGTGCTGATCGTGGTCGAGGCTGCTCGGTTTTCCCTAGGCTCGCCTACTGGGAGGAAGCTGGCACTGCCCTGTTCAGCAGCGTGGCTCTCTGCAGATTGCATTTCAGCTCCTCCCAAAAGTATTCCCCAGCATCTGGTTGCCCAGCCACAGCGCTGCTTCTTGCACATTTGCATTAATATATTTTACTCCTGTGCATTGCAGGACGAGGCACGTGAGACTGGCCAGTGCCTCTGCCCTGCCCTGGGGCTCACCCACCCCCTGGTTCCGAAAGGGTGTAAGAGTGCTGAGGGTGCTCCGGATGGAGAGAGGGAATGAGACATTCTCTCAGCACAAGGATGTGCTGTGCCAAAACCAACGAATTTAGTAAGGCACCAAGAAATTTTAACATGGCCTAATAAAAATGCTGCCGCTTGAGCAACCAAGCCGCAGCCTCTGCTGCCCTCAAGGAAACTGTCCCACAGAACCGGGAAAATCGGAGCCCTGGAGCATCCCTGCAGCTGTGGAAAGTGAGTATAAATGGGAACACAAGACACAAAAGTGAGAAGAAAAGGGAGATGAGACTCCTGAAGGCCCTTGTCCCAAATCCCTGGCTGCTCCTGTGTGCTAGGACCCAAACGTGGAGCTGCTAGAGACAGCCTGCCCTTCCTGCCATGGCAAACTGCAGCTCAGCGGGGCAAATCCAGCACAGAGCCAGTCTTACAAGGAAGACACTTCCCTCAAGCACCCAATAAAAGTTTTAAAAAAGATTTAAAAAATCAACAACAACAAAAAAACCACAAACCCAAAAAGTTGTTTTATCAAGCCACGGAGAGAGTTAATATGGGTCTTGAGTGGAATAAGATTACAAATCCTTTAACAACAGTCTCTATCTGTGTTAGCCAAGTAACATTTCTGTCTTTGACCCAGCCTCTCAAGGCCTTCTACGATGAATACCAATGACCCAGGCCTTCATTATCCTGTCATTACACAAATCCTGCTGTTAATTTATGTATAGGAAAGAACTAGCAGCTACATAAGGCTCCATCAGCTGCATAATTACTGCATATATTATAAACCATCAGCAAATGCTGTCTGTGAATACAAACCATCTCTGCTCATTAGAAACCTGCAAGAATTAATTAACCAGGGTGTGATTCTGCCACTTGTAGCTGTAGGTATTGTCCCCCAGCGTGGCTCAAGTTTCAGCTATCTTGGTCTTTCCAGTGACTTTAATGGAGATACTAGAGAAATGAAGATCAGCGTCTGGCCTAAACCAAGGCTGAAGGAGGCAAAATGGGGTGCTGGAGCCCCCAGCCAGCCCACCCCTCCCTGAGACCAGACATGGCCCCTGCAGGAGAAGGGCTCCTGCTCAGGTTTTGGCTCCGTCTAAACCCATCCATTTACAAGCCAAGGCAAAGCTGTCACAAGGGGAAGGCTGTGCCCCACATTTAACCTGTGCTTGTGGCTCCTTGCAGCTGGATCCATTTAGGGATCTGGCTTTGGGAGATCAGGGCGGTCACATCTGCTCTGCTAAGGTATCTGTCCCTGAGCAATGTCTGCTGGTGTTGAGCAGGCTCTGTCTTGAAAGCCTGGTAGCTGGTCCCTCTGCCTGCTCCAAAAACTTGTGCAGGGATGTGAACATGCTGTGTCCAGCCTGCTATGGGGCTGGATGCTATTTTCCTTCCCATCTCTTCTGCCAGTGTTTGAGCTCTTGGAATGCAGGTCTAGGTTAAACCTTTAAAAGAAATTAAATGATCCTATAATTTAAATAGAAAATGAAAGGATTTAGGAATTTTCCACAGTGACATTTGTATTCTAAGATTAATTTCCCAGCACAGTGCTTATAACTTCCCAGCTTTCTGTTTGCTTATGTACGAGAAAAATGTGCTCTGCCATACTGACTGTAGTGATTAGTTAAATTACTCATACATCCATTATTAAAAAAACTTCTATTCTACTTTGAGCCTGTGTTTGTTTAGTGCCACCTGATAATAACTTTCTGCTTGAATGATGGCCACTAATTTTGTTTATGGCTCTTGAATGTCAATCATGCATATATTTTGGAAACTCAATTCAGGCTGGGAGGTGCGGGTATGTATAGATGCATGTTTTCATGACAGCTTATCAAGGGAAGTGGAATTGGGCTTTACCCAGCATATGACATGAGTGATACAGATGATTTGGTAGCTGTATCAGTGGAAACTGCATAAAAAAAAATATGTATAAAAGGGAAAAAGCTCTGCTGGTGGGACACTGGGAGTGAGGGGTTGCTTCAGCTGTTGATCCTAATTTCAGATGAGCACAGAGGCTCTGGTTAGCGGTTCAGTCGCCTTCGTGGTGGTAACACTGATTACGTGTTTAATGATGAATTTCTTACAAAACACGGCAATAGCAAACCTCTTTTGAGTCAATTATAGCATGAAGGGAGGGAAAGCTGCATTTCCCAGGAAGGAGCCTGCTTATTCTTTTCAAGATCATTGAGTTATTTTGAGTTTGTTGCTACTATTTTAAGCAAATTGCACATGTTGAACAATTAAAAAAACCAAATCCTAAGTTGAAACTATTTTTTGGCATTTTTTTTTGTGGACCCACATAAAAAAATCTCTATATTCATACTTGAACTGTGGGCATGTTCCTGTGCCCATCATTCCCTTGGGAAAGGTCACGCTTGCTTTCCTGCTTGTGGACATGGTGGGAGCTGTGGTGCCTCCTCTTCCAGAGGCGGCCTGCAAAGTGCTCCAGAATGCTTTAAAATAACTCACTGCTGAAGCAGCCTCAAAGGACCGAAGGCAATCAAGTCTATCAGGCAGGGACAATTTTTAGTTTGACCATTTCTTCCACTAAATAAAATGTAGCATGTCCTCATTAGAATCAGAGAGATACATGAAAAGTGATCAAATTTTATTTTATTTTATCAAAAAGATAAAACATAGATAAAATTTATGGAGTACTAATCCGGAAGACATTTACCTTTTTTGACTATCTTCGCTTTTCAGGGAATGCGTTTATTAAAGATACCGGTTGCGAGTTTGTAACTATATAGCTATTTTTGTTTCTCCCTCACATGCTCTTTTTGGCTGACAGAGAGTCTTCAGTTCAAATTTCCGTTGTCTTTGTGAACTGTCTTCTCATTTATTTACTTTCATTTTGCCTACTGGAAGTTGCTATTAGCAGTTAGGTAAAACCGCATGATGCCAGCACGCCTTTCTCAGGGGCAGGTTTTAGAGAAGTTGTCAGTTTAATAATATAGCAATAAATTCCATTTAATGTAAATCAAGACTTTCACAACAGTGTCTTGAAGTGGTTCATTTTGTCTTACAAATGTGAAGGTCTTGCATTGCGTTGCCTTGCCATGGTGAAATATTTCAAACACTCGATATAAAGAGGCCTTTTTGTTGTGTCTTAGACTTCTCTGGTATAAACACGCCGCTTCATTAGCAATTCCCTGTGAATGCTTCTGGTAAAGAGTGATTACTTTTCTTTACAAGTGTTGTCACTTCTCCTGTGGCTTAATTTGGGTTGCTGTGTAAAAGACATGGGGGGCACAGGGTGGGAAGAATTTCATATAAAATTTTTGACTCGTTCTGTGTAATCTCACCCCAGCATTTTGCTAGCTCTGATGCATTCGTCGTTTTAAAGGGTATGTCAACACAGTAAATTTTATACTGCCAATAAAACCTGTTGGTGAGCTCACTGAGAAATTCCTAGATCTTGGAAGGCAATTAATGTTTGAAATTACAAAGTGATCTGTTTATTGCAGCATTTTACACATCTACAAAATTAGGTTACCAGTCAGTAGCTAGCTGTAAGGGACAGTGTTGCAAGATAAACCAGAAGTAGTAAATACTGTAGATTACACTGTATGCTCTTCTTAATAGTCTAATTTTCAAAGGGGTATTGGAGAGAAAATGCTTACTATTTCCAGTTTATTCTTGAAATAGAAATAGCGGAGATATATAGCTTATTAAATGGATCTCTGGCATATGGTAATTATGCTGATTGTAATGATGGTTAAACTCTAGCTCCAGCTAAATGCTAACAAGTGAGGGGTAGCAGCCTTAATTAAATCCACAAAAGATGTTAGATACTGTTGTTCAGGCTCCCTAGCCATAGGAGCAAAGCTCCCGGTTGCCACCTAACCAAGTAAGCACCTCGGGTCCCTCAGGACTGTATCCATCCAGACGACTGCCTAGTGATGCGTGGGGAGGGGTTGTCATTGCTACGTCCTGTGACTCAGAGCATCACCAGGGCATGTTGTGTAGCCGGTGTTCTTGACGGCAGTTCAGGGATCTGGTATGCTGAGCGTTCCCCACTGAGACACAGACACCAGGAAGTTTGAGGTAGAAGTTGATCTGAAAGACTACCTGGCTCTGCTTGCTCTGGCTGCACCATGGTTGTCTGTCAGCACGTAAACACCACTAAAGTTTTAGCCCTTTGTATTTAATCTCTCTTTTAATGCTGTAAGTATTCCTTCCTCCATATATCTCAGTTTTCAAGATCGTCGGAGCCCTTCAGCTTTGAGGGGAGGTGTTACATCTCGAAGATACACACTCTGGTGGATGAATGGTTCTAAGAAGGAGCTGAGATACTGCTATCAGTGAGAGAAGGCTGTAAAGAAATGCCTTTGCATGTTTTTAATGTTCTCAAAGAAATTAAATTCTAAATTTTATTAGTGAGTGTGGTGAATTTGAGAAGTGTTTGCCGTGCCTTTGTGTAGTGAGTTTGGAGGGCAGCTGGTGCTTAGCTACTAATGTGACCGCTCTGCCAATCTGAGGACATACTCTGGTCCTCTGGTAGCATTGAGCCTCTTCAGCTTCTGAACATTAGTCCCACTTCAGTTTTAAGAGTCAAACTGTTAAAATAGTTGGGGAGGACTGTTTAAGGAACCCTTCACATCATGAATTGCACAGTAATGAAGTTCTTTGCAAGATACACAATGGAGAGCTTGCGGGTTTCTGTCAGTAGCTATGTAAATCTGTAATTATCAACTCTGTGCAAGGTAGAAACTCAGGATGAGCAAGGCTGATCTCATGCTATAAATACCTTGGTTGATAATGTAGTCTAGATCACATATGCTTCTCTTGCAAATTAGAGTTAAGGTACTTACATTATTATAGACTAAACTGTGAAGTCTTAGCCCAGGAAAGTTGAAAACATGTGCCCTGGTTCTCTGCTCATTCATGTCAAGTTTATATCAGACTCTATTCTGGACTTCTGTCAGTGGAAAGAAGAGGATCAGTGAAAACTGAAACAGGGGTCAGCCCTTTTCTCGTTTCAAAAGGCACTCGTAAACAATTGGTGCCATTCAGGGCTGCAACAACCTACTGGCAGAAGAAATCTTTTTTCTTTTTCTGCTTCATTGACACTAAAGCACCTTATTCTTGATATTGCTGTCTGGTTAATGACTAGTTAGTAACAACTCTCTCTTCCTGAAGAAGCTCAGAGAGGCTAACCTAAGGCCTCAAATTCGTTGACAAGAAGATACTATTGTATGGGATTGGGCCAGGACACAGAATAGAAATAATGATTTCCTGATAGTGATGGGCAGAGAGCAGAAATCTAAGACCTTTCTTTGACCTTCAGCAAACTCAACCACGAAAAAGCAGATATTGCTCTTCTATCTAAAAGGGAAAGTGAAGGCCCAGAGATACCTGATAAAATAATTTATGTTCCCCATTGAGACTCACCTAAAAGAAAACCTTTGCCTCTCAAATGTTGAAGTCATGTTAAGGAGTCGTTCTTTTTTTTTTTTTCTCCTTTTTCCAGTCTTATTCACCCTCTATATTAAAAGATTAAGTAAATATATAACTTTACTTCATATCACCACGCCCCTGCCACCAATTTGGCTGAGGTCTTTTCCTATAGGTGACTGAAGCAAGGCATACGTGTTGTCAGTCTGTAAACAAAATTACTTTGAAGAGGCTTTTTATCACTTCTAGTTGGCAAAGAAACTCCATTCTAACCTTGTCCATAATATCTTTAAGGTCACACAAAGCTCTGGCATTAATAATGGAGACAGGGTTTTGGTTGGAATTGAGCGAGGGAGCAGCAGTTATGGGGCAGTTAAGCTCTGGGGTTCTTATACCCAAATCTTTAGAAAAATACTTAGATGACAAAATAAACAGATGACAAGAAAGTAGTCAAAAACCTCTAGAAATAAGACAAAAGTGAGTTGGCGTGTAGGTAAGGTCTGTTGTTTGCCTGATGTGTTTTGGGTACAATCACCTATTTAATTAACTGACGGTTTCTACGTCCAAATGGTGGAGGGGATTCCCAGTCCTTGGTGAGAGCTGTCACTTTGAGGTGCCAGTAGCTGAGCTGTGGTGCAACTTAGGGAGATCAGTAGATATGTAGGCACAACTTGCAGGGACATGGTGGAGTCATCCTACCTCCAACTCAGCACTGCTAGGCAGGAGGAAAGCATCTATTTGAGCAGACAGAATCAGGTCATGAGAGAGGAACCGCCCACCAGCCAGGGGATCTTCTCACCACGAGGAATGTCCCCCACTGGTATGGGCAGATGGGCTGTAGTACTGGGATGATTTGGTTATTGGAAATCAAGACCCGCATCAACCACTAGTCTCAAAGGTGGGTGTCTGTTAAGTGAGGTCTATTAAGCAGGAGGCTAAAGACAGGACCTTCATGGCAGCATGTTCTGCAACGCCGTCAGTACCACATCTGAGGCCAGATGAATGGTCAGTGTGTTAATACGTGCTTGAATTCTCTCTAAATGGTGAATGGGTGTTTATTTATTTATTTTTAATTTATTAGAAAATGGAGAACATCATAGGCTGCAAGGAGATTATACAGGAAGGATGGGAAGTCATCAAGCTTCTGATAGACAAGAGCAAAGAAAGGACAGAAAAATATTTTTGTTTATGCTGTGACCATTAATATATGCAAGTGACAAATATTAAGTCAGTTGTTATGAGAGGCTCAGGGCAGGTAGCTGGAAGAATAAAACAAGACTTTAATAGGCAAATGAACAGAAGCTATAGTAAAAATAAAACCAGAAGATTCATGGATAAATATGATATGATGAGAAAGAGTCAAAGTAGGTTTTGTACAAAAGAAAGTTATGCCTCAGAAATGGGAATTCTCCAAGGAGAATATGTATATTAGGGTGATCCAGCTGATGTTACTCATTGTGGTCGGACTTTAAACAAAGTCTGACACTAAAGACATTCAAATAAACTAAGCTCTCAAAAGTTAAGAGGAAAAGCACTCTGGCTAACAGACAGGAAGCAACTGATAAGAATTACCATTTTTACAGTAGAAGGATGCTGCTGATGGGTTTCCTGTGGATTTTAGGTAGAACCTGTGCCATTCAACACACTCATAAATGGTCTGGAAAAGAGGATTAATTAATAGAGAGATGACAAAATTTACTGAGACGGAAGATTCAAGGTAGTAAAAGCTAAAATTGACTGCAGAATAAACATGATAAAAAGTGACTGGGTGGCAGAATGAAACCAAAGGCTCAGTATTGATAAATGCCAAGTAATACACAAGAGGAAAAAATAACCTTAACTATTCATACATCTTGATGGGCTCTAGATTAGCTATTTCCACTGAGGAAGGTGCTCTGAAAGTCCTTGTAAATATTTCTCTGAAAGCATCAGCTAATTCTAGCAGCAGTTAAAAAAGCAAATTGACTCTTAATAATTACTAGGAGAGGAAGTGAGAACAAACCAAAACCCATTATGCTATTGTATAAAGCTGTGCTCCTCTCTCTAATTTGGTATGCCGTTAGAGTCCGCATCTCCAAAAGGATATTAGTAGGACTACTATGGACACAGGCATGAATATTATTATATAGCTTCTATCTGTGAAAAACAAAAGTCTTCAGCTTGGAAAAGAGATCACCGAGGAGAAGATAAAATAGAGCTCCTTAAAATCCGTGGTGGTGTGGAGCAGGTGAATGAGGAATGATTTTTTCATTGTTTCTCAGTAAATGATACACAGAGAAAGGAATAGGCAACGCATTTAAAACACAAAAAAAGAAATCTCTTGTGCCACTTACATGTATGATGTGGAAGTAGCACACATAAGATGTGGAGTTCAAAGTTATAAGTGGGTTCAGGAAGAGATCAGGCAAGTTTCTGAAGGGTCAGTCGACGTGCTGGTGCACGTGGGACCTCCACCTGCCAGCTCCCCAAGCCAGTGGCTGTCGGAGGGTGGGGGGATCTTAGGGCTGGGAGCACTCTGTGGCTGTCCCACATACTTCTGGTCCCCATTCGGTAAATATGTAAGCTATGGCTGTCAGAGGCAGGGCACTGAGCTGATCAGTATGGATATTCTTCTGTTGAAAGAGCTGAGCAAGAAAGACAATATTTTTGGATTCTGATGGAGTTTATTTGCTTTACACCAGCCAGAAATCTTACCTGCCATTCCTGCACCGAGGATCAGAGTGCTGACGGGCAATAAACTTCTGACATGTCTGGCCCACAGTGAGATGCTCATAATGTGTCATGTCGGAATAAAAGTCCCCAGTGCCTTGTAAGAAAAACATATTTTTTTGCAAGTTCGTCCTTCCAGACTGTATTTCTTCAACATTTGTGAGAATTAAAGAAATTCAAACCAATCTGGACCCTCTGTCTTATAGGACTTAGGACTTGCCAAGAACTTGTCACAGTTCTGGCAATCGCGTATAGAGAGAGATGAATGCGTCATAAAACGTATAAGGCTTGAAGAGAGTTTTATGTCTTTTAAAGAGGTCTGCTTGCCTTCCTCATAGTAAAGCACTTTGAGATCCGCGGATGAAAAAACCCAGCGCTGTATAGAACAATGAAAGTACTAACACCCTCTGGGATAAATCCTTCAGTATTAGGCAGGCCCGAGATAATTATCTCTTTCCAGCAGAGGAAGGAGGCAGCAAGCTGCATAGAGTTCTGAGTTTTATCTGTTCTCTTTCTGCCATCAGAGGAACAACTTTCATGCTCAGTTTGTATGAAAAAAATGTAATGAAACTCTACAGCAAGTAACTTAAAAGCTGAATAACTCATTAGGACTTCTGTCCTCCAATTATGTCCCAATTTTCTTACCCCACCAGCTGCCGGTTAATTCCTACTTTATTTTATATATCCATCTATTATGCCAGCAACTACTTTGCTGCCTTTGAGGTTTATCTTGCCTGGTCTCATGGTACTGTGCGTGGCTCAGAGTGCAGACTGGAGCATGGAGCTACCTTTGGACATGGTGTGCTGGCCACAGCTGTGTTTGGGTTCAAAGATTACCACTACCAACAGCTTGTCCTCTCCCTTCCCCCTTAAGGTTTGCTGCCCTCTTCAGTTCTGCAGTTATAATTCGGACGCGTACGTGGAGTACTCACAATCGCAGAAAAGCTGAGGTTTGAAGGCACCTCTAGAGACCGCCTGGTCCAACACCCCTGCTCAAAGTGGGGTCAACTAGAGAGGCCTGCCCAGGGCCATGTTCAGGTTTTGAAAATCTGCAAGGAATGCAAGAGAACCCACAGCCCCTCTGGATATTGTGTTCCAGTGTTTGCAAGGGGCATGAAACATAAGAAAAAAAAACCCCTAAACATTTTCTTAAATTTGAATGGATTTTCCTGTATTTCAATGTGCGTCTCTTGTCCTGTCACTGAGACTAGTCTGGCTTAGTGTTTTTTGCTTCTTCCCATCAGATATTTACATACATTAAAAAAACACTGCCACTCCCAAGCCTTCTCTTCCCCAGGCTGAGCAAACCCACCTCTCTCAGCTTCTCCTCATACATGATACTCCAAGCTCTTAGTCATCTTAGCAGCCCTTTGCTGAACTTGCTCCAGTGCCCACTTGTCCAGAACTGGACTAGCAGTACTTCAGCCATGTCTCCCCAGGTCTAAGTAGAGGTGATTAATCACCTCCCTTGACTGCTGATGATGGTCTTCCAGCAACCCAGGATGCTGTTGGCCTTCTGTACCGCAAGGGCACACTGCGGGCTCATGTTAAGCTTGGTGTCCACCAGCACCCAGGTCCTTTTTTGCAGAGCTGTTAAACCTATGTGTTATTCTGTTTTGCCAAAGGGATATGGGTAAATGGAAATGTTCTTACAAGTAGGGTTTTTTTAACACAGGTCCTGTGAGCAGAGCTGGGTGAAAGGGCGTGCCCCTGTGTGGTTATGTGGCTTCAACAGGGCAGTAACCTCAGGGGCAGTGGTGGACGGAAGTAAGATGATTTTGCTGAAAGAACTGTTTAACCCCGTTCAACAGCAGCCACAACAGCACAGCTAAATGCAACCTGTTTCCCTGGATGGTAAAAGCCATAAGCAGCTCCTTTCTGAACAAAGTCCATGGAGAGGTTTTGGGGCTGGAGGGGGATAATGTTGTTTATGGCTTGTAGAGGGCAAGAGTTGCAGAGCATTTTTCCCTTGCAGTGACCCAGGGCTGGCTGTGGAAAGAGACAAGTTGGCTCCACGCTTTGGCTGTCAGCAGTGTGGTGGCAAGCGCGGTACACCCGAGCTGCGATGTCCCAAATGCTGCTCCCCTCTTCCAACTGCCTCCCCACAAGTTTGCCAGGCTTCTCCACAGGCGTGGGAGTCCTTGCAGCATTGTATTGAATGGATGGGCTTATGTCGCTTATGAAAATGCGCTGTGTAACTTTGCCTTGTGTTAGCAAGCCATGAAACAGCGCCGAGCAAGCAAGAACCTCTATAAGGCACAGGCCAGAGAGATACTGGCTGAGCTCCTGGGAGCAGGATATCTGTGTTAGTCCAGTAGAGCCCTTTTAGCAGGGCTAATTAGCCTGTGCATCGCTTGTCACCACTCTCCTGGTGCCAATCTGGAACTAGTCTGGATATGAACTAAGTACATTATATTTATTGCATGTTGTAAACGTGCCTGTAGGTTGCTGTTTCGCCTAGGCTCAGCTCCATGGAGGGATTTGGATACCTAATTCTGTGCAGCCAGCAGGAGTTAGGCATCCAGTTCTGTCTGAGGATCCCGTCCTGAGGCTCTTAGGCCAGTGTTACTCAAGAGATATTTAATATGATTCAGTGTGTGTAAATCGTCATTGTTCTCTTTATCTGGAAAAGTGACACTTTGATTTATCCCAGCTCAGGACCTGGCATGCTGATTTTGTAGGAACACACCTGCATTTCCTCCTGAAGCCCATGGCTGTGTCTCAGAGTGATCTGTATTCCATTGCAGCATAGAGTTTTTTTCAAAATTTCGGAGCTATTTACAACTTCACTGCTATGCTGTGGCATGATGCATTGCTTTGTAAGCAGGTTCTTAAACAACCAGGGTCTTAAATCCATAAACTGACTGGGAGTTGGCAACATTTTGAAAATCTCTTTGCCAAATAGCATACATTATAGTACCCTCCAAACAGGCGTCACAAAGATCTGACTGTCTGAAATGTTCACATTTCTTTTGACATTATACCAAGGCATTATGAGACTACCTAAGGCTTATTTATTTCCCCTAAAAAAATAGGAAAAAAATGTATCTGTTCTTTGTGTAAAATGATGCATCCGAAATACATGACATGCTAACTTCCTCTGATATTTCATTTCCTCCAGGATAGCATCCTTTTTTTTTTTTAAAAAAAAAAAAAAAATAAATGATTGCTATCAATTTTGCATTTGGAACTTTCTTGCTAAGACATCCCCCAAACATATCTTCCCTGTGACACCTTGGCATTTGTGCATCTTCTCTTTCCTCTCGGCTCTCTGTTCTCTAGATGAGCTGAGTGGGGATGGCTCCTGTAGGTACGGAGCTGTCTTACGTTATTCTCACACACATATTTCAATTCATCTGCTTTCAACAGCTTTGGGGTTCCCCCCCCCCCCAAGACATAGCTACATTTCTCTGCAGCTTTACTTTTTACTGAGGCACCCATATGATCATTTTAATTTATCATTTCACATCACTTTGTTGCTTTTAAACAGTAAGTTGTCCATGAGCACTCATGTTTGGCAAGTAACATGGCTAGCTTGTGGAGAGCTATAATGGTTGTCCAGACGCTCTGTAATTGGATTAGTGTGGTTATACATGCTGCTGCTCTGCATGCTTCAGGTGCTTGTAAAGAAAATGGAAAATTTTTGCCATAATTGCTCCCCTTCCCCCCAGTATTGTAACTTTTCATGGAAGGAGGGGTGCGGGGAAATCCCTTTCCTAGTCATCTCTCTCCTTACTGACCGAGACAGTGCTGGCTGGTCAAAGCCTGAGCTATTCCTGAGCAGGCAACCATAACGGTGGGGCACATTGCGGCTTTTTCTGGGGAGACCAGTAGAATTGGAAGAACCAAGGAAAGTGAAAGGGGATATTGGGGATCTTAGCGAGAATGGAGCAAAATTTATTCCAAGTCCAGAATAGAATCCACCACTTGGACAATTATGCATCTTTAATCTCCAACCTTATTTCCACTGTTGCCTACTGGCTGCCTGTATTTATACCCCCTACCTCCTTGCCATCCCTTAAAACCAGAAAAAAGAAAAATGAGAAGTGAGGCAGCAGAGTTCTTTGACAGAGGTTTGATTTTGGTTTTGGCTGTGACTTTTAGTCCTGTAGAGTCTGTTTGTTTTAAAGATGCAACACTGAAGACTAACCCCACAAGGCACATGGACACACCAGCCCTGACGTGCACGCAGCGGTTTTGTTTTCCTACTGCAGTCACTTGAAAAGCAGCAGTTTCGAAGTGGTCATACCCAATAGTTATCTTCTTGTGACCACACGCCAAAATGAAGTGTACTGTAAAATCTGAAAGAAAACAGGAGAGAGGCAAAAGCCTGTTACTTAGCTTGAAATTTGTCAAAGATGTAATTTCTCCTTTTTTTCTAAATGAGTCATAGAGCCTTCAGCAAGTGGTTGAAAGGGACCTCAATTTGGCAGACAGTTCTTACCCTCTCCTAAATGGGGAGAATAAAGCACCTTTCTTCTAAGTAGGGCATTCAGTGAAACGTCTTGGAAGTATCTGGTGCAGTATGTCCAAAAAATAATAGAAAAGAACATTTTCTGGATGCACCTGCATGTCATTCAGAATGGAAGCAGTTAATAACCCAATTACTTTACGGCATCCTCTTCAGCTTCAATTTCCATTCTCTTTTATAACAATCTAAGAGGCTGTTGCCAAACTGCCTAGACATCCTTAGTGCTACCTGGTGAATCATAAATCTGCATGCAGTGCTCTCCAAAAGTGATCAGACTCAAATGATGTAAAATGAATTCTGGCCTTTTGCACCAACACTTTCTGGTGTTAATGTTTTTCCTTAACTGATTTCATGGAGTTGGGGAAGGAGCTGTTATTTTGGAATTTTTCTTATTAGGCGTTTTATTGCTCCTTATGTACCGAACTTTTCATGTAAGAGAAAAATAACTTCTGTGGTGGTGTAGATGGTGCAGCTGCTGCACCTGGTACTTGATGAGAACCAGGAGGAGAATCCCAAGCAAATATGAAACATGTCTGGAGGAGGGACACAAAGTCAAATCCATCCTCCGTTATTTGTCATATCTGAGCAAATAGATAAAGCAAGTCAAGATCTCAGCCTAGTTGCTGATGAATTAAGATGTCTGTATCATCCAAGGCAACACTGTTCTTGACTGAATAACTGTAAGAACCCATTTATGCTTGGGGTCACCTAATGGTGGAGGTATATTGGCAGAACGTGACTTGGGGCCAGCACAGCATGCCCATCCTGTCACTTTGTCAGTCTTCCTATCAGATCTACCACCCAATTCTTTTCTGCACACTATCACACAGAAAAAAGACTTGTCTCACAGGGAAAAAATTACGTTCATTAATATATCCCTTTGATTCTTTTCATGCTGGACAAAAGGAAAACACTTCGCATAACAATCCACAGAATGAAGCCAATAGCACTCCATTTTGCAGATGGTATACAGGATTGCTTTTTTTCTAAATACTTTTGGATGCAGACTCATGGAGCCTGACCTACAATCAGTGCAGGGTGGGTGGAAGCTGGAGACTTTTTCAGAGTTACTGGTTAATTTTGGCATACGCTACGTGAAAGAGCAGCAGGGTGGGAAGGATGTTCTCCCCTCCTGCCATTCTTGCTTCTGATTCATTTCTGGGCTTCAATCCACGCATGCCCAGGATGTGATAAATGGCCACTGCAAGCCTTTGATAGATGAGGTGATTCTTAGTGAGGAGGATATACTGAACGGTGATCAGGAAAGGATTAGGCTTTATGCAAACCATTTTCCATTTCCATGTCCTAAGCTGGGCTCTACTGAATTCATCCTCTGTAAGGACCGTTGATGCCAAGATGTGGCTAACCTGGAACATTTCAATCCCTGCTTCAAACTGTGGAGTGTTACCATGAGTATAATAGGAGCTGTAGCCTGTGATCCTGGAAGTCCTGCTTGGTCCTGAGGCTTCCAGCTCAAAAAGTCAGCTTCTGCATGTCTGATTTATAGAGGGCTGAGATGCAAGCAGTCCCACCTTAACCTAAAAGTGGGTTTTGTTTAGAGAAGCGTCCTTCTGTTCCTTTGTTGATGCTGCTGGATCAGGGAGGGGGGCCAATGTAGCCCAGAAGACTTGGTCACAGTCGGTTCTTGAAGATGCCAATAGACAAAAGTGTGTCAAGCAGGCCGATATTTGCCTCTTTCCCTCATTCTGTTTCTCAAAGAATACAAGCCTTAATACAACAATAAAGGAGTGAAAAAAATGAAAGGCAGAGAATACAAGAACAGAATTATTTTTGGAAAAAAAAAATATGTAGACTTTGTAGAAAATCTATACTTTAATTTCCCCAAACAATGTGAAAAAGCACATCGCTTTTTGTCTGACTCATTATGTCTCATTGAGAAGTGAATTGTAAATCTTCCTTGTTCAAGCATGATTAAGACTTACATGTCTCTTGTTGGCTAGATTTCCTATTGAGCATAGTAGCAGCCAAAGAAAATTATGGTACAATTTTATGTGATTAGGACAAATCCTTAAAAATCTGGGCAATTTTCAGTAACTGTGTCAAGACAGTAACTGAAACAGAAATTTTAACACTTGTCAAAGCTTCATTGTTGGACCAAACAAATGTTTCTAATTCATTGAGTCAAATTGTGTTTATTCATGTCAGTGTTTTGCTTTTTTTCTTATAGACATCTGTTATTTTTCTGTTATTGCTTACGTAGCCTTTTTATGCACATTTTCAAGAGTGAAAACATAGTTCATTCCTCTTCAAGCTTCGTTTAGATAGTCTTTTGTCCAAATCCTTTTTCCTTGTCATTTTCTTTTTTTATTAATTTTCAAATAAATTCATGATAACAATTGGCATAATTAGGGTAAACCAATAGGATTTGCAATAAAGCTTTGTGTTAGAGATCTTGTCAAACGTGGTGCAAGTATTGTATAGATCCCAGAGATGAGGAGGAAAAGACAAAGCCAAATCTGCAAATGAGGTCTTAAACTATTCCCTTCTGCAGCAACTGGAAATTCTAACACCTAGCTCAAGGAAAAAAATCAAAGCAGAAAAAGAAAGGAAAACATAAATAATTTGTAAGCTTGATAATAACCTCTGAAGGCATAAACAGTGCTGGGGAATAGGCAGCTACTGGAAATGCAAACGTGGTATTTTGTAACTAGCTAAACCAAGGATTCGGGCACTGCCCTCGTCAGTCTTCTCTGGTTTGGGATGAGCTCACGAGGGCACACTATGAAAGCCTTGGGCTATTGAGTTGTCTCATCCTATATAAAGTCTTAATTGTGTTTATTTCTCCATGGAATTCTGCACCTGATTTTTGCTGTATTTGGCTTGGAATCAGCCTAGATCTGCAAACATGGGTGTTCGTCTGCCACGCTCCTCCCCTAGCCTATTTTAAGATAATTAGTTCCTTTGTTCTGAGTGGTTTTATACTGTCGGCCAATAGTTGATCTTTCTTCAACCTGAATACCTCGGAGTTGAACTTCGGTGTATCTTTCTATATGTCACTCAACTGCGGAGCACCCAACTGCCACAAGGAAGACAGGACCCCGGCACACGCACACACACTTCACGGGGGTGAGAGATGGTGCTTTGGGCTTGTCTGCTGTCAGCACTGGATGAGAATTGGCCAACATCCGCTGCTGTAATAATTCTTTTTGGTCGATTAAACTTGCGATCAATACGTTAACAGAATCAGCTTCCTCACGCGCGTTTCTTTTGTCACACAGGAAGGTTATATTCATCAAAGAGAGTTTCTTCCAGCCCAGTTGCTGAGTTTTTCTCCAGGACATGACGGCTACTGCCTTATTTCTGTATTTTTGATGGGCAGGTTCACACTGATTACAACTAGTAATAAATTCCTTTCAAATCTCAGGATTAAAAGTTCCTTCTGAATGAAATTGATATTACATGTAAATACTATATAGCTTTCTTTATTTTATCATCTTCTGGTTTATATTTCCGTCCAATGGATTCATGCCTTGTTATCACAGCTTCTTTCTTTTTTTTATTTTTTTTAAAGCAATTATCAGTTATCTGGTTTCTTTTAGAAGTTTAGTTTTGTATTCTTTCATATTTTTATGTGCTATGCTGCCCTCCACAATTTTCTAAACAAATTTTAATACCAGAAATTGTTAGCTGCAGTTTACACATCTCCCTTTCATCGAAAAAGTCACAAGCTAGATCTTTAAGTTAAAGGTGGATCAAAATGTCCAGAAACATTTAGTTTCATTTTAATTTTGGAGCACAATTTTAATACTTCTCTCCCATTTTCCAGCAACTGTTGTTTTTGGACAACTCTGTGGGAGATCTGGAACATCAGTAAAGAATTAGGAAATATTTACTGTGAAACAGTTTTCTTATTTTGAAATCAATTCAATTGTCAGGATAACAATTTGATGCAGCTGCATGAGTGGTAGTGCTTGAAAAAGAAACTGCTATGTCCTTTTACAGTCCAATATTCCCCCTTCAAGTGAAATCCCTTGTAGAAGTTCAGGCCAGAATCAACCTAGAGAATCTTTTACCAAGGAGGTCTGACTTGGGCTGCCAAATAACTCTGATTTATTTTATTTTTTAGTGTGGACACTGATTCCAGTAATGTATTTCTTCAGTATTCCTTCATTTGGGGAGTTGGACTAGATGATCTCTAGAGGTCCCTTCCAACTCTGAAGATTCCGTGATTTGTTTCATAATTTTACCCAGATTAAAGTATCTCGGTGAGACTTATGAGTTGGGAGCTGCAGTGCTGTTGATCACCACCTAGCAGCTGGCCAAGGGCGATATGCACAACCCACAGGTCAAATGCTACTTACTGCATTTTGTTCCCCTGTTAAGTGCATAATTCATAGAGGAATAGCAAAGGTAGAAGTGCTTAAAACAAAGAAGCGAGCAACTGTTTGGACAAATAAACATAGAATAGATGTATGTTATGCCTTGAGGAGGGCTGAAGTCCCAAGGGCTATGTGAGGACGAGCCCAGCAGAGCTGTGGGTGAGCTGTTGATGGTGATTTCTCCTCACTGGGGTGCCAGTGATCTTGCCCAGCTCTGCCGCCAGGGGTGAGATGTCTGCACCGGCCATGGGAGACCCCAGCGCTGTTCCTGGTGGGACTGCCATCAGGCAGGCTGCGGTGCTGTGAGGGGAAGTTTCCCTTGAGCGGGGGTCCCAGGGCTGCAGTCTCTGGTACGGCATTTGCGTGGGAAGCCCAGAGGAGTCTGAGTAATTGATTGTAAGCAGTAAGACCCATCCCTCATTTTTATGACATTACAGTGGCTGTAAATGCTTAAGACATACAATATTAGAGTGATTTATGTTGGACAGGATCTCCAGAAGTCTCTAGCCCAATCCAGGGCTCACGGGAGATCCAGTTACAGAAGAGTGATTGTCCAGCTCAGCTTGGAATATGGCCAAAGACGGTGATCCCACACCCCCTCTGAGTCCCTATTCCAATGCTTGAGTACCTTCAGGAAGACATGTTTTTCTTAATATCTAATCAGAATTTCCTGTATTGTAACTTATGTCCGTTGCTGCGTGTCCTTTTGCCAAGGTTTAGTCTGGGCTTGTCATTTCTCATGGCGAAGTTTAATAAATAAATATTAGTGTGTTACTGCTACTACTTCAGTCCAAATAATAAGTATAAGGGCTCTTTTTGAGACGGTGTTATGCAGAATGAACTTTTTAAAGGTATTTTTGTGCATAAAAATGCAGATTGGAATGTAGAAGCACTGTGGTCTTTAGAGTAGGTGTTTTGAAAACCCCACTGGATACCTGCGTCCTCTGCAGATGCTTGTGAACCTCCTGCCTGGTGCAGCTGTATCGATAGATTTGTAACTGAAGCAGTGGTGCACACAGCCACCTGAGCGTCACAGCAGTGCTGCTTCCAACAGCTTGTTTTAAATAACATGCAGAAGACCCCAAGAAGGAAGTTAAAGCTAGAATTCGTTTATGTGTGGGCGTTTTCATGAGAGAGAGGTGCAAAGGAGTTGACTTCAGTCAAGGCAGGTGCAGGTACCCAGAGGGAGGTTCTCGGTACGAACGAGGAGCAGTAAATACAAAACAAGCAGTTTCAAATTGGCTTTTCATTATGGTTGGCTTATTTTAAAAAGCTGAGCTGAGTTTTCCTGGGTGTTTAATGTTTGCAATATCTATTGATTTCGGCTGGTGTTGGTACATGCTCGACTGTTTCAGAAGCATTTGGAGCAGCTGCTATGCTGAGACTGCTGCACAGAATTGCTGAGCACAATAATGTCATGGCTTGTTTGGGTTCCCCCCACTGCTCTTATCCAGCTTGCTATCTCTTGCCTTATCCTTACCTTGTAATGCCTTTAGCACGGGACTATCTCTTGCATTGTGTGCAGCAACTCAAAGATCCTGATAAAGATCCTGACTGTGCCTAGTGCTTCTAGGAAACACTGCAAAAAAGCCCCATTCCATAATTATTTATTAATATGGTATGCATCAATATGAGACATTTCATTGGCTTTAATAGGCTTTGGATCAGTTTCCTTAGTACCTCTGGCCTTTTTTGGTTTCATTATTCATGAAGGAACATGTTTAATTCAGAGTTAGGGACTGCAAATATATCTAGTGTACCTTGTGACGCTCAATGCTTTTATCCATGGTTACAGAAGTTTATCCCTAAGCTTAGAGCTGCCTCATCTACGTGGATGAGTACATGGCAGTCCCCCTTCTGAGGATGCTCAAGCTTGTATGAAATAAAGGTTCAGTTCCTCCACTCAGTGCAGATGTTTTTCTCTTTTTTGCCCTATGATGGGCTGTGTTCTCAGAGCTCGGCCGCTGCAGCGCACACCTCGGCTACGAAAGGCAGCCTTGGACCATGGACTGCCAAGTCAGCAACAGAGTTTAACAGGTCAAAACAAGGGTCGTGCTCTGCTCCATCCTATTTTCATTCAGGGACAGTCTTTTTGTCCACCTTCCATTATCTTTCCCCCAGCTTTTACCTAAAGATAAAAAGAAACAGCTTATAATTCATTACAGTTCATTAAAATGAAAATAAAATTTATTTTGCATCAAAATGAAAAAATATGACTTGTTCATTATTAGCATATAAATGGTATTTTTTATGTCACTCTGCCACAAAATCACTTACATTTTCAATGATCACAGCACACAAAATTAATTTTTGATAGCCTTTTGTGATTTGGTTGAAAATTCTCATTTCTTTTTGTGCATTAACAGCAAACTGTATCCACTGCTATTCATACCAAATTTTAGATAATGAAGCAATTAAAAATACATGGATTGAAGATCTTATCTCATTTTTCCTCTGGCCTATTTCTGCTTCATTATTCATGAAGGGATATGTTTAATTCAGAGTTAGTAATTGCAGATATATCTAGTATAAATTGTGCCTTATATTCTTTTACCCAGTTTCAATTTATTTTAGCAAATAGATCTATGGGGAAAAAAAGAGCAGGAAAGACAAAAGGGCAAAAACTACATCTCGGTGTCGCCAAACAAAACCTTACAGGTCTATTGCTTGTAAAATATGTCTGCAACTCAGGAAAAAGTTGATGCAATGAAGCGCTGTACTTGGCATATTAATATCCTTGCATTCGTATCAAATGGCTGAATTAAATTATTCTGATTTGAAGCAGTTTGAGAGACCTCATGACTCAGTGTGACTGTCGTTCTGGTGCTTTTATCCACAAAGTCAAAAAGTATCAAGTCGGTGAAAAGCAGAAGTAGTAGGGACATAAAACTAGATAAATAGCAGAGTTGAAATAACATTCAAGTGTTTTAGGAAGTGTTTTAGGGAAAGTAGAGGGACCTTCACTTGGCCAGAAAGTGAGAATGAGTCTGGATCATGTGTTTCCATGTGTCTGGAGGGAGATGCATCTATAATGGCTTGATAAAGTGTTCAGATCCTGAACACATAAAAATCATGAGAGCTTCCACTAGGTTTCGGATCCAAGGAAACAAAAGCCAGTACGTGCAGGAGAGGGAGCTGCCAAAGTGCAGTGAGGGCTGCTCCTTGGCCAGATGGCTCCTGCCTTCCCCTCCCATAAATCGCAGCCCAGAGGTTGGATTAGGGTTGGGATGTGGGTGCCAAGGAAAAGACAGCTGACACGCACGGAGGGTCTGACAGGCAGGAGAGGGTTCCAGCCGGGCAGCCAAGACACCTCCAGGTCTGCTGGTGCAATTTTCCCCCAAACCCCAGCTCATGTGGGGCCAGGTCGAGCTCCTGAGCTAGGATGTGGCTGAGGGCCCTCTGTGAGGTTTGGGTGGTGCCCGTGGAAGCTGCTCTTCAGGAGGAGGTTCTAACACGGTTAATTATATCCAGGAAATGTAAGGGTTGGCTGTTGGCTGCTGCAGTCCCAGGGTCTTCATGTTGGGTTGTAAGATGTCCTTAGGAGTTCTCGCTAAAAAAAACCCTTGTCCTGAACCTTCTGCAGAAGATAGGAAGGGGCGTAACACGGGTGAGTTTCCAACTGTTCCTCTGACTGTGTGTCAGTGCGCTCTGGAGAAAGGTTTTATTTTAATTGCTAAGGTCACAGCCTCAAACCTCCCCAAAAAGTACCAGAGGAACTTTGTACAGATGTCTCAGACTTGAAATAGAGTTTGTAGAATTAACAATCTGGATTTATTAAACATTGTGATCAGCACTTTCTAGTGCAATTATTAATGCAAATATTTCTGCCCAGTTATTTGATTAACTGAATAACTTGCAAAGTGATGCATAGCCTTTCCTGTGTAGTCCTTGATTCATAATTTCAATAAGTTAATTAATTACAATCTTATTTTCTCTCTTAATGAATTCTGGTTTGCTCTGATGGCTCTGGAAGTCTTAAAACATGTTGTGAATGATTCTCAGCTAAAGTTTCAGAGAGTTTTTATGTTTTGTAGGAAATAGCATTTAACAACTACTGCCTTTTGGGGCACAGAAGTCACGGCAGACTTCACCACAGCCACCAGTACTGACAAAAGTTCTGCCGCTCCCTGTGCTCCGTGAGGAAAATCCGCCCCTTCATAGACAAGTACCCGTATTTTCCCTAGACGACGTTGACAGTCATTGCTTTCAAAGAAATTACATTGCATTCAGTTACTCTGCTCAACAAAAGCAACGCTCCCTGAGCTGCCCTGGGTGCACGGCCGTTGGAAGCGTGTGCCACAGCAGAGGTGCCAGGCCACGGCAGGATGTCGGATCTGACATTGTCTGCAATGTCACCTGTTGGTGACCTTGAATGTGTGTTTTGTGCTTTTTGTCCTGGATTTGCTGATAAGTGTGTTGATGGCTTTCAGAGCCCACATCGGTTGAAACCTGCTGTTGGTTCATCACATGCTGATGAAATTAAATATAATGCAAAATTCTTCCAAGTGCATGACATCTGTTTTCCTGGAATCCTGCTTTTAATAAGCTCATGAGGAGCAGATTTCCTGGAAGTCAAACTGGTACAGGGAGGAGCAACTTCCAGTAGGGTTCTGCTATTGAATCGCTGTGGCTGTGCTAAAGCTGACCCACTTACTGCCTGTGGTAAATGGGTATTTTGGGGTGCTACCAAGCCAACAGTGTAGGTTGTCTTTCCTCTATAGGTGAGGAGATGTGTCTCCTCCTCACCAAATGGCCTATTTTTTTTACCACTTCAACATGGCATTTCCTTTGCTCCTACAGTTTCTCCCAGCTTTTTTTTTCCTACCGTCCCCTGTTCGGATTTGTTCCTTTATCTTTTGCTGCATCTTTCCAGATTTAGGCTGATTTTGGAGAAAGAAGGGAGGCCATTTGTTTGGGGACTTTTCCATTATCTCAGACCATACCTCCTCAATCTCCTCCTCCTTTTCTATCCCATTGTTTGTCATATGAATGTTTCTGATCTCTGCCTTGCCCTTCCATCACCACAGTTTCCTCCCTTTCCATTTGTCCACTTTCCTCCATCCTTCCGCTGGACGGTGGCATGGGAAAAAACGCCACTGAACTCAGAGCAGTCATCTTCTCCTCGCCTTCCACTGATGTTGCAAAACACGTGGCAAAAGCAGTCCCAGCAGGCATCCTTGAGAGAGACCTGGAGGCTGGAGAATAGAGAGTGTCAGACACTGAGCTAATAATCCATCTCTAATTCAAAACAGAGTAATTGAGATACCCATCACACACACTAACTGGTCATAAACATGAGCTTGGCACCGGCCTAGATCTTGCCTCCTCAGTGTCCTAGTCTTCTATGAACGGTCATCTAAACAGCCACACAAAGGAAGGCTTCATCAGCTTCGCTTCATTAGAAGCTAATTAGAACTGTCACCCCAAGCTGAGAAGATACCTTTGAAGTACAAATTTTTCCTCAGCTTTTCTTAATCAAGGCTTTCTTTCTATGCCCCTCTTTATATGCTGATTCCAGTCGGCACATGAACTAGAAATCCTGGAAGGCTGGGAGGAAAAATTCCTCTTGCAGTTTTTCCAACTGGACAAAAACCCAAAATCCATTGGAAATCTAATGATTTCCAGCACAACGTGCTGGCCAAGAAAATCTGGAGAAGCTGCAAATAAGCATCCAGATGTCTGGATAAATCCCTGAACTTGAAAAAAATCTTTGGAGGTTTGTTTATTCTTATGAAGAGAATAAAACCTTATTATTTATCAATATTAATAAACTCCTTAAAGTGCATGGTGCCTGTAAGGCAAAGAATTGGTTGTGTTTCTTGTCTTAATAAGCTTATAGTCCTGTGGGCTTGTCTGGCCTGGACAACAGTCAGGTAATTCAATTCAGGGATTTATTGTAAAACTTATTGTCAGGGAGATTAACAGCAACTACTCGTGGAAAAGGTGATTTTTAAAGTAGAGATGTGAGCCTGAAGCAGGGCTGTGTTGTGAGAGGTACGTGTGGCTTTCAGAGCGCATAGGGGAGAGGGAGGTTGAGGCAGAAAGTAGAAATTAATGGGAAGAGAGAGATGTAGGAGATGTAGAGGCTGGTTCTGGGTTTTTTATGGGATCAGAGCCACATCCTGACTGAGCAGAAGACCGTGAGATTGCTGCGGTCACCCTGGTGTTGCCTGGTCCCTGCTGTTGCCCAGGCCAGCTACACAGCGCTCCACTGATTCACGTCTGCGTGCAGCTCAGCCCAGAGCTGCCTGGTTTGTGTTCTGTACGCACGTTGTTACTGTCCCAAATCAGACTTTGTAGTAAGCACTATTTGAACACGTTTTCAGAAAACCAAGCTGAAATTCTGAGTGCAAATCCCATTACTGGCTTAAAGGGTCAGAACTTCCCGCTGCTTTGGATGTTCAGCATGTATCTATTTTAACAAGATTTATGCATGCATAAACTTCCACTCAGTTCTTTGATGTATAATTTTTGCTTCTATATTTGACAAATATTCCAATAGGAAGACAAATTGTGGAAGGCATCTTATTCTAGAGGGTAAACTGTGCAAAAGACAGAGATATGTGATGTAAGTAAGGTCATTCCCACCAGTTCCTGCACTGGCCAGGTGACGTCCTCCACGTGCAGCCAGGCACCGACAGCACCAGAAGCGGAGCACAGGGACACCAGGGTCCCGTACCACTGCTCCCCTTTCCCTTGTGCACCAGTGGTCAGGGCAAATGGGTGGCCCCATGGCTTCTGCTCTCCACACTACCCTGAGATGTGGCTGGAGGTGGAGAAGAACACTACCTGAGAATAGAGATCCAGGATGGGGCCCTCATTTATTCACTTTTAGAATACTTGCCATAAATTCACTGCAAAATAGCTCAGATCCCTGAAGAGCAAGCTATGTGATATGGCCTTGCTATTTCAGATGTTTTTGTTGTTTGCTTTCTGCATCTTTATTAACGGCACTCTGTCAAGGCCATTGCATTAAACATTGATCTACCTTGACAGCAGGAGCAAGGCATGCAAATTGAAGGGCAGGTGTCAGCCCCTTGCCTACGGCATCCCTCTCTCGCAGATATTTAACTATTTCTTAGGCTCCCAAGAAAGACAAGTGGGAAGAGCCCGCTGGCGCTGAGATGGCAGAGAATTACGCTGCTAACCAAAGCGTGGCGGGGAGGAAAACTGCACTCCTGACTTTCATGCCTGGAAACCTGCCAAGCTAGGAGGCATCTCAAACAACCTTGTTACTCTCCTGTTGGGGTACTGCCTGCTCGTTCACATTTACTGGGTGGGAGTTAGTTACCATTTCATAGCAATTGTCAAGGCTGAAGCCTACTGACCTGCGGGAAAATTACCCGAAGGGCATTTTATAGTACTTGAAGCTTCAGCTATGCCTAGTCATGAGCTCCCTGCCTCTAGTTTTGAAGGTGCTTCCTGCAGTGATTTTTTCACGCAATTGCCACTTCATGATATAGTCTCAGTTTCTAAACTTTCTGGGATTCTCTTGAAATAGCCTCAAGGGGAGTGGCAGGTTCTGAGATTCCTGATGGTTTCTTGGAAGCCATTCAGACACCACGCGCTGGTCTCAGTATGAGCAGTCATTGGGGTGTGCCTGGCTTTTAGCTTGGTGGTGACTGATGGAGGAGGGGTCTGAAATGTTTGGTAGCCCTTTGTGGGTATTTCAGAGGGAAAATACTAATTCCTGTGTTTCTGTGAATGGCGTGATGTGAGATACAGTTGGGCAGGGCATTTGTTTCTTTGGCTTCTTGTTTTTAATGTAGCAAAAGGCACCAAGAAACTTCACTGGCAGACCAAAAAAATCTACTGCAACCTAAGAGAGCCGTTTAACCCTTGCAACTACCCTTCTGAATGTTTTACTTTAAACTACCCCATGCAAAAACTCACCTGACCTTCCTAAGTGGGGCAGCCCATTTACAGCCCAGTTTCATTTGGATGCTCCTAAGTTTTCCATCTCTTTAAGTAAAAAGCCATGAGCAACTAATCCCTCAGTAACTCTTTCTTCCTCCTGAGCGGAGGCATTGCCCCCTGGGCTTTCTCTGCAGCTTTCCCACTGGGTTTCTCCTGAGGTTTGCCCTTGCACAGGGTGTCTCACTGCTGTGAAAATCGCTAACAAGCTGCTACGTACAGTGAAGGACATGTTGTCTCCACGTTATCGGTGGTGGGAGCAGCCAGCCTGCTGGCAGGCATCCCCCATGACATACACCCCGCCCTGGTCCAGCTCTGCAGTCGAGGGGCCGTATCCCTGCCACATCATCAGTTCCCTCCCTGCTCCCTGGCTCCGCGGACACCATGGAGGCTCTGCCTCGCTGCCTGTAGCTTTTGGCCGGGTGAGCGGGGCTGGGGCTGTCTGCCTGGCAGCAGCGCTGGCTTTGGGGAGGAGCGGCTGCAGCGATTCGGCTGCCAGCTGGCACAGCGCAGGCCGGCGCCGAGCGGGGATGAAACGCGCTCAGATGAGATGCCCCAGATAAAACATTCCCACAGCCCCACTAGACCTTCGTGTTTCCCTGGCTTCATAAAGCACCGAGACTCAAGCTCTCTGCTCACCAAGTGCTTGAATTTGGCTTGAACATGCATAACTTTTGGTTGCAGGTTTTTAATTTTGGCAGAGATTTACTTGTTTATCTGTGTTTGGTTTTGGTTTTGTTTTAATGTTGTTGAATTCTCTGGCTAAGGATAAGTTTGAGGCTTAAATTACAATAGTCACGCTAACATCAGTCTGCAAAGTAACTACAGCAGTTTGTGGGCTTTGTAAGGGCTTTGTCATCTCATGGCATTTGTTGTCACCGTAGCAGTCCCTGAGCAGAAGGGCAGCCTGACATCCTGCCTGCAGGATGCTGCAGTGGGGGTGCGTGTGTGCGCTGCAGCGGGAGTGGGACTTGGGCCATTTCAGTTCAGTCACAAACATGTATTTCCTCCCCCTGCCTTTTCACCGATGGCTTTTAATATAAGAGCTAAGACAGGCATTTGCAACTTCTTTTCGTGAGGCTGAACTCTTTCGTATTTCAACATGAAACTTTCAATCACGCAGTAACGCCTGGGAGTTGCCTGGTCCTCCAGGGACTGATGGTGTGTGTTTCTCCAAAAATGATGTGCCTGTTGCAAGCAGTTGTTCTCTAAAGTCTGTTCAAGCTCTCGTTGGCTTGTTCTCTACAAAAAAAACCCAAACCCTGACAGTTCTTAGGCTGCTGCTGTGACGAAAATGCTTGCTGTTATGTTAATTAGTACATCGCCTTGTCGGTTCTTTGTAGTCTTCCATCTACCTGTCTCTACCCTTGTCTTTTCTCCCTCTTCTCTTTGGGTGGTGACCCCCTCTGGACATACAGCCTCCATGGATCTGTGTGTGCACAGCACCAGCCCCAACAGGTGCCCCTACAGAAACAAAACTTGTGAAAACATGAGAACACCCCAAACCTCTCTGTCCCAGTACGCCATCTCCTCATTTCAGTAGGTGTTGGGGCAGTGCAGACACTGAATAGCACATGCAGCTGCCTATACCCTGCTCCTTGTGTCCCTCATCCCAATTAGCAAGTTAGCAGTTACCTGCCTGCACATGGTCTGATGCTGTGCCCATGCAAAGCCCAGAAGTCCCTGAATGTGTTGCATGCACGAATATTTTAGCCCTAATAGACTCTTCTGTCTGGTTTGAACCTTTTTTGTCCCTCCAAGAACAACTCAGGAAGGATCCCGTGGAAGTTCTCACCACTGCGCGTATTCTTAGGTCTCCATCAGGAAAGGCATGGGAACCTTTCCAGGCTATTACATCAGCCTCGTAAATGACTCACGTAGGATGTCTGCATTTACTGTTACTGGTGAGGAGACAGCTGGGTTGGAGAGCTTTGGTCAGTCTCATCTTTCCAGGGAGCCAAATGAAGGCTGAGCCAGCTCATGGTGTAACCCCAGCGGGTTCAGTAGGCGTATTGGTGTCCCAGGGGATGTCTGTATGATGTATCTTGTCTACATGGTGTTGAACAAAAATAACATGCGGTCAGATATTTTTCTTCATCTTCTATGACACACCACCCCCCCATCTTCTATTTTTCTGTTCATCTGCTGAAATTTTAGTGTTTGTGCCTGTGAGACCACAGCAAAGTCTTTTTCAGCCTGTCCCATCGCTCATTCCAGAAAGTTGTGCCAATTTAATTCACTCATAAGCTTACAATATCAGAAAATAAAGTCTAGGGTGTGTTTTCTTCTCTGTAGTCCTATAGTCTCATCTTTTTCCAGCATTTGTTAGTTTGTCCCTCCTGAAATTTTATTTTCAAGAGCTATGCTCCTTCTGGGTGTATTTCTCTCATGTTTTAGTTATACTTTTGTGGTATTTGTTTTCAGTTTTTGAGCAGTTTTTCAGTTTTGAGGACCTGATTGGCAGGATATGAAATAACTCAGTAATATATAGTGAGTGATGTCAGTTGTTCTTAAAGGTGGCTACCTTCAAAAGAAGGAAGATAACCTTTACGGGAAAATACAAGTGTTTTCACATCCAATCCAAATGGACAGAACTGACTGTGGATTAAGTGGAGCCAGTCCCTAGATGCGTTACTGACATCGGTTCATGGGGGAAAAAAAAAGACAGGAAAAGGGAAAATAGGCTGTAGGCTGCCATCCGGCTGCCTTCTGGGTGCACACCTGTAGGCAGAGAGCTGGAGCCCCCAGACCGATTTGTTGAGGATTATTCTCAATGCGTGGGTGAGTCTCAGACTGGACACTATTGCACAACACAGCTCAGCTCCGTCTCTGATGTTTGTCATACTAATAGCACTGCAAAGCACTTAACAGCGGGGGGGGGGGGAAACAACATAAAAATGGGAAAAGTGGAATAGTTAAAATCATGGCAAAAATTTGGGAGTTTGATTGAATTTTGAAAATAACTGCAAAGCGACAATATGAAAAGGTGAGGAAGTGCTGTTTTGAAATGATCTGTGGCACATGGGGAAAAAGCAAATTTAACCAGACTGCAAGGGGTAACGAGGGAGGAGGGAGTGGTGCCTCGGTCGGTCTGTGGAAAGGGCTCAAGAGAACCAGGAGGGGAAGCGTCTCTGTGAGAAAATGGAACAAAAGGTGGTTTTGGAATGAGGGAAGCTACAAGATTCACTCAAGAGAAAGTGTCATGCGTATTATTTTTTATTTTTTTTCCAAATTATTTTACCTCATTCACTTTTCAAACATGATGGTGGAACTCTAAAGTAGGCAGAAATTCTCACTGGATTTGCATTGCTTTCTGCTTCCAGCCTCCCTGGAAACCCCTCAAGATCAGGCTCTCTCAGTAATTCAGCACATCTGCTTCTGGCCCCAGAACCCATCCCCCCAGCACCTGGGGGAGCTTTGGCCCTGGTCTGGGCGGCTGCTGGGACAACGTGCAGACATGAAACCAGTCAACTAAATGCCCTGGAGCACGCAGAAAGGTTGGGCTCTGGCTTGCATAGTAACAGGCTGAAGAGAGGTTTATGCCAATTCTTATTATATTCAGATGGATAAATCTATCAGTTTGTGGCATTTCAGCTGACAGTGTTTCTGAAGGGTGCAGGCACCCTTTGACGGGTGATGGGCAGCTTTCACTCCTGGAACTCCTGGTGGAAGAAGTGCTTTAGGATTATGGAAATTGGTAGCTCACCCTAGAAATTCCTGTGCAGTGTTCTTAAAAAGGCATTGGTGTTATGGGTGTGTTTATAGAGTATTGTATTTAGTCAAACTGTAAATACTGAATTTTTGGGCTTGTAATCTCTCTTGCAGAATAGGAAGGCTTTTCATGAGAAATTCCCCGTGTCAATCATCTTCAGCGTGAAGAACAGATGCTTTCTTGCAGAAGTGTTTGTTCAGCTCTGGAGAGCATGCTGTACAATTTTTTTTACCTTTTCTAGCTTTGTAACCATGCAGTTTTTCCTTCGCTAGGTAACAGCAACAGAAACATCTTAGTGGGCTCTGAGCAAGTCCTTCAAAAGTGTTGCTGTGGGGTTGCACATCTTGAGGTTAGTGGGAATCCAAGGTGCCCATTGCACAGCAGGACTCACCAGTGCTGTTATTGCACTAAACAAATCACATAGTTTGAGACACTGCCTACCTCAGAGAGCTTATAAATAACGAAGAGAGAGTGAAAAGACAAGACAGTTATCTCAATTTTGTGCGTGAAATGGAAACAAAGGTCAAAGGACTTACTACAGAGCATACAGAGAGCCTGGAGAGCGCAGAACTGAACTGGGGTTTTCTGATTCCCAAGGTGGTGCTTCTGTTCTGCAATAGGGATATTTTGCTTCTACGAGTTCAGGGGAAATGCTCATATTCTTAAAAAAAACCAAACAAACAAAAAAAAAAACACCAACCCCAAACCAAAAAGATTTCCAGTCAGCTCTACGCTCAAATGCTTCCTTGAACACGGTGGTGTCAGTAACAATTGTCTCCTGAGCAAATTTAAATAGCGATTCGTATTTCATAGCACGTTTTAGTGCTATGTTTGTGCATGTTTCAGTCACAGGCAACAGTCACAGGAGATACCAACTATTACTTGACTATCGAACTATGCTACCTTAAAACTAAAAACCACTAAAAAATGACTCATGTACTGACCAGGAAACCTTCATTAGAACATCATGACATTCTCCAGTGGAGCGCATGTCCAAAGCATGCACTACATGAGCTGCTTTACTGTGGGTATTTTTTTCTTTGGTGAGTGTTAAGTGCAGAAAGTGGCAGTGGGAAAAAATTGTGGTTTGTAAGCTGTCTTCCCAGGGTGATCTGAAGACTCAAAAATATGTATGATGTAATTAAAAATTACTTTGAAAATAGTCATTTCCTTCCCTGGTTCCTGGATGATTTGGCACTGCTGTCCAGACCATGTGCCACCTGAGCATGCTATGGTTGCGTGAGGTGACTCATCAGAGCACTGTACCCTCTCAGGGATAAAATAAGGATAGGGAAAGCATTTTGGTTTGCCTTTGGATCTTTGCTTTCTGATTTACCATGTGACTCTGCTCATCCCATTCAATTCCAGTAGCCACATTTGTCTTGCCAGGCTCTGGGTGCTGGTGAAGCACCACCCCAGCTGGAGCCGGATATCTGGGCATCTCTGGCCAGCTGTGGCCAGAGTCGGGTGCCTGGGAGCTGCGGGCCTCTTTCTGCAGACCATCTTCCTGAATAATGTGGCGTCAAAAAAAGGGAAAAAGCATGAGTTTGTATCACTTCTTTGGACCTTTCGGTCTGTTGTGTCAGTGGCCATTTGCATCTTGTTCTCCAGATTAAACAAATCCCCAGCTGGTGCAACCCGATAGCCTTCCCCTCCTCTGATTTCGGGTGTTTGCAACACACAAGTTGATCCCAGCACGAGATGGATTTGTTTGAAGAGACACATTACCCTCCTTACACTGTAGCAAACGCCTGAGCGATGCTGCCTCCAGCGCACGGGGAGATCATCTCGATAAGCTCTTTAGCTGCTCAATCTTCCGCCTTCTGGCTCATACAGCACGAGTTTTGGCTTCCCATCCGTGGTACCCACCGAAGCAGCAGCTACGCCTCGGGCATGAAGCTGACTTCTTCTGTCAGCAAGGATGGTGACTCCTGTCCTGTGGCCCTCCATAATCCTCCCGTGAAGCCCCTGGTGGTTACCTGCCACGGTTACAAAAGTGATGCTCCTGAGCGGGAAGAGTAATTCCCGTGTGTTGCCATTATTTTAGACCACTGACGCAAGGCTTCAGCCTTCTCGTGCTGCACTCTAAACAGATGTTAGAAAAATTAATTGAGGCATTAGCTCCTGCAGATGACTTCATCAAGCACAGTGGCATTTTGCAGCTAGAATAATCTCCCTTTAGCACTTTTAGGTTTATCACTTTAGCAATTAGCAACACATTTATAGCACTAGAAGAGACTGATAAGAGCATTCAGGCTAGTTCCTGGTCACTGAGCAGCAAGGTTTCTAACTTTCACTTGAACAGGTTTGTGATCGTTTGGGCTAAATAAGAAGTGATATTGACCTTTAAGAAATGGCCAGGGAATTCTCAGAGTGTGTGGGATTTAGGAACCAAAATGCCTACTAAATTCTTTGGGATTTGGCAACCTAACTCTCACATCCCTTCAAAAATCCCAGTGTTAGATTTCACTAAGAGATTTTTCCTAGAATCATAAAATAACAGAGGCTGAAAGGGACCTCTGGAGGACACCGTCTTCACCCCTCTGCTCCAGGCAGGTAATTTTAAGTGTCAAACTGTGCTCTTGGCACGGTGCTGCAGTGGGGGAGAGCTCAGGAGCCCTGAAAACACTATGGGGAGATTTCAGTGAGGTCACTGGTCACAAATAATTAACTGATATTAACTTCTGAATAGTCCCTGGTCCGAGCTACTGAGCCCTTCTCCAGGGTCTTCTGCTATGTAAAGGGGGGTTTGATATTTTCTGTTCTCACCAGAATGGTGTTGGAGTTCGTACCGGTGGAGTGTTCAGCTAAGTGCTGCAGGTTACCATGTGAAGCTGTGTTTGTACAACAGCACTTTGGAAAGGTGTTTGGGGACAGAGTATTTTCCCTTTGTGTCCCAGGATCATTTAGAAAGGTGGCATAAACAAAATTTACAACCACTACTTCAAGCACTGATTCCAAATGAGAGATTGAAGTTTCTTATGGCATAATCTCTTTTATTAAATTCCATTGTTATTCCTGCTTCATTGTTAGCTTGACTTTTCTTTCCAATTTCTATTTCTTTCCCAATCTTCCTCTGCAAAAGAAAAAAAATCCTCTTTAAAGCAGCTCCTTTCCCAGTTGCCATGATCAACTATGATCTTTCTGTCCTTCCCTTGCTGGCCCCACAACCCCTCTCCCTCCCCTAAGGATGCCATGCCAAGTGCCGTGTGACACCCTGGCTGTGTCTGGGCTGGAGGTCTCCGTGGCAGTGCCGAGACATGTGCTTGCTTGTGGCATCCCCATCCTGCACCGGGTGAAGTATTCAGATGTGTCTGAAAGAGCATCAGCTACTTCAACACATAAAGGTACTTGTTCAGGACGTAGGCTGCAGTATTTACAGAGGGGTAATGTATCTGCACGTGGCCCGTAGCTGATGGAGGAGCTCTGTGGACACAGTCGTTCCCAGTGGAGACCCGTTTAGGTAATATTTATTCATTGCTCCTGGGATGTAGGGGGTGGAAGTAGATGCTCTTTGACATCCCAAGCATTAACAAGACGACAGCCAAGGAATACTTTTTTTTTTTTTTTTTCAATTTAAAAGTGTGTGTTACTTACTAATGTAACTGAGAACAAAATGGAGCAAAGTCTGTGATGAAATATTTAAGTTCTTCACATCTTAGTTTTTTCATCTCTGTACCTCCGAGGGCCGACACTCTGAGTCTGGCTTTGTAGTGCCAGATAGCAGCAGTATTTTGTCTCTGCTTGTAGCACCTCCTCAGCCTCCAGCTACGTGCTGCTGCCAGCTGAGGCTCCCGCGCAGGGGGAGACAGTGCCCGGTGTTGAATCCCAGCACGCTCATAGTGCAACTACTTGTTACCAGAAGCCTGAATTAATCAGCTTGGAAGATTTATTAGATTAGCGAGGAATGACAGTGACCCAGAGAATGAACTCTGGCAGGGGGGCTGAAACAGAAGTTGGGCTTCTGCTTGTCCCTAGGAGAATTTGAAAATATTTTACACAGAAAAAAACCTGCAACAAGCGGCATCACAGAAATGTGGGAACTGCTTGCGGGCTGTGAAACATTGAGTATTATTAAGGTTAGATTTACAGAGGCATCTATTTCTTCTCCATCCCTCTGGAAAATCAGTGGAGAGCATTTTACTGTTCCAGATCTTTTGGTAGGTGAAAGAGAGGGTGAAGAGGCACGTGTCCCTCTGGAAAGATGAGCTTTCAGGGGACTACAACGGATGCAGAGGACCCTATGGCCTCTACTACCTATGGCTCTGCTGCCCTGATCCTATTCTTTGGCAAAGCTGCCCAAAGACTGCAGAAGCCAGGTTTAATGAACATATATGGACTCTCTTTTGCACAGAAGTATGGTAAGATGGGAGAAAGCAAATAATACCTTCCAGAGTCGTCTTCTGGAAAGTCACAGGAGGAATTCAGAATACATCTTGGATGGTCCTGAACCCGAGATTGTTCTTCTGGTGTCTAAGAGACCTTTTCATTGATGAAGGTGTCTTGTCTCTACATGTGTGCATAGCTGCAAGCAACACAGAAAGGTTTTGCATTCGGAGCCAGCAGAGATGACATGCCACACAGTACAAATGGGATGCCAACACAATTCTCTGATGTGCTTACGAAAATTCATGGCAAAAAGCTTTCCCTTCCTGCCGTCTCTCACGTCAGCGGCTGCAGTATAGGCTGACCCCCACATACTGTTTCTGAACTGGGGGGAGCCCCTTCCAGCCCACCAGGCACTGCCCATGGGAAGAGCATCCTGCAGCTTCTTTTCAGGCCATCTTTTGCATCTGGTGCCAAGGATGCCAGCACAGCTCCCAGGCATCTGTCAGGCACAGAGCTTTCTGCACTTTGTCTGGAGAAACGAACTGCACAACCTGAAAGGAGAAAATCCATTTGCTGGGATTCATGTAGTATCAGAAAACACAGGAATCTGAGAATTACAGACAGGAACAAAGAACAGAGACGTTAAGTTCCCGGTCCTGGTCTTTTTCTGTGCTACTACACCAGGAAGAAAACGCACTGTGACAAATGGACAGCTGAAATAAGAACTGTCATTACAACAGGCTGCTCTATTACAAAAACATGTCTGGGCAGGTAAAACAAAGACATGTGGCTTCCTTATCTTATGTTAAAAATGGTCCAGCTTTCACCTTCAAAGTACAGTATTTCATGGCTTGTAATTTGTAGTGGATCTATGATTTCTCAAATCAGCTAGGTTTTTTCCTTCTATATAAACATGAATTTAAAAGCAGAGAGTAATACTACCTAGGGCTAATTCATTCCTGGAGATTTTTTTATCAGGAGCTGCAGTCTTCATTATCTGGATTTTCTATTAGTTGCTGGAAGGTGTGCATTTCTCATAGAAACTATCACATGAAAATGTGAGTAACACATAATAGAAAACTGGGGAAGAAAAAAAGACTCTGTCCTTCCCTTCAAATAGAGTTTCATAACTGAAAAAACCCAAGCCCTGGTAACAGCTTCAGGTCTGCTCAATTGATTCTGTAATATTTTCATAGATTTTGAGCTTGTTTTTTTTCTTGCTCCAACGCTTTATTTTTCTGTCACCACAAGCAGGTCCTCGAGTGACTTTTGTGGGATGCCCAGGATGACTGTGTTACTTAGTGGTCCAAGCTTTGAGGTGTTCATCCCCAGTTCCACTGTGGCACAGCAGCAGCCTCACCTGCCCCCGGAGTCTGACAACAGGTTGTGAATGAAGCTCTGCTGAGGCACTAGGAAATATGAGCAATGATGCACCTGTGCTGCAACCCACCCGATCACCGACAGCAAACACAGGATCATAAGCGTGGCTCTGGTGGACTGCCAGAGACACTTGGTGTCCAGGTTACCTGGCAGCCACAGCCAGTTGTGCAAATGCCTTCTGAATGTGAGTTAGAGTTCCACCACTCCTTGGCTCCACCAGCGGCAGGGAGATTTGAGAGAATCATACCTTACCTGGATAACGTGAGCAGCATCCTGCCTACAAAGTCAGGCAGAGAGCAAGGCATCAGCAGTCTGTCTATGCTGCTGACGCTGGTCAAGGGGCAGGGTGTCAGGAGGCAAGATGTCAACGTGGCTATTGAAATAATATAGAAGTGTCCTGTAAATAACACCTTTCGTCTTCAAGATACGGCCAAGCACTTTATGCCATACACTGTTAAATGCTGGCAGGAAAGGGACCAATGGCAGAGCAGAGCACGCTGAGCGATGCTTGGCAAGAAAATGTCTTTCATCATCAGTATATGATCGTGAAAGCCTAGCCCAGCATAAGGGAGTGGGATTTTTGGACAACTCTGTGAATTTGAGCAGGCAAAATTATGGTATATCAGCTCACACAGGCACCTTGGGTACTTTGATGGTGTGTCAGATAGTGGCCATGGTCACATTGTGGCGGATAGATGAGCCTTCAGGAAGGAGACAGGTGTATGGTTATGCGAGTCCTGAGGGTTTCTAATTGCAAATATTATTAGTATTCTAATTGCATTAATACAGATATATATACAGATATAATACTGATATAGCATATAATATATCGTCGTTATATTAATATTGAGCGTGTAAGAGAGATCTGGAAGTACAGATTAGTACCTCCTCATCCTGCTATCTTATGCAAACCCATAGGAAAATTATTATCTCATTCACATAATAATATATTGAATAATATCTCATACACTTAGCTAATTATGCCCAACTCAGGTAAGTCTAAATTAGCTACCGTCATACACAGCAACCAGGTCTGAAGAGAAACAAAGGTCTGACTTAAGTCTGATTTAGTCCTGCCTTTGCCTCTGCAGCATGGCACAGCCGCAGCTTCGGCGTTGCGCCTGGAAGGGAGTGATGTTCCCACTGCCCCCATAGGGACCTGTGGGACTTAACGGGTATTTATAAGATATTTGGGAGCCACAAAGGCTGGGTGTTGAAGTGAGCATGGGTGAGCTATGCAGAGCTGTTAAACCGTTAAAGAAAATGGAAGAAAATGAATTGAAAACTCTGTGAGAAAACTCCAACCTGACCCAAAAAGCCAATATCTTCCAAACTTCACGTTCTCTCAGGCAGTTCCACTGAAAACATTGACTGCAAATGTTGCTGTGCTTTGTTTTAATCCTCAAGGCAAAAGTAAGGTCACTGCTGCAAAAAAGTGGTAGCATTTTCATTTTAAAACAACCCTGCGGCTTATTGAATTTTTCTCTAATTAGGTCGGATTTTTGTCTCTGTTCCTCTCTCCACTGCATGCTGCAAGGCCGATTTGTTTTCCTTGGCCTTGAGGTGGGGGAAAAGCTTATGTGGGAGATTTTTAAACTTCACGTGTCTTTTATTTCTGGCTTCTGTTTGATAGT
Source organism: Rissa tridactyla (assembly GCF_028500815.1). Classification (NCBI taxonomy): domain Eukaryota; kingdom Metazoa; phylum Chordata; class Aves; order Charadriiformes; family Laridae; genus Rissa; species Rissa tridactyla. The sequence continues at coordinate 10,019,657 of NC_071473.1, forward strand.
AGTGCATAGTTTGTAGAGGGCAGACTGTTAGGGGTTGCTGTGTGGATTAGGAGCCCCTGAGATGATATGTCCTGCTTCCCTTTGTGCTCCAGTCCAGACCATGTCCCCTCGTACCGCCAGTGTTCCCAAATAGCATGAGAATGTTGACGGCTCCCAGAGAAGGGTCTCCGGGTCCCTCTGATAACACTGTCACAGCTCAAAGGCAGTTGCTGAAGCTTTGCAATCCAGAACATAGTTTGGATGAATTTTGGCTTTCAAGGCTCAAGGTTTAAAAATGATATGTTGTTAAATGGGGATCAAAGGCCAAAGGAAAGCGACTTTACTGATTTCCGCAGGTTGTGGAATAACTAGGTGCCGCAGGGTAAACACTCCTCTGTTGTGGTACGAGAGTCACCGCTCTGGCTCGGGCACTGGCGTTTCACCGCTGTGTCAGAAGCACAGCTATGAAGAACTGTGCTTTCACCACCCCAGGTCTCAGCCTGGAGCGAACCAAATGGTTACCGGACTTGGTGCTGTGTTTATGGGTGTTTTGGGGCATTTCTTCTCAGGATTGGAGCCTGGGTGAGGGTGGGTGCCCTTGGACAAGCAGGGCAGGAGCAGGGCTCGCTGCCCCCGAGGTGCAGGGCTCACGGGTGATGAGTGCTTGTGTTTATTTACTGGTACTGTGTGTGATGACCTCTTGCATTGGGGGGGTTTGATTGTACCCTCTACAAATCGCACCGACTGGTGAGCCGTGTGGGTATGACATCCAGCCAAGCGTCTAGGGAGGTGTCTCATGTTTCTGTCTAGGATATTCACTTCTCTCTCAACGAAAAATTAACTTTAAAAAGTAGGAAGACGCTCCTTTTTGGCTATCACAGTGTCATAGTCTTCTCTGGGTTTTTAATTTCCCCTGCCCCATTAACACTAGATAAGTGTGTTAGGAAGATAAAAATCAGCTTACAACTTTATGGACAATTGATTGGAAGAAAAAAACAGAGTGCTGAGCATAGCTGGCTCAAGCCTGCATAAGACCTCTTAAAAATATTTACTAGATACTCAATAAAGTGTGCCAGAATAGCCCGTTAAAGCTGTGGAGGCAAGAGTCTCGGGAGATTTCCCTGCTCTGCTCTGTGCCAGCCCAGCTGCGGCTGTTGGTAGCATTAGGAGTAAACACAGCTCCAATCGACATCCAGTTCCTTTCTGTCTGCAGCAAATTTAAGTATGATATTTATAGGCATCAGTCACCTCTGATCTCCTTTGATCCATTCTTTCCAACTGAAGAAGCTGTGCTTTGAAAGAAAACACCATCTTCATCTTTTCAGTGGCAGAATTAGAGAGAAACGCCAAGACACCAACTTTCAAAATGCTTCTGATGCCTTTAATGTTTATTTTAACTTCTAAAAAATATCCGAGGGCCTGATCCAGAAGCAGACCTAGTCGAGGAAAGGAGCAGCAGATCTTGTTCCACCTCAGTTTATGGATAACATATCTCTGTAGTGGCAGGCTCCAAGGTTAACACAAATACTCCCATCTAGAGCATTAATTCCTTGTTGGAGCCCGTCTAATGTAAATACATTTGTACCGAGCATGCTCGCCCTCCCGCATGCATATTCATGACGTGCCAGCTCCTGACAACGATAATGCTCTGTGCAGCGAGCACCATTATTAGCTCTGACTGACAAATGCATTTCTAATCTAATGTATGTATGTCACACATGGATCACAAGAGCTTTGAAGTTAAATGCGTTCCTGGGAGCTGAGCTACTTTTGTTATAGCATAGCATTAAAGTGGAGAGGTACCAACTCCCCTGCTGTTGGATGGCACTCAGCGGGTGATAAATAGGAGGCGAGGGCACCTCGCTATCACTGGAAATGTTGCTGGCGCCTGGAATAGAAAGCTGTGCTGTGAGCTGCCACGGCTCGGCCGGGGACCCTGGTGCCTGTGCTTGGCTCTCCCAGGCAAGGTGCCACGGGCAGCGAGGGGAAGGAGCACAGTGCCAGGTCCAAGAGCCACCTTCAGAGAAGAAAATAGCATGGCCGCCTCTGAAATACCTTGTCTCAAGTCCCTGTGACTACATTCTCTGCTGAGTAAGGCCGTAATTGAATTTCTTGAACAAATGATGCTCATCGTGCCAAAGCGCACACTATCAAAGATTCTCCATCCCCATCCAAGTAGTGCATTCGCGCCTATTCTGTACACCTATAAGCCTCTACCACACATAACTCCTTTGCCTGTTTTTGAAAGCAAACGTTGACTTGAGGGCAAAGGCGTTCATAAAGGATTTATGCTGGGAGCAAACCAGGACATGCTCACGGTGTGACTCAGAGGCAGCCGGACCATTCAGCTGACACTGGATGAACAAAAACTCAGCTCATGAAACTTTTCCCTGTTGCAGATCTGGCGTGTCATTTTGCGATCAATACTGAGACCGAACAAGGCATCACACAACTGATGTTGCTTGTTTTGTGTACACGATAAACCAGCAACAGATGGTTGGTTGCTTGTGTCCTTACCTCTGTGTAATTTCTTAATCCCGCTCAAGTAGCGACCAATAAGCATCACAGGTAACACGGAGACTGAAGTACAGACATCATCCCTTCATATTAATAGTGTAGCATGAAAAGCCTTAATGAAATCATTGCTCTATCGATACAATCAAACCATGGTACGCAGCCACTGCCTGCAACATTTTACCAGTTAAGAGCAATCAGTTCAGCGGTCATCTTGTGCAGCGCAAGAGCATGCTTGTGTTCCGAGATGAGACACAAGTGATGATAATACATATAAAAGTATCAACAGCACCCACAAAGCTGGCAATAATAACCTGGTGCAGTTTTTTTTGAAGGTTGCGGTATCCTCTGCAGCCCAGCTTCTTCACCCAAATGAAACTCTACTGCTTGAAATCCATTGGAAACCTCATATTAGCCAGCCCCGACTCACGTCATTGTTATGCCTCATTAATTTGGTGTGTTTGTTTAAATTGGCTGGTGTGTTCCTAAAATAGGTAATTTAGCATTTTAAAAAAAATTCTGATTGCTTTGTGGTGCTTTGAATGGCTCTAAGTGAAAACTGCTCTGTTGCTCTTTTGTCTTTCTCATTTGAATGCAACGGATACCTTACAAATGAACAGAGCTGGAAAGGTGTTTAATTTATGAACCAAGACATACTTCTAAATAATGTCTAATTAAGTTCATTCATGACCTGGCTCATGATGCCTGGCTTAGTCTGGGCATTGCAAACCATTAGTAAACATTTTAATTTGTAATAATTGCCACTGGCAGCAATTATTTTCGGGAAGGCGGCTAATTTCAGTCAGCAGAGGGAATCTGAAACGTGAGGAACACCCATCCTGACTTTTTAAAATACCAACAAAAGCAGCTGCAAGCCAGTGTGACAAATACTCGGCTTCACTTTAGAGGAGCAATGGTGAGTTTTGGAGAAGCTGAGGACGTATTCCCAGGTATTTGGAACCACCTCCTTCACCAGCAACCCCAAAGGCAGATATAGAGGGAGCGATGAGACGTGCTGCTACCCCAGAGCCTGCAGGACAGGCTGCTTTTGGAAGACATGGTTGTAAGACACTGGTAGGGTGGTGTACGCGCAAAATCATCCACGTTATTGCTGTGGCTGAGATGCAATAGCTGCTTGCATTGACTCTGGAGGCTCCCGGCCTCGCGGTGTGGTTCGTTAGCCGGGCCGAGAGCCAGCACCCTGCCACGCTGCTGGCGATGCTCTGCCAAACTCAGAGGGAGCTGTAGTTGTTTACGCTGGCGCAAACCGCCTCCATGTCTAACTTCTGAAAGATGGAAAAAACTGGACCCCTGTCCAAAAATTCGGAATTGAGTATAGGATTGTTGTCAAATGCTGTAATTAGACACAGAGCTGCAGATGAGGAGTAAAATACACCATTATTTCTTTGTTAAATTAACTTTTTCACCTGAGCCCTGTGATGCTTGCTGGGAAGACATCACTTGTAATTTTTTTCCCCGTGCACTCAGTGTGGTTCCATCTTACAGGCACTTTAGCACTGAATTAATTACTACATTAATGGATGTCTGTAGTCCATTAGTAAATTAAGACCTGATGCTAATTCTCTTGGGGGGAAGGAGCGGGGAGTCTATTTAGTACCAAATCATTCAGTTCGTTGCCAATGGACTCTAAGTGTTCAAAGGCAGGAAGAGGTGTACATCAAAGACGCTTTAATTTGAAAAACATAAGGGAAGCTGATCTCAAGGCCTGTCCATGTTACAGACCGTACAGAAGCAGATAAATTAGCTTTGAATTTATTATCAACCGCGTCACTAGGGAGTAGGTAGGATGAACCTGTACCACCAGGCGTTTCCCTCAAATAGTGCCTGACGATGCAGGTGCTTGACTTATTTTACCTGGCCATTGGAAGGATACAGGTAGCCTGAAATTTCGTGGGGATATAAACTTCAAGGAGTGAGATTGCTCCTGACCGCTCTCCAAATCCAACAGGCTTGGTCATCCTTGTAATAAAGTCTGGAGAACCCAGTGACACAAGGGCAAGGAAAACAAAGGCACGAGTAAATACGTGTTTATAATTGGCACGGGTCTGCTTTAGACCTTGACCAGAGGTCTTTTTCTGGTGCCTAAATCCTGAATTTGTCTGTGTGTGTCAGGAGTGCTGCTGGTGTGGGTAGTGCCGTCAATTCAGTGCAGTCTGAGATCACCCCATTCCATCTGGCTGCGGTGAATGAGGGTCCTGGTGTGCCCAGGTGTGCTGCTGCTGCCCTGTGACAGCAGCCCCGCACCCTGCCCGCCGCCGCCATGGTCCCACCACCTGCACCGGCGCCTTGCCCTGCGTGGGAACCTGTGATGTGTGGTCTTAACCAGAGTTGCATTGCTTCGCGTTATGGAGATAGAAATAACAGCTGTGTGTTCAAACCTGATAACGCTTGACTCCTGCCTGAGCATTACTGCATTTTCTGCACTATAAATACAAGCCACGCATATGCATTTTGCCTTTAATAGGACACAAAAATGAAATTTGCTCGGTAAGGGATGCAATCGCTGACCAAAAACCATTCATGTGGGTTTTTCCTCTCTGCCGGCAAAAATATAACAGTTAATTAGGCTGGAAAACCCAAAGGAAAGTGGATTCAGATGGCCAATCGCAGAGTGACATGGAAAATATCTCCATGACAACAGAAATTTACAGCACTTCAATTTTAATATATCAAAGGATAAGGGTAATTTCACAGCCACTATGCAGAAGATATACCCCTTTCTCTTTCTCTTGATAGTCCCTAGATTAAATGGAACCCATGTTAATGTGGTCCCACATGTGAAAGCGAAAACAGGATTATGAAACCTAAAAGTTCTGAATGCAAATACACCAGCAAGGTGAAAACTTGCTCTGCTGTGTAGGACAAACATTTGGGCCGTTTTTGGTGAGATACTGCAGTATATCATAGTGATTTCTTCGCGCATTTTAATATTATGTACATATTTGCTAACATAGGGCTCAGCACGGCACGTGTAGCATAAGAAGGTACCAGTTCCCATTCCGAGCAGCACAGTCCACCTCTTGGGGAGATTATCTCTAATTATCATCTTCTAATGTTACTGTTTTATACCCCATAATGAATTCCAGAGTGAAAAAGAAAAAAGCAGGGAAAAGATGAGCTTAGAGATCAGGGATATATATCCAAAAGTCTGACCTACATTCTCTGCTCATAATGAATGGGAGTATTATGCTTCCACTTAAAATACTGCATTTAGTGTATTTCGTAAATGTATCCACAAGCATGAATGTCTTTTGTAGAAAAAGTCTTAGAGTATTTAGTAGGGGATGAATCAATTAGGCATACATAGATATTTCATTAGTGATTTCACTAAAATTAATCTATTTGTATTTAAGTATGATAGTATTGGCTGTTTGCAATATTCACTTTTCAAAAAAAATCCTAACAGGAAACATCACTTTTGATTAGATTCAATAGGACGCTCCTGTAGATAAAAGAGCATCTCACTGCCTACAAAGAGCTCATCTCCTCTCATTTTCTCATTTTCGCATATTCGAGCATGTTTTGTGTGGCTCCTTCCAACCAGCCGTGCCTTGAACTTGTCCTCTTGGGCAGCGCTGGCTGTGAGTTTGCCGGGAGAAATATGCTGTCTATAAATATACAAAAATGGCAGGGTGAGGAGTCACTGCAGCCTTCTTGTTTGTTTTCTGTAATACAATATGGAAAGTACTAATAGGATTAGCCTTTTGTGATGAGTGATAACAATATATTAAAAACAAATGTTAATAGGCAGCATGAAATCACTAACAAAGTAGAAAATTGCTAATAAAATTCAACGGACCTAATTTTAACTTTGATAATATGTTTAGCTTTGAGAGCCCTTTTCCAGAAAGCAAGCAGTGGGATGGTGAAAGAGAAGGATTTTTGGCGCAGAGCCCACGGCTGCCACTCTTTTGAATTCTTACACTGTTTTTCCTGCTGGAAAGTGACCTCCAGCACTTGGAAAGTGAAAATTGCCATGTTTTCAAATAATCCAAGCAGGGCTGAATGCTGTCTGAATGTATTCCCTGGGTGGAAACCAATGTGTGCAGGTACCTATCCAACCCTCCCCGAGACACAGTGCTCTCCGGTGACGCAGTGCAAACGAGAATGGGTGGAAAACGTGGCTTTTGGGCACATTTTGTTCCCTTTTGCGTATCACTCTGGCCAGCCCTAAAATTATTCAGGCTCCTAATGAGCCTGCAGAGCTGGGAAGGGAACACAGCATTGTGGGTGAGCTGGGGATATGGGGACTGGAGTCAGAGCAAGACGGGAGCTGGGGAGAGCAAAGAGTTGTTACCTGCCCCGCCACAGCCTGGGTTCTAGCTGTAGCTAGAACCCCTAGCTCTGTAGGGTGTCCTGGCTGACTTTGTCCTCTGACCATGATATAACCCTTTCGATCTGAAGAAAAGCCTTGGAAATTCCTTTACTAAAAAAAAATAAATAAATTCAAAACAAGCCCAGACCCAAGTGCATTGTTTGGGAAGGAAGTTGAGAGCACAGGTAGAAAGACCAGACGGTGCACGGGGGGGAAAATTGGTAAAAGCAGACAAAGGAATTTAAAATGCACAACAAATAAATTAATTGGATAAACAGTAGGGCCAAAAGGTAAACCAGAACAGAGACCTGTGTCCTGTAATAACTCCTTCAAAACTACTAAGATTAAAGGAGAAAGTAGAGATCAAACGAGCTAATTTAAGCAGATGCCAGGCTCAAAGGATAATGTGAACCTTAATTACTTACTCTCACTCTTCCTTCTCTTCTTAACTAAGTGAATTTCCCAGCCAGTATTTTTGAGTTTCGCCAGACAGGAACCCGACTGCCATTTCAACCAAGGGATTTGGCAAGGTCCTCCTCCTCGCCACGTTCTTCTTTCCATTTTTCCTTAGATTTAATTATTTTCCAGCCTGGCCTTCTAGCTGCTCCAATACTGAAAACCACTTTAAAAAATATTTATGAACGACCCAGGGAGTGGCTCGGATGCCACAAGCCCCTGCATCGCTGTCAGTCAAGGTGATGCCCTTTTCTGTTCAACCAGCTCAATGCTCCTTGACCCATTACATCCCCTTGGCTGTAGACAAAGGTCCTGCCACTGGTTCTGTCGTACCCAATTTCAGCAAGCTTTTAGGCACAGTTAGCAAAGTTTTCCCACTCACATTTGAGCTTTGATGTACTTCCTTGACTTTTGAACTTCAGAGTCATTTTGGAGAGGTTCGGTCCCCCCTGGGTGCAGCACCCAAAGGCTCTGGGCTAGATTTTCGACCTTCCAGCATGTGTTTTAAAGGAAGCCAAGGCAAAGCTCATAAACTTGTATGAAAAACTCAGATGGCTTGAAAAGCTTTCTCCCAAATGTTTTCTTAAGCTCCCATAAGTGATAAAAAAGAAATGTCAGTTTTACGTTTGGTGGCCAAAATTCCTGCAACTGCAAATGCAATTTGTAGTTTCTGGGGGGATGGGGAGGTGGGGAACAAGACACTGAAGGGCCTGAGGTGTCGCAAAACGCGGTAGCTGATCTATGCTTTCAGTGTCTCCATAGGTGTCTGCTGGGCTGGTGGAGCAATGCTTGCTCTGGAGAAGGCAGCTGCAGGGCTTCTGGAGGGAGCTCCTCCAGGTCTACGCTGCATGGTGGACACCAGCAGTGGGGGCAGAGGAGTCTGAAAAACCAAGACAAGGTTTTGCCAAACTGCTCAAGCACTCTGTTGTGCTGCTGTAATTCACGTCTTTTATGGTGCTACTCATGGGAAAAAAATACTCCCTAGTGTGAGGCGTAAGGAGCTGTGCCGCGGATGAGGCTTTAATTAGATTTCCATTGCCATCCAGGTGGTTTTGCTTATCAGAGCAGACGCTCCGGCGTACCTCTTGTCAACTGTCCCTTCAACCTGGACTGAAAGGCCCTAACGTGTGCTGGAGAGCCGTAACCATTGAGGGATGATTTTAAGGGACAGGTTATTCAGTGGCACAGATCTCAGGCACACCTCTTGTGCTCTTTGTGCCTTTCAGTGGCACCATCCAAAAAAAGGGGCAGATAAAATTCTGGCAGCCGTTTTGGAGCTTTTCATATCCTATGTCATGAAAACTGCATGGCTGAAGAAAAGGTTCAGTGGCAGACTGCTCTGATGCCTCTTTGTCCACCAGTGAGAGCCCCCTCCGAGAGCAGCTAGGGTTTGGGATGGACACAGTATGGTCGGTGTGACCAGTGTGGAGGGCTGGCACTGGCCACCCTGCTGCCAGCAACCGCCTTTCCCCACGGATGAATGGATCCCTTGCGAGGACTTGTCTTCTGCGGAGTGAAGGACTGCGGCTCTTGGAAGGCTTCCTCTGGGCAAAGACCCAACCTCCTAAATCACCTCCCTTTTCTTCTTTTCCTTGTAGGGGGATGAAAAGAAACCACCATACTGTTGGGTCTCCCCTTCCCCATCACTGTGGGAATCCAGAAGTGTGTGTCTGGTGCTCCTTTCAAGCCTCCTGGAAGATAAGCAGAGGACAAAATGCAAGGATGCTGCCCCAGGAATAACTGCCTGCCTGTGACAGAGAGCTACAGCAATTTTTGCTGTGTTAATGCATCCTGTTATCAGAGAGTGAGAAACTTTTCCTGCACTGAGTTTGATATTTGCAGTGCTGGGGCTGCCCACCAAGAGCATGTGCTGTGGTGGTTCAGTTCTTCCGAGGAACGTCCGTTGCCCACATCATGCTCTAGTTCAAGTTTATTTCTATTTCATAAGAATTTTCAAGGTGTTAAAGAGTCCACTGTGTCTCTATGGGACTAAATGGGAAATGTACATCAAATGTGGTACAACAGAAAATTACCTTTTTTAATAGTTTTGTATTATAAATGAGAAATCAGTCCATTGATAAGATATAATGACTTGGGACCACAGAAAAGATTCAAGAAAAGGCAATGTTTTCCCTTTTGTGTCACAAGTGACTCTCAGCTAAGAGAAATAACATTCCTTCTAGAATAGCAACTATAGCAACAGTAGGATTTGACTGGGTAGAGGTCAGAGAGGACAAGCTGGTTTTCACTGCTGATTTTAACATGCCATCCTCACAATTGGCTATTATTTGTGGTGTTAGGAGCCCTTTCCTGTGATTATATTTCATCTGGTGCTACAGCAGCACTGAATAATTAAAGCTGCCAGCAAAAAAATGAAGTATCTAATATACCTTTGAGAACAACTTCAAAATAATTTGATGTCCCAGTTATCTCAAGAAAATTATTAACAAAAGAAGCTATCCACGGGGCAGAGAAAAACATGCTTTGAGGGCATCTGCGCGTCTTTTCCACAGCATATTGCACAGAAAATTGTTACCAGTGGCAGTCATATGAAATTCCCCGGTAACTGCAGGTGCATGTTTTCTACAGGTGTGTTGAAGGTAAAAATCAATCACCCACCACCAGGGTAGGAGAGCGCAAAGCTGGGGCTTGAAGGTCGGGCAAAGGGGCGTTCCTGTACTCAGCCGTATTTGCTCGTTACTCCGTGTCTGCTTTTAGGAGAGAAAAGATATATGACAAGTTTTCATCTTCGTGTCCCAAGTCATGTCGTGACCTGCTGGGCTGCTTTCAGTTCGGAGTCGCCTGCGTCCCACCAGGATGCAGGCGGCCAGGGGAAAGGCTGAATTTTGTCCCTCCTCTGTTGTTGCTCACTGAGCATAGCTTCACATCTGCACTCCAACGTGCTTTTCTTTTACACTATGAATACGACCATCATGCTATTCTGGGGGGGTGGGGGGGGAATGGGGGTGGTGCTGAGACAATACAGCTTTCTTTCCAGCCACAATAAACTTTAAAGTACATTGGCACAGGCTGATGAAATTCATGGAGGAATGAAATTCAGGAGGAATAAATCAAAAGCGGCAGCCCTTTCCCTGGGGATGGACGGTCTTTCTGTGTATCTGTACGGCAGAGGCATTTATACATCCTGGGCTGTGTGTTTGCTCCGAATGTGCTTCCTGTCGGTGTCGGGCTGCGTTGTGAATCAGAGGGATCTCACTGCTGTTCATGGCTTTCGTTTGCAGGGAGGGACGCACGTGCAGCTATCGAGGACCTACTGTAACAGAACCAGGCTAGAAAAACACGTCTCCTCTGAAATGCCTTGCTGACATTAGAACAGCTCAGTTACTCCAAGGACACGAAATCTCAGCGCACAGGTCAGTACAACAGGGACCAGTTGCTCATATTGTAGGACTTCAGCAGAACTGTGTGAATAACGTGCAGCTAACTTGCTAAATACAGGAAAGTGCAGTGGCAATGCTCTTTACGTAATGTTCTGGGGCTCGCAGGGTTTCACGGGGCTGGGAGGACTAGCCTAGCTTTGGGATATCCTCCGATAGAAATGTTACGTTGCTTCCTTTTTTTGTTACATCTGTCTTTTTAGGTTCTCTGAATCATAAAGGAAACACGTGTCTTCTGTGGTTCTGTACAATAACACCCCTATAGCTCATGCTGAAGTTAAAGATAAAGGCTTATCTTCCCTGGGTTTCTTGCATTAAGCTCTGCAAATCCTGAAGCCATTAAACACACACAGACCTGGGCCTCAGTGGAGCTACTCCCATACCCAGTTACATGAGTTCGTATGAAGGCATTTAGCTGGTCAAAGACATCAGAAACCTAGATAATATCTATTTGCAATTATATGTCCTAATTGGGCATGTAGCTCAGCAGGAAAGCTGCCATTTGCATACACAAGTGCCTGATGGATGTTAGTCACCTGTGTGTACATGCAAAGCCCGGTGCTTTGCTACAACCCAGCACTCGCGCAGCTGTCGGAGCAGCCCTGCGCTCGGGAAGGGCAAGGCAATTCCCTCTCTAAAGCCAATGGAAAGAGTCAGCTTACTTCTCCAGAGTCAGAGCTGCTTTAGGTTTCCCGTCTGCTGGAAACTTGGTTTTATCTGTGTTGAATTTGGGAAGTTATCGCATGCCCAGAGGTTGGGGTGGCTTTATTTACAAGCCTGTTGATGTTTGTGCACCACATGGAAGTTTAATATTTGTTTTCTTGTGAATCTTGAGTGTCTGCTTTTAATAAGATCACCTGCAAGCAATCAGATTTGCTCTTTCACAGGGTAATAAACCTCTCACGTGCCTTTTAGGGGTCCCATTCCTTCAAGGCAGAGATATTGCAAGCTGCTTTGCTCCCTGTTTTGCCCTAGGGCTTTATTCCACTGTCTCTATATACATGTATATATATTCTGCCCTATATACATAGTGTAGAATGAAGTATATACGTATATATGTATTTGGAATCTGGGGACAAAGAAATACATCTATATATAAATATATGGAGTGAACCTCTTGGCAGGGGGATTCAGCTGTGGAAGAGAGACTCTTGCTCTTGGGGTCGGTTTGTCCTGTGGAGGCGGCAGCGGAGCAGTGCACAGGGGCTTGCCTGAGGCTCGGGGCTCCGTCAGCACACAGCGCTGGGACGGAGCCCCCGAGGGTCTGCTGCTTCTGCGGGGAGAAGCTCACAGGGGTGCAGAAGCTGCACCGTGGGGTTGTGACTCGAATCCCAGGTCCTGTTCCCAGATCTGCCTTGCATTTGTGTACGTTTAGCTTGTGACTTCTGCCCTTTTCTTCTTTCCTGCCATCCTTTAAGGTTTATTGTGCTTATTTAGCTTACCATGCCCTTACAGCAAAGCCCATCTCCTGCTGCACACATGTAAAGTACATTATACATTAACGCTTGGTGTGTTTAGTATATGCCTGCCTGGTACATTGCGGCTGCTGTGAATTCAGTTTCAGGTGACTTTGTATTGATCGGGATCATTAGTAGATCCCTCCTGCGCTGGTACTCGCGGAGCATTTGGGTCAGCTCTGGCATTTGGCTTGGACGCGTCCTCAGCACGGCTGCAAAGCACATGGCAAGAGCAATTGCTGCCTGCGCCATGGAAATGGAAATGCTGCTCCTCCCTTCTGCCTTTCCTTTCTTTGGGGACTTTTCCCCATCTTCTCTGACCCCTTGTTCAGTGCAGCTTATCTTACCCTCTCTTGGCATTTAGCTGTTTGTGGGGTTTCTATAGATTATGGTGATTTGGTTGTGTCTATATTGCATTGCTGCTTTGTGCTGCATCCCTGCAAGTGACTCCCCTTGCCACTAGGATGGCAGATGCACAGAACATTAGGTAAAGAAAATTCATCCTCCTGTGTGGGAGTTCCTCAAAATGGCAGAAAATCAAAGCAATAAATCAAGTGCATAAATATTTGCTTCAAAATCTAAACCTGCAGGGCACACAGAAAGGCCACATATTGTTAAATACCCCATTATTTATTGCTTTATCAGACAGAGGCATTATTGCATTGTAAAGGTTATATACTTTCCCCATCATGAGGAGGAAACAACCGCACAGCAGCAGCAAATCAGGATATAAACTGCTGAGATACACAAGGCTTGATCCTAAGCCCACTGGAGTTGAGGAAAGACTCTCATGGCTGAGAAGTTGTGCTCCGGGTCACATCATCACACACTCATACCTCCTTTCCACTTACCTAGAAGAGAATAAAAACCCTAAAGTATTACAGCTGGTGTTGTTTAAGGAAGTAGAGGTCAGCTTTTTGGTTGTAAATAGGGACTATTTGGGAAAAGCTATGGACAGTGCATTGTAAATCGCATGTCCAGGCTGCGTCTTCGCTTTGGGGACCTCCCAAGCAAACAGGTTTGGTACTGAGTGAGTGAACCTGCCTGCAGCGGCAGTACTTGGAAATAAATGAGGGATAAATTCCTCTCTGTTGTCTCTGATATGAACAATTTTTGGGGGGTGGGGAATTAGCAAAAGATTATAGTTGGCCATTTCTGCTGCAGAAATACAGAGAAAACCACAGCAGTGAGTATCTCAGACCCCTCTGAGGCCTTTCCCCCTCCGAACTCATGTAATGTGGCCAAAAAGTGAAGGCAGGACCCTGCCTTCTGTGACCAGCGGTGAAACACACTGTGAGAAATTCAGTGTTTCGTTACATGCATTGAGGGATATATTCCCATCTATATTTACATCTGGATCCTGATGGGATCTAGACCAGACTGATCTTTCAGTTTAATGGTTAAATTAGAAGCGTAAGGTATTTCTGTGAGTTAACTGGTGGCTGAAAGAAAAAAATGGGAAAATAAACAGCCAACAGTTCCCATTTGGGATGAAATAGGATCATTTTTTTTGTCAGATTGAAATTAAAATAGTGGTTGGTTTGTTTCGTTTGGGTTTTTTTTCTGGTCTTTTATCCTTCCTTAAAACAGACATTAAACTAGATTCCAAAGAAATTTAGCTTAAAACCCAGTAGCAAGGTTAAAAGCTGAGATATTCCCCTTTTTATCCGAAGAAAGAAAATGTTCCCGTAGTGTTCTCAAGGCTGAAAAGCAGAGATGTGCTGGAGCTGAGAAACGCTAATCACAAGTCCTGCGTAAACACATGAACATCGCCCCAGACTCCAGGTGAGTGGGGCCGGTGAGCCCATGGCCCGTCCCTCAGCCCCGCACGCGGCTCACGCTCGGTGTTTGGCAAAGGCAAGTCTCGGAGCGACTGTGACTGATCCTGGAGAGAAGAAGGTCCTTGCCATGGGGAAAGCAGAAGCATTTGCTTCATGACAATAGTTTACGGGAAGAAAGTCTTATTCCCCCCCAAAAGTACAGCTTGGAAAAGCCACAGCTCTTTGTGGCTTCCCATGCTGCATGTGAAAGGCAGGTCTGGCCGCTGAAGAGAGTGTAGTTAAGTAGTACTTGAGAAAACCAAGCCACGGAAGTTGTTGGGTTTTTTTGGACTGTTTTCAAACAATGAGCCTTTAAATGTTGGTTAACTCCTTATAAAATGGTGCTGAGCCAAGTCCTGTTCCTCTGGATGGGAAAGCCTCATGATTCACTGAGGAAAGTAAATTGTCAGTATTTCTTTATATATTTCTTCCAACCCTTTTATTCAAAATTGAAAGAATTAGTATAAATTGGATTCATTTTTTGCTCCACTGTCCAACCGAATTTTTGTAATATGAAAATTATTAAGTATATGGGTTCAGTGCTGTTTTGCGACAAACATATCTGCCTACACAGAAAGTACTGACGGTAAGGGAGACCGGCAGCGTTAGACGTGGGAGCAGAAGTTCTCTAGTGAGACAATCACCACACACAATCACCAGGAATGGAAAAGAAATAATCCTTTTTTCCTGTCCTGTGCAGCCCCAAAAAGCTTTTCTGGGAGCTTTAGGGACACTGCTGGTATTAGGGGCTGTTTCTCAGACTGTACAGGTGTTAAATAGCAGAAAAGACAGATCTTTGCTATCTAAAGGTGTCCTGGGGTGTGTGTGCATGGAGCAGGGCTGAGCCCTTGGATGGAGCAGGGCTCCAAGGGGAGCATCTATGCTCCATCTCCTGGATTCCCCCACCCCAGCAGGCACCCAACCCCGAGGCTGCTGGGGAAAAAACCTAGAAAATGTCATTCTTTTGGGGGGAATTTTATTTTGACTATGCCCATAAATGGAAAGATTTTGAATCAAAGCTATTCCCACAGGGATTCAAAGCGTGCAGGGTGTTTGTTTATCTCCTTGTCACTAATAAAACCAAATTGCCTTTTAAAAATAGTCCTTGTGCCTTATGCAAACAGGCAGGGAATGATGCAGCAGGCGGGGAATGAGACTGGAAAATGAGTGATCTTGAAATTATTTCTCCATCTGCCACGAGGTTTGGGGAAGGTCCCAGGTCTCTGCTTTGCCACGCAAAGCCCTGGAGATACAGCACCTTCCTACCAGGAGATATTTGCTACCGCCAATGATGTACCATCCCTGTGGCCATCACGTGTTGGGGCTCGCAGCCCTCTGCATCCCCAGCCTTGCACATCGAGCGCTCGCTGACGTGAGGTGCAGACAGTGAGTGGTCAGAAATGAGTTACCCCTTTCTTCTACCGGGGCACTGCGGTACCGACACCTCTCTTCTCAAGCTCCTGCTGGATGCAAACATCTCTCTCGCGCACCAATCTTGCTACCCAGCAGGAACCTACCACAGCGGGATGGATTTCCCTCCCATGTCATTTAGCGACTGCAACCAACAATGTGGCCGGGAACCAATGGTGCTTTCATACAAACATTTTTAGGGCCAAAACCTCAAATAGGACCTGGGGTAGCATGATGGCAGTCTTCTGAGGAGCTGATCAATTGAAGATAAGAATTCCTTGGGAAAACAGTCATTTATTTCTCATTAGATGTGATTTTTATGCCAAACTCTCCTGTCAGACCCAACACAATGTGCATCCTTGGGTGGGGGGGAAATTCCTCCTGGTGCAAAGAGCCAAAGAAAGGAGCCGCAGGAGGGCAGCTGCTCTTTCCCTTGCTTGCTGCACCCTGCTGACAATAGCCATTGTGTCTCCAGTGGGAGAAAATCCCAGAATCACTCCATGTGCTGGGGCAACCTAATTGGATATTCGATAATTGTGTAACAAGCTGCAACCAGGAGAAGTAGAAGGGCTGTTATAACACTCTGAGCAAATGAGAATGGATGGACTCCCGGCGCGTTGTAAGCTGCAGGTCAACCAGTGACTGACTGGCAGTGAGGAGGGCTAGCGAAGGCGTCTGTCGGGTTTACACCTGTGAGTCCTCAAATTAATGGTCTTGATAAAGGTCCTGGTGTGTTAGTAGAGGAATGAAGCTCAAAGTGCAAAAATGGGGGAAAAGACGGGACAAAC
Organism: Rissa tridactyla; assembly: GCF_028500815.1. Classification (NCBI taxonomy): domain Eukaryota; kingdom Metazoa; phylum Chordata; class Aves; order Charadriiformes; family Laridae; genus Rissa; species Rissa tridactyla. The sequence continues at coordinate 10,035,815 of NC_071473.1, forward strand.
CTGGAGAAACAGCATTGCCTAAACCCACACGTCTTTCAGCTTCTTCATAAGTAACGTTAGTTTTCTAATGTTTCATTTATGCCCAGCTAAATGAATGCAGGCGCCTCCGGGGACAGCGGTGAAGATGCAACTCTGTAGTACCTGGAGTACATGAGGGAACTGCTACACGGGCTTGCATTTGCAAAGTGTTTTTAAACTGCACGTTTGTTGGCATATAAATGCAACACTGAAAATCACTAAGAATCCAACAGCAGTGGGAAGCTGTGGACGTGACCTGGGACAGCAGAGCCCTTCATCTGTATCCACTGATCTGTATCTTTAAATTTAGATCAAAATTGAACAGAGCTGAATCTGAAAAAAGCACACACCTCTGTAAGTGATTAACCATGCGTTTCACTGCGTGGTGCAGAACCCCTGTTTCTTAAACCCTTGGCCCCAGGTGGGAAAGCTTCTCACCACAGGAGGTAATGCCGGTGACTGACTTCGGTAGAGCTCTGCACGTGCAGAAACATCTGCGAGTTCAGTGTTTATAATCCAGCCAAGCTTGTAATTCCCCAGGGTGGGCCATTAATATTAGATGAAAACTCAGATAATGAAAATGGCTTTTATAGTAAAGAGCATTTTGTTACCCCCCAAGAAACAGTGAGAAGCAACATGTTAGGCTTCATTGTTTCAGGCCATCGGTCTTCCTTCGGGTGGGTGCTTTCTAAAAGGCAAGGTATGAATCCAAGAGCCTGATTTTGCTCATCAGAGAACGCTCTCATTAGAGAGTGCGGATTTTTCCCCTCTGATTATTGGGAAAAGGTCAGGGAATGACCGCACCACTTTCCACCTAATTCACGGCAATTCTTTATGGCGCTCTAGAGAAGGGGAGGTGGAGGGCTGTGTGAGAGGGGAGGTGGGGATGGCAGGGTGTGTGGCACAGGGAGATGGTAGCCTTCATGGTGCCATTTGGCCCCTCCATGGGTCAGGCAGTGGATGTTTGAGTCCTTCTGCGAGAGGAACGGTCTGGAGGCTGCCCCGCGACGGAGGGCCCAAGTGAAACAACTCTCCCACCAGTCAGTCCCCTTCAGAAGGCAGAGAGATGTGCTGACGGTTTTTCTTGTGTGACACAAATGTCACCAAAAAGCCTGTCACTGTTTCAGAGACGCCACTGCAAAGGTGTGCACCGTATCCTCTCACCGGCTTCAGGACTGGACTTTCTGGGCCAGCAGCAGCTCTGAGCCCGAGCACCTTCCCCTGCAGCTGCGTGCCGCCCGCCACAACAGCGCTGAGCCACTAACGACGGCTTTGACGTTCCTTTTTCTGGTTAGGTGCTACCTAATTTATTATTCAAATTGGAGGAAGGTGAGATATGACAAAAAGCACTTTTCCAAAGGTCTGTATCACTTTTCCTGGGCATTAAACCCACCTTACTTTGGAACAGGATACCTGGATGATGGCACGTCAAAATGCTGACACCAAATACCTACACAGTCACTAATTCCTCATTTTTTCCAGAGTTTAACACAGCAGAACGTGTACTTCAGCACAGTAAACTGACGCAAGGCTGCAATGTCTAGCAATGGAGCTCTATTTATTTTTTTCTCCAAAAGCAGGTCTCCATGCACCTCCTTCCCTTCCCTTTTCGTACGTGTACACGCGTGTGTCCCCAGCACCCGCCAGCTCTGTCCCTCGCTCCCGGTGCCCCATGGCGTCAGGCTGCTGGCAGGCAAGATCCAAGGCAATGCATGGGGCACACGGTAATCCCTAACACTTTGCAGTTATTGATTAGCCACTCGATACAAATAATGCAAACTGAATAATAACTGCAGGTGCAGTAACTGTCGACACGTCAAACCTGAGGGAGAAGAAAAGAGCCTTCCTGGGAAACTTTTGTGCGTGGACAGGTGCGCTGCTGTGTGGGTAGATGTATTTCACCACCCTTGCCACGCAGTGATGGATGGGTGACAAAACACCTCCAAAAAGATGAAACAGGAAAGTTAGAGCACAAAAGAGCTTTCCCACATGAGATTTCCTTTAATATGAAGCAAAACCCAAACACCACTGTAATTTTTGCTGTGGGCTCAGCGCGAGGTGAGTCCGTGTCGAGGTGAGCTGGGAATACCCACCTTGGTTAGGCATGTCGAAGCGTGAGTGAGGCCTGAGGCAGGCGTTGCTCGGCACGAGGGGCTGCGTGAAGGCCTCACGGGGGGTTGCGCAGGAGCTGCGGGCGGTGGGACGGCCCTGAGCCTTGGCCACGCTGACTGCAGCAGCCCAAGGCCCAGGGGGCTGCCCCCAATACCCGGTGCCCAACGCAGCGGGGTGCTTGAAGGCACAAGGTCCCAGCAGAACAAGGAGGATTTTTATGGGGTTCAGCCCTGCCGGTCAGTGCACCAGCCCCGGGTCTGGTTTGGGGGAGGCGGCTTGGTGTCCCCTCGGTGTGCACCCTTTCGAAACATTTTTCAGCATTGCTCTTCTGATGCTGCAGCCAATTCCCCAGTTACATTTGGCGATGACAGGGCTGTCACTCAGCTCTGCTTTTTTACAGTAGTTAAAAAGTCATATAGTAAGCAAAACTCCCAGGCGCTGATGAAACTTGTCTCAGGAGGGAGTTTTCTCGTCAGAGTATTGATTGGTATTTTGCTAAAAGGCATGTGTTAAAACCCAGGACTCCAGGTAATTCCAGCCCCAACTTTGCTGAAATCCAGAAGAAAATGGGATTCCTTGGTTTTACACTTGACTGAAATATTCCGTGGGGTTGAGGTAAGTGAAAGGGGTTGTCCCAACATGTTCAGAAATGTCATACAGAGAATTTTGCGCCATTCAAAGTCATCCAGCGAACAGCACCTGCACGAGAGGGGGTCTGAACCCCTACCCACCAGAGGCTGGGCCCGTCCACCCCACGTCACCTTCTCCCGCTGAGCCCCCAGAGAAAAACATCAGGAATTAGAGGACAACAAAACAAAAATTCCCTAGACTTACAGGCTATGCTCTGCTTTTAGCATGCCCTTGACCTGGTCTTATTTGCCTTTAAGCAATTGTGTCTCATATTTCCCCCACCTCTCCTTATTTTTAAACACTCTAGAAAAGACCTCCAAGGCTTGGTCCGGAGCCCTGTGTTGGCCCTGTGCTGACGGCAGCCCCTTGCGTGGACGGGCTCTCCTCCACGGCACTGTGCTTCTTCCCGCATGGCAGAAAAAACGCCTTTAAACATACCCTCAGTGTAACTCATCTGAATTAGTCCTGCTGCTAATTGTGGGAGGAGAATCACTTGCAAAACGGGGAATGAATCACTCGCAAATGAATATTAAGCTCATTTGGAAATGGAACCAAAAGAACTGAGTCAAGGCAGACTCTCCTCCCCCCGGGAGACGGAGCTGCTGTTGGGTGGCAGCAGAAATGCCCTTGTCCCAGGCGGTGCCTGCTGCAGCCGTGGTCAGCACTCGCAGCATCTGCGTGTCCACACACAGCCCAGGGTCTGGGTGACCACACCTGGATTTTGATGTGTTGCGATGGCCATTGCTTTACGGACTATCTTAGTGACAAATTGCAGGGGTGAGCTGAGAAAAAGTGCTCCAGGTCTTGCACTCCACTTCCCAGGGGCCCTGCTCCCCACCTCCCCTCGCAGGAGGGGTAAATCTTGCCCGTCGTTCCCTTGGCTGTGACAGCACCAGGCTGATCCAAACTGCTCCCTCATCCCCACCCAGACCCAGTGACACCAAGGTGGGACCCCATGTGCTCCAGGGTGTGTGGGATGGGCTTTCTGCAGGGCGCGGGGGCTGCTCAGGGGGGTTTTACAATAATTGGTGGTTTTCAGTGGGGAAGTGGTTGAGTCGCCATCCCTGGAGGTATTTAAAAGACGTGTAGATATGGTGCTTAGAGACATGGCGTAGTGGTGGACTTGGCAATGTTAGGTTAACGTTGGACTCGATGGTCTTAAAGGTCTTTTCCAACCTAAATGATTCTATGATTCGATGATGCTCAGGTTTCTGGGGAGCTGCACTAGAAAACATGGATGAACTTGTCAGAAGACACAAACTGCACTGCAATGTAATATGGACATGGAAAAGGGCTATTCTCGGCTTTTCTTTTCACAACAATTTAGGGATTATTTCACTGTATTTTAAATAGATAGTATTTTTTTGTTGTTGATTCAGCACAATCCATCAAAAATCCTAAAGAATTAGTGAGAAAAGGGAGCTGAGGGTGGTCAGCAATCCAGCCAAAACATCAGGCAAATACAGAAAGAAAACCAGCCCGTTTGTGTGAGAGCAACAGTATTTGGGGTTAATGACACTTTTTATCCAGATTGGAGTGGAGAAAAGGAAATTCTTAAGAGGTCTTTAAAATATCGCTGTAACATGAACTGTAGTTCTTAGCCAGCTCTTGTTCTGAAGTTATTTATTTACCGTGACTAATTCAGACTTTCAAGTGCAGTCGTGGCCTCACACGTGGCATTGCCTGGGCTCTCTGGGCACCAGGACTCGGGGTGTTTGGAGCCTGGGAAGGAAACGCCACCAATTCCCACCAGCCTTGCTCTGGAGCCCGAGAATGAAACTCATTAATGCTGAGCTTCTAAAGTGCATTTCACATACGTGCATGGGGATGCTCACATACTAAAATTAAAGCACGGCTGCAGAATGAAATCACTGCCTCACGGTTTCTCATCTTGCCTTATTTTTTTATAATTAACCAGCCCGGAGACACTGAGCAGCCAAGTGCCGTGCCAGCGCAGAGGTGATTTGGGAAGGGCTGGAGCAAAGCTCCCAGCAGCGGGACCAGCTCCCGGCTCAGCTCTGCAGCCGCCCCTGTTTTAAGGGTAAATATGTTGTTAAGTGTGTCCAACAGACCATCGCTTCCCATTTTCTCTGGCTGGGGAGCAGGGTGAGGCAGGCAGCACTTCACACACAGGTGGTTTAACGGCTCCTTCCCCCTAGAAAAATCTCCTCCGTGGGGTGAAGTGAGCGTGTCCCGCTGCCCCTCTCCCGGCACAGGCAGCCTCTCGCTCTGCCGTTAATAAGGATGAGAAAGCAGGGGGGATGTCTGGGGGCTTCTGGGTTCAATTATGGCAGTGCCACTTCCAAATTCCTTCAGTTCTGTGTGACGCACATCGGGCAGGAGCTGAGCCGCGCCAGGCAGAGCTGGGCTAAAAATAAACGCGGAGCGTCGCTGCTGCGTTAGTCTCCTGTTGATATTTCTTGGTTTGTTTTATAACATCTTCAAGGCCAGTTGAATTTGGTGGGGGGGAGAAAAAGAGAATTTTTGCTTTTGAGGCTGGATCAAGAGCCAGCTGGTAGAAATCAGTGTCATTTCACTGCATGGCTACACAGCATTCTGTGCGCTTCGGTACTGACTCACATGCATTAAGGCATACTAAATAAATAGTATACAGTTTGTGCTAATTCTTAATGCATTCTTACATTGATGCCAGTTTAATTTATGTTAATTAATCAATTGAATGAACAAATTAATTCAGGACTTACCTCCCCACATAAAAGAAAGGGCCCATGGTGCAGCTCAGACTCAGCAAGCAGCTGAGCACCGGCACCCCGAGAGAGACGGGGGAACGGGAGGAGGTGGTCAGGCAAAACTCAGGTTGAGGACTTGTCAGCTTTATGGAGAGAAGGACTAAATCAGAGAGAAAACCTTCCAAACAGAGAATTTTGGAAAGAAAGTGCATGCTTTTAAACACATTCAGACATTGCATGAATTGACTGGCAGGTGTAAGGTCGCTGCAGGACTGCTCCCCGTGCCGCAGGTCCCAGTTACACCTTCCCCAGCCCATTACCTTGGTCTGGTATAGAAATCGCTTAAACGTTTTGATGGCTGCCTGTGATGGAACACAGCCTGGAAACGGGTCTCGCGAAGCCCCTCACCCCTTCTGTGCTGAGCGCGGTTGGTGCCTGCACAGCCCGAGGCCACCGGCCAAGAGCAGGACGGAGCCAGCGCTGCCCCTCTCCCTCCGCCTGCCCGGGCAGCGGCACCCTCGCCCTTTTGGCATGTGTTACTCTTCATGCGTGTGACGGCAGCACCAGCACTGTGCCCGTCTCACCCCCCTGCATCGGCGAGGGCACGGCTGCATCCCCCCGGCGTGACGGGCACAGCGCAGGGCCAGCGAGGTCCCTCCCTGGGAACACCCGCCTGCCCCCAAGCCCCTGGCTCGGCAGGTCCCGCTGTGGCCAGGCTGCTGGAAATGAGCTCACATCATTTTCTCTTTTTTTCCTGAATGCAAAAAGTCATGTCTGTCTTCCTCCGAAGGCCGGGGCTGGAGCCGTTGTCTTCTAATGAATGCAAGCCATCAGTGAGCAGTAATGGAAAATCGGGGATGACGTGGCAGGCAGTGGCTTGCTTTCAATCCACAAAAAAAAGCTCTTTTAAATTTAAATTTAGCGAGGAATTAAAAGCACATATAGGCGGACTCTATTAAAAAGTGAAATATTTGATCTTGGCTATTAATCTCTCATAAGAATACTTTCATTTCCTTGCCATATGTATCCAGTGATAGACTTTCATAAATGAGATCTCATTAAAATGTACTTTATGTTTCTAGTCAAATCTCTTTTATTATTATGCAAGTCCTAGTTAGGAAAAAAAAACAATTACAGGAGCAGACTAAGAGGAGTAAATTATTTTAACTCATTTATACGAGTGAAATACTGCTCCTACTTGAAGGCTGTACATTGTGCAATACTGCACTGCGTGGGGAAGAGGTTGCTCCGTCACAGCCACGCTACAGCTCTGGGATAGCTGACGGGCAGTGGAAATACAAAGAGAGTCTAGAAGTGGCTCGTGTAGCATGGGGCTGCCATGACTCAAGCCTTGACAACACACAGGGACTGAATACAACCTGTCTGTACCGCTCGTTAATTACTATTGACCTTTCCAGAGCTGCCTGGGAGGCTCCACACCGTCTCTTACAGTGGCTGGGTGAGGTGTGTAAAACCAAGGCAGTGCTTGGGCCCCCAACGGATTGCCCCAGGGTCCTCGCTATGAAGTTAAAAAAAACCCCAACCACAAAAAAAACCAAAACCCAGACCACTGAGTGTGTCAGCCCCATCCTCATCCCCAAGAGGGCTGGGATCAGACCAGGGCACCCGTGGGGTGACGTGGGCATCCAGCCTATGTTGGCTTAAATGGAAGAGAGTGTATGGCATGTGCTTTAGCCTAAGCTGGCCTGGCTTCGAGCAGGGCGTTGGCTCAGATGACATCCCCAGAGTCCTGCCAATCAGAATTATTTTGCAATTCTGATTTTATGTATATATACACAGATATACATATGGGGTTTTTTTATATATATTAATATATACGTCTTACGTTTGCCCTGTGTCTTCCTGAAGTCAAACATATATTCTAAGTGGTCTATAATGCGAGCTGCTGCTACTGGAGCTCTGCGCTGCAGATGGACAAGGGTCTTATGACATTCCCCTTTTCCTGGTGAGGCTGGAGGCTCCGCTCCTCCGGCACTACACTGTGCTCTGCCGGTGGCCGCCGGGCCTGAGAGGATGTAGGTCTGTGGGGGCTGCGGCCACAGCAAAGCTGCTGAGACAGGGACTGATGGTTTTGGAGCGCTGCATGGTGTGTTTGGGTGGAGGTGTTCGTTCAGCCGCCCTTTAAGGCGGTGGGCCCGCTGGCAGACTGAAACCAGCACAAAGGAACAGGACAGATGTTTCATGGTGAGAAGGAAAAACTGGTTTACATCTTTTAACCTACATTGGCAGATTAGGCACAAATGTCTGTGTTACACCTTACTTTTCTGGTCACCCAAACCTACCACCATTCCCTTCTCAGGAGAGAGGAATTTTTTTTATTTTATTTTCAATTATTTTTTTTTTTTTAAATTCAGGTCCTTGTCACGTTCCTGCTGCATTTCAAACATCTTTTCATTTCCATTCGGGCAGACTGACAGAAGCCCCAGCAGGAGCCACAGCAGCTGATCTTTCCCGCTGCTGCAGCAGACAGCTTTGCTTCTGGAGTAACAAAAGCTGTGGAGCCAAATGCTTCCCCAGGACGGGGTATTTACTGACGCACAGCAAACCTGTACATTTATATCATGCTTTATCTGAAGCTGGAGAGAAAAGAAAAGTCCAATCTGGCCTTTTCTAGAAGAAGGCCGCAACTAGAGGCTGGATCAGGCTTAACTTTGCAAAACGCAGCATAGTTCTGAATCACGTCACTACTAATAATCACCTGAAACTCCTTGCTCATTAAATTAGCACCCTAGCATGAAACCATGTTGATAGGGAGCTGCCCAGAACCAACCGGTGTCTGGCAATTGATGCCAGGCCACTCGGTGTCTGAACCTGGTCCCCCCAGTGTCCCCCAGCTCCAGGGTCAGCCCTTCCTCAGCTGGGCGGCATTAGCCATGGGTGTCTCAGCTGGGCCCCATCCACAGCCCTGCAAGCCAGGGCTTCCAGCCAAGGGCAGCCAGGTGAGGGATTAAACCATGCTGAAGTGCTGATTTGGAACCAGAATAGCCAAGACTGTCTTTCATAAAAGAATGAAAAACTGCCGTCCGTGTCTGGTTTTTAACTATAGTAGAACCTCATGAATCTCCCGCTTTTTAAGCATTAATAGACAGCAAAGATTTACAGCTGTTTGCATTTGTGAAGCCTCAGATTACTAACATCTTCTGATTTTAGAAAATAGGCTACAGGTTCTTTAGTAAAGGATGAAGAAATGTCAAATATCTGAGCACTGAACCGAAATCCCTATTGTCAAGGCAATCAAATACCTCGTTCCTGTTGCACTTGGTTCACTGTGCCTTCCTATTGGCAAACTGCTCTGCAGCAAGTTTTGTGTCATTACTGCGAATTAACCATCTTCTACACTCTATAAATATTAATTACGATCAAGACAGATTAGGCACGACAGATGCCAAAATGTGATGACGCTATCTCACGCAGACAGAGACACACAGTCTTTCACGCCAGCACGCTGTAACAGCTCAGCCAGACCGGGCCGTGATGCATCGGGATTTTTTGGTGTGGAGCCTCGAAGAGCCTGCCCATTCCAGCTGAAGGCCACAAAGAAAACAAAACACTTGAGCACCTGGTAGCTTGATGCTTGGTTTTTTTTTTTGTTTTTTTTTTTTTTTTCCTTTAACAAACTGCCAATGACACATTTGGAGTTAATTAAAATAAAGGTTGAGCTTTTTTAAAATATGCCATGAGTATTAGCAGCTGGATGAGGAAGCCAGCAAAAAAAAGCAGCATACTTCTTATACCATCTATGAATAAAACCAGGCTGCAAAACTGAGAGCAGTCTTTTTATTTTTTTTTTAATTTTTTTTCCTTTTTCCCCCTTCAGAGAAATCTTTTCTTTGTGCCAGGACTAAAATATTAGCACTGTGTTCCCTCCTCTGTTTAAACAGACCTCATTGCATCTAAGTGCCAAAAAAAAGTGGAATTCCTGAACAGCAGGTGAAAAGAAAACACAAGATCAAAAGCAGTTGTGGCTGCCAAAAGAACCTGCAGCACTGCTTGGGGGTGCACGGAGAAGTCACGGAGACTCCTGGTGGTGTCAAAGACTTTTGGAAGGTCGTCAAGGAGGTTTTTTTTCAAGCATCCCACATCAAAAAGCAGCACTAGGAGACAAACCTGCAATACATCATGAGGATGGTGCTAAAGATACCAATCACCCACTTGTAGGAGAATTTAAGCATTTTTTTTTTTTTTCCCCCCCATCACATCCCTAGAAGCAGCGCTAAGAAATCAGTGCTGAGTGGAGCCTGTGGGTAAGAAAACAAATTTAAGTGCTCGTACTGGGTGAATGAGGCATCGGCTGCTTTGGGTCCATAACACAGCAGGGGAACTATAGAAGAAATGTGTCTTTCTGAGCTCATCCTTTCAGTAAAGGCAAAGGACCCATATTTTGCTGTCCTTGTAACCAGCCAGCCCTAACCTTCAGAAAAGAGACCTAAGTCAAGCCCCTTCTTAATCTACCGTTCCTTGACATCTTTAGAAAAGGCAGGGAGAATCTGGCTAAAAGGGGTCATCTGCGTTTGGAGATGAGTAGAACTTGGCCCATAAAGCTTGGACATGTTTCTGGATCCCACGGCGCAGCAGCGCTGGGAGCCCTGTGGAGTCCAACCCAGCTCCCCCGTGAGGCTGCAGTTAGCGCTGTGTGCCTGCGAGCAATTCTCTTCATCAACAAAAATTGATTTCCAAAAGGCGTCCCTGAACGTTTCCCCAGAATTGCTATGGCTGGGAAACAGAGCCCGAGAAACTGCGTATTGGCACCAGCACCCGGATCAAAGATCAGTAGCGCTTAGTCCCATTTTTCCTCCTAAATATCACCAAGCAGCAAAGTTCTTTTAAAGAAAGACTTACATTAGTGGGATGGAAAAAATAATACAAAGTGCACATCTATTCCTAAAGACAGCCTTTTTTTTTTTATTTTAAAATTCTGCATCTGAAAACACAGTATGACAGAAAGCATTTATATACAACTGCAGTGTTTTTGGTATAATACAGTATTTAATACATCCATTTCTTTTTCTGCAAAAAAATTTGCTTTGTCGGACAAAAAAAACCAAACTCCCATTGACAAAGAATACAGCTAAGGCACATTGTTTTCTGCTAAATGAAAGACAAAAGGGTGCAAAACTGGGTAGTGCAATAATTGCTGAAAATCACATTCTACTACAAGAAAAGCATTCTGACTTTGAACTTTGATTACCAGTCAATTTAAGACATTTCAATATCTCATAAAATACTCCTTTAAATAAATAGCAAAATATCTACATCTTTCAGTGTGTCCATTTGAATTTCCAATTTTTTTTTAAACTTTGCTGTATATACATGGTTTTCTTTTTTCTTATTCAATAGCTTACAAAATATTTCTGTACAGTTTTATGCATATTATGATCTATAACAAAATAGTTATTTCTTAAAACTATATTACCACCAGTCTTTGAAAATGACAGATAGGAATAACTTATTATGGACTATGTTAGGCAATACAAAAATCCAATCAACCCAAAATAAAACCAAAATGACAAAGTCAGAAAAACCATTTCATTAACTCAAATTAATTCGTTTTTGTTTCACAAATCTTGTTTTCTACGTAACCCCTTTTCTGTTGCCTTTGGGTTGTATCCACATCTGAATACTGAAACAGGCCAGGATTTGGAGTTCCTAAAAGCACTGCAGCCTGCCGGGAATATTAGTGCTACCGAGACACAACAGTTCTCCATGGAGAAAAGTATTAAAGAAACCCAACGGATAGCAGTTGGTCTTCATTTCTGCTGATTTTGACAACCTTTGGATGAAGCTCCAAAATCCAGATTTTTTTGGAAATGCATTTATGACTTTGATGATACAGCCAGACTCCTCTAAGTGCACTGCTAGATTCCCAATCATCACTCAAAATCGGGCCCTAAGTGGTGGAGTTCTTCACATTTTAAGACCACACCATTAAGAGGATACATCTTCTCCCAGCTGCCAGTACAAATCTGAAAGAAATGCTACTATGTCATGTCAAAATGAGTGAAATTACTCCAGAATTTGTCTTGTGCATCTGAGAGCAGTCTGTCCTGTTACAGTCTGAAGATAAATTAAAAGTTATTAAGTTTGTACTTTGAAGGTAATTTAAATCAACCCTCCTTATCTAGTGAGTTGCAAAAGACAGAGCTCATAATTTCCGAAGGTTTCTATGAACGTCTGAGCCTTCCTTTTGCCCAAAGGGAAGGTCATTTTCTTCCCTTAAAGACTGCATTTGTAAGCAATTTCTATTGTATTTGCGAAGTGTAAGCTGACAGCAACACAGCTGAGCTGTAATAGAATCTCAAGGTGCCTTTTATTCCTTCCACAACAAACAGAAAAAGTGAGCAAGACACCGACAACACCTAACTTCCTAACACAGTTTAAGGCCACATTTAGAAAGGATGAAAGTAAGGCTTTCTTTAAGGGGCAACACACTGGATGCCACAATGGGAAGAGATGCCGAGCGGTCCAAAGCCGATAGGATTCACCCACGCAAAATCTGAAACAACATCCTACTTTTGGCCAGCAGGTCTGTGCCTTCTTTTGGATGCAAGCAGGAAAATAAAATGAAATGCCATAGACATCCTCCTCCAGAATATTCCCAGCAAACTGAAGGTGCTCCCCTAGCAAAAGATTGCTATCGTCTCAGTCGAGGGTGTTAATTACAACAGACCCAAAGACAAGTCAAGTCATTACAATATACAAATGCAGCGCAATGAACCGCGCCTGGAATTGTCACTCTGTTATCAGAGGCACCTGTACAGTATCTTGCTGTTTATTTGGCAAGGTTACAAGTAATACTTCTATGTTTTAACGAAGAAGAAAGAGAATTTGCATAGATTGTACATTCAGTTCAAGGAGATTTCTGGTACCTTTTTTGTTGTTATCAGGTAAACTTGTTTGCAGACACAGTGAGGTAGCAGCTGTGATAGCACCCATGAGCAAAAGAAGGTAACCAAGGCAGAAGCAAAGAGCAGAGTGATCTACACGCTACCGTTAGTATACAGCAACAAAAGCAACATGGTACCTGCAGTATCACATCATGAGAGTTAATCGCTGCCAACGCCACACTTAACAGCAGACAGCATAATGCTGCCGTGGTCCTGGGTAACACGTGCTGAAAAATCTTGTTGCCTCAATTTTAAATGCTCTCAGCCTGATTCTGCTTTCCCTTACTGAGACGGTGGTAGTGAAGGTTTTCAAAGGACGGTCTCTTCTACTCAACACCTTCTAAGGGAGTTACAAATCAGAGCATTTGCTCACTCTTGAAGAGTCTACAGGAAAAAAGGTATTTCCTTACAAACCTTCCTCGCTGCCCCTAACCCTAATTCACATTTTTTTGTCTCCTCTGTGCCACGTTGCAGTGGTGCCTGCCCTCAGCTGGGGCTCTGCAGGTAGCCCTGCTCTCAGTAACGCCTGCTGGGCGCCTCAAAGGGCAGTGTCCTGTCCCCTCCAACGCCACATCGCTCCTACCCCTCTGTGGGCATCAGCCCTGGCGCTGTCTTGGTGGAATCCTGAAGGTTTGGTCTGGAAAGACTTTTTTTTACACGATGTTTTCAATTGCCCATCAATATGAGTTTAATGTCCTATGAATCCTTCAGACTATCTTGGAGGCCTTGAGTGGTTGAAATAAAAGCACATATGGATCATTATCTTTTCACAAGCAAGGGACAGTGGGAAACGCCACTAGCCACTTTCTACCACATCGGTCTTACTCCATTACTGAAATAATCAAGCCTACTATTATATACGTCAAATACCCACGCCTGAAACTCAGGAAAAGATAATTGCTATCACTTCTAATGACTCCTTCACGTGTGTTAGTACTGAGCTGACTAAAGGCTGCTCTGACAAGGAAACCTTTTTGATCTGCAGCTAGGGTTTTTGAAGACGCCTAAGGGATTTGGCTCACACAAGTACGAAACTTCCTGCTCAACGGAACGCCGTGGAGTTGGCCAAGGTTTCCTGTGGCCAACTCCTGAAGCTTTGGGATCTGGGAAGACAATGAGGAGGGTGTGATAGCCAGTGGCAAGCTGGCAGTTCTCTGACGGCTGTGATGAAAGAGAACAAGAGAAATCAACAGAAAGTTTGTCCTCATTGCCTGGCCACAATAAAAATCTGGATCTTGTTTTTGGCTGTTTTTTGTTTCTTTTTTTTTTTTAATCTGGGAAATCAAAGCTGAGATCCCATGGTACCAGCGTTTCTCAGCCTTGCTGTGCAGAAGGCGCCCAGTTTGTTCGAAGTTTTGTTGCAGCGTAATTGTGTCAAACTTTTGCAAAGTTTCAGAATGTTCTTTACCCTTCATCTCTCCCTTTGGCCAGGTTTAGAATATCCCAGTTCTGATTCACTGACGTCACTACTCTGTTCACAATAATTGTAACTAAGAGTGATGGAGACTTCATTAGTATGGCAATTAGTGCTGTAGGAGATGGACAGAAGGTGAATACACATTAGTTGGTCCTTCTGAAGGCGCTGCAGGATCACAGTTAATATGCCGTTAAACAACTGTACGTGCATTGTGCACTGAAGCCAATACCCAGGAAAGTCCGTTTGTAACACACGAATGCACATTCCTGTATCTCTAGGCTTAGCACTAACGAAGGCTTAACAACAGAGATACAGGTGGACTTCCCTGTATAACACTTGCTATCATGAAGGAATTGTTACAATTCTCTCCTTGCCAAGAGTACAAAAAATGAAGACATAATTTCAAGTCTAAAAAAATCTTTGAATAACAGAAAAGGAAAATATAAAAATTACTACTCAATGTCCAAATGCCATCAAAGAAAGAACTGGACAAATCTGAAAATAAGCTGTAATTTGAGCTATTTCTATTGGCCTCATGGTTTAACATTACCATACAAACAGGTTTGCATAATGCTAACACTGACTTTGGACATAATTCATTAAATCGCGTACGTAGATGTTCTGCATTTTGCCACACTCCTGTTCTGTGTAATACTGGTCCATCACAGAAGCGTTACATGGCTATCGCGCAGAATGGGCAGGGAATTTAAATGAGTAAAGGGATTCTGATCAGAACTGGCTTTCAGCTGGAGTCCCATTCAACAAGGACTAGCCAGTGTGACTGGGAAATAACACTTGCACATTCAAATGAAGACGCATAACTTTCTTGTTGTACACGAGCCATGGGTCCCTGCTCTGAATTCTCCTTTTCACCAAATGTAAGATCTGTGAAGTTGTTCTCTTCTAACAATATGGAATATTGATGACAGGCTCCAGGTGCTGCCATTTCAGAAGAGAAGCCCCTAAGGAGGATGTTGGGGCCAGCAGCGCTACCACAGCATCTGACCCCTGACGCAGAGCCGTGCTTCCCATGGTTTTTCTTCACAACTACAGCACTTTGTAACTCAGACACAGTGTCCCGTATATAACTTATGTATCTGTGTCTGCATATTCATAGCTGTAGGAGACGATGTCATTTAGGTCCAAAACTTGACACTGCCCCCAGAAGATGTTCCAAACGTGGCAGCTCATCCTTTGATGACTTCAGCCACAGACAGTACTTACTCACAGCGCACTGTCACACCTTTTAGTTACGCTGGACTTGCCTCCGCAGTCCTTACTCAGCACGAGCACTCCGTGGAAGTTTTGCCTGAGAAAGGACTGCAGGACCAGTCTCTTCAGTTTTGCATCACATGTTTTAACAGCAGCACTGGCATTGCCAGCTCACTACAAAACTTCTTTGTGTAGATTTCTTTTTGTCTTTCAGAAAACAAACTAACGTAAATTTTGTTTTGAGATATTTTAAACCTAGCATATAATGGAAATAGATATATCAGCAACTGTTTGTTTTCCTTCCCTTTTTTGTACTAAAACAAAATAATTTGCACCTTATATTTTAAATGATAAAAGTGGCAGATTTTTCTTCTAACCACAGAAGATGGGATTGTTGCCACCTTCTGCTTGGTCTAGTTAATAATGAAAACTTACCAACAAAGCACTTAAAAACATTCCTGCTTAAGAATGAAAAAAGTATCAAATTTAAAAACCAGGTGATCTGCATGTGTGGGTGCACCCTTATACATATGCTTAGCTACAAGACAGACTGAAGATTTTGTGACTACCCCAGCACTCTAATTGAGAACAACAACTGACTAGGATTGTTAATGAATTTTATTGTGTGCCCTAAATATGATGTTCTTCGTTAAATCTGCAGGGCTTGAACCATACATTTGCCATTGCATCAGTGTGACTAAAGCCCTGGATTTCACAGTGAGGATCGGAGGTCCCCAGAAAATTTGAACTTCACGAAGGAATGTAAGATTAAAAACAAGCACTGTTAAAAAATACCCTATTGAGTAAGTAATAACACTGTGTTTCTATCATATAAACCTGTTGGCAGCCCTGGTTTTAAACATGCTTGCCTCTAGAGCCAGTTGAAAAGCTGGAACGTTATTCTGACTGAAATATTTCAACCAGCTCTCCTTGCTACAAGCTTTCCTAAAACTACGGCTCTCGTGACTGTCAAAATCAAGACAAAAAAAGAAAGGGAGGTGAGGGGAGAAAGGCCTTTTCTTAATAAAGGCATCTTCAGTTAGTAAGATAACGTAATCTTCAAGCTGCAAAAGCAGCACCTACTAATTAGTCATTGACTAAAACATAAATAATAAATACCTAAATTGTTCCTTCTATGCGTCCATTTTTGTGCCAGATAAACATTTCAATGCTCTGCCTTAATGCCAGCACAGCTGACACCGCAATTTCAAGTCCAAAGCAAACTGCAAGTAGCTTTAAACCAATACTACCAAGAGAGATACTACAAGCCACTGGGATCTGCGTGTTACCATCATCTTGCAACTGTTGTTTAAAAGGGAATTCAACCTTTCTGTGAGATGCGATTACGGAATGATTTAAGGGTCTGTTTCCCTCCTGATGTGGATGCTTAACTCCCAGCAGCAGAAAGTTAGCCATACACACGGAAGGGTAAACAGATACCTTACTTTATTACATCAACAGGATTTTTTTTTCTAATTAACCCAATAGCTTTTAATCGCCATTTTGGGTTACGTTGTCAACATGAGATAACCACAGCAACAACAACAAAGCACACGTTTTATGCTAACATACAATGCATTAGTTGGAGATGACTTTGCATATAAAAACCTATATTTTAAAAAGTTCTTGGAATGTAAATGAATTTTTTCCTACTGTAGAAAAGGCGGCTTTAAATGTTGCAAAAGATGCCGATTTAAAACAGGTTGCAGCCTGCTAGAAATTCTGAAGACAGGGAAGGGTAGAGTTTATTGACGGAATAAAGTAAAAGCACTGAGAAACATGGCGCTGCTCTCCTTCACCGTCAGCTCGTGGCTTCGGTCAGGAACCCATGTCCTGCACGGCCTTCCAGATGCCCTGCACAAGCCTAGAAGGACCCTTCTTCACCAAGAGCTGGCATATCTGAGATCAAGGGAGGGAATTAGTGTTAAGACTTACTAGCCGCTACTCAAATTAGGGAAGAAAGGTGTTGTTGCAGATATAGGTCCCAATTTTACCATTTTACTGGTTCTGCACAACTCCACTGCCTGAGACAACGCTCAGCTCAGGAGCAAAATCAGCAAAGGGTGTGAGCGGATAAATCACAAGCCCCCCCCACCGTACACACTGGCTGTACTGGGAATCTGCGAAAATGCTTAGGTGCTGGCGGGCTTGGAAAAAAACCTGCAGATTTGAAAGGGCTGAAATCCAAAATGCTTCTTTGTTCTTCAAACTACTACTCTTAGTATCCAGACCCTGAACCTGACTAGATGAGACATAAAAGAGTAATGTAGCAAAACACTGCTTCCATTTAAAGTTTATAATGAAATTAGTCTAAGAAATCTCTGAAAATAATCTGAAAGTCTCTGCTTTTGCTCATTTTCTCTAACTAGGACAACAACAGACATCAGCTGAGTCCAGAATTAGTTTGTGTCATTAAAAAAAAAAAAAGAGTGAGGGTGTACCATAATTATTTCACATTCCGTGAGGCAATGCAGCCATACAGGCTCCAGCCTGCAGTAACCCACCTCCCCAGGAAGGGTAAGTAAAGGGAATTTTGCTGTGATTTATTCATGGTAGCAAAATAATGAAAGCCTATGAAACAGCAGAAGTACAGATAAATTTATTTTTAAAAAAACACTTTTGGCAGCTGCTCCTTCACTGCCCTCTCCATGGCTTGCTGCTACTGTTTCGAAACCCGCCGAGGTAGTGTGGTACGGCCGGGACGTACGGGGCAGCAGAGGCTGCGGGGCGACCGAAGCTGCTCCTGACAGAGCTGATGGAGAGGGCAGCGCCAAAGGCCTTGTCAGAGCTCTTTTTTTTTTTTTTTTAAATTAATTATATTGCAATAAGTAACAAAAAAAGTATAATGTTCCCTTAGGTTTCTGAAACCTGTTGCGAGATTCACACATGAGCAAGGTTAAATTCCCTTTTAAAAACCTATGCCGGAGGAGAGCGTACCGGATGCTACCTCAAGCGACCGTCGGGTTTGACGGGGCCCAGCTCGGATTTGGGGTCCGGGCTGAGGGAGCTCCAGGCTGTCTGAGCACAGCCCTGCATGACTGGGCAGGCGGTGGGGCCGGCACTGCAGATGTCCACAGCTGACCAGACGCTGCCGACCAGAGAGTCCACCCAGGCTTCCAGCTGGGCACCCACGAGCCCCGCGTTCCTCTTGGCCTGCTCCACGCGGGCAGCACTGATGGGGATATTCAGGACAGGGTTCAAGCCCTGGAAGCTCTGCTCCATGTACGCGTTTTTCGGAGGCCCGCTGTGATGCTTCATGGCTTCCTCTGGAAATGCAGAAGTAAACCCAACAATCAGTGCATTAGCCACAAACCCAACCTTCAGGATCTAAGGGTACAGCAAACAAAAAGGCCAAAGTTAGTGGTGTGCTACATTCCATTTGCCCAGCACTGAGGACACACGGCATCCCGAGGACGACCGGCTGTGCTCAGCTCTTCAGCTCCTCGTGCTCACCACGATGAGCTCCACTCACCATGGTGCTAACCCTGCAAGCGCTGCGAGAGCAGGCGAAGCACTGAGGCTGAAAGTAGCATCATCCGTATTATCATCACATACAACCGGTGTCCCCACAGCTGTAGGACACCCAGCGTGGCACAGAGCTGTTAGGCACAGCACAACAAAAAGGCAGGCCCAACCTCAAGGGCATCCCAGCTACGAGCTGCTGTCTCTACCTGGAGCCTGATGAACACGCAGCTCCTTCTCAGGAGAAACCCATTTAGCATGCAGGAGAAGCTAATTTTGCCACAGAAGCAGCCTAGGAGATGAACCCCGTGCAGCTGAAGTTGCCCCTGTGGACACCCAGGGAAGGTTGTGCTTTGAAACTGGGAAACAGTTCAAGGACGCTGGGTGTGAGAAGGCTGCAGCCCCCATCAGACCATCAGCTGCTATCATTGATTTCTCTAGGAGGAAGAGCCAAGATCTCAGCTTGGTTTTTTTTCTAAACTGATGAACCTTGCCCTGCTGTGAAAAAGACTCAACATTTGTCAGCTCAATCTGCCTCCAAAAACCGGGTGGTGCCGTTCCTGGCACTGGAAGGACAACTCCACGGCCTTGGACAGACCGGACCCGTAACGAGGTATGCATAGCCCCAGCATCATTCCTGGAAGTGCTCCAGTCTTGCTGGGAAAGTAGTCTCTAATGACAATTATATTTCAAGATTTTGTGCCGAACAATGGATCACAACCATTTCCTAATGACACTTTTCTTTGTGTTGTGGTTGCTTTCCTTACAGTAACTCTTCTACCTCAGCAAAATGCAGTACATTGCCCCAAATGTGTAATATTGCAGTAAAAATCACTGTCAGGCTGTGATAATGCCTTCAAAGACCTTGAATTGGACACTGAGGGTCAAACCGCCCTCATTTAAGGCCAGCTGATTTCTTAAGGTCTGAGAAGGGACCAAGGTGCTGCTCATAAAATCAGACCAGGACCCTCCAAAATGCCCACTGTGTGCCTTGGGAGTAAATTTTCAACCATTTCTTTCTGTTGTGACTTCCCCAGCATCCGCGCTCCGGCAGCACAGAGGAGCTGTTGAGCTCTGCCAATGTACACACTGTCTAGAACACAAAATGGGCCCATTCAGGGCGCTCCAGGCTAGGAAAGCCACCATGCTCAGATAGCGTTTAGAGGCCAGGAATTACATATTCACGGCTACAATTCCTTCCACATGTCCCTGCTGCTTGCACTGCGGCCTGACACTGAGTCCTTTCTTCCATGCGGAGGACAGTATCTCGGGCCTGGCAATAAATCAGTACATTTATTTAGAGGGAAAAGGGACATTTACTTGGAGCTTTGCTATTACATTTACAAAGTCTTTAATGTCAAATACTGTGCAAGTCCATTACTTCAAATCCGCAATTAATTTAGTTCAGCACATCCCCATCACCATTATACATCACTTAACTGTTGCTGCATTCATCTAAACTCCTCTTTTTATTTTAAATGGTAGATATCCACAATAACCTCTAGTCAAAATGAGTTTATTCCATGCACATGTGTCAGAAGCCTGCTCTGCCAGAGCACTGCAGTTTAAGAAACAGAACAAGTACACATGATTAAATTTCCTCCTTTGGAAGCAATTAAATATGGAAGACTGTTTGTCAACATATTAATTAAATAGGAACATTCTAAGTAAAAATCACAAAACAAATAAGAGTTGGCATTACTAACAGGATCATCTGATTGAGACAGGCAATTCAGAGAGCTCTCTGAATTAAAGCCTGTTGTGCATGTGTTTCGTGCATGGAACAAGAGAGACCTTTTCTCAGACAAATAACAGGATGGAACAGAACTTGCTCCTCTCTCCGGCTCAGCCTCGCACTTGTCCCAGGCTGCAGGACTTGGTGGATTATCATGACTGGAATGAATGGAACCTACAGAAACTGTAGAACCCAGTGCTGGCAACGCAACAGGAGATCATCTTTTTCTCTGACCCTTGTTTAAGATCCGCGGGCTGCTTTTGCTAAAATAAGGGCGATAACCTCAGCACGTTCAATGAATTCAAATTCCTCCAGTCTGCTATTGCTGTAATTGTGTCGGATGTGCTGTTTTGGTCTGCACCACCACGTGACCGCTGTGCTCTGCTCCAGAACGTGTTCAATGGGACCAAAGATACACTTTTTCGAAAAGCAACACACAAATATTACCAGCAGATAGGAAAAGAAAAGGCTGCTGAGGACAGCACTGACAACAAAAAACGATGCTTTTCAGTGTGTTAAGGGCTACCGCTGCACACAGCGAATGTGCTTCTCTGCTGTGAGACACCTGGTGAAACCCTGAGACGGTACTGGCAGGGGATCGCTTGGCCCCACAGCAGAACCAACACCCCAGGTTAGGTGTCTGCACGTCCTGTAAAGAAAGGGCTGGGTAAGAGCAGTCTGAGTGCAGAGCTGTGTACTAATTGATAGGAAACGCTAACGATTCAACACAGAACCCTCTCCTGGAGCCTCCACGTCTTTGTTGAAAAGTTCACAGGAGAAAGTAGGGAGAATGCTGCTCATCCAAGCTATGGGAGACACGGGCTACTCCTCTTTGCATTAAAGAAAAAAAAATAAATATAATCACGACTCTGTAACTCACTAGGCTGGGACAGGAGAGGGACAGTGCCCTGAAATACTGTATAAAAGGAGGCTGGAGCTACACGTCATGCTTTTAAAGCACTGACACTTCAGTCCTTGCTCACAAAAAAATAACAAAGAATGTAAGGGTTGTCTCTGAGATGTGTGTTTAGACATTTAAATCTGTACAGTTAGAGCAACCAACTCAAAATTAGCTGAATTGCAGACATTAAGCCAGATGTTTCTGCCAGCAAACACATCCAAATTGCCCTTTGACTTCAGGAGGACATGTATCAATGCAAAATATATTCCATTGACTCTAAATTATATTTTTTTAAAAATAAGTTATTTTTGTCCCCCGTTTTTGTTTGCTCTTCTGTCTGGAAGAGCATTTCATTTCTCAACTGACTTCTCTCGGTATAGCTTCTCTGGGCTAAATACACAGCCTGTAGTCAGCCGCACAGGCTGGGATTTCAGCATTTTTGTGTGGGTTTGTTCTTCATTTTGCAGAAAAAGCAAATGAGTTTAGACAGAGCGTGGGCTTAGGAATGAAAAATGTGGTTACCTCGATACACATTAAGGCGCTAGACCTGTGGGGTTTTTTTTAAAGCAACACAGAATGTACAGCTTTATTTCTTTACTTGAATTGTGTTGAAACCCTCTGGCAAAGAGGTAATTTTTTATTGACATTTTGTTTGTTTTCTCTTGCAGCAAACAAGACAGTGCCGCATTTGCTCATTGTGAAGCTAATCGACTCCTTGTCAACTGGATCTGAACTAAATTTCAAAGCAAATCCCTGTCTTCAGGGTTTTTCTCGGAATGACGACTCCAGGGCACGTCTACTTTTCTGCAGCCATGCGCTCGCCTGCTGCCATTACTGCGTTTATCAAGAACGTGTCACGTTACCTCTGGTTAATTTAAAAAAATCACAGCAGTTCTGACACAAGTTGCCACCCACTTCATAATCCGTACAGATGCAATTAGAATTGATTGAGCCACTGCAAACAACCAACGGGAAAACAAAGGTTTCCCAGTATATAATTAATTAAGATGATCTATAAATATGGATTAGGTTAAAAGGCCTTTGAGATGCATGTGTGCATCGCAGTATGTCTGCTAATGCCGTCACGCCTTTGAAAGAGGCGGCTGCAGTTAGAGGGTGCGGGGATCAGGAGCTGGCGTTTAAGGCTCCTTGTCCCATTGCGGAGCAGCAGAGATCAGAAGCCCCATGTCCAGAGCATGCCATCAAGCAAGGTACCAATCATGAAAGGTCTTTCTTAAGGCGAAGAAGGAGGATGCTCTTCTTCACTGCCCTCCTTGATTGATGGAAGAAGGGGTTTATTTATTAATTTATTTATTTTCAATCCAGTGTTTGGTATTGGCTTGAGGTTTGGGGCGTTTTCTGCCCCAGAAGTGAATCTGCCCACTGGCTGACAGTAACCCATTTCGCTTTAATGAAACAGGTACTATACATTAAATGCATGACAGCTCATTATTGTCACTCCAGCTGGGAGATCACTGTGGAAACTGCCATGAATATAAACTCAAATTTAAAAATGAAATTGCTTTGGCTTATTCTCTGCCCCTCTCAGTGCCCCTGGGAGACACATGTGATCACACTTGGCATGACAGCTTCACACAGACTTTGTAGAGCACGGAAGGGTGGGAAAGTGGGACGATGGGGATGCAGAGCCAACCTCGACTGACTTCGCTGTTTTCTTAGGAATTGAAATCTACTTGGCGATTTGGATTATAGTCTGCCAACCGCTAGCTAAATGCCCTGAATTATACCTGGTTTTTGGCTCTGCCTCTCCAGTCCCTATGCAGGGGACCTGGACATCTGGTCTCGAGTCTCCAAACTGCACTTAAATTCAGGCTGCCTAACGCAGACAGCAGGAAACCCCCATTCCTGTCTATTATCACTGCTAGTCGTCATCTACTGATCTTCTCCCTGTTTTGTCTCCTCCACATGTTACATTCGCTCTCTGTCTTGGCACAATTTAATCCTGGGGCGTCCTGCTGGTCCTTGGCAACTCTCCCGTGTCCTTACAGTAAGCACGGAGTACTTGGCTTTAACACACTCAACCATATGGTGAGAAACTCAAAATCGCCATTTAGAAGAAGTATAAAAGAGAATCTGGCTGTGCAGGATGTAGGGGGAAGAAGACACCGGTGGAGCAAGTGAACATGATTTTTCCAAATGATTTATCTCATAAATTCACTTAATTTTCATTTTCTTTTCTTTTTTTCTTTCTCCAACCAGGCAAACACTTGAAAGCACTCTAGACCCAGAGGATCTGCTGAAGGCAGAGCTGATCAGTGACACAACTCACACTTGAGAAAATAGACACAGATTTAGATGACTGGAGGGGGAAGAGGAGCAAGAAAGAATAAATAACATCAGATTCTAGGCTTTCCACTGAAGTAACTTTGGGAGCCTCATTTACAGTGGAAACATCCCAAACCTCGCAGCATACTCAGTAATTCCATGTAAGAATTGATCTCTAACTCTCATAGATCCAGGTTTTGAAAAGGTCAACGAACCCGTGTTTTTAAAACAATTTACGTTATCTCAGTTATGCACATCTGGACACAATATCAAAGAAAACACCTGCTCTTGATTTCCCTTTATCATTTTACTTGCATGTGCAGACCCTAGGCCAAAATAAATAAATAAATACATGGGAATGGAAAATGAATAAACTAGCTGCATATGCTGGTTTTATAAACTGCCAAGTAAAACACCTTTGCTGGTAGCTGTCCCATGATTAATTTTTTAAAATTTTTTTTGTAATTCTAATAATGATTTTTGAGAGTCATGATAGAGGAACGAACACATTTTGCTTTGATTATTCAAAAGAGGAGCAAGTGGCTCCCTTCATGATGCCGGGAAACCAAAAGCAACTTTGCCTTGTTGTGCTCAAGTGATGTGTAGATAAGCAACAATTCAGGAAATACAGTGATTGTCGTCGTCTTCATGCTCTCAAGATACAAGATTTTCGCGGGTGCTGTGCTGCTGCCAGATTTGTGCAAATGCTTTTTAGAATGACACAGACAAATTACAGACAAATTACACACAAGACCACAGACAGATTTTTATGTATCTAACTACGTGGACTCCAGCTTCTACATCCGGAGTATATGAGACAGAGGGGGCCAAATCATTATCAAGCAAATGACATGCAGAGTGGTATGAAATATATCAGTCATTCAAAAAGCTTCTGGAGTAGCAAATGACTTTCCAGGGTAATCTTTCTGACAGAAGCTAAAGTTTTTTTTTTTCTGTCTCTTTTTTTGGGGGCTGGGGGGGGGGAAGGGCGGGGGGCAGAGGAGGGAAGCTGGGGGTGAGGGAGGATGGTTGGAAGAATAACATTTTAAGAAATCCCCAATAAAACATATTCCCCTCCTCTCCTGGCTCAGTCTGATGTATGTTTTATTTTCAGTGTTAAGACAATAATACTATTCTTTCATTTTAGAAGATTTTTGGCAGCTTTTGCGTTGTTTACAATAATAACAGAAATGGTTCTTTCAGAAGTATTAATTCTTCTGTCATGCTCTTACAATGCCTTTATTTGGCAGGGAAAAATATATTTAAATAATAAAGTGGTGACAAACTGACAGAAGCTGGAAATCAAAGCTAAATGACAATTGCCTGCACAGAGCACAATAGTGTCATTGAGACAGAAAGCCTTAAAAAACCCAAACAACAGGAATTTGCATTGTAAATACAATTCTAACTACAGTGGAGTGTCACTATCTGCCCCTGTAATTAATTTTCTTCTTTACCTTCATGCTTCAGACATCTGGAGATTATACATCGCATCATCAGTAGCAAATCCCTCCTGAGGCTTTTTTCCTAGATAATATTGTTCCCAAGCTTTATATTTCATTCCTATAGTAGATTCTTGTTACCATATGAATGAACATGGCTCGCTAACAAAAAATATGAGCCAGATCTTCTCCCAGTGTATCAATGGGCAATACGGAGTAACTCCGTAATTTCAGGGGAATTACTCCACATTCCGAGTTTGGACCAAAGGGAGCTTTGCCTTTACACCATGAAGTGTGGGCTCATGGTTGAAGTCTGAGACACGCTTAATTGTCCACAGAGCTTTCACTTTATAGGGAAAAGCAGCAAGGTTGCTAGCTACATGCCATGTTTTCCATCCAATTTATGCTGTAACTGTTAAATTAGCAAAGAACGTGGATTTCATTAATTTCCAGGAGACAAGTCAGTAACAGCTGCATTTAGAAGTAGGTTGCCTCAAACTTTAAAAATGTATTGCTTATACACACAGCGTTTCTTCAAAATTTATCATTGCCTATTAGCTAATAACAGCAGCAGGTTGTTGGCGGTTTAGTTTATGCTTAAGAAACGATGCCACCAAATGTTGGAAGAAGAAATCAGTAAGTTACCTCTTCTGCTGAGAAATGCGTAAAATCAAGCTCCTGTTGAGCAAGATAAGGGCTGCATTAGCTCTCAGCAGTTGTCTGGTGGTGTTTGCGTTAGAGAAGCAGCATGTTATGCTGGAAGGTAAATGCCTGACTTAGTTTATTTGCTGCCTTGTCAGGAAGAACTTCTGAAAACTTAATAGGATCATTCATGTATCTAGCAACTTTAAGATGTCTAAAGTTATGAATATTAATACTGGGCAGATGGAAGCACTCGAGCACATTAAGAAGAACGGTAAAGATATTCATAGCAACAAACTTCTTTTGATCTTACTGAATAAGAAAATGGGTATGGCTACAAAACGTTCTCTCTCCTCCCTGCCCAGTGTCCTCGGCACTGGCTGAAGACCCGAGCACTTGAACAATGCCTGTGCCAGTGCACACTGCTGCTGGGAGCCTGCACACACTGGCAGCCCGAGATGGACCTCGGTATTTGGATGGTTCAGGGCTGCTGTGGCAGGGAAGAAAAGGGTTTCTTTCTAAAAAATGTCAGTGGGGGTCTGATAGTGTGCTTACGAGGATCACTGTACCCGAAGGTATTTCTGTAACATAACTGCTTGGCATGTACTGAGAAGGTTTTGGCAGGTATCAGGCAAGAGTGAGTGCCTGGACCTGACAATGTGTCAGGTGCGCTCTGGCCTAGGGTAATTTTGTCTGCTTCAGCATTTTGTGTATTAACGCTTTTATCGTTAAACACACAGACTTTGTCAAGATAACATTTTAAACATCTGTAACTCTTTAGAAGCAAATGTGAATGAAAAGCAGCAGAGAAAGGTCAATTTTTCTTTCTATTTCTAAATGATGGCTTTTACGATAGCTGTTAGATTATTGAGAGTCTGAAGTTCTCCGGATTCTGAACTGTGCATATTTTAAAGATATAAATAGCCTTTTGTTCAAAGTGGCTGTGTTTTACAGACTGGATACAGACACTTCTGCTTGTCTTAGTGCAACAATTTCTTCTGATTTAGTATCTATAAAATTCCTTTCTTTTCTCCTTTTCCAATACAGTGCTACTTCATTTTTAACAGCAGCATTTACAGTGAATACATACACAATAACCGTATTATTATTGTACCAAATATTAAGACTTACCTTGTTTGATAGGCTGCCAATTAGAGAAGGTGAGAGGAGTAACAAGGAATTTGGTTTCAGCTACCTGTACCCAGTGGTGCAGAATTTTTATTGTCCAGACACCGGGTCGCAGGGGCAAATTCAAAGGTGGTTTGTAGTGAGTAAATTCGGCACTGGATTCAATAAGGATATCGTATGTTGCTGCAATTACATTAACAGGATCCACCCAAATGACAGTAACGGTGACATTGGGGCCTTTTCCCCATTTCTGCATGCCAACCGGCTCATCTGTCGGCCCAAGGAGTCCTCCAAAATTCCGGAAAATCCTTTCCTTGGCGTCCCATTCGGTGCCAATCTGAAATTGAAGACCACATTGCTGCTAATATCATCTCTGTAAGCATCTAATGTCAAATAAGGGCTCTCAAGACACAAAAATTCTATTTCTCTAATGACATAAATTATGCATACATATAAAGGCCAATGGCAACATGACCTAAGAACATAACGTGTACAGAAGATGTGAGAGAACCTTGAATGCAAGGCTTGGTTTTTTGGTCCAATTTTCCACTGCTGATCGATACAAGGGTTTTCTTTATATTAAGAGTAACACAACCGGCTATAGCAGTTCTTTTCCTCCACACGGAAGCAGTTAATAAAGGACCAAGCCTAGTAAGTGAACACAGACTTTGCATAGAAAAACATCCAACCCATCATCTCCTGGGTCATGAAAATATATTATACATTTGAGAGACGGACCCTGCAGTAGAGACCTACCCAGTTACTGCTAAGAGGCTTTTGCTGACTTCAGGACAAGTCACATCAGGTCCTTTACTACAATCTACGCATGAGATGCTGTCCCCTTACACTCCCTTCCTGCCTCATGTGGGAAGTTATTTCTGGTAAACTCTTTTCTTACTGTCATAATAGTGACATTGTTTTTTATTTATTCACTAACTAACAGTAAAGCAGCTGATTCACAACCTAGTGTAAATATTTAATGGACTTTTCTTTTTCCTAGCAGCTTTCATATTTCAGTGCTCTTTATATGAATTTTAATGGTTCACCTATAACCCATGGGATGACACAAACTTACAAGCTGTTGCCATTAACGCTCGTACAGTACTGAAAATAAGCATCTCAAAATAGATAGCATGAAAATGTAGTAACTGGCCTTCTTAGGCCAACTGAAAGATTTTACTATCCCAGCACTAGACCTAGCATGTGTTTATGAGGCTGACCGTTAACAAATCACTTCCATCAATTCTCAAGAAGGCAACCTGGTGGACGGCAGTATTGGAGGGTGCATATTTACTTTTGGAGTAAGTGCCCACCTCACTTGTCCCATGAGGTCCCGTTCCCACGACCTCAAATCAAAAGTGATCAATACCAAACACAAAAAGATTTGAGGGACTCCATTTGAAGTGAAGAACAGAACCCCTTGGCTTCTCTTGGCAAGCCAACATCTGATGTCATTCCTTGGAGATACATACAGGTGTTCTGGCCAGCCTGGTACTGAAATTCCTCATAGTCCTTCAGGTTTTCTTTGGCCTTAATCTCCAAACAAACAGTGTAGATGACCTAAGAGTTGATTTGTTCCCTATACAGAGATCATGGGATTCTTTCAAGCAGTCTCTGGAGGCCCATGCACACACAGACATGATTCCCTCTTTCAGAATATGTGGATATTGAAGATTTCCCCAACACAGAACTGTCCTCGTCCCTGATCTTCACCTCACACAGGCACAGTCAGAACCTGCTTTCCTGAAAGCATAACAAGTAATTGTAGCTCATTTGCTTCGGAAATCTTTCTTCTAGATTTCACCTCATTTGATGAGAATAAGTGGTTCCAATATAATGCCAAAATCCCCACAAATCCGTAAAACATAACAATTACCTGACGCCTACTACCACTGATACCTGTACTGGAAACTGTCCAATCCCCAATCCCTTCTAAATAAATCACTGTGGTTGGCAGATAAATTACGGGACGACTGCAAGCAAAAAGGTACAAGGCCAGTAGAATAAAAACCTACCATCCTAAATCCATCTGTCATCATACGAATTCCTCCTACCGGACTATGACACTGCAGAATATGAGACAAAATGAGCCTTCCACTACTCTGCAATCAACACAGCAGAATCGCTGGTATTTCAGGGGTATTTCACCTAGCACACTAGCTAATCAAACCAGACAGCGTAGCCCCGATATCAGACCCAAGCATCGACTGCCTCGAGGAGCTGTCAGTGCGTACTCTCCTGACAAGACTGACTGAATATGTATGGAAATAAGCTGAGAAAGAAAATGTCCTGACCAGATCTTATTATCTACTCTGCCAGCCTCCACTGAGTGTGGCCATATCACACCTACTGGAGCTCAAGGGACTTGGAAATAATAAAGCCACAACAGGTGAAACAAATCTACACCCTCCTGGGCACAGGAAAGCCTGTAAGGAAGCTCTTTCCACCACATTCGTTATTTCTTACTGAAGAACTCCTTACTTCAGAAAGAACTCCTTACTTAAGAAAGCTTACTTTATCCTCAAAACCCCAACATCCAACTATTTCCCCCTCTTTAATCTCTCATCTCTGGGAAAACAGATCAGAAAATTCCAATCCCCTGCTCCAAGCTCCAGGTGACACTGCTCCACACCAGGTTGCACAAAAGATATTGAGAAATGTTCACATGCGCGGAATTTTATTAGAATGGTGTGTAGAAGACCAGAAGTTGCTTTTGGGAGAAAATTATAACAAAATTATTGGCTGGGTGTTTAAGCTCTGTGCAGGCATGTGATTCGGTTCCCTAGTGTAAACCAAAAGTTACAGCCAAAGGGCAGGAGAAGAGGGGGAGAAAGGAACAATTCTCATCTGGTGGCTTCCCACGAGAGGCTGTCACACCACCACTGTCAGGGTGTGCATATGAAAACAACAGCACAAAAGCAACAAGAAGAAAACACCACCACAGAGCAAGCCCTTAGCAACACAGAGGCAAGGCGCCTGGGCACCCTGCGACACCCCGCACGGCCCCGAGCCGGGGCTCAGACCACGACAAGGCGCTGGCACTGCCTGGGGCTGCGCACCACAGGCACCTTAGGGGAGGGCAAAGCAGGGAGCTGCACATATCTGTTCTCAGCATCTGCCCTTTCCGTCCAGTTTCCAGCTGGGGGACACACTTTCCCATGCTGCACAGCTTACAGTACAAGCTGGTTTCAGAAGCACAGTATTTTAAAGGGAATTTTACTTAAAGCACTAGGTTACATGTTTATACCTCTTCCCTTGAACTCTACACAGCTGTGTTCCCAGGACTGAGATGTCTGATTTTGCATACCAAGAGATACTACAGTCCTGTAATATTTTTCATAGCCACTGTAAGTAGGCTTTCATTTTCAAATGGAATACACAAAGTATGGAATGGAATCAAGCAGTAATGAATATCTGATAAATTATGAAGGGATGTGGCATAGAAATTGACATTTCCCACATCATTATTTTAATCACCATTATTTTGGGCTTCAAGAGCAGGCACTGTGCACAGGGTACATTTTGAAAGCTGGAACTCTCTCATTGGCTTAAAACTCCTGTTTCTATCTCCGTTCAGTCCCAAGATAAAATTTTCCCAAGATAAATTATGCCTTGATTATGGGTTTGTGTCTCATTGCTCACCACAAACAGGACCATTAGGTTCGCACAATGCACGCTAATTGCCTGCCACCTAGTTTATTTTATTCTCTGTGATGAATCACAAGTCTTAACAAGACCAGAAATGAACTTAGTGTTCAACTGATACAAGCTGAGCTGAGACTTTTAGTACTGTACAGCAAATCAGTCTTCTGCCTTCCACGTAAAAGTCGTCATGAGCCCAGGCTGGTAGGACACATACTGTGTGCACTGTGCACAAGCCAATTTTAGGAGGTGTGGGAGTTTCATGCTTGGAAATCGTCTTGCTTGGATTTCCTGTAAGTTTATTTTATTTTACCCAGCCCAAGACCGAGCGCAGGAGCTGTGTGCCATTGAAACGCTACCATTAACCCCACTGGCCATTAGGCAGCCCAGCCAGCTGATTTTTTCCACGTGTCTTTATGTGGTGTATGGTGAAATCCGCTACTCGGGAAGCAAAGTCTGAGAAGCACAGCGGAGGAGCAGAGGGCAGGAAGGGCTGAGCAGAGAGATCCTGCCATCTCCGCTGCGATTTCAGTTGTGCATCAGGGTCACAAATACAGCCGGGAGCATAGCCAATGCAGCAAATGTGTGCTCTTCCTGCTGGTCTTGTTGGTGTGAGCTGGGAGAGGGAAGAAAGCTCCCAGCTAAAAAGGCCCCATTTGGTTTTAAATTTCTGCCGGATCACGGGGTGAAAGTTGTTGACAAACCAGCAGTTATATGTCCCAATAAGCACAAATCTTAAGTTTCTTTTCTGGTGCTTAACCTGCAAACATCGATGCCCTCATCTTAGCTGAACTGATAAGTTTGTTTTACACTTGCTGGACTTTGACAAAGAAGTGGCATTTTAATAAGCAGTAGCAGATCAGAGGCTTTCCAGTCACACTGAAGCTGAAGAGGTTAATGCTGGATTTATACCAGGGTAACTGAGGGAATAATTTGGCTCAGAGGCAGAGACGCTTGCAGGCCAAAGGAAGCAAGAAAGTAAAATAAACAATTAAGAAATGATTAAATGATTTACTTAGTACCTCCCGGTCTTTTAATACATGAAACATCTACGAAAGGAGAGGACCATTAGAGAGTTTAGGCGAGAAAAAATAGTGAAAACAAGTAAGCAGCCACCAAAACTCTTTTTGTGCATTTCAAATAGAAGAAAATGTTTCCTTAGCCTGAAAAAAGAGCTCACCAGTGATTAAATCCTTCCCAGGCTTTGCACTCGCACGGCTTCACTGCAGCAGCGGTTCCTACAGGGCTGCTTACAGACCAGCCGTGGTCTATGAGGCCGTGAAGAGCGGCTCATTAGTCCCGCGGGATCCGAGGATCCTGCCTGCAGGGCGACACACTCCACAGAGCTGTGGGCACAGTGCAGCGAAGAGGCCACCGACATGCCACCGCTTCCCCCATCAGGGGAGGCTGACACCGGGCGCTGCTGCTCCAGGACATCTGTCGATCAGGCTCACAGTTGCTGCAGGGCTGATTTTGGGGAAAAAAGGGTCGGTACGAATACACTGGGGCCAGGGGGGACCTGGCAAGCAGCAGTGAGTAAATTCTGGTCCCAGGTTTGTTTCCTCCCTACAGCTGAGATGAAGTCAGATGTATTCTTTCTAAAGATTTTTATTTGAGTTCTAAAACACTAAGATCAACGTACTTCTTTTCATCATAAAATTAGAAAAAACTCTTCCTGCTGCCAGCCCAGTTGCTTTCAAAAGAAGGACCCAGAGCAGGCATGAGGCCGAAAGTGAGATTAAAAGTGCCAAATAAACAGCAGAAATACTCCTACAAATCACAAGAATTAAAGCCTGTATGACCATTTATCACTGCATGAAATGGCAAGCCTACCATCAGACACATTGATAAATGAAACACGCTTTCCATCCATCTCCTTAATGGCACATTAGTGTCATGGATTTGCCATGCACACCAAAACACTGAATCCTACCTAGGCATTCCTTAATTGCCCAAGAAGATGGTAATTTATGAACTTGGCCATAATGACTGGAACACATTTGTTCAATCAATTTTATACCTTAATTGAAATTTGTGGCTTAACAAGAAAAATCATGAAATTAACTGCTCAGACAGTTATATCTTTAAAACAGAACACAGATGTCGGGTTCCATTAGCGGTCAAGTCTCCTGATATATTTTAGGGTACATTTTTTACGCTCTAAGTCAGACCCTGAGACAAGTTCCTAGAAGAAATAACAGGATTTGTGGGAAATCTCAGCCACTGCTGTGATAATTTTCTCTTTTGTGTTACGACTTCAATATTCTGCTCACATGTGGCACTGGTGTCTGACTATCACTAACTTTATGAGGTTTTTTTCAGTGTAGTCTTGAGAGGAATGCTTACCACATTCCCGGTCACATCTGGAGCTGCAGAAACATGGCATTTTTCCCAGGTATCTCTCACAGCACTCACAAAAATCACAATCACAAAACTTTTAAGTTACTACACCCCTTTTACAACAGTTAATGCCTTCAGTTTGTCCTTAAAACAAGAAGGAATGAGGACATTCAGAGTAACATATGAAGTGAGGGCTGACCACAGATCTGAATGGGCAACTGTATCTCCTTTAATAAAGAGGATTTACGTTACACTGGAGAGCCACTCTCACCTAATAATTACCTGGAAATACAATTTCCAAAGGCTGCTGAATTAGTACGCCATCTCTCCAGAGGCTCATGACATTGTTCATGGGTGGCTACGAATACTTACCTCTGAGAACTGCAGCCTTCCAAAATCGCTTGGTGGACTTGCGATCTTAAAGACTTTCTTTGGCATCACCCAGGTTTCCAAAGTTTCCAGTTTACTGACAGCCAGATTGGTTGCGTGGTGTCTGATTAGGAAGCCTTGGAAACGGTCAGCAAGGAAGTAAAGGTGGACGGAAACTGGATGGCCCATGGGGTAGTATCTGTAAAACAGCACATGCACACGCTCATCAGTTACACAAGAGAGACATGAAATCTCCATTTACTTGGAGCTAACAGCTTAAGAAGCATTCATTTCAACTAGAAAATTCACCACTGTACATTAAGAGATTTCAAATGTGTTCGTGACTCATTTTCAAATATTCTTAGGCTGTTCCGTTTACCCTGAAACATAAAAAATGTTGCTAAGAATATATGCTCCATTTGGAACACATTCACAGCTCTAAGCTCTTTAGGAGATACCTCTTCGTGCCAGAAAACTCCCCTCCCTTACTACCTCTTCTGGGTAAGAAGTGCCACCCAGAGCTATACGTTGTTAGGCTGCAGCACTGTTTGCTAGGATAAATTACGTTCAAGAAAGGTGTCTGTTGCTCCAAATCAGGTGGCCGCCTTTCTTGTGCCTTCAGCAAAGTTAGTCCCTACAGATGCCTGGCAATGGCAGTGTCTCGCTGGCTGGTTGTGGGACAGCAGCAGGCTGGGGACAGCAGAGGGTGCTGCGAGGCCGGGCACCGCAGAGCTGATGCAAGTGTGGCTGGAGAGCTGCCTGGCAGAAAAGGACCTGGGGGTTCTAATGGACAAGCGGCTGAACATGAGCCAGCAGTGTGCCCAGGTGGCCAAGAAAGCCAATGCCATCCTGGCTTGTATTAGAAATAGTGTGACCAGCAGAAGGAGGGAGGTGATTGTCCCCCTTTACTCAGCACTGGTGAGGCCACACTTTGAGTATTGTGTCCAGTTTTGGGCACCTCAATACGCGAGAGGTATCGAGGTGCTGGAGCGAGTGCAGAGGAGGGCAACGAAGCTGGTGAAGGGCCTGGAGAATAAATCTTACGAGGAGCGGTTGAAGGAGCTGGGACTGTTTGAGGAAGAGGAGGCTGAGGGGAGACCTCATCGCTCTCTACAACTACTTGAAAGGACATTGTAGAGAGGTTGGTGCTGGTCTCTTCTCACAGGTAATTAGCGATAGAACAAGAGGGAATGGGTTCAAGCTGCAGCAGGGTAGGTTTAGGCTGGACATTAGGAAAAAATTCTTCACAGAAAGAGTGGTCAGACACTGGAATAGGCTGCCCAGGGAGGTGGTGGAGTCACCATCCCTGAATGTGTTTAAGAGTCATTTAGATGTGGTGTTGGGGATATGGTGTAAGGGAGAACTTTGTAGAGTGGAGTTGACGGTTGGACTCGATGATACCAAGGGTCTTTTCCAACCTGAATGATTCTGTGATTCCCCACTTATAAATCTGATCCCAAACCCACTCTCCAAGGGCAGAGCGCTGTAGGGGAGCACTGCAGCGAAGGACACCAGGATCCCAACCCCATTTTAGGTCTCCTTTATTTTAGGAAACAAACTTCACATTCCTTAAAGACTTGAGGTTGCTTTTGCCACGTATTTTTTACTCATAGTTAAAAATAAACTGAAAAAAGGTCAAACAAACAGGAAAAGCCTCTTGCTGGGAGATTTGGAAGCCTTTGGTTAGTTTGGATTTTAGAGACATTGCAGAGACATTGTACAGACATTAAAAACATTGGTTTCAAATAATTAAAATTTATGCTCAATTGTCTGCTATAGTCTCAGAAACTTCCGTAATGATATGTGTATGTGTACGTATGGATGCATAAATAATTAAAAACATGTTGTTCATAGCTCTGAAATCAAATATTTTGCTACTTTACAGAACTGACATAACTGTGAAACGAGCGCGTTTGCAACACATTTAAAACCAACCGGTATCACACCTTCCCAGTCAAGTCAGACAAGTCTGAGTCCTCACACTAGTTATTACATCTGAAGACATAAGCACTATGAAGAGCCAACCAAGAAGGACCTTCCATTACATGAAACCAGCAACAACCAGAAGGAAGTCTTTAGAGCTTGGGAAATAAATGTAACAAGACGGGGTACAAACAGGGCCAGCACTGATGGACTGAGCAAAAACACAGCAAAGCTACGCAGCCAATACCAGCAACAATCTGACTTCTGTCCTTGGCACTAAGGCCTCCTGTTTTATACATATGCAGCAGCAAATATTTACAATATCCTTGAAATAGTCTGAGTAAATTGTCTCTTGGCAGCAGTAAGCAAAAAAGCCTAGAGATGGAAAGAAATAAATTAAATCTCAATCACACATTAAGGTTGCTTCCACTGAAGATGCTGATATGCAATCTAATTTGGTGCCAGAGCAGTCTGCAGGAGGCACAACTTTCTGAGGGTGTGAGCTAGCCCTTGTTAGGGAATTGTGCGAGGCAGCTTCTCTTATAAAAGTCTCCTGGGCCGCTGCGGGTGGCAGCATGCGATTGACTCCAAATGTGATCTGAAGCCGTAGAGGCTTTCCTCGCAGTGCCTGCAGCGGTGTGAAATGAGCTCGGGTGGTGACTGCAATATCAGCTAACTTCATGCTGCTGTTAGCCCTAACAGCAAAGAGAATACTGTCCAGGTGCTCAGCCCAAATATATCCCTGACATTGCCACATTAGGGACATGCAAAATCACAAGAGGGAAAGAGGAAGAGTATATATGCATACACCTAGAACGACAACATAGTATCAAGAGAGAAGAGATGTGAATCATAAACCTGAGGATTATCCACCTTTTTGTGGCTTAAATTGGACTCTGACTCACAGTGTTTTGAGGGGGCTCAGGTAGGTATGAAAATGGAGCCTCCACTCCATATCACTGTTTGCAGTTCCTCCCTGCACTGTTTCGTGAGGCTCCAGCCCACGGTGAAGGAGCCGTGCTTTATCCCGGAGACAGCTGCAATCAGCTGTGGGTGACACGGTTTCCCTATCTATAATCTGAACAAGCTTGAAAAGCACCTTGAGTTCCTGTGCAACGAAAAGCTCCCCAGAAATGAAACTGGTAATTGATATAAATCATCATCAGAACACTGGCAAAATTAATAAGCACAAAAGTAATGTCAAATTATTTCAGTACTGGTTATACATAGCTCCCATGCTCCTGCTGACTTCACTCTGCAGGACAAATGACTCCTTTAGGTTTGCCTTTATTGTATATAAGGAAGGCATGCTACTAGTGATTATTTCTATCTAATTGTTATTGATCTTTTATTGCTTTGCACCGGTAACCTTTACTGGCAAAGCTGTAATAGGAATCTGGATCACTTACTGCCACATCTTTCTAAATGGGACATTGCTCAGCACTTCCATGACTAAGTGGGAAGGTCAAGGCGCATTCGGTTCCCTCTCGAGAACACAAGAGGGGCAAAGTCCATCCGTCAAAGCACATGGAGTGTCTTCAGTATTTGCTGACTTAGGCTGTATGTGTTTTCTATTAGGATAAAAAAAGGCAGGGTTCAAAAAATACATTCTGAAGAAGGAATTAAGAGACTGTAAAGTAAGACTTTAAAAGACGAACCCTCTCTGCTTTCAACGTAAACAGTTTCAGATGTGTTTGCATGCAGCAAACATCTACTGTGAAGGGAGCCTTTTCTATGCAAGTCTAACTCCAGGAATTCTTCCTTCAAATGCCTTTCAGACTGAATTCTTCTTTGCTACGCTTATTGGTGAAAAAGGAATCTTGAATACAAGGGGGTTTCCCTTTAAAGAATAAGGACCTTTATTTGCTCTGTGTATATATGTATATTTATACAGACATACATTTTATTTATTTGATGCTAATAAATTCCACCAGTTGCAACACGTTTGGCACAGACAGCTGTACCAAGCAGGCAAACCAAGCTCAAGCAAGTAGATCTCTGTACTCATGTATGCACCCAGGGGAACAAACCAGCAAGGACCATTAACCTGCCTTTGTCCAGATTAATTCTGAAATCCTGTCCTCTGCTTTAGGTAAGCATTATAGAAGCGAACATGACCTCTGCTGCAATCACACGGAGGGTTTAGGAGCCGCGGGTATAATACACTTGCTGAAATTAATCAAGAAAACGCAGCAGTGGGGGTGGCACTGCCCAACTGGATCCTGTCAGTCTTCATCAGGCTGGAGAGGAGCTCCTTAAAAGTTCAGCAAACAGGTCACAAAATGTCAAGCCTGAATAACCAATGTTTTATTATGGGCATAAATACTCCTGGAAGTAAGTGCTGTACACTTGCAGCAGCCTGGCCCTGTTTGTGATGGTATGCTCCAGCCAGCACAGCCAAGCAGACGAACCTCTGCCAGCGCTCGGCAGCCCAGTCTGTGTCCCCTGAAACACCCAGAAAAAGAAAGACAGACTCAGACTAACCGGCAGCTGTTATCTCCGGCAGCATGGAATGAAGTCTCGGCTCTCCGCAGGCCCAGGCGGGAGAACGCATGGTACATGGTGAGGGCAACGTCGCTGAGGGTGTGCACGCCGTCAGGCTCATCGTACACATTCTCCCAGTAGGACCGGAGGCCCGGAGTGCCAGAGGGGTAGTTGCCATACAAGTAGTAGTCCAACTGGCCAATTATCTCTTGATTCACTACAGCTTCAAATTTGCGGGCAAAGAAAGTTGGCCTGGCAGTCTGCTGTGGTGATACAAAAGGAAAAGACACTGGAGTGAGTTGCCATTTTCAGCCATGACACTTTATCCTAAGCAATGGGTTGGAGTTGAGGACATGGACTGGTTCTCCCCATGGGCAAAGGTGACTTAGAAGGTACCTTTGTGACCATTTGTCATTAAGAGCGTGTGATGGATGCGCTCGACCCCTTAACCTTTATGTTCTTTAGACGTAAACTGTTGACAAAGTCTGTGACCAAGTCTGGATCCAGCTGCACCTAGACTCCTCTCTGAGAAGGAGTTTAGAAAGCAAAGGGATCCATTCTGAACCTCATGACTCAACAGAAGGCCGCCCTTACCCTTTGCATCCCTGGTCTGTCTATGAATCATTCTAACTCAAGTGTAACTCAATTTTTCTTTGTATGTTTTTCCATGCAGTAATTAATAGAGTGAACCTTGCCATTGAACTTTATTAAGTCGCACTTTTACAACATCATATTAGAACTACTTTGCTAACACCTTTGAAAGTGGTTCTTTAAGTGATCCAAATCACCCATCTGCAACAGTGTTGTTAAGATTCAGGTGAAAACTACATAATTACAAGAAAATTGTAGGTGTGCCAATCCCTTCATACTGACAGCCACCCCCCCTGCCTTGCTCTGGAAGGCTCCTTGTGCCGGAGGGGTGGGGAATGCTCTCTGAACCCCCGCGTTAGCACCGGCACATATTATTAGCAGTCAGGCAGGGAGCAAAGCGTCCTGTGGCACAGGGGCTCAGAAGAGGCCGAGCAGCATTTTGCGTGTATGGATTTGCTGCTACAAGGTGGTAAGAGGACTCTGTGAGAGATGCCATCTGTTGCTGAGGTTTCTCAGCTTCTGACTGCTCCCACACAGATTTTTTGCTCTGCACTTAACACAATCTTGGGTATACTACCAGTTTATATGTTATTCAACTACCATTAGCTTTTAAAAAGCCTTTATTTTGCCTTGCTTGTATTTGAGCATGGGTTCTGAGATGCCAAGGAGTTCAAAAGTGCCCCAGATGGTTGAAAAATTCTTTTGAGGATGCTCAGTTTCACTCTGAGATGGTGCATGCTGTGGGCTCTCTGATGTCCTCTTCTGCAGCTTGCTTTGTGCCTCTGTGGGAGCCATGAGCAAGTCTTCTGGTGCCGTGTGTTCATCAGAGGGGCTCTCTCGCCAGGCAAGTGTCAGAAGTTGCCTTTACATCCTATTCTAATTTTGAACTTTGCAGCTCAGTTTACCTGATTGTTTTCTGAAATGCCGTTGTGGGTTGTTTTCCCAGCCTGTGGCAGGTCAGCCTCTGCAGACCAGCAGGCGTTTTTTAAGACTTACCATTTATTCTGTCCTGGAGACTTATCTGGGATTGGTGTTTGGGGCAGTAGAGCCCCTCTTAGATAATGTCTCATTTGCTCTTTTTGTGAGTGCCTGTGTCACTGACTTCAACCGTGCCTGGTAGGCAGCACATTACAATAAAGATCTCTGTTTTGGAGCAGTCATCATTTTTGTGCTGTAGGGTAACACATTCCCCGTCCCACACAAAGCCTGAACAAACACGCTTTATGCAGGGAACCCCGAGGAGCTGCAGGGATGGAATTGCAAATCTGGTGACCTTGAAACAAGCGGTTGTTCATTCTTAATACAAGATACACAGGCCAGATACAGTCTTGAGACTGAGTGCACCCTTGAGCACAAGGATTTGCTCTCATGTCTGCCTTGAGGAAACTGTATCACAAAGGAACCGATTAAACTTTTTAAGGCAGTCCTGCTAAGCCTGGGTGATTGAAACCACATGACTCTGGCCCCCAAAACCATAAGATAAACTTAAACATAACAATGTTGGTGAATATAATCACAAAACCTGATTTTCCTTGTGCTATGTTAGCCTCTAGCAGGCACTCCAGTCAACTTTTAAATTTTTTTCAACTATGAAAAACACTGCTTAACAATGAAAGCCAGGAGCTTCATGAAATCATGAAAGCCCTGAGTTGAAACTTTGGAAAAAACCCTTTGCAATAAATTCACAAGAGTTACAAACTAATATTGGTACAGTAAGAGATGTGTCAAGCTTCCCTCCATTCTAGCACAGCAGATCTACCAATGCCAAGCAGTCCAAAGAGCTGCTTTGTGACCTTATCATGCAGTAGTAAGTCTCAGGGGCCAAAACAAAGGAGAAGCAACCTTTCATTCTCCTGCAGTCAAGAGCAGAGCTTCCTCATACCTCTTTCTCCACCTTGCTTGAGGGGGTAAAAGCTTCTCTTCCCACTCTTTGCTGCTGCCATGCACCCAGGTGGCTCTCCACACCCCAGCAGAAAGGGAAGAGCTGACTTTGCAAGTATCAGAGAAGAGACCACTTCAGTTACCTGGAATCTGTGGAAGTCTGCTGGTTTGAAGTCATTAGGCGAACAGCCACACCAGTCAACAATGTGCTTGTACTGACACTTGCAACCGAGTTTACGGTTCCAGTTCGTGATGCGCAAGTTGTTGTCCACCATGGAGTCACAGTACGGGCTATTTTCCAGAACAGTGTGAAAGAAGGACTGCAAGAAAGACAGAGCAGATCAGTACATTCAGCTCCTCAGACTTCAGTTTTCTCCTTGACTTCAGCCCATGGGCCTGAACCTAATGCAAGTGACTTATTTTCTTTCAAAATGAGAGAATTAACAAGCTCTATTGTTCTACCATATATGAAAAGCACTCTACAACTATGCATTCCATAGAGCATGAAAAAAATCACAACACTCTACAGACCCAGCCAAAGTGCAATAACATACAGTTGAGGCCCTGCTACAATAACCTGGCACAGAATAATTGCGCTTCTGCAACGACCAGCTTTGAGCACTGGAAGGCCAAAGGACCACAGGGAAGGCACCAGTGCCAGCAATTATTTTATTTTTCTTTCAGCCGTAAGAGCAATTCTAAGAAATTTCCATTATTTCTCTTCTGTAAGTTACTCTCTGGTCTAACAGATTTAGGGCTATTTTCCTGAGCAATGTGTTAATGATATATCTCAAGTTGTTTCCTAAGACAATTCTCAAACCTTCATCATCACCCTGGTTACTATGAAAAAAATAGAGTCTCAGACAGCTCTTCTGTGGGTGTCTCTAAAATGCACTGGTAGTTGAATGGCCTTGCTCTGAAACATATAGTTCACCCCAGGCACCAGAAGGACATTCTGCCTCCTGCAATTACATCTGAAATCATACGTCTTTATTTGCTGACTCAAGGCAGCAAGGAATTCCTATTGGGCTATCCTAATTATATCATCATAATATCAGCTATTATATAAATCATGTGTAATGGGGACTGATATAGCAGGTTAACAGGTCAGTGAAGGCAGGGTGATTTTAAGAAACCAGCTGTGTATCTTGCAAAGAAAACCTTGTAGAAAGAAGCGGTGGAATATGATCGAATTTAGCTCTGTAAGAGACGATTTTTGGAGCAGTGACTTCTCTTTAAAATCAGCAATAGTAAGACCTATAAATAACCAGCATAACATTAGCATGGCTGGCCCCCAAATAATCCCCCTACCCTTTTTAATGTTAAATGACAGCCCAGTGAATATGGATTTTATGCTTGAACTGTTTGGTTAAACCCATAAAGGCATCCATTCTCATTCAAGCGAGAGGAAAAAAAAAACCCTACCCAATTACCCATTGCCCTGTGTCCTTTTATAATGATACAGAAATTTCTCCTAGATAATGGATGAAAAGGTTATCAGAGTTGAGAGAAAAGGTGATTTTTAACAGAAATGGGATTAAAGCAAGATTATTCAACATGTGTGTGGAATAATAAACCCCTATCAAAAGATGACAATCGCTGTGCTCCACTGCAAGCTAATAAGCCTAGACTTGCAAGAGCGGTCTCATCAATCCCTCAAAATGTTCAGGGACCACTAGCGAGGAAGGAAGTTATCGTTTTAAAGACGGTCATCAGGTCGTCCTTGGGATGGCTGCATCTACATCCCCTGGGAGCAGAGCCTGACAAGTCAGGGCAGCAATGTACCTGCCTGACAACCTGCCAGGCTCCGTGCTCTATTTGCCGGTAACACACATCTCCCTGACACACTGCCGCATGGTAGACGAAAACCCATCCTAGTGCGCACTCCCCTTCTGCATCGCTTGTAGCCAGAGCGATTCCTGAATGATCTAAATGATTTGTGACTATGCCTTCTAGCTGAGTTTTGAACAGAACAATAAACCTTTGTTTGCAGGGTTTTTATTTTTAAAGAAAAGGGATGGATAATAGTGAGGAAAGCTACTTATGAAGACAATTCGCCATCTCTAATAGCCTTCAAAGGCTTTGTAGAGTAACAATTTGCAAGCAAAGGGCAACTGGATTTTTGGTTGTTCAGTAATAGATTAATAGGCTTAAAAGCATAAAACAAAGACACTCCTTGCAAAAATGTCCCACAAACAAACAAAGCAACTAAACAACTGCAAAAGTACTTCAAACACTAAAGGATTCACTCGTCATGCAAGTAAAATTCTCATTACCCACTCTGGAACGATCCAAAGCCCACTGAAATCAGGCAAAAGCCCCTCTGACTTTGGTGATCTTGGGGACAAGCACAAACATTGGAGTTTTGAACAGAGAGGGATTGCTTTGAATTCACATACCTCAGCAGGAAGCAAGGTGTAAGAGTAAAATCTCTTCATCTTTGTTACCAGATCATCATTAGAAAAAGTGACATACTCCACAAACTTCCTGTTCAGGAGAAACCAGTCTGACCCTCCGTCAACTGCGATTCCTTCTGGGATCCTCCGGTCCCCCAGACGCCACATGTGGGTATCGCATTCCAGGAAAAGCCGATCCAGTCCTTGTTTTCTGATAAATCTGAGGGAATACAAAAGCAGTCATTAAAAGGTAATTGGTATTTTTTTATCATCGCTAGCTCTATAAATAAAGAAGCTACTTTCTAAAACAAAAAAGGATAAAAAGGTCACTTGTTTATATTTCTGTTTTACTTATAAATAATGTAGAGAGGTTTAATAAATGATTAATCAGTTGTACATTGAGTTATAGGGGCAAAGATCAACAGATTGCTTTTAAACATCATTTACACCTTCTGCTGTCCTAAGACAGAACTGTGCACGTTACAGAGCTGTATGGCATGAAAACCCATAATGAAACCCGTTCATTAACTCTTAATAAACCACTGCAGAAGAACCATAACTAGAGGAACTAAACACAATCTGTGTCATACGCTTCTGTCTCTAAATAAACGCACAGGTTTTGAAAAACAGCAAACCGTACATAAGGGTAAAATGACCAATTTTCTCCAATGTTATTTTTCCACAAATTTTTCTGTTGGGGTATAGTTAACTGGGAAGAAATACAATTGCGTTGCTCTTTGCTGTAGAATGAGTATGTTTGCTCCATTTTCAAGTCTATGGGGAACAATGTTTTGTTATTGCTGAACCATGAATAAGAGGTGCAACTGCAGAACTGTAAAGTTATGGAAATGACTTATTTGAGGCCAATATAAGAAGAAAAAAAAAGAGTTGGAAAAATAAATCCATGTTTGAAAACACTTTGGACTGGATGCCCACACAGGTTTTGAGACTGACTGATCCAGGTTTCTACTTGTGATTCCATTTTCAGAATTATTTCCCAGAAAGGGAAGCAGGGCAGCCATGAATTAGCACACGCCTTCGCAAGGGGGGCTGAGCACTGTTAATACAGTGAGTTGCTGTGTTGAACGCATCCCACATGTTCTGAGCAATAATAAATGCTAGCTAACCAGACCACCATAATAACTAATATGCACAAGACCACAGATCTCCCTGGAGGTAAGAGCTACAGGCTAACAAGACCTGCAGTGGGGAGGACACCGTAAGACCTGTGTTTCCTTCCTGAACAACACAGAGCTACAGCAGGGTTCTTAGAAATTTTTTTAGGATTAGGAAGTCAAGAAGATATTTTAGTGGTCCTCAAACACATGCAACTGAAGGAAGGGAAAAAGAAATAAAAGTTAAGGAACACTATGGAAGCTTTCTGGACTCCTGCATCTGGAAATGTGAGGGTTAACCCCGTAGGCTAACTCCCTGGTTAAAGTTTTGTTCTCTACCAATCAAAGAACTGAGATGCAATTATGAAATGGTGCATATTAATTTTCAAAAGGACCGTAAATGACTTCAGGGTCTACGTCCTACTGATAGCTATGTCTCTTCTCGCAGTATGAGAAGAGCAGCTCCTCTGTTAACACAACAGTGCAGAAAATGTGTAGATGAGAGTGGAGAAATTTTTCTTTCCATGAACAAGTTTCTAATTTCATGTTCCATTATGAAGGATAATAGAAAAGCCTTGCAATTTTAATGCAGTACTCTGGAATGTAATCTTCAAATTCAATATTTATGCAGTTATCTCCAAATCAAATATTAATGTGCCTGAAAGTTTGGTCATTTATTTATTTCCCTCAAAACTAAATGCTCATTTGAGTTAATTATTTTAAGAAAATAATAGAATTTTATCGACCATATTTAAATGGGAACGAAAAGTTCTTTTCCATGAAATCATTTCTTTCAACTTATACCTCTACCAATTTATCACCCTTTATTCTCATTTTCAAATAGAAGTTTCTTTGACTGCAATAGAAACCCACAAACTAAAAAAAACACCTGACCATTTCAAAAACCCTTTTACTTACAAACTCCCTCAGCCTATATTACATGCTAGGGCTTACAGTTAACTACTATGAGAAAGGTCAGTTATACAACTTCAGCTTTATTGTCGGAAATTGGCGACAGAAGAGTATAATCACACTCAAGATGAGAAGGTCCCAGCAAATCTAGGCTCACAGCTTCACATATTTCAAAATACTTGACAGGCTCCTTTTTTGTATACATACATGACTGTATGACTTTTTTTAGCTAATGGCTTGGACAAGCAAATCTTGGCATATAGAGTGAAATACGACAATTCTTGGGACCATGAGTGTTTTCACAACAAATCTCAGTTCTAAAATCCTGTACAATATTATCAGAAAAAACTAAATGTACTTTCAGACGATTCATCCTCCAGCAAGGCAGCGTAGCCCAACTGAAGAGCAGCAAGGCCTTTGGAGACCTGTGAAGAGATGACCCTTTTGCTAATGCCTCTTGAAACCTTCCTAGAAACATCACATCAGGTTTTAAAAACCAATAATGACCGACTAGGAAGCAGGCATTTCTCAGAAGGCTCACCCTTACTGGGCCTGCTTCATACACGCTCATTACACCTAAACGGAATAACGCATTAGCATAGGAAATAATTTCCTTTTATCTATGAAGCAATAATATACACAAGGGGCTTTGAAGACACAGCTCTCCGTTGGGCAATTGCTTGCTATTCGTTTATGTTTCTTGGGAGCCAGGGGGACCAAGTACATTTTCG
This sequence comes from Rissa tridactyla, assembly GCF_028500815.1. Classification (NCBI taxonomy): domain Eukaryota; kingdom Metazoa; phylum Chordata; class Aves; order Charadriiformes; family Laridae; genus Rissa; species Rissa tridactyla. Next base: position 10,080,779 of record NC_071473.1, read on the forward strand.
ATCTGCTAGAAGCTAAATGATCCTGCCTGAGGAGGCAGTGGGTCGCCCCAGCAAGCCCAGGCTGTCCTGCTGGCACACAGAGAACTGAACTGCAACCAAAGTGAAAAAGGTGGATGAGGCTTTTTTTTTTCCCTCCAGACTCTCTTCTAGGATGACTGATGCTCCTAGCTACTCCAGTAATGGTGATTTTGGCACTCAGGGAGGCAAGAACCTACACTAAGCATATTGGATATTGCCTGAGGGAAAGGGAAATGTGCTATTTGTATGCCATAGAGGCCTTTTCAAGAAATCACAAACCCTCAAACACTACAAACAGTTCATAAAGATTCTTGACTAGCCTTCCAACAATGCTTGCAGCAGCCATCTCTGAAAAGAAAGGTAAGAAGATGGAGGGCAAAAGCATGACCCTACTGACTTGTTTCTAGTCTAATGCTGTATTTCATTAGTTTCTGGTTATGCTCAATGTAATACCAAAACAGTGCATTTTATGAAGGCATGCCAAGCAATGAAGTGCAAAAAGAGGTGATTTTTTTTCCCTCTCTTCGGTTTTACAGGACACCTAGCAAATAACTCCCACATTAAAATAGAAAAAAAAATGGATTAGAAAAAACATTTCATTAATCTTAGTCAGTGTGGAAAAATTCAGGTGCTTCCTGGCACCCTGAACTTCAGGTGAGACCGGCACACCTCTGACAACTGCAAAGGTACTTGCCAGGACAATGACATACAAGCGCACCAGGGTATGGTTAGCCAAATACAATGGAGATGGCCATCAGATAAAGACACTTGACCTTTCTCCTGATCTAAGACAAACAACAGGGGGAAAATAACAATGATAAGAAAAGAGTCAACCAGGAGAAAATAAAATAACACTAGGGTTAAGAAAAAGCATGCCATTTTACCTTATTTCATAGAACACTCCTCCTAAGACATTTTATGCTTACCCTTAATCAATTCTGTCTTCCTAAACAGTCTCTAATTTTGAGGAGCCAGGATTATCCTTGCAAGTAAGCAGCAGGCATAGGATAAGATGAATGCGTCTTGCCACCTGAGCTCAGCAATCAGGCACCTACAGGCGTGAAAGGTGCCGCTTGTGCCCTGACTACGCGGGGATGCAGCCTCGGGGTTTACATGGTTCGGATGGTTATTTTTATACTTTGTTAAAAAAACCTACTGCCTGCACATGGTCTGTCACACTGAGTATAGATAGTCAACTGTCCAGACAGCTCATGACTGCAATCCAGCTTAGGGAACTCCTCTTACTTTGTAGTGTATTTAAATATTTATAAATGCATTTCAGATGAGACTCTGGGATTATATAATACAAAGCATTTCTAAGATGTTTAGCACACACTCCTACAACACGTATATAAACACATAGCTCAGCTCTTCTTAGGTTTCCTCTTAGTTTTAACTACTAATAAATACTGTAGCAGTTATCTAATATCAGAAAAAATAACACAATCAAATATCACCCTTTTGCATAGTTTTCTCCAAGTGACAGTGCATACCACAGTAACTCTGAGAGCCCTGCTCCTGAATGCTCACACTTTTGCAGTATATAAGTGTGAAAGTTTGCTCTTTTCTGTTTTACAAAGTCTACGAATGAATAAAACTTTCTTAAGCATCAGAGGCTTCATCACTAAAAGGTTTTTGTCTGGAAAGAATATTTTTTTTTTTAAGATGAAAAGGTTTCTTCCTAAATGTCTCCTGTTTCTGGCCTCTTGCCTCTTATCAACATTTCTCTGTTAAGCAGGTGCACCTACTGGGACCTCATCATCACTAGTCACTACACAAGAATAAGGACTGCGAATAAAAGTTAACGATACATCAGTGAAACAGTTCATCACAAGTCGAGTGTCAATGTCAAAGCAAGGATCTGCAGAACTTGGAGCTCCACTAGCTCCACATCCATGTTCTCCTTAATGTATGTGGACAAACTCTGCGCATTGCTTTGACTCTATCTGCTCCTCTTTTAACTCTCTTTAGACAAAAATTTGAAGAAGTCAGCCAATTTGGTGGGAAGAGTCAAGTAAATATTTTTATGGCTGAAAAATACAAGAGGTTCTTGCCGGCAGTATTTGCACAGCACCTTGGAAACACTTACCGGAGTCAATCAGTCGGGAAGCATAAAACAATAACTGGCAATTTAGGTGACCAAGTAGAAAGCACAGAACAGTAATTTGACAATCCTGAGTGTAACAGTTGCAACAAGTAATTTGTGAGCAATCTCTAGGCTACAATATATCTCCATAAACCACTCACTGAATAATTCTTTGTAATAAGCAAGTTCATAAAACCCAAACCTGCACAAAGCAGTTTCATTCCCTGCCTGCTGCAGGCCAGCAATCCCAGCCTCCACTGAGTTTGCAATGAATTTCCAATTGACTGCGATACAACCCTGACTTCACTCCGTTTCCATCAGTATCTCTATTCTATGAAGGGTTACACAGTATTTAAAAAAACTGAAATAATTAACAATTGGCTATTTAAGCACTATGTCTATATTGTACCAGATAAACATCTGTTTTTTTAAAGACAGGATCTTTAGAATCAGGGCAGTATGTTTACCAAGACCTCCTTTTGTCGGGCCGAAAGCCTTGAGGGCTACTCCCCCACCCCCAAAACGGAGTTGAAGCTTGAAAAGGGGAACAATGTCAAAAAGAAATAGCACCTACTTAGTCTGTCAAGATGAGGAAGATTTCCTCCTGGTATGACAGGGAGCATGCAGAAAATGCAGAATGCACAATTCCTGCTGTTTCAAAAGGCTACAAAAAACCTCAGTATAGATAAAAACAATGGAAGGAAAGAGAGGGAGAAATAAAAACTGTAACCTGCTTTCCAATATGTTTAAACTGCGGCATCCTGAATGCAAATGTTATGAGGTCAAAAGCAGAATTCTTATCTTTCTTTAATTCGCTTACTCTGAAGAAAATATTATAAACACAATACTATCCTAATAATCCCCTAAACTTTAATGCCAATGCACAAATATCAACAATATCATAAAGAATTTCTCTCTTGACTGGATTTGTTATAGCGAGATTGGGCTTATTTCACATGCAAAAGCCAAAGCTGTAAGCAAGCACACAAATTGAAATGCTTTTAGTAGCTCCGCCCACTATGCTAAATGCTCAGAAGTTAACAAAGAACATATGGAAATCTTTTAAAGTATGATTAGTGTTTGTCACTTATATCTCCATACGCCCTACAGGAGAGGGGGGCACCAGGTGAGGTGAGAGCGGAGCATGGTGAGTGTGTGCACGGACGGACGGACAGCCCCGCACCGCGGGATCACCAGCTGCCCCTCGGTGAGGACAGCATGGGCTCCAACCTTGGGAGGACAGGGATGGCATTCAGAGGAGAAAACACCGGTGACACGGCCATGGAAAATAAGCCAGCACTGAGAGATGCAGTTAAGTGGATTTGTCCCTGCCATTTTTGTGGGTCTCTAGGAGCTGCGCTGCAAGTCATCATGAGACCAAGCAGCTCTACTGGAAGGATTTCTGATGGTCCATGTTACCACAATTGTTTCCAATGTATGCTTAAACAGTTTTATGCTCAGTGTGCAAGTAAACCTGGGGCAGATAACTGGTATGCTGCCAAAAAGGTCGGACAATATAAAGTTTAGAACATTTACTGTGTAGGAAAAATTGTACAGTATTTTGACTGTGTCTTTCAAGTTAAAAGTCCACCTTGGAATATTACGTTAAGCATGGCCCTTCTCAATCAATAGCAACTTTATGGGAACCAAACGTCCATAGTGTCCAGAATATTCCACATGAGATGCGGTTGAAAGCTGATGAGTACACACATTTTATCTGGTCATTATTCCACCTCTGTATGGACATAACTTGATTTTTCAAGCTTTACAATAGATGCCCCATACTCTACATAATTTCTTTCTGCTTCCTTCATATGTAATTTTCCCAGTATACCCATTTAATCCTTTAGTCATATCACATCTTTGCATTATGTTTAGAGGAAATTCCTCATGATTATTTCTTCTCGTCCACCTTTTCCTAAGTGTTAACATCCACTAGTTTGGAAAAATGTTACTTTCGATCTTCTAGAAATCCATCTTTCAGAGGAAGTCTTAAAAAGCCTTAATGCTTCTCAATATTTTAATGATGCAGGTCAGGGAGCAAACTCTTCCAATGTCCCAAAAATTAAAAAAACACCAACACTAAAATTATTTTTAATGTAGGAAACTTGCAGAGTCTATTTTTTGCAGTAATGACTCTACTAGGAATTGCCTTGTTTTGACAACAGTTCCATACAGTCCCTTGTGAGTACATGACTTGAGAGGGACTTCCAAAGACTTTCCTGTGGGTATTTTTTCACCACTCTTCACTTACAATATCTTTTAAGAAACACTGGAACAGCTTCTACAAGGACAAAAATGTAATGGCTTCCTCTCATGATCACAACTCAAGTGGTTTTGTTTCTTTTTATATAACATAAGTAAAACAGGGAGAAAACTGCAAATGATAGTATGCAGAGATGTAGCATGAATTCACCACAGACAGACTCAATGATAAGAAAGCTGACATTTTGCCATCTGTTTGTCTCCAATAAATGTCTTCCCTAGAAGATTTCTTGTCCCCTCAACTCCTCTTTTCCCAACACCCACATGACTGAGCAGTCTCCGACCTGGGAACGCTGCTGGGCCTGAGTGGCTGAGCTTGAAGCCATCTCATCTACATGCTGCTGCTGCTGGAGCAGCTACAGCACACGTTACAGCTTCCACCACGGCCAGCAGATCGCAGCCGGTGCTGCGCCTACAGGGTATGCAAAGGGACACGCAGTGCAGAGGACACCTGGGTGTCCACCGCAATAGCATCTCACTGGGTGTTTCTACTGTGCTCAAATCTCGGGATCTGCGTACTAGATGACTAAAGAAAGAAAAGGAAATGGGGATTCAAACTTTCCAAGTGACTGAAGGCAAATGTGAGTCCCTTCTATACAGATTTTCAAGTTACCAAATCGTGCTATCGACCTGTGGGTAAAACAGGGCCAACAATATCTATCCAACTTAAAAGGATGTTTCCTGCCATAATTATTTTATAATATGACACAGGATCTTGGATGAAAGGACACAAATGTTACTATTTATACCACTGAAAATGAAGTGTGCAACTCAGTGTTCTTAGAGAGCAATCAGATTTCTAATTACTTTACCTGTACCTCAATTTTCATCTCCTTCCTAATTCCTGCCCCACCCCATAAATTATTGCTACTTCAAACCTTCTCACTTATCGCACCTTCCTGAACTGGTGGACAATCTGGCTTGTATACCCTACCAAGACCAAAAAACATCCTGTTTTGTCCCATATGGCTGTTCTTACTGCATCTTCCTATCATCTTCAACCTATTTTGTTCTCCTTTGCAATGACAACCTAGCACTGTTTTCCAAAGCTGAGCAGAAATAAAAGACTACAAGAAAGCAAATTGTCAAGCCGAAGGAGTGAAGGCTTTATGGCTCCCCTCATGCTTCACATAAAGCAAAAGGAACATTTGAAAGTTCGCTGTAATGTCTAAAAATTTTAAGTGCAGCTCATTTGCATAGAAGATGCACGTTGCTATTTCAGTCGCTACAGTTCACATGCAACTGTTGGGCTGAACTACTTACAAGCAAAAAATAGATCTTCCTAGTCTGTGTGCTTCAGAATACTGAAGTGTTTAAAAAAAAAAAAATAAAAAAAAGAGTATGGCTGAGGGAAATTTGAGCCAAATGAACCACCAAATATTTCACATGAGCAGCAAGGTACGTGCTGCTGGGAGCTGGGTGGTTAAACTATTCCAACAGCCAGGATGATGTATCAGTTTTTTTCCCTAGTATTTGGGTATTGGGCGATTTCCCTAGTATTCCCTAGTATTGGGCAATTCACCAGTGCAGCAATACTTTGTGATCCATTTTCTTACTGATCGACAAACTACCATCGACCCAGTGTACAGCATGCCAAGGAACAGCATGTGCCACAGTGGGAAAAATGCATGTCTGAAAAGGTGATTAAACCGATACACATCAGCAGAACTGGGCTGAAAGAGGTGGAGATTCTGGGAACATGTTCCAACCCTTCAGAAGTTAAGGTCTCTCCACCCTCTGAGAACAGGGATGGGCTTGCGATGCTCCTTACTAAAAACCATTCACCAACACCTCTAAAAGTATCCGGAACCCAGAAGCCAGAATGAGGACAACACAACTGTGAAGAATAGCATTAATGAGGACAAAAAAAAACAGCACAAGAAAAGAACCCAGATACAAAACAAACTTTTAATGGCCTTTTTTTGAGCTGTCTATTTTGCCTGTGAGCTCCAGATTCCTCTAAGATGTAACAGTATCCAGCCTTCACAGCATGTTTACACTGTTTCCCAAATGACTACTGTGACAAGGTTCCTATAAAAAAACCCCAACCTTTTTCCTGCCTGTCATTGTAGATGTCACATTTGACCGTCTTTATATTTTATAATACATCGGCCAGGTGCTGCTCCTGCCAAAAAACCAAATCTTCCGGGTGTTCCAAATTGTAATAGCTTATACAACTACCGTGTTATTCTTTTCCTTTTAATAGCCTAAGACACTGAAAAGAGAAGAAAATGGAAGTGTTGCCCACTAAGTACTATGAAATGACTCCAGCCACTGTATGCAATTTCATTTCATACATCCAGCTCTCTAAGGAAATAATGCTTCTCCAGCTGAGTTAAGGAGCCATTTTCACGTCCATTCCCTTTTCCAAAGCCACTAAAGAAAAATCAGAGCGATGCACTTTTTAATGACTTTGGCATAACGAAAAGAAAACTTCACTCTATAAAAGGAAGCCTGGTTTCTCTCCTTATTTGGCAGTAAAACATGTACTGATTGTGAACAAGGCTTGAATACAAAGTACATTGTAATTGAGCCGTATAAGTATTTCAGTTTTCAGATGGCATTTCTAATTTTTCTCTTTTTGTTGTATGATCCAAAGACTATGATGACTTAAAATTCAGAGTTTCCAGTTGTTTACAAAGCAGACTTAGACAGTTGAAAAGCTTATTGTTTAGGAGCCATTATTTATCCACATATTAAAATAAAAACGAGCAGCAAGGGTTATACATTGCTTTCAGTGATATTTAAATGCTGAGCTCCTGTATTATTACTTCACTTATTTTGAGAAAAACACCTTGGAACAGCAAAATTATTATTGTACATGGGGCGGCAGACAGTCTAGTCCAATGTCCTGTCCCTTATCATGGCTTTAACTAGCCATTTTAAATAAAAAAATCCTGTTCCAGTCTGTTTTGAGATAGGATGTCCCAAGAGAGTTTTCTCCTATTGCCCAGTAACTTGGAGACTGGCCTGTGTCCCAAATCCTTTCCAAAAGCTGCCTTTTTTTTTTTTTTTTTTTTTTAATTTTGTTGCTAAACCTTGAGTCTGTTGCTTCTCTTCTAGACCCTACTAAGCTCTTGGCCATACCATTCCCCCCATGGGATATTTCTTTTCCACAGGGCTATGACAAGGCAAAGTAAATGGCAAAATTAAAAAAGTAACTGGAAAAATTAATAGAAAAAAAAAAATCATCCCTTACTCTTAAATGAGCAAGTCACCAAATTTGGCTGTGGAAATTCCCCAAGCAAAGGTCACAGGAGGTTGAGAGAATATCGTAAGGAAGCACCACTAGCTGCCTCTTCTCTACTCCCGGGAGCAGACGGAGCAGCAGGACACGAGGTGACAGCCTAGACGGGCCTTCGGTCTCATCTCATGCTTATACAAGGTGTTTCAGCCCAGAGGATTTCATCACTCTAACTACAGGAATAAACCTCACCAGCATGATCACAGCTTACACACCTTGGGCATAAAATGAAAGTCAATTGGAAGCCGTGTGTCAAATGGGCAGAGCAGACGGTACATTTACCAGTTTAGGCAAGACTGAGTTACTGAAACACTGAAACTGAAAGATCAGGCAAGAGATCTTCACATTAGATACACTTTCTCTCTCAACAGGTGGATGTAGAACTGGAAATTCACCTGCAGCACTAACAGCAGGCTAACTGCTTTTTGATCAGCTTTTGACACCAATAGAATTAATTTTTACCAAACACCAATATTACTCAGAGGCTTCTGCAGCTGCTGGCTTGAGTCCTGTCTCTACAGTTATCGGGGCTATGCAGGAGGAGGGGAAGCACTGTATCTCCAGGATAGAAATTCTGGGGAGCTGCCAAGGGGCAACGTGAAAGGATCCATTCATCCAGTGGTCAGCAGTGGGAATGCTTACGGGACTCAGGGACTACAAAACCACAGCAGACAGGGACGGCAAAACTGCGCTCGTGTCCCACATTATGTTCCCTGATGCACAGACAATTTATGGGAGAAATCCAGGAGAAAAAATAAAACACATCAACACGTTGTAATAGGCTAAAAGGTATTTAATTGTTTATACAGTCAAAGGGAACCACTGAACTAAAAAATGGGTTGTTGTTCCTGTGAGGGGAGGACAAGTGGCACATTAGCTCATTTCATTATTAAATTAATACCAGATTAGTCTGTTTAATTGATCTAAATTGTTCTAACCCAGCTGAGGTTGGCATGTTCGAACCAGCTTGATGCAGGCATGTCATAATTCGTTAGTTATTTTCCTTAGCCAGCTCAGGGAATTTGAGAAGAATCAGGTGCACCAGAGGAGCAAAAAGGTGCTAGAGACGGACTGCTTTTCCCTGGCCATTTCTTTTCCCCTTTCTACTTTAACTCTGCTGTCGATCACTATTGCCAGCCAGAGCTGAGCCTGCCAATCACTCTGACACGTTGCATTTCCCAAACCAGAGACTCTCCTGTGAAAACTGTTGACTTGGATTTAAATATTACTCCTCGCAGTATTATTTTTTACTACCTGCTCTAGAATTTCTGCATGCACAAGACAAATGGTTGTGAGGACTTCATTGAAACAGGAACATGACAGAATTGATAAATCTAGTGACAAGAGCAGCCAAAAAATGAGAGAGACCTGTGCGTTATTCTGCCCACCCACTGCACTGAACACACGGCGCGATGTGTCACATTCTCTGTGTACACTATCTGAACCCAGCCTTACAGCACGCTTGACTTTTTACAGAATAAAGAGATGACCTGGTGACCCAGGCAGAATAAAATAATATTTTTAGGTGTGAAGCCAATTGTACTCAGCTTATGGAGTTGCTGAAACTGTTGCAAGACTGCTATTACGGTACAAAACTAGAAATAAAGAGGAAAAGCAAAACTATCAATACAGAGAAAAAGAGGACCACTGCAATCAGATGGGAAAGATCTTCTACCTGCAGAGATTGTTTAAATCTTTGGGAACATGGTGTTTGGTCACTGCTGATCCCTCAAACCACAAAGCTGTCAGTATTAGTGATGCGTTGTGGGAAACACGGCTGTTCTCTTTTCCCTGAGACCTACGCAGTGTGGATGAAGAAGGACATTCATCCAAGGACTTCAAAACTGCAGCAGATCGTGATAACCCTCCAGCCACCATCCTCACCCTCGCTAGCACGTGCAGGCTGGTAGAGGCTCCCACATCTTGCAGAGATGCTCTGCTTGTACAAAGCTTTGCTGCCAACCCCGGCTAGCGCAGGTCTCAGTCACCAGCATGGCTGGGACTGGGAAGTGCTGTTGTGCGGGGCAATTACTGCTTGGCTCCTGAAACATCGATCTTTGCCAAGCCCCAAGGAGGGAGCGAGCATCAGTCTACTTAATGTCTCCCTCCCCACAAAAGCATCTTTGCAAACTGACTCTGGGGAGAAACCATTCTGGACCAATAAACAATTACCCTCAGGAGAGGGTTTCCTTCTCATTCACTTTGCTTTCCTGGACTAGGGATTTCTTCAGATAATGCTGGAAAACCATCACTATGCAAAATCTCTCAGCCCCATGGTTAAAATAAGATGAGGAAAGGAACAGCTTACCTTGCGTTGTCCCTCCCATGTGATTTCAAGAAGTTCATATCACGATATCTGGACAGGAATGCTACTAGCTGGTCATTTGTCCTGCAAAAGAAAGAACAAAAGATGCCCAAATTACACTGCGAAAACCACTATGTTTAGAGTAATTTATATACTTATTGTTCTCATTTGGAGACCATCCACGGGCTCTCTGAAGGAGGCAGTTGCTGAAAAAACTTCCATCCTGCTGGTAAACTTCATTGCCTCCCTCTACTTAGGGAAGAGTACTTGGAAAACAGTACAGCTTTATTACATCTTAACAAATTTCCTATCAGCTCTTGACAGATGTTTTAAGCATTGTAACTGAGTATGTATTAAGTAATCCTGCTCAACATTTTTTAAGTATGAACATTCAGCTGTGAGATGACTGGACTGATAGTCCCCTTTTACGTGCTTTGCTAGATCTTTCCTAGGGAATCTGGTTAAGTATCTATTGGCATTTTATTTGTTTTCATCCTTGTAATAGAGAAGAGGCCGAGGTTGGAATGCATAAAGCAAGAGAATTTGGATGTCAAAATCCCAATATAATTAATAGGCACAAAGGAATTTAGAAGGTTAATTCCAATTAGTTTGACTGGCAACCTGACACCAGTATTTTCAAAATTTCAGCTAACATGTCCAAGAATGTATTTATGCTTGACAGCTTTTGTGGTCTGTTATTTCTTTAACAATGGAGCAAAAACGCTCTCTATTTATCTAGGTCAGCATATTTAGGAAAACTGAATAAACCGTATTAAAAAGATCTTCATCTCCTGAGTTGCATTCAAAACTACAAACTTATAGATACACCACCATTTAAGCAATGGTCTGTAATGGAGTCGACGGCAGAAAAACTAAAGATAAAACAGTTGCCAATAGTATTGTATCTTGAAAACATCTCATTACTACAAGCCACAGAAACCCAAGTTAAACTGGAGTCATGTACAAAATGCATTTAACTTCTGGGGTCAGGCTGCAACAACTTGGAAACGTTATCAGCCTAGTAAACTATCTTTGCATCTCATAGAACCAAATTATTCTGTCATCACAAGTAGCATTTCATTACTGAACTGATGAATAAAGAACAAGTTAACCATTGATTTTATCTGGACCAAATGAAGTATCTGCCCATCAACCAGTTGTTCGACCAGGCTGTAGGAGCCTGAGACCCTCCTTCTGTGCTCACTCATGTGAGCTGTAATACCTCCCAGGGTCAGACTCTGCATCTCAATTTAGCAACCTCAGAAAACTGCTTTCTGTATAGTAAGCCGTGCAGATTTTCACATTTGCTGCTCCAGTGATTCTCCGTCTTACTGGGATGAATAGGCATTTAGCGAATTTACTTAGCAATGCTTCCACATGAAATGGTTTCAATGGCTGACATCTTCGGGTGAGTTTCTAGGCAAAAACGGGCACACAGAGATGATCTTTAGAAATATAACCAAGTTTGGAAGTGCTTGAACTTTAATTTCCTTACAGGATAAAAATCAAATCAACTAAAATAACAATCCACACCACTCAATAAAACATCATCATTTCTAGATTGCTCACCAACCTGTATTTCACTATTTAGCAGTGTTCTACCAAGTGTATTTGGACTCGGGGCTGCCATACAAACTTTTCAATGCTTCTCACTTTTTAGATAATGCTTATAAATGCCTACATGATTTTTAGCTCTCAAAATAATTAATAATTGACATTTTCTCACTTCTTGAAAACATTGGTGGCATCTTAGTCCTACTTTTAATTTTTATTTTTTTTTCAAAAAGAACTCATACTGAGTTATACTCTCTGTCAGTTAAGTATGCTTCTTTTCATGTGTTGACGACATGGAAATAAAACATTGCATTTCCATTTGGTAAAAGTTTCTAGTTATTTGACATTTAGATTTATGCGGTCAACCAATTCTGTGCTCAGCATGGGAGCACACTGAATTTCTATTAAGCTTTCATTCAAACTGCTTCTTCTGGCCCCAATATCATGAGGATGCTGCACATCACCTCCCAATTATTCCACCACATGACATTAAAAAGAAAATCAAAGGTATTGAACATGCCATAGATGCTAATTCAGTTGCTAAAATCCTCCTCACCTTTCAAAAAACTTTGCCTTCGGGGGTATATTTCCTAAACACCTCCGGCACAGATTGCTACCACACTTCTTTACGTACGGCCGCAGCATGGCAGAGCCTCTGGCAGCAGCTATTTACAGTCCCTCTGGCACTCCTTCTGAGAAATACTAAAGACATGGGCCTATTTTTTCTCTAAGTAAGGCAATGGAAAGCTGAGATTTTCAGCTGAAGACATCACTGGGAGCAACACCAACTCCACACTGCCAAATTAAATTCTGCTATAGCTTCACAAATTTCAGGGATAATTCACTGAGCATGAATCTGGTACAAAATCTTTTACTAACCATCATGGTATAACAGAAAGTAACAAGTGCAACATATTTCTAGTATTTCCTTCCCAAGAAGGAAATAAAAAAGTCGTGGGGATAGGGAGAGTAGTTCATGCTACTCTCTCCCTACATCAAAACACGCTAATATACGTATTAAATTCCTATCAGTTTCCCTAGAGTGTAACACAGCACGACTAGCGATTGAGGAAAAAGCCTTTCCACAGTTGGTGCATGAGGCTGCAGCTGAAGGATGCATACACACAGCTCTCACTTTTATTTCCTTTTGTTGTTAAACTCACTTGGAGGGCAAGGCACCAGGGAGAAGGATTAGCCAGCTGGCTACCTGTGCCATTAGCAGGAAGGGAGGGTGACACGAGAGGAGAGAGGCTGAGAGAAAACGTGCAGTTTTCAGGTGTGCAGCACGCAGAGAAATAGGAAACTAATCCTCCAGTGAACTCAGAGTGTGGAGAAAGCCTGTGTGTGTGGGAAGGCTTCCATGAGAAGGTGACAAGTGAAGACGACTGACGGGGAAACAAAGCGTTTTTGACTTCGTTGATGTAGATTTGGTGTTAAGCAAGGGCAGGTCTGCAAGCTGGGACAGAGGGTCCATCTCCACCAGAACTTAATCAGGTCCTGCTGCTCCCCTCCTGCAGCAAGGGTGAAGGGAGGTAGCAGGGGCAGCGTGCGGTGCCTGCCCGCTGAGAAGCCACAGAGCACAATTCAGCCAAGCCTCCCGCAGGGTTGGGTTCAGAGGATGGGAGCACTTGGCCAGGCAGACTGGGGGCTCTGGAGGCTGCAAAAGCAGCTCTGGGGCTGCCAGTGACTCAACCCTCAGCACTGCTCAACCTGGGGATGTGGCTGAGCCCCTGGACTGGGGCTCAGTCTAAGGTTAGGGTCAACATTAGATTTAGAGGTCTCAGGAAGAGAAAAGGGAGTCCTATAGCAAGAAGGGAACTCAGAAGATATTGCCAAAGCAAAGCAAGGTCTGCTACTAGTGTTTTGTCATGAGCAGCCTCTGGTCTGGGACTGAGGTGTCCCAGCACATGAGCAGGCTAACCAGGCATGCAGTAAGCACGTATACATGCTGACCATTGCAATTATTTCAGAATATGGTGTATACGCTGGGGACTGAAATGGAAAACTGGAAAGAGAAACACTGACTTTGTGTTTGCATTGTCTGAAGGCGCTGGCAGGTCTGCCCAGGAAGTGGCACGAGCGCGTCCCCGCGCACAACCACAGCCGAGCACTGCCGAGAACAAAAGGCCATGCTGCGCTTGCTGGTTTTAAGCAAACCCTCCAACTTCTGGTGACTAATCCAAGCAAAGAGCAGAGATCCCCTTAATTTACAGCTGTGAAAATAGATTAGGAAAGTCTTTGGAGAATCTGAGAAAAGAAAAACAAGCTATTGTTACTTTTGGAAGATAGTGAAGGCAAATATAAATGTCCTTGATTCAGCAAGGTACTTTAACGCATGGGCAACTTGAAGGATGTCAGGAATAGCAATCGCTTCAATGGGACTATTCATACATCAAAACTTATACAATTGCATAACAATTTGGCTAAGTTAAATCAAAAGTTCATAAACTTTTGGCAGCACACAGGTATGGAAACAAGATAGTTTGATTCTGTGTAGGAATCAGATGAAGGAAAGAGCAACCACTCAGATTCTGGGGTTGAACTCTGCTATTTGGGTACTGCATGGGTTGCCCACTGCATGATGAGAGCTCGGTGTCCCTCTCCAGAGGGGTATTTCAGACACGCTGGTGTTGGTCTGCCTGTCCCAGCGTAGACCCTGGACTGGAAACCAGGGGGTTGTCCAGGCACAGAGCTGGCTGCGGCTCTGCAGACAGATGGGACCCTGCTAATTAAAATATGGAGCAGTGACAGTAAGGAAAACTTCCTGAGGACCACAGATTGCTGCAACCCAAAAAGCCACCGACTTAACTGAAAACCAGCCCAAACTCCAGAGCCCACCCACAACAATGCTGCGGCAGAAGCAGGGCTGCCAAAAATCTCTTTTGGTTTCTGTTCTGCTTCATCAGGCGAGGTTGCGGGTAGGAAGGTTCAGCTTGCCATCTGCTTCAAGTGAACTCACCAGTGAAGTCTTCCAAAAATGTCATTTCAGGTAAATCCCCGGACTGGGTTTAGAAACCATTTCATTTATCAAGAACAGACGGGGCAATCCTGTTTCAGACTTCGTGAAAAGTGCAAGGGGCTGCAGTGCACCTGCATGCAAAGTACAGATCATCTCTCTCTCTCCTAGTCACTTAATCTCTGATCTATCAGAAAGGTAAGGCTAAATAAAAGTTTTTAGACGTTATGAATATATACAGCATTTCCACTTGGAAAGCAGCTCTCGTACTGGAGAATTCTTCTGTTACTGGTGCAAGGTTTGAGACAAAATCGAATGAAATCTATGGAACTCTCTCCTATGGTCTTGATGGGTTTTAGAGCTCTATAGGCAACTTCATTATCTTCAGCCCTGCTTCATTTGCAGTGCCCAGGGAGGCCTTTTACTGCACTGGCTCTTGCCAGGTTGTTCTCAGCACTTCATTCACCAGGAATACCCCACATTGTTCCAACTTATAAGTCTGTCATGAACTTACCCTGAACAACATGCACTAGCAGGAGCTAGGGACCGCTGCAAAGCTGAACCCAGACTAAATTCCATTTCTAACCATTATTTTCTTCTCTTTTCCTGTGTGCCTGCTCTTACATGGAAATATCAGCACTGAGAAGTGGATTCTGCTACCCTTTCCAGGCAACTGTAACTCACGTGCATCACAAATGTGGTTACTTGTAAATTAAAATGTTGGAATATGAAAAGGTAGAGCACAACAATTGAAGTGTGGTTTTAAAATTGTTTAAAACAGACCTGCTCAGTCCTGGTTCCACACTTCTCCAGAAGTGAAGGGGAAAGCCTGCTGGAAGCAACATTATCTTGGTCTCTTAGCAGTTTCTCTCCCCAAGCACTACTCTGATTTGAATGTGATTTTTGCCTTTAGTGCTTTTGTCTCTGTTGTAATCTTAATGTGTGGATGACTTTTTTTTCTTACACATTTTCTAATCTGACAGGTAAAAACAAATACAAATACTTTTTTTATTGCTACATACATGGGACAAAAGGAACTTCTCATTACCCTGCTTACTGACAGACTCCCAGCAAAAGAAATGTCAGTGTGACTAGGTTGTGACAGTTCACAGTACTGATCACAGTGAGCAATTGCTATGTTAACCATGCGACATTACCGCGATGACATGCAACAGCCAAACTTTTCCCCAGCACACCATCCCACCGCAGTTAGGAAAGTGCACAATAGTTGTCAGCTGCAGTGACCAGCAATCACCAAACTGGGAGTCCTTGCAACTGAGCACACACCAGTACCTACAGCGTGGCTGACGATGCTTCTGCAGACACAGCTCTGAGATTTTTTTCATATATTTTCTGTATTTTGCAATGACAAAGGCTTTATTCCCTCGAAGAACAACACTAAAGTGCTGAACTGAAACAGCTGCACTGCGGTGACTGTGAGGGTGCTGTGCCGTGACACCAGCAGCTGGGGCCTGAAGGGCAGCTCCTGAATTCAGGCATCAGGTCTCACCAGGCACCCACAGGCACATCTCCACGCCGGACCGTACGCTGGCTTTCGGTGCAATTCGAACAGCCTAGGTTAGTACAGAACAACATACCCAATTGGCAGGAGACGGCACACTGAAAACGGATAAAATTTTTAATCATGTCTAATTTAGCATTATCTAAAGGCAAGCCTGCTAGCTGCTGCGCAAGATCTTACAGCTGCAACACAGAGGGACGTGAGCACAGGGAGGGGCTCAGCCCTTGCTGCGGTGAACAGCACGCAGCTAGCAAACATAGTGGTAGTTCTGCTGTGGTGTGGGGTGGTGCTGCAGACGGAGGAAAGTACCACAAAAGCAGCTGAACAGACAAAAACCAGAGTAACAAACACAAAGGCGAAAGCATTTGGGAAAGTAGGGCAAGGAGGCTAATGTGGTCTGAAGCAGCAATGAAGGGCCTTTGAAGCAAGGATGATGAAGGCAAATATATAGTCAGAAGAGGTAAGTCAAAACTGTTAAAAACTCTTTCAGTGCCCAAAGCTTTGATATTTCCACCCATAACTGCCTGACTCCTCTCCACAGTTTCCTTACCCAGAATCGCTGTGTCTGTGTGAAGGCACAGCTCTGCAGAGCCCAGATGTATAGCAACCCCAGCAGCTCTTTGCCAAGAAACTATTTCTAAAAGGTCCCTAGAGAAGAAAAAGACTTCAGAGAAGAAAACTGGAATTATAGGGCAAACTAATCTACTCAGAGTTAAGGAAGATATTACTCCATAGTCAAACATGCAGATGTGCACACAAGAGTGGAGTGTGTGTGCCTGGGAGTAGAGGAGCTGGGTGCCTTCGATTTTGCTACCTTCTTTTCAATAAATTCTAATAATTATGATTAAGCTCATTGATTCCAATAAAGGATTAATTTAGTCTTAGTTAACACATTATTGTAAAGTATTAGGACATGCCACAAGACTCCTGGGCAGAAGGAGAGTTCCTTCTCTGACTATTCCTAGCATGGGGCTATCCCGCCCTTGCTGCCCTCTCCCTCTATCGTGTTCAGACCAGCCCACCAGCTTCTGGAAGCTGCCAGCAGCCCTGCATCACCGCCAGGCGCTGAGGAGGTGGGGAGGAAGGAAAGCAATCCAGGAGATTTCTTCTTCCAGAAGAATTATTGCCAATTCACACCTACGCCTGTATAGTGTCCAGTGCACTTGGAAAGTTTCGCTCCTGCGTCTGCTGGGGACACGGCAGCACTTGGCAATGAAGCTGGGTGGGATCCTCCTACTCCAGTAAGGGACCCTGATCCACACTGGCCCTTCCGCCATGGCAGCTGGCACACGTGTGGGGGGGGGTGTGCACGGCATGCACAGGTAACCTAACAAAAGGACACAGCAGTGGAATGATTCGGCAGAAAGAAGCAAAAACCTACAAGACCTCTTCCAGAAGGAAATGCTAATAGCAAGATGATCAACCATGCAAATGCAGCACAACAATACAGAAATAAACCCTCTCATCGCAGGGTTCAGCTCTCATAGCCTGGATCTGCAGCCTGACCCTCTCACCGAGGCTCCCAACTGCTCCCTCCCCAAAGTCAATGTAGTGCAAGGGGAGGCTCCGAGGAGCCTGACCCTGGCTGTAGCAAGAAAAAAAAAAAGACTTTGCCATCTAAAAATGCAAAGAAAGGGATTTAGCCCTCACTATCTATCACAGAACAAATATTACCATGGCAGGCATTTCTCAGAGAAGCGGATTCCCATAACAGCAGTCATTCGTAAAACATACCATAACAATGAGAACGACAGATATGATTTCAGAGACCAACTGCATGTGGAAGGCCCTAGGTGGCTGTTAACACCTCTGCTTTTACAACAGTGTTGTCTTAACTGGTTTGTTTTGTCTTTCAAGTCAGGTTTAACAGAGGAACAAGATAATGGAAGAAAACTACTGCCATAGCAGCTTAGCTCGCTCGAGTACTTGAGAGATTAAAGTTCTGCTCCAGCAACAGCGCTGCCATCTGGGCTGGGAAGTAGCACCCGCATATTTCAAAGCATTAGCTTTCTGCATTTTGATGCTCCAGGCATTGATCAGTCATCATACGGGATGCAGCCACTCTCAGTGCAGCTCTGCCAGTGTTATATGACTCTCAAGACATTTTATTAGCAATACAATCATCTTTGCTGTACTTTCAATTACTGCTTCCCATCCAACCATTGTCTGTTTCCCATGGAAAAGAAAAAAGAACTAACGTAGTCACAAAAGAGTGAAAGTCTTCTTTAAATGTCACACTGCTGAATAAACCTCTTCCCAGGGAGTACATAAATGCTTGGGTACAAAGAAGATCTACTGAGAGAAAAAGAATATACTCCGTCGTCTGCTTCCTGAGACACTCCACAACCTATTTTCTATAAATTCAAGGCTTCAGATGGCATTCATAAATTAAATAAATAAGCCCACTGCTGACAAGCAACAGCACATGCTTAAATGAAAATCCTAAAGAGACTATATAAGAGAATTCCACCATGGATTAATGAACAAATGTGATTAAAACTATCTACAGCTCTGGACTGCAGCCAAAACTCTGCCAGCAGTATTTGATATGTAAATGCTTAAAACATTTGCTATGTGCACAGCCGTTGATGCAAAGCCTCTATAGAGAGTTTCTTCATCTAATTAGAGATATTGGTTTAGCAAACTTTGGAGTTTATAAAAACCCTCAACGTCTCATTATTCTTTTAAAATAGAATATTCATTTGTTTGGAATGTTTTCCAGCTATATCCCATGAAACCCTGAAACGCCTTTGGCTAATGAAAAACTCCAGCCCTGTATCAGCTAGTAAGCCCTACAGCTTTTATGATAATAAAATACCACATGCACTCATTAAAACTTTTTAACTTGTTGCTTTTGCTTTCTTTAGCTATTTGCTAGGGATAAAGTAATGTAACTCAATTTCAAATTATTTTATAGTGCAATTTCAACACAAGCATTTAAATTGTCCAGGATCTTATCAAGCACACTATACTATAGCGCTATCACTGTGTCTCTGATCCAGTAAAGCACTTAACAGCGTGTGCTTAACTGTAGCACACTGTAGTTCTTCTAAAATGATGCGACTTTCACGCTATATTCTCATAAATTAGTTTATGGATAAGTGTCTACATGTCCCTGCGTTAGGAAGCAGCATGTGGAATGATTACACACAAGCTTAAGAGCTGAGAGCTGACCTTTAACTAATCTTAGATCTCTTAGGTGCACAAGCACACTTCCTAAGGAGACTTTTCCAGGGAGGTCAATCCAGTTGTACCTCCGTTTCTTCATCGCTCCCATAGATACATCACACAAGTCACCGATGGTTTGAGATTTAACTCATTGATGTTTACAAAACATTTTTAAAAAAATCCCCTCAGTCCCAGGAGTGATGTTAGGAACTCATTTGTCTGTGAAAATGACATTTTCTGAGCATCCCTACTGCTGCGATAAAAAGTAAGGAAATAAGAAAAACGTTATCCTGTAATACCATGTCATATGCAATTCTTTTTTTCCCAATTTTAAAGGAACCTATGTATTTTACAGTAAAATGATGAAATACATTATTTAAAGTATGATTTTTTTCCTTTCATAAATCTAATTTTATGCAATCGTTAAGCCTAGATTATACGTATGCTTAGCAACAATGAATGCACTGAAAAAACACTCGAATAACAAAAGCTTCCGAAGTTGCTTCTGAATGTGTAACTGCACAGAACCTGGTACACATGAAAGTAATCAAAGAAAATCAGCTCATGCAGGACGAATTATTCCCTAAATAACCTGGTGTTGATGTATTCAGCTCACAGGCATTTTGCTAGAAAGGAAGGAAAAGTTTCACCCTGATTTGTTAAACAATTTTTATTTCTCTACTTTAGTTTATGAATGATCAGCACATCACCGTTAGTATCTTTTTTTTTTTCATCTTGCTAGCCCAGAGCTTGAGTGCCTGACAGATAGCCTTTGCTAAAAAGGCCTATAATTGCGTATTTCCAACAAATATTTTTAAGTAAAGGCAGAGATGTGTGCCTAACTTAGATAAGGGCTAGAACCCATGTTAAAGGTATACGTTGTAGTAAAGCAAAATTCCTTCCCCACTACATTCACAAAAGATGTCAGTTTAGTTGAACCCCATATATGGAAGAAAGCTCATTTTTTATCAGCGCTGGCAAAAACTGTTTATCAAGCTTTGCCGGCATTCCCATTATTCGTATTGGGAAATTAAAATAATGCAGATTGGTAAAGAGAGAATACAGAAATGTGGGGTTTAGACACTTCAAATCATATCAAAAAATGTTAAACATGTTGGATTAGGCTAAGTGACACAGTTTTGAAGCTTACTTAGCATGTTCTCAATTCCAAACATGAGCTGGCTCTCCTAAACTAAGGTGCCAATCCTAAGTAAGCAGATTTTGTTTCCGCATTGGTGCGTTTACCTGTTCACGAGCAGAAGTTTCTGTTTGTGGGCATAAAAAAAAAGATAAATCATTGTAAAAGCTATTTAAGAGAGCTGCCACGTTTGCCTGCTCCCCACTTCAGTCTCTGTCTGCCTGGAGTACGAGCAATTTGTTGAGCCATATTTTAGTCTGTTTATCTTGGCTGTGGCACATTTACAGTTTATTTGCAGTCTTTTGTGGCTTTTGATCCCACCAATGCAAATCTGCAAATTGAAAAATTAGCCTAACCTACAACCTTCTGTTTTAATTTTTGTTTTCTGGTAGAGTCAATGGTTAAATATTATCACCCTTGCTGTGGTTAACAGGCATGTAAGGGATAAGCCATATATGTGTTTTGGGTCTCTCTTGCCTTTGCAGACAGCATACAACATTCCCCAGCAGCAGAACGGAAGGTATCTGTCTGATCGGCAGGGGGGCCCATGGAGGGGCTCAGCTGCCGCTCCAGAGCCAGGCCAGGATCCTCAGCAGGAAGGCTACAGCTCAGCTCAACTCCGCTCTCCCCTGAGCAGCAGCATCAATTACTCATTCTTGCCCAGATATCCTCTCCACACCACATGGCAGACTTTCAGAAGACAAGCCAACAACAGTCATTGCTCTGGTTCAAAAATGAATTCTTCCCAAATTAATGATACAAAGGGAGGAGAAGCGTCAGTGCAAGCAGGGGCAGGTGAGCTTGCACGTTATCGAGAACTTCATGGGAAACTTGTCACGCGCAGTCAGATGGGTTCAGACAAAGTACAATGAAGCCAACGTTCCCAGTCACTTTAGCTGACTTTCCACTAATAGCTGCCATTAACACTTTAGTCAGCAACTTTCCAAGGTAGCTGCGGTTAGGATAACTGGAAAGAATTGTGATTTTCATGATAAAACTGCACCAGTTAGGTGCATGACATCAATGAGTCCAAGACTGAACATTTTTAACATTTTTCTATTAAGACTGTATGAAGTGACTGAATGCAGAGTGTGAAAGTAACGAACACACACTATCTCTGAAAATTCAGTGGAGAAAGGCTATTTTAATATTATATTGTCAAAGGTCTATCATATTTTACTTTTCCACCTATAAGGAAGTTGAGTGTTGACGTAAATGATCATTTTGATAGACAGCGAGCAGGAAGCAGCAGTGTACCTGAATAGGTTAGCTACACAGCTCTAAGCCACATTGCTATTTACATTGAGATGCATGTTTTAAGTGGATTCACGCCCAGAATGTCTAAGTTTAATTATGTTATTTACTTAATTTTAACCATGCAAGGAAAAAACCACAATGTCTCCAGTGTTCTCTTTTTTCAGTGTATTCTTATTTAACAACTTCTATGACAATAAGGGTCTTCTCCCACTAGCAAAAATAACTTGTGGAATGACAGAAACATTGGTAAATGCACTTTCTGCCCATTCTTCTACCAGGTGCATGTTGGAAGAAAGCAGTACACAAATTAAGCATTATTTTGTTCCTTAAAATACTCATATTCTTAGTACCCTCAACAGTGAGGCAAGTTCCCTCTTGCAATTCCTTTAATCAATGAAAAACAAACACTTTTTTTTCTATCCTATTTTCAGCTGATAAAGCCCTATGCAAAACACTGCATTTCATTCTGTATTCGTATCTGTAATGCTCCAAAATCAGTGCAGTGCACTCAGTTTATGCTAGTGTAAGCCAGACCATAAACCTGGTTCTGTGTTCTTGGAATGGGCTATGAGAAATCATAATAAAAGTTTTGTGGTGTTTCACAGTTTAGAGGCTAGACTGATTAGGCTCTGAAGGTATGTTGTTAGCCTATATAGACAGCATGTTAACAGACCAAAATTAGCACTGTCTTCCTATCATTCTGAGAACTGCTCTGTTTTTCCTTGCTTATGTGCTTCGTAGTAGGTAATGCTCCATAGGAAAAGTTCCTGAGCAACCATTTTTTTTTCCACAAGGCCCATTCATTAATCTGTCAGAGTGGCAGAAAACGTAATTCCTGCCAGTTACAACATGACTTGTTCAGCCTGGAGAAGAGAAGGCTCCAGGGACACCTTACAGCAGCCTTCCAGTACCTAAAGAGGGCCTACAGGAAAGATGGGGAGGGACTCTTTATCAGGGAGTGTAGCAATAGGACAAGGGGTAATGGTTTTAAACTGAAAGAGGGGAGATTTATAGATTAGATATTATGAAGAAATTCTTTACTGTGAGGGTGGTGAGGCACTGGCTCAGGTTGCCCAGAGAAGTTGTGGATACCCCATCCCTGGAGGTGTTCAAGGCCAGGCTGGACGGGGCTTTGAGCAACCTGGTCTGGTGGGAGGTGTCCCTGCCCAGGGCAGGGGGTGGAACTAGATGATCTTTAAGGTCCCTTCTGACCTGAACCATTCTATAATTCTATGACTTCTAACATCTGCTGAAATGTATTTGCCAAAATAATTTACTTTTCACAGTTGCCTTTACCTGATATTACAATAACAAGTCATTCCATTACTGCATCAATGCAGAGATCAATATAGAAAACTACTACATTTAAGAAGCTAACACACAAACTCCTGATGGACCAAAACACAGGCCATCCTCCTGTCGACACTAGGATATCATTGGTAAGGATGCACTACAAAGAGTTAAGACAGACATGAAAGAACTGAGCCCACTTAATATATTTTCTGAAAAGCATCTAAAAAAAAAAAAAAGTAGTGAAAAACCTTGCCTAACCAGCTGCCAATACCCAAGGATATTTAAATATTAAAACCAAACATGATAGATTTTTAGGCTTATCAAAGCACTGGGATTTTATTTAGTACAGAATGATGCTCCCTGTTTTGCGTTTTTTCAGTGTTTGTCTGACATTGCATATTCATGTAGAACCTCATCTGCCTACACGATACATCCCATTTTGATGAAAACAATAATCACTGATTAAATAAGCAACTGGAGTGAGCAGCAGAAATGATCAACAAGTCCATTACTCAAATTAGCGAGGCTTTGGTTAAAAGAAAAAAATCTAGGTATCGGGCTCAGTGGGATCTTTTTGTTTGTTTATATTGTGTATACTTTACATGGAATATTTTACATTCAGCATTTTTTTCACCACCTCCAAAATTAAATTACTGAGAGTTTTCTGTAAAAGAGAAGAAATTAAAGTTAAATATGAGCATAGATTTAAAGCAACCGTTCATTTAATCTAATTTATACATTCCCACATCCATCCGAAATTTTATTTGTACAAGTCAGTAAGAAAACTGATTTGTGCATTAGGTTGAGTAATTATAATAAAGAATGCTCACTTTCTCCCAAGAAAGTGGGAAGAAAGAGACTTTGAGAATGTTTTATGTGAAATTAGCTCAGTCACAAGCAGTATTAACACCGCTGCCTTCTCCACCCTGCTCATCATTGCAGAGCTTCGCCTGCAGATCATGGCATCTGTCAGTCTGGGGGTGCGATCCTGCTGCCTGGCCGGAGTGGAGACCCTCCAGCACCTACGAAGAAACGCGCCGTGTACACGGCACTGCCCTCCTGAGACATCTCACCTTGGGGCTAGGATCCTCCTCATCACATGCAGA
Source organism: Rissa tridactyla (assembly GCF_028500815.1). Taxonomy (NCBI): domain Eukaryota; kingdom Metazoa; phylum Chordata; class Aves; order Charadriiformes; family Laridae; genus Rissa; species Rissa tridactyla. The sequence continues at coordinate 10,104,691 of NC_071473.1, forward strand.
AGGATAACATGAGGGTGACACGTGTACAGGTATCACACGCTAGGCTAGGCTGTGTGCCCGGGATGGATCTACCCAGCAGATCCACCTCGGATTTAAAGTCCATCATTATGGGCTGTGTGTTCCTCAATCAGCCTCAACAGTCTTGCAACTTCAGACTCACAAGAAATCTTTCCTTTTCTGGATGCAGTTGTTCAGGTGCCATTTTTCCAGCTTAAATGTTGTTTTGGTCATTTCTCAGTTTCTGAAATGCAACTTGCTCTTGCTCTGACTGTGTGCTGCCCACGGGGCTGTGATTCACCCCATCGCCCCACCCTCTCCCATTTGTCATATCAGGAAACGAGAGCCATTCAATCATATCTTCCCCGTATAACTTTCAAAATCAGCACATGCCTGGCAAAACACCAAAGAGCGGTTCACTGCAGGACTTGAGTGAAAACATTCCTCCCCACACACTTGGCTTGACTCTGAAGCCACCCCGCCACAGCTCCTCTTTGCAGGGCCACCTCCTGTCTCCGCACAGGGGAAAGCACGGCAGGCATGCTACCAAATCCAGAGGTCCCGTGCCTTCTGCAAAGCTCAGCAGGCACACTCCCTGCTGTCACACAGCACAGTGGCTCCCCAACGCTTCATATCAATAAAGAAATGGAAAGCACTCACACCAAGCTTACAAGCAGCAGGAAACCTGAGACCACTGCCCCACTGCTGGAAAAGGGAGCAGGGAAGGCCCTTCTGAGAGGCCACAATGTAGAGCTTAGTCACTCAATATTGGTATTGGGTCTTGCCATCTCCCTGTTTAATTTGCAGCATAAACCCATACAAAAACTGGCCCGCGTAGTCTCACATTGCTCTGAGAGCAGACGGTCCTTCTGATGCATCAGGAAAGATTATCAGGGTAAACAAGCTTTTTTTTAATCCCACAGTTTCCAAGGAAAAAGCATGAGGAAATACACACTGATACAATGATAAGCTTCAATCTCTTAACTAGAATTATCCTAAGAAATGAGTGGTGGGACCCCACTAGTAGAGGGGGCCTGTGGTGCTCTCTGCGCCAGGGATGCAGCTGAGAGCCCTTCTTCCTCCTGGCGAGACCGCGCTGCTGAGGCCCTTTCACAAACATCATTTAAAAGTAAAGTGAATTAGAGTAAACCAGGCCCTTCCTGAAGCTCCTTGTGGGCCTGCCACTCCCTTTGATCCCTAAGCTGCTGAATCAACCTGTCGGAGCATATCAATTCAAAGGACCAGAAGGCAAAATGGGGAAAACGGGGTCAGACTAATGGGATTTAACATTAATTCTGCACCAAGCCTGAAAACATGGAAGAACAGGGCCTGGGGGGTGACAGGGATAATGAACTGAGAGTTGATGGAAGGAAACTTAATTGCTTTTAACAACAGAAGGTCACATTGTGTTACCTTTATTTGGGTTGAGCAATAATCTTATTTTGACAATTTGTGCCAGCTGATGACCTGCCCTACTCTTCACTGGGACTGTTTTGGAGTGAGGTATACAGCACTGGGATAAGGGGCACAAACATGTGGCAGAGCGGAGGTCTGAGTGAGAAAACTACAAAGGGAACATACAGATCCATTAAATAATATATAACGGGCTGACGAGAAGACAACTGGGAGGGTGGAAGGCTGGTGTTCCCACTCACTGCTGTGCTCAACAGAGCTCCAGCCAATAGAGTCTTATTTAATCATAAGATCAGAAGAGAATCAGTGGTTCACTTCAACTCAAGAAAAGACTATAAAAAAGGCATGTGAATTTAAGTTAGGCAGTCTGTCACCAGCTGATCTCCTGATGCTGCCAAGCCCTGCTGCCTGGCGGACAGGAGGTGACCTGTTGCTTCCACAATCCCCTGACCAGCAATGTCCTGTCTGCCTCTCCCCTCCTGGGTTGCAATGGTTCACAAACCTGTAGGTACTCCAGGTACTTTGTGATGATACCCAGCACTGGTATCTCTTGACGCACCACATGTACCCGTTTCACATACAAAGGAAAGATCAGGGTGTTTCAGCCTTCAGCTATAGTTTTGTAGCTGCCACCAGCAACATGACTTGAGCCCTGCAGGAAGAGTTTCAGTGCCTACATGATACCACCCATACAAAGGTATAGCAACGACATCAACCCTCACAGACCATGCATAGCCATGGTTCCTGCAAGCCCTTGCCATGGAAACCATCTGGAAGCTACCTTGCACCTGACTGGCATGGAACTTGCCATCTTCAGAATACAATGATCTGAGCCAGTGCTAAAACCTCCTCCAAGACTGCCTCAATTATTTAAAGCCATAATGCGACACAAATAACCAATTTGGATTTATAGACCTTTCAGCCTTCAGCTGCCCCAATAATGTGTTGTTGCAAGATTACTTACTTTGGGGCAGCAAACTTTTAAACAGAGATTGGGACTGTATTTGGAAAAGACTTGGCCCCAAACCAGTTCCTAATGTGGCAAAGAGTGCAATTATCCTGATGAAAGGTTAGGGATGCTTGTGCCTACAGCTGGTTCATCAAGTAACGCTGAATGATGGATATAATTGATCGTCATGTGGCAGAGTGGAACGTGTGCTACAATGAACCATTTGGGGCCTCATCCCTTCTGCTCAGCCTGGAACTACAGAAGCACAGTCACAAACATAGTCAATGGTATTGGGTGAGATTCAGAAGTATTGTAAAAATGCATTGCGACTAAAAGTGCTGTGCAGAACAAGCAGAAATGAAGTATTCAACTGTAATAAGATGCAATTGTAAAAGACAACAAGCCACTAATTCTACCTGGGATTGCACAGCAAAATCTTAAGTCTTGAATCTCTGCACCACCAGGTCAAAGCTTCCACAATATCTCAAGATCTAAAGTTTTGACTAGTTGGCACTAGTCAGGACTATCGGGGGGGAAAAAAAAGCTTGGGAGAAAAAGCCACATTCTACAGCACATCCCAAAGGATGAAGCATGTGCAGAGGTGCCCTATTCTGACCCAAGCTTTGCAGCACTGAACGTAGACACGGGTATCGCTCTTGGTCTACAGAGAGGTGAGAGCTGAGCCAGGCCGCCTCTGCAGCATTTATGTACTGATGAAGTGGGGTCTGCTCCCTGCAGAAGAGAAGGAAGGCGAAGGAGCCTCTTACGCAACTCCCATGTAAGGAAGCGCACCATAAGATCTCAGCCTCGTGCTTCCCACCTCTGTTCTGCAATCACCCTCCTCCATCCCACAGCTCCTGGAGTCTGCGGACTGGAGCATCAGGGTGGGTGTGGTCTTACAGACTTCACTGAGTGACAGCAGCAGGTAGACGGAGCAACGCTGGCTGCCTCTGTACAAGTTAACACAGTATTTCCCATCACTGCTCCCCAGTAAATCCCAGGCAGTCAGGCAGCTGGTGGCCAGCTGCCATTCCAGGGAAATTCCAGGGAAAATGGAGTTTCCACTGGATCAGAGTAAAGGGAAGAGGCAGTTAGGACTGCACACTCATGCCACCCTCGCTCTGTAACCACAGTGAGTTACTAATGCATTTTACTTATACAGAAGCGCTTTTTAAAAACTAGCTGCTGTTCCAAAGCAGCTTTAATTCTGTTGCAAATTATTCCATTCAAATCATCCATTCAGCTCATTCACATGTAGTAATCCTGAATAAAAAAATGTCAAAGTGCATAATCCAATATCAAGACAAGACCAGAATTTACGTATAAATTGGTTGAATAATCTTTAACATCAAATACTACTCAACTCTTACATTTTTAGCCCTATTTTGGAGGAAGAGTTCATCTATTCATCTATTCCTCTCCTTTCTATTTCAATATCACCACTAAAAGACTGAATCAGAACAACATTTTTGCTCACCCTTTAATGGCCTTTTGGTTTGCAACTATTTAAGAGTGACTTGGGAAAGGTATAATAGCACATGTTGTTGTTTCATCTTTACTTTGAACTGCTACCAGATATTATTTTGCAGCTGTTTTATTGTAAATTGCATCCTGAAATCTCAACAAAAAAGTGTCTTAATGGCAATTTCAACAGATTTTTAATTTCCTGAGAGAATTCAGCAAGGCCACAAAGGGAGAGCGTGTTTAAAATGCAATGCTATAATAGGAATGTTTCCCTCATTCAAGTAGTTTTAGCTTCTGGAATTTGAGAATTATTTTACTGAACTTTCTGAAAAAAAAAAACCACCGCAAACCCAGCTGAACAGAGATTAAAGATTTTCTGCTCATAAAACCCAGGTAAAAACCACAAGGATGTGTTTTTCTCTGCAGCTTCTGTTACCCACCTAACAATTAAATGCACAGAGTAAAAGCCACTTGAAGCAAAGTTGCAGGAGAGTGCACCGAAAGTCGAACCTGGGATTTACCCTAATGACCAACATCCTGCTACACTCTCAAACCCCTCTGGCGCTTCTTGCCCAGGAATGCAATGAGCAGCTGAGCGCCATGGGAAGGGCTTGCCACTGTGAGACAGATAATGGGGAATTTTGCTAACTGTGGATTTAAATACAAAGAGCCATTCTGCATAAAGAAACCTGTTTTTCACTTGGTCACCCCAGACTATTTGTCCACAAAGACAAGTTTTAAGCGAAAAACAGATTTCAAAAATAGCCCTGGAGCTGTGATGGAGAAATAGCTGAGCGGGCAAGATCCTTCATACTGCTTAATGCCTTCCTCAGCCCCAACACATCAGTTACCCTTTCAAAAATACTATCATAGATATTATTTTAGCATCTTGAAGACAAAAGACGTAACTGTGTTGCCTAGGAACCAATGGTGCACATTATCACAACATTTGTACTGTTATTGTTTATAGATCAGGCTGAATGGCATCCAGTGAAGACTCATGTTAATTCTCTTTTAGGAGACAGACTATTTTCTCAGTCACAAGTAAAAAAAAAAAAAAAAAAAAATTGCATCTGGAAAGCAAATGGCAAACAGATTAAAACCCTTTGGCTCTTTGCTGGAGAACCTCCCTGTGAGCAGCCCCAGAGCTAAGACAGAAGAGCAGAGGACACCAGCCAGGCAGTCCAGCGAGCATTCAGATGCTGCACTGCCCATCAAACGCTAAAGTTTGGCATCTGGGGCTTTCATCTGCCAGGCAGCCCTCTGAGTGGTCTCAGACACTGGCTCAGATGCTTCAGTTCACATAGGAAGAGATGAAGGGCTGAATGTTTAGCACTGTAATCAACAAGATAATGTGCTGCCAAGTACAAGGGTACTTTGAGTAATACCGCTATTCTAAAAATGTGTTCTATTGATGCATCTTTAATCTGCATCCACTGTAGAGATGCCTGGACAGCCAAAGCAGTCTCCGGTTGGGGTGCATTTATTTCTGTTGCCAGACTGAGGCTGCTATGGAGAACATTTCAGAAGTACTAAATATCCACAAAAGTTACTAAAAGCTGCAGATTTCTCAACTCTCCAAAAGGAAAAGCTGCTTTATAGCCTTAAACCCAGGAGAGGAGGTGGAGAAAGAGTAACCTCAGCTGCTGTGGCTGCACAGAGAAAGGGTGGGTCCCCCATAACTAACATTTGCCAGGTTGAAGAAAATATTATGTTAACACCAGATGTAAATAAAAATTTTAAGCCATAATAATTTCAACACTTCACCCCACCCATTTGTGATCATGTGCAAAACCACTGCTTTGCCAGCCACTGGTAATTTAACAGTAGAAGAGAAAAGTGGGATAGCAAACCAAAAAGATAACCTTCAAAATACATCTAAATCTCAGACAAATGTGTCGGCAAAGTGAGTAAAGAGGAGGAGAAAAGGTTATTTGAGGGCCTTAAGAAAGAAGCACATCTGAAATTCTCAGAGAATGAAGATTCAAGAAAAACACTGATAAAGTTCCTTTTTGGACAGGAAAAAAGATTTCCTGTGAAGCATTAAGAGTGGATTGACGTCTGGCTAGCCAGATAAAGATATTCTGAGCAAACAAAACTGCATACAATGTCAGTTACAATACTGAGATAAAAACCTCGGGCGCTGGCATCTTAACAGATGTTGTACTGCAAAAGCTACCTGTGCTGCACTCCCATCTAGACGTATAGATATGATTTACCAGTGCTTCAGTTCAGGATTAACATTCAAAAGGGCACTTTAAAGAATGCTGTATTATTTGCCTAGTGCCTAGTACATTAGTCTAGTGGCAAGGCCTGCATTTCAGAGCACCATTGCAACATGGTGGCTTCATGTGGAGTGTAAGGTCAGATTCGGCCCTGGAAAGTCAGTATCCTTTACGCAGGCTTTCATGTCCAGCACCAGCTTATGTATTGACAGGAAGGAAAGCCCTAAGAGACAGTTCTGAAGTCAGTGAGACATGGAATTGTTAAATTAAGTCACATCAAATTGATGAGAAGTCAGACAGAGAGAAAGTGTGGAACCGCCCTTTGAGGCAATGGTTTTGGTGATCCTATTTGCCATTACACAGCTTCCACCAGCCCTGCTGGCTTTGGGATTTCTCGGTTCGTAACCATCAAGAGGGCACAACCGGGTCTCAAACATTTCTCACAAAGCTAAAATACTGTATGTGAAATCTATGTTCTGGGTTTCAGTTCTAAGAAGAGATTTTCCTGCATTTCAAGCCTGCACATTGCGAAAGCTGAGAAGTTTTGCAAAAGCAGATGGACAGCTTGAGTCTGGTTTACTCACTCCATGCAAACTGTATTCTTTCACTTTTTTCTCCCAGTCACCTGCTTCAAAGGTTCTGTCATTTGGTCAACTGCCCAAAGTGAAATCTGGTCAGGTCATGGTAAATTTGACAGAGCAAATATCATCCCTGATGTACTTTCTATAGAGTGGCAGTCACCCATGTTTTGCAGGGGATTAATCTGGGCCAGCGGCTGAAACAAGGAAATTGCTGTTTTCCCAGGTAGTTCTGGCACCTGAAAAATAACTTGAAAAAGTGCTGAAGCATTTTTACCAAAGGTTGAACTTCTTTCTAAAACCTTTTGGTTATAATTATTTCCACCTACCACTGGAATGAAAGCCTGAAGACCTATTCCATCCACTCCCAACTTTTCACTCACACTTTGCTGCCCAGGGATCCCCTTCAGAATTCATTGCTCTGGTGTCGCATTAACCAATACTTCATCTGGCTGCTTGCAGAGAAGAATTTTAAATAATTAATTTTCCTCACAGCCATTTTGTCTTCAGTTTCCTTTCTTGACATCCAAAGGCAGCAGCCCCAGTACAGGACCTGGCCATGTAATTTACTAGAGATGAAAGCTGTGAAGACAACAGACAAGTGAAAGGACAGCTTTAGCACTACTAGGCTGCCTACCAGATACAGATTTGGCAGGAGTTCAAACAAAACCGTTGATTTTGGGTGGTTATCTTTGCTAACAACTCTTCCAAGGAGTCAGGAGTGTGGGTCTGCTGGAGGAAATGCAGGACAGAGTCAGAGTGCCTGTCTGCTGCTGGCTGATTGGGCTGGAAACACCGACCTGAGAAAAAGGTTTACCTACTTCAAAGGGCATCCCTCAAGTTTCTAAATGAGCATTTAAATCTTTAGATGAATACTGCTATTTAGCATTAAGAATGTTACCTTGACCATCAGAGGACAACACAATGAAACAAGAGCAGGTCAGTCAATAGTTCTTTGCTAGCTCATTTTTCTTGATTTCTGAATGTGATTCTGACTGACAAAGAGGATGTCCATAAATTACACCAAATTGGCACCTGTTTAAAGGACCAATCCCAGTCAGATCATCCCATTTACTCCCTGGAGTCTGTAGTCACCCTTCCCCGGCTACTATTTGTATCATGATACACATTTCATTCAAGTTCCAGACCAAAACCTCCACTGAATGCGTCCCATTTGACTGAGTCTTCACAACACAGGCTTTTACAGAAAATACAGCTATGCAACCTTTATCCTAAAAGAGTGACAAACAGCAAAACACAAGTAGTTTCACTGGGTTTCTTTTAAGTTCCTTTGTTATACCTGATTGCTCGTAATTGAAAATGTAGTTGTATCTGCATTCCTGGCTCCATCAATAAGCCACTCTATTTTCTTACTATTCTGAAGCACTCCCCAAGCTTCTGCTAATAATTTTGCTTGACCTTTATTAAAGACCAGGCATTAGCTGTCAATTAGATTTGGTGATCCCTTTGGTGATTGACGCTCAGTGATTTACTGTAAATTATAAATAGTTCAAATGTTTCATTATGCTTATTCTTTATACAAGCTTTATGGCCAGGTAAGCACTGACATGACATTCACTGTTAAATGATCTCATTAAACTCCTTAATTTAAGTGGTGCAACACTTCACCTGCCACATTATCCAAGGACTCCTGCAATGCACATTAAACATTCAGCATCAATAGATGCTCTACCATAGTTCACCTTGTTGGGAGTGAAATTTCAGTCCCCGAACATAAGGTTGACTACCTGATGCTGTTTGTCAGAGACAATAAATAATGCAAATAGATACCCATGTAAAGTAAGAGGTTAAAGACATCAATAGCTTTCCCACAGAGTTTTTAAAGAGGCTCTCAAAAGAAAAAACTTTAAATCATGAACAAATGCCACTAAAACTAAAAAAGTTAAGGAAAAGGAAGGAAGATGCTGGTTTCTTTCATTTCTTTATGAATGGAATAATTATGTGAGATGATTTCTTGAGAACCCTGAAGGCATGTGCACTTTTTTTATTGACAAGGCCAGTGCAACACAAGGGGCAGTCACACCCTCTCACCTCAGTGTGGCTTGTAGAGGTCTGTCTTTAGCCATTTCATCCCTCTTTTTCCTGCTAAGAATGTTTAACGGAGCTGAATGGAGTCAAGGTTGGATAGTGCACCACATCATTTTACTTAGGCCAATAAATAGCATATTGCCTCATGACTAAAGGGAAACACAGTATTTTTGCTGGAGGTGCCTTTATGTCCAGACTCTGCCAGCAATTTCTACTGCAGTAACAACGAGAAGCACACGGATTAGGACCTCTTTTGTGCTAGATGCTGGACCTACAGATTCTACTTCACAAACTAAACATTAAGGCATGAGGAAGAATAATAGGAGTATCTGAATTTTCCCGGCTTGCATATGTTTTATTTTACACATTTTTAATGGTTTCGCTTGCAAACCGAATCGTTCTAATGTTTTGGGTTTTTTTCCCCCCCTGCCTTTATATAGTATGATCCTTGACATCTGCTTCTGGATGTTTCTTCTCAAGGATGACGGGGTCCTAGCAATGTAATGTGAGCATACCAGACTGCTCCCCGGGCAGATTCAGGCTTCATCATATAGTATTAACCCCACATACTGAATGTATTTTTCTGACTTAGAAGGCTGGATTAGCTTTTATTATCAGAAGAGAAGTAGTAAAGGTTTCAGTGTTACAGATGGAACGGCAGATGGGAAGCGAAAGCTTAATGTGAAGCAGCTCTGGATAAAAACTATTAATCCACAAAATTCATACGTTCTTATGCAGGGAAACCTAGCAAAAACCACTGCAATATGACTAACCAGTGTGAGAAGTGTAAACTGCCCCATGCCCATTATCTGACAAATCATGGTGTGAGGTCTGAAAGAAGGGGAAAAAAAACCCCTTGAACACCCTATTTACTATTTCCTGGAAAAACAATCAGCTCTCTATGGGTTACACAGAGAGGTAATGCCTTCCTAAAGATTATAAAAAAATATTAATTTATAGCATTTCCACTATGAAAATGAAATAGACTCATATATATATATTTGATGAGACAACATTTTCCAGGGTTTATAGCTGTAATATTCCATATTCAAAAAAATTGAACAGTATCTATAAGTCACTGTCTTTAAAGTTGTAGCACTGAAAAAGGCTTTTTACTTTTTGTTGAAGTGCATGGTGTGGAGAGGAAGCATGTTTCCACCAATTCTGGTAACAGAATACTTTGACAGAAAGGGAAGCGAACACTTCAGATGCCTGCCCGACTGCCGAGAGCCCACCATGCAGCTCTGAGAGCGGCTGCAATGGAGAAGGCACGACCTTCAAGAATTTCCCCCGTGAAGAAATGTGCACCTGGGATTTTTCCAGCTGAATGGCACTTGTTTAGAGTTTGAATGACTGCAAGATACCATGGCATTATTACAAAGAATCCATTAACACCAAACTGAATACAGTCTACTCAAATCCGGTGATTGTTTATGACCATGTCTATAAGTGACTGATCCCATTTGGCCTTGTGGTTTAACTTGTTCCACAGGGAACTATGAGCAGTCGAGATTGCAACAGGTCACGGCCTCAGCATTACACCATGTTTCAGGTGGACTCAACACCACAGGAGGATAATTGGAAACATCTGACGGAAATAGTCTACAATTATACTAGACCTTCAGCAATTATTCTCCTACAATTTATCTTACCTGATTCAAAGTGCCACCACCTACCTCTTCCTTTATGGTCTTGCATGAGTCTACTTTCTATCATCAATACAGCATTCCCCACCAGGAAAGTGAATGACAGGGAACAATAACAAGCTAGCTTTTCCCAAAACTGAAGAGAGATACAGAGAACAACATGCTCTCCCTTAGAAGCATGGATAATATGTCAAAATTGTTAGCTCTCTTCCTGTCAGACACCAGAAGGGTTTAAACCAGATGCAACGTGAAATATCGTGATTTCTTAATTCAAATCCCCATGTTCCAATATCAATGCAATCTCTGTGTCTTTTCTGCTCTTCCATAATTTTTCCCCCCAGAATGTGTTGCATTTTACTGACAGTGCTTAGAAACGGGCACCAACTGCAAAGCCTTTTGTCAGCTCTCACAAAATCCTTCCTAAGGCATACGCTCATGGTTTTTTTCATTTTTTACTTCAGTGGGGATTTCTGTCCAAGTAGCAGCTTCAGGAATGGACCCATACTTTGAGAGAGATCTTGCCGAAACCTAACCAGCGACAGGCAGTGAAAGCATCTAATATATTTCTTATATATTTCTTTTCTATGAGTATTAAAAGCATGTTATGTCATCACCCATTGGAAAATCACTCAAGAAAGTTACTTCCCCTTTCATCAATTCATTTCAACATGCAGGGAAACAGAAGTCACAAGGAGGATTTCCTCTTTCCCTCTTCTTGATAACGCTTATAGCCTAAACCAAACATTTTAAGGACACTCGTTTTTTGGCAGGGGTGGTTGGGTCTTTTTTGAGTGGGGTTTTTTTTTCCCCCTTTTTTTTTTTTCTCCATGGACTATCTACTTTTGCACAATGTATTAAACCTTACGGAATGCAGCTGTGGGGCCTGGGTTATGTAAATCCAGAAAGAATATAATTTCACTTAAAATCACGAGCCTTGTCATGTGATGGTGTGTGAAGTTCCTTGCCTGACACCATCTGAATAAAGATATTCAGGCATCAGTTGGTGTTGAAGATATAATTGACTCCTAGCAACTTATTTGTCACTTCTACTATCATTATCCTCCACATAAAATGTACGAAAAAAAGGAAGTGGAGAACATTACCTTCACTGAATCTATATTCATACCTTCAACACTTTCTGAGACATCAAATCAAACTGTTGATCAGAGCCCTAGGAGGGAGGAATCTCTCCATGCCTGGGATTCATTTGCTGAGCTCCAGTAGTTCCTGCTACTTTTCTAATCCTCTCTTGCAGACGTCCCTTTCCAGAAATAACGACTCAATAGAGCAGCCCCTGCTTCTTCAGTAAAAGCAAAGAACCGAACCAGTGATGCTAGCCTGCTCACAGACGCAGCCCCTCCTAGGTAAGCAGCAGACACATGGGGTACAGTAAGGTGATTTTCTCCTTGGCTAAAGTGTGGCTGTCAGACACAGGCCTCACCAAGAGGAGTCTTCTGCTGTAAGACAGAAGAAACTGCCCCTCTGACCTCTGCTTCCTGCAGCACCGCGTGGACCTGTCATCCCTTATATCCTTCAATACATATTTCCTATAGGAATAAAACACGTACATTCTTAAAATACTCATTGTACCTGATTGGGTAGTCAGCAGCACTGAGGTTAATGAAGAAATCCCACGGCCAGTCATTCATCTCCATTAAGTCCTTCATGGTCTGCAGGTAGGTGGACAGAAGACTTGCTCCTCCCCAGATAGTTGCCATTCTCCAAGAAGTGACTCTCACATTTGGGTACTGGTTGGCAAACTGGAGCACTTGCCGGTGCAAGTAATTGGATCGCTTTACAGGAGAAAAAAGTAATACATTCAAGTTACTTTGTCCAAAATTGTCCCTCCATGTATTCACTAACCACCAACTCTACTTCTTGACTCACTGAGTGTTGCCATTGCTTTGTGCTCACTTACTATAGTGCACAACCTTCTCTGCTAAATGCTAATTTGGAAATGTAGGGAGAGCCCTGTTTAATTCTTTTTATTACAACTACAGTAATCACTGATCAGTGTATCTACCTCTTATTTATCATTTGTCATCAGCAGATCCCAAAGGGCTTTTGTAAAGGAGGCAACCATTACTACCTCCCTTTTTTACAGTGTGAAGTGACTTGCCCGTGGCACCTCAGGTTGGCTCTCCATCCAGTGGGCCACCACCGTCCATCTGCATCAACTTATCAATTACTGTTAACTAAATGTACAACAGACAGACATGGATAGATACTTATAGACATATAAGGAGAAATGAAGGCTTTTACATAGAGAAGATAACATGAAAGAAAAAAAAAAGAAAGAGGCTCTAAACCTATAACAGATGGAGAGACAAAAAATGACATGAACTCTATGCAGCAGAGGTAAAGAGAAGATGCAGAAGATGACAAAGATGGGTAGACTGACAGATGGTGAGACAGGCAATTTATAACCAGTGATATATTACCTTGTCAACATGAATGTAATAAAAATGGTCTTTATGGTAAATAGCCTTAAACATGCGTTGGAGCTGCCGAGAAGCTCTGCCATGAACAACCAAGACAAATGCGATCCTGACTGGGTTGGCTGGCATGTATTCTACGGAGTCCTCATCCCACTGTACATTGTTGTTGGCTTTTCCTGTTCAAAAACAAAACATAGGACATCTCTGAGTGTATCCACAGGGGAGGGGTGCAGAGTAGCACACGTTTCACTTGGTCTCTTTCTTCAAAAGCAGTTTTTAAGGAGACGCAAGAACTCATGAGGGGTGCCGGCCTGCCATCAAGATGTACCCCTCTCCTCTGTCACCGTACAGGGTCATCACCCCACGGGCAGCAGCCATGACAGCCTTCCCCACACAGTCCTGCCTGCGTGCTTCAAGCTGCACGAACACGAAGAAGTACCCAAATCATAGAATCACATCATAGATTACCAAGTTGGAAGGGACCTCAAGGACCATCTGGTCCAACCTTTCTTGGCAAACGCACAGTCTAGACAAGATGGCCTAGCACCCTGACCAGCTGAATCTTAAAAGTCTCCAATGGTGGAGAATCCACCACTTCCCTGGGGAGATTATTCCAATGGCTGGTTGTTCCCAGTGGGAAAAATTTTCCTCTTGTGTCCAATCAGAATCTTGCCAGGAGTAACAGGAGGGAGCGGGGAGGGCTGGGCCAGGTACCTCAGGCAGCTCTGCTGCACTGGGGTGGGTGTGTTTTATAGGCTGGCATGATCTTGGGGGGGAAGATGCTTTCCCAGTGGAATTGAAGATTTGTTTATGAGTCAGACCAAGCGCTACTGGGTACACACATTTGCACCTTCAAAGGAATCACCTCAAAGTTTCTAAGCACTGTTCAAAGTATTCAAAAAATGCCAAGGCCAGCTTCCCCCCTATTCCCCCAGAAATGAAGGCCCCTGTTTATCAAAAGATGCTCATTCCTGTGATCAGCACAGCTCTGCTGAGAAGCTGGTGAAACTCTGCTACTTAACAGCTGCTGACAATTATCTCTACTGATAGCATTTATTTGTAACAGCAGATGTATCGTAGAACATTTAAATGGCAACCTGCATATCTTCACTTCTTCATGTAGGAAAGGGGCTCTTATAATCCTATTTAAAATTTATGTTCATTTTTATTTTAACAGAGGAATTTCTGGTCCCCATTTTCTAAAGCAAACACCACAGTGTAAGGTTAAGACAGGATGTACTGATTAAGAACTGGAGGGACATTTTTACTCAGGAATTTAAAGCGCTTTGGTTTTTTTTGTTTTGTTTAACAGCTCTTTGACTCAAAAACCTGAACACTATGTAAGAAAAATACAATTTTATCCAAAAAACTGATATTCATTCTTCAGTTAAACAACCTCTTGAGTTCTCCAACCTTCTAAGGACCTTTCTCAAACAAAAATGATTTAGGAAGAAACTGAAATTTTGAATTTAAGCAGGACAAGGACGGAAAGTGCCCCAAAGCTCAAAAAAACCCTCCTGCCCCAATCTTCCTCTTGCATATTTTAACTTTTTTTCTTTTTAAAATGAAAAGCAGTATCATTGTCTCAAAAGTTACTTCCTCTGTGTCCCACCCCATTGATGCCATTTAGCAGATTCCAGGTGTCTAGGGCAGATATTCATACTATTAGAGTTTAAAATTTCTTAACTGACTCTAATTCAAAGGGGACTCAGGAGAAGACCCTCAGCAAACTTGGGAGTATAACAGGTGGATCTTCTAACAGCTAACACGAAACCCTCAGGTTTGAAAGAAGCCCTGAGGAGCTCCTAGCTCAACCATCCTCTTTTCAACTTGTCATGGATCCTCTGTTTCTTCCTAAAAACACCGAGGAGGGTGTCTGGATAACTTGCATCCAGTTTCTGCACTAGTGCCTTTTGGGATGCCTCTGCTCCCCTCCCACCGCCTCAAGGCTCCTTTCACAAATGGTGGGGACACAATAGCCTTGTGCTAGGTTGCAGGACAAACTTGAGGCTGCACCTGGGCCCAGTTACCAGGCAGCATGCGTACAGCCATGAAGCCCACTGCACCTTCCAAAACATCTCCTACAGTTATTAAAAAAACATGCTCATGTCTGTTTAATTTGATACAAAGAACAAGAAAGAAGACATTTGCCAAGAGTGAAGAGAGAGTAAGCGAGAGGGACAGACACTTTTTCCCAGGTTTTGGAAATGGAAAACGTACGTCAATAAAAGTAAACAATACCAAAAGCTTTGGTTTTTAAAATACATTGATTACTAAACAGCAGTTAGACATAGAAAAAAACCACCTTTGTCTAAGCCTTGTTGTTGCATCCTCTCCTTATCAAAGGGAATAGCATGAACACAGAAAAAACAGACTGATTTAAAGTTTGCAGAGCGCTGTTTCGGGTTACCTAAACAATTAGATCCCCGAAATTATACTGAAATGCCCTTGGGTAACTGAAACACTCCTTTTAGACAATCACAAGAGAGAGATCCTGCTGCAATCTCTCCCATCCAGGGAGATCCACATCTCCCGTAACACTCCCTTCGAGTTCCCCCTCCTCAGCAGAGCTTCCCTAGCACGCTTGCTTTAAGTCAGAATCTGTCCTTTCCATCCTGGAGGTCCAGGAGTACTCAGTCTCTGCAATAAGGCTCTTTGCTGGACCATATAAGGGGCTAAAAGGCTCCTATGTGCCTATCCAGGAACATACTTAGATATTGAGCACTAAAGAGCCTAAAAAGTCCCAGGGGCTCACTGTCCCATGCAAAAGACCCTTCTCTCTCTACAGCCCCTTAAGAAACTTCTATCTGTAGTAGTCTTGCTCACAAATTAATGCAACTTTAACAGCCCTAGTTGTATGCAGACTACCCATCAGGAAATTTCTAACCCCACGAATCACTCAACTTTAAATGAGACACTAACAACTTAAATGGTATTTCTTTAAAAAAACCTTCACCACTAACTCAATAAGACTCAGATGAACAGCATTAAAAAATTAGAAAAAAACTCAAATTTAATTTCTTCTATCATTTTCAGTTTGTTTACTATGACCATTTGCCTATGCCTAGTTCTACTGTTTCTCCCACATCGCTGATGGGCTTCCCAATGCATGTGCCTAGGCCTTCTGCACAGCGACAGGGACATAAAGGGACTGTGAAAGAAAGAAAACGTGCTTGGAAGGAGAACTGACAGGGGAATGAAGGGCAATTGCGGTTGCTAAAACAACCCATTTTTCTTTTAAACTGCTTTGATTTCAAGCTGATGATATCCCATCAATGGACTCAAATATTTTTAGTGGTTTTCATTACATTTTTGCATGCCTCTCTTCTGAAATTAGTGGCTTTCTGCAATGATATGTAGAAGGTGAGGGGAATTTAAAATAGCCATATTGTGGGTCTTTTATTTTAAACTAACTTGCTTTCAATACGCACACTATCATTTATCTAGCAATTACCGAGAACAAAATCCTCCTGAATTTTATCTGAAATACCACCTCACTTCATCGTCTTTAATAAATTCCTGTAGTGACTTATTTTCCTCTCTGCTGTTTTCCTAGTCTAACCTCTTTTTCCACATGCTCCTTCCTTCCTTTGGTTTTAGGTTTAGGTTTTCACAGTCCCATTTTCCACCTGCATACTATTACGACTTCTATAATCTAATCCTATTCTTGGCTGCATGGAATTTCACAAAGGTAAGAATGTTGTATTTTTTACATCTGTCAGAAAATTAGCCCACGGCTGATTAGCACCCCCTATTTTGCAGACTACTCCAAACCAGCCTGGTTTGCAAACAAAAAGAAATCAGCAGGAAACCTTCAATTGAGTATCTGCTTACTGAAAAATACAGTAGGATTTCCAAGCTGTATAAACCATGTCAAGATCTGAAATGCTCTAACCACTGCATTTCTATAAAACTTGTGCATACCAGACTCTTGCACATCATGTTAATGCCTCCATATTAATGACCTGCCTCTCATGTAGATGTGCATCCCCTTCTGGTGTTGGAACAGAAGACACAGAATATGCATCAGATTATTTCACTTAACATCATACCATTCAGCAGTGAAAAATCTAAAAAGGATTTTCAGGTAGTACTCGCATTTGATAGCTACTTCAGTGCCATCACTACATTGCCATTTGCCACATGCACTGAAGCTCACTCAGGGTGCTCATTCGAGTGGCCTCCACCCTCGGTCACTTCAGGCCAACAAAGAGCAGTTGCCAAGATCACGTTTCTCTCTCTGGTCCCAAACAGCCCTTGCCAATTTTTTCACCTCTGTTCATCTTCCTCCTTCTCACCCACCAGGTACAGAGGAGTCATGGGCACCTTCCTTCTTCTGCAGGACTCCCTACGCTCATGAGGCCTTCACTAACACTTGCTACCTCTCCACATGTCATTGCCTGCCTTTCCAAGAAAAATGAGTCAAGCCAACAGAGGAGAATTCCCATTTTCTCCTCCAGCCGCAGTCGCTTGGGGCTATCTCGGTAGGACTGGAGCTGCACCCCATCTCACCTAGAAAGCTTCTCTGAGCGTGGGCATTGCCCGTCGAGTGACTTTCCTATGTGTTTAGGGTACTTCCTTCTAGGATAACTTGTTCACATCAGTGTTTTATAAAATGTAACAAAAAGCCCACATTGTTAAGACAAGGTAAAACAAAACCTGTGAAGAATATTATATTACAGTTACATCTTGGGAGCACAGCTCTAGCCTCAGAAATAGCTTTCCACATTGCATGAGTGGGGAGAGTCAATGAAGGGTCTCCTTTTTGTGGCCATCTAGCACAGATGAAACAGTAGCTCTGGCCTGGAAGCAGCAGGACTTGTCTTAAACTTCCTCAAAGTTTGCTGTTTCATTTCAAGACTTCTCACGCTGCCTTCTTCAGAGAAACTGCCACAAGGAACCTCAACAGAAGTGGCCATGCTCACCCAGCTCATAACAAACATTTTTTAGACCTTGTATCAAAGCGTATTTATTTTGCTATCCTACACTGAAAATAAAATGTGGCATTTTGCTCAGTGACCAAATGCCTTTCACAAACTTACTGAGAAAAGCTGAAGTGGCCCTTCTGACTTCCTTCTTGAAGCGCGACAGGACTGACATCAACATGTGTTAGCAGGAAAACTGCACCTATTTTTGCAGGTAAGAGTTGAATCTCAGCTCTAGTGCAATTTCAACTTGCACTTTCTAGAGCCCAGAGAAATCAATACTCATAATTAAGAGTTTAATCTTCAACTATTGCAGTATTACTAAATGCCAGAATAATAAACATAGTGCAATCATTTTCATGTTTGTTGTGGTGCCACATTACACTCAATAATCCACCAACGTAACTTGGAGCCAACCTGCTAATCTTTTACTTTTATTGCAAATTAATGAGATCATCAGACTTCTCTAGCAGCACAAAACAATCTTTTAATGAATTTTGTAAGCCATATTACTTTTGTAAAACCATCCATCAACTTCTATTCTCAGCTTGGTATTGTCCTGGCTGTTCAACAGGATACCTCTGCACAGAGATACCCAGATGCTGCTGACTTCGTCTGAACACAGCTCTGTGTGTGTACTGTGCCTTGATAGCTTGAATCAATGGATAGAGGACATCAGAAGAGTTATTGCTCTGTAGTTCAGCACACTATTTACTGCTATTACATCCATAAATGCAATCAGAAGCCCTGTCATTATAGCAGGAGTACTAGCCATAATCACGCCGAGGAGGCAGAGCTCTGCAGTCCCTACTTAAAATCACAGGAGCAGCCCCATTCCCTTCAGCAGGACCATTTCTGCAAGAGCCAGCTGAGAGGTAGTTGCCAAACTGAGATTTACACTATAAACTCTTTCTTTTCAATTGCTCACAACTCATAACAACCCATCAGGTTGAAAATTTCCAGGCTTGGCTTTCATCTGAAAATGTTTTCCGTTTTGGTTAGAGCAAAACCAGTTTTGTCTTGTTCAAATGGTGACAAGACTAAAAAAAAAAAATAAAAAAATGATTCCTTCATTTAGAAACCCTAATTTTTGTAACATACCTAGTAATGGAAGTAGCTGGAGTTATATCAAAACAAGAAAAAACTTCGCTGAGCAATTTACTAGTCAGCCATCAGGACCTGATGAGAAGTCTTTGAGGGCTTGATAATACCAACATTTACCTGGACTTATCCAGAACTCTTGCTGGAGTTAAGGCCCAATGATGCCTTACAGCAAGCGCCTCATTGCCATCAGGCTTGAGAGGGGATGTTCTGTCTTCCTGCAGTACCCTCCAGCTAACACACCCTGCACAAGCAAGGTAACTCCTGAAGCACAGCATGTGTTAATCATACTTAGATGAAAAAGCAATTTTTCCTATACCAGAACCTAGAAAACTATCTTTAGCAACATTAATCCCAACTTTGGGATGCCAATTTTCACCTCCAGTCTAGAAATTATTCATTTGTTTCCATGGTGGCCCTTGCGAACACCTTTAGTGAAAGGAAAGATTTTAGGTAAGCATTGATTTATGTATTTTTTTTTTAAATTAGTATTATTACTTATGTGTAAAATGCCCACTGGTCCATTCACAGTGTAGAAGACCTGTTTGGCAAATGAGAGTATGCACCAAGACGTGAGCTGAGCAGCATGTGTAATTTTGGTGAATATGTATAGTGACAACCAACCGGCTGCCCAGCGCTCTGCGTATCCCCGACACGTCCTGCTCGCTGCCAGGCCATCGCCTGCTGTCCTGTGCCTCTAAGAAGCCTCATGAGCATCTCAAGGAGTTGGCAGCTTTGCGTGCCAGCTGAACTGAGCACATCCACCGTCCAGGTCAAAGAGAGGCTGGGTTTCACTTCTAGCAAAGCAAACCAAATTCCTGATGAAGATAATTAACATGAATGGTCATATGCGTGGCTTCTTTTAGTGGGTTTTAACTTGCTCAGCAAAGTAGGAGAGGTGAAATCAGCTGAGATGATCTTGTTTGCAACTGTCCCCAGGGCACAAGGATTTGAGAGGGATGCTTACGGTTTACAGAATGGGATGTTCCTGGTTATGTTCTGTAGGTCTCCTTAAAGTTGCTGTTACCCATACTTTTTTATCTGTGAGTTAGCGTTGAGCACTTTGGATAAAATTTCAGAAATCATGCTGCTATTGAAAAGAGGACATTCATTTTTTTTGCAGTAATGTTTTATCTCAACAACCCCACTCTAGTATTTTTCATTCTCAGACTTTACCATGAATTACAAGAGCAATTTATGATCCTCTATAAGTTCATATGATCAAGTAACCCATAAGCAAAAATCAATGCAAGGTAGGCAGGAAGCAGCGAGACATAATTTACAAGCACTCAATGACTAGTCCATTTAACATTAAAGAGACAGATTTCAGTACTCTTCTCTCCATGCTGAGTAGAAGCCCTGGCTTGTAACAAAGGGCCTGCTGATGTGGGCATTTTGAGTCTGCTTTAATCATTTCAGAGAGTGACAGTATAAACTTAGGTCAGTCAGAGGAGAAGAGCCACTGCCTTACAGCTGGACAATTCCCTTCAGGAGATCGCTGGAAATTTCTCTACAGTGAGTCTGTGAGCTGATAAGCAGCTCTGCAGCCCTGCAGAATTTCATATGAAAAAAAGAAACTCCCTGTCATTACAGATTTGGGTTGAGTTCTGCTGCACACCTGTGCTGGAGAGATTTCTAACTTGCCTATGAACAGAAAAATCAAGTGCATGAAAGAAGAAAGGTAGGCAGAGATTGGAACATGGAGAATGGTTTCATATTCACAGATGAATCATAAGATGAATTGTTTCTATCTTTTCCCAAGGAAAAGAAAAGAAAAAAAAAGACAATTTTCTGTTTTGGAATTTGAAAGAAAACATTTCTATCCCAGCTTTGTCATCCTTCAGTTACAGCTATTCAACATTTGTGCCGCATGCTCCGCTTCCCAGAGTCATTCAAGAACCCATTGGGGCAGGTATCATCCATTAAGCAAATCCAGAAAGACACCCTGTACCAGAAAACTTTGTGGATGTTTTTTCACATAATATGAAGGATTCATTGTAAATGAAGAAATATAAGAACCTTGAGAACAAAGACATAAATCTTTTGTATCACAAAATCCTTCGAAGTAGTTGGGATAACACAGGACTGTTCAAGATCAATCTCAGTACAGAACTTGAGGTTATGTGTGTGTGTGCACACGCGTGTGCTGCGACAGCACATTTCTATCCGCTACATTTCAAGCCAAATGCTCCCTGCTTTTGTTTGAAGCAGCCTGCCGTATTTCAAACAAAAACTTTGTTCTGTCTTGCAGTCAGTCTTAAGTAGTTACTGAAGCCATTTTTATGATTTGCAAATGACCGATTAATTATCAGATACCGCTATACTGTGCTTGCACAACACACTAAACTTAATTTACTATGATACTTATCTAGGCAGGCCAGTAACCTCAGTAACAAACTTGCTTTTCTGACTATTCTAATTATGAAAACGGTAGCATTCCTGGGAGACAAATCTCAATTATTTGTAGTTTTGCTAGAGTGAGTTAGCCAAGCATTTTCTCCCTTTTCCCGATGACTCTCATGAATAAATAAATAACACTCAAAAGCAACAGTAAATTAATTAATGTTGAATTAGAATTAATTTCCTAGTAATAATATTTATCATATTAATTAACAGCCAATTAGTGCACCATGATCTATGTTGTTAGGGTGAATACAAGACGTGTTCTAAGTGAGCATTACGTTATTTTTACTATATTCAGTGATATTACTGGACTTTAGAGAGATAACATAAAGGAGATCCAAAAACAGACACAAATATTACTTGCAAAGATTATTCACTCCTCTTGCACCTTACACCTCAGTTTGACCTAACATTTGGGAGGTAACACTCTTGGAAACCACAAAAAAAGAGGAAGACCACTATTTACAGGTACCTGTACCGTTTCAGCCCTACAAAAATGCTCTAATAAAAGACAGCTTTTCCCAGTTTCACTCTCGGGACTAACCAGCAGCCCATTTGGAGTGGGAACCCCAGCTCAGAGTCAAAACTTGTGCAGACCAACCAGCTAATCACAGAAACCAGGAGTAATGGCTGAACGCACCAGTTCTGTGACAAGACATTCAAGACAAAAGAAAAAAAGCAGTCCTGCCTTTTACGGTTTACACATAAGGTGTGAAGGTTTTCTTATTGTGTGGAGCCACCCTCCTCTCCCAGCAAGCTCACCGCAGGGCGAGACACTTCATTCAGGTCTTGTGGCCCAAGAGCTGACTCTCACCCAGCAGAGCAACTACTGTCAGGGAAACCTTGTGCTAATTAGGAGGGGAGAGGTTACAGAAAGAAAAAAATAAAGTAGTGAAAGGGTTGAGATGAGGCATGCGTTTAGATATTTTACCCACCACTGATTGTTGCTAAGGATGCTCCTTTCAACAGTCCAAAACTGATGAGAACAGGAATTCGTCAAACGAGATAAGTCATCCCACCACTCCCAAGAAAGCTGGTGACACAAACCCAGAATGAAGCACTTCTAAAACTTCATCCACTATTTGGCTACACCAACAGTACCCTGGCTTCTACAAAACCAGCACCACAGCACTGGGAGATACCCAGTTCCTCTGCCCAGCTTCTTGAGCTGGTGTGTGCTACAGGCCACTGGCCACCAGCACATACTCCCTGGAGAGCCCCCACCAGGGCTGCTGGCAACTGAGCTGCCTGCAGTCCCCTGCCCTGCTGATCAGTGACAGCAGCAAGATTCACACTGCCCAAGTGCAGCAATATAATTTAGGTGCCTAATCTAACACATCAGACTCCTCAAACAGTCTGTGGAGACAGAAGGACTCTCCAGAGGCTGTTGAAGCGATAGCAATAGAGGCAGAATTGGCCAGAGTGGCAACAAGGCTCCTTTCCGCTTATAGACTCAGGTTTCTCCACGGCAACAGCGGTGGACCACATGTATATCAGTCTCCTCCTGTTACAGTACAGCTGTTGCCTGGGGACATGGGTGATGGCAGCCCAGAGGAAGCCCAGAGGAGCTCTCAGGTCCTGCAGTTTGCCCTAAGGGCACCTAAATTAGACAATCGGCCACTGATTTAGGTGGCCTGAATTACACATCAGAGGATGCCAGCCCTCCCACTGCAGACGGAATACACCCCAACTTGGACACCAATGACAGGCTCACCACTATTCATGCTAAAACCAATAGAGTTTTGGAGGCTTCAGAGTCAGCTCTTCTCTACCCTGAAGCACTTCACTCCCTTCCCTGCTGGAGAAGCCTTTAGATTTCTTGTGCAGGACAAGAAAAAAAAACACAGAAAATATCCTTATTTCAGTTCAGACTTTCTCTTCTGCCTCAAATCATCAGCAAGTTTAATCCTCCAAGGAACAGAAACTTGAAAGCCAACCAGTTACTACAGACCAACCAAGGCATACATTAAAAAAGAAAGAAAGAATATCAACATAAAAAATCCGGAGCACAACAGCTATAGAGCCCAATCAAAGCTCATGCCTATAATTGGCATTTGAAACAGCCTTTGTTGATTCCAGCACCTGTTTGTGTGTTTTGCAGTATGTTTGGAGACTGGCACATCCATAACCTTTACTCCAGCTCTTCCTGTCATGCGCACAGCACAAAGAAACAATGAGTGAAAACATAAGCAATTGCATAGTTAAAATAAGTCTCTACTTTGCATAACCTCCCAGGAGATATTTGTGTACTGCTGAGACTAGTAAGAAATGAATAGGTAGATATAAAAGCATGTTTGTTATCTGCCTGATCAATGTCTTCCCATTCTGTTTTACTGTGCTGCCGTCTTTCAAGTCCTATGCAAAGTATCTTTTCCCCAGATATTCTTAAGAAATGAACAGTTAATCATTATAATCAGTTGGTGTAAGGCCAGGACCAAGTTGAAGTTAATTTATACCATATGAGGATCTGGTCTGCTAACTCGAAATCAATCCTTCCTCTGAGATTCCCGTTACATCTGTCTCTTATTTTTTGAATGCAGAATTGGAAGGACAGAGTCTGCCTTTATTCTGCGCCCAAGGTAATTATTAACATAATGTTGGAAACAGATCAAAAAAGTCAAGACTTTCACAGGTATCTTATATAGCTAGTTTGAAAAGGCCTAGTTAGGTACCAAGAATAAAGACTGATACTAGCAAAAGCAAAAATAAACCCGCAAACCTTTGCCTTGTGTCCATGTGTTGTAAAATGTAAAAGTTTAGCCTAGTTGCACTGCAAGTGAAATTAACAGGGACTTCACAATAGAGTGGAAAGAGAGAGAAGAGATAAACAGCACATGTCTGAGCAGATTCACTCCAAATCTGTCAGGCTCTTCTTTCTTCCTCTGCACCCCTTTGAGTTGAGCTTTATGGATGCCAAAAGCTGCAGGGCTGGGACACAGCTGAGCACTTTCAAGAATCTCACACTGTTCCAATAAAAGATGCGTGAGACATCAGATTCATGTATGTGTATGTACCATAAATAAATATATGCCTTGTATGTGTATACACACGCTATATACACTGGTAGGTTAGCTAAAAAATGACTGGAGTTGAAATATTTAAACTAAAACGCCACACCTAAAAAACTAGCTTCACACAGAAACAAATGCAGTTTCTGCATTCAGAGTATACGTTTTTCACCATGTGTGCTGACACATAACTATTTGTCAAATATCCCTTATGTCAAAGGATATTGGTAAGCAATGGTTTTCCCAAATGGCCTGAAGCAAATCTCCCAAACAAGAGAGCTGCAGAAGCGCAGCCATTCCATTTCTGCATGCTTTCCCCTGTAACACCTGTGATTTCTTGTTATCTCTGGTCAGCAAAACCAGCAAGATATTGGGGCATTAGCTCCAGAGTTTGCACATTCACTTCCAGCTCTGCAGATCACAAGGCTCAGCTCAGCTGGTACTCCCAGCAAGACCAGGACATTTCCAGCCTCCCTGCTTAAAGCTCCCCAGCTCATCACCTGCTGCTTAAATGCTCCTCAGGTGACAACATCCTTTTGATGAGCTGAAGTGGGAACCATTAGACAGGAATTAGAGCACTAAATACTTCACAAATATCAGTGCCTTCCCTTAATATTGGCATTCATCTGTAGGATTGTTTTCTTTTCTCTGTATTATGTGCATTGAGCTAGTTCTGTGTAATTCAAATTTCTAAAGAAATACATAATCTTACCTTATCTACCTCACCTCCCTATATGAAGTACTTCTCATTGGTCCATCTGAATAGTAACACACGAATTATTTTATTATTGATCAGTTTTGTACTTCAAGAAAGCTTGCTACCATGTCTACTACCAAAGGATGAGCCTGAATAATTTTACCCAACACAGAAAAAAAAAAAGGACCAATCTTCTCTTAGTGTATCACTTGTCAGTCAGAGGAATGCAACATAATTATATTGTGACATTTCCAACAGCACATATATATTCTAATGTAAGCAATAAATACTGGTTCTTTTGGCAGTATTCAAAAGATTACTCATATGGCATGCTAAGTTACAATAACATTAATAATTAATAACACTGCACTATTTTAACTAGATTTCAACATATACGGAGAGGTCAAAACACAGGAAAAATAGATGGATGTTAATTCTTGCATAGGCCACCCTTATACTGCAAAACGTTCAGGAGGTGAATATGTGCATTTCTGGAAAAACCAAGTACCAGTGACAGTAAGTACTCTGGATCTAATTGAAATGGAGAATTTTGGTCTGTGCACCGAGTATCACAACATATGTCTCTCTTCCTGGAGACAGGAGAGGTAGGGCTGGGCTCTTCTTCTTGGCTGGAATGCTTTCCAGAAGCCGCTTCTGATCAAGAGGGATTAGCAAAGATGGTTTAAGAAGAAAATCATCGAGCATTAATCCTCTAAACATTTCATAGCCAACATATCTTTAATACAATCCCTCTAATCCAATTAGGGTGCCTTGAAAATCATATCTTGAATTCCATGCTTCATTGTGATCGGTTCTGTGTGAGTGAAACATCCATTTACAAGCCAGCTGCTAAATGCCTTCTCCACTTCCCAGCCCGCTCTCCGCTGCCACCCAAACCCTGCCCTGGACCAGGCTGACTCCAGTCCCGCACCCTGCATCAGCACCAAACTGTGCCCCACGCATCAGTCAGGGTCAGCATGCCCTGCAAGTTCAAAAGCAAGCTCACCACACGGAAGAGAGATTTTAGATATTAAAATCTCTTTCATTCATAAACATATACAACTAAATATGCATGAGAAGCTGAAAACATAATTTTAACTCCCCATTTCCCACCTGAATATCAGTTACTTAGAAACATCATTAATAAGAGTAAGAGGACTACAGCCTTAGCAGGTGGGTGTGGATGCCAGCCTTTTAACATTCATCCAGTTTAACCAATAGGGAAAACAATTCCTAATGCGATGTTTCTGCAAGCAAGGAACAAATTACTATTCGTTAACCGAGCTTGATTTTTTAAAATGTTCTCATGAAAATTATTTGGATTGGTTTTCACAAGAATGTATATTCACACTTACATTTATGGGCAAAGAATAGAAAGAAACAGTGTAATCTTGTTGCTAAAATAAAGGACTTTCATGCTATTACTCCATCACAGTATAAAAAGATCCCATTAACATACCACTAGAGGAAAACAAAGGAAAATCAAATTGCTGGCAATGGAAAATGTTCAACAAAAGCAAAATAAAGCGATTTTTCTGTATTTCACTAGACATTTCAGTTTTCTTGTTAAAAAAACCCAATGTGCAGAAAATGTCATTTTATTGACTAAAGAAGTTACTGGCTGCTGTTAAAAGCATCTGGGGAGAATCTGTATATGAAATACATTCTTGCAATAAGACCATAATTTATAAACCAGAGTTATAAATTTCTCTCAGATTTTAACAAGGCCATGATGCCCTTGGATGTCAAGGAGATGCTTCAACAATAACTTGTAGAAGAGTCCACTCTATACCACAAAAGATGAATATCTGTGCAATGTTTAAAATAAAAAATTTAATGCTGCCCTTTTACAGACAAAAACATTAGTGCGTATTATTTCTAAAGTTATTTTAGCTCTGGTCCTCAGAGCCTGTCTTCCCATTCTGCAAGTCTCCATGCTAGCAGTCAGAGGCAGTAGATCTGGCACCAGGCACTTGCCATTTGCTGCGGTTGGGACTGATCCTGCCCTTCCAACGCTGCCGCCCGGGTGCCGGCAAGGTTTTAGCAGGACCTTGGCTACAGGGAGGCTTGAATTGTGCGCCACTTATCCCACACCACTGAATTTGGGGAGTTTGGCAGAAGTGAGCATGATGCATTAGCGTGGATCTCTAGGAATAACTTAACGGTGCAGCATACTATGAGGCAGGGCACATGTCCAAGTAGTTATGCATTTTAATTAGGTAAAGCGAGGGCTAAAAAATGCTTTGAAGCTCTAGATGTAATTCAGTAGCATTGGCTTCCAATATAATTGTTTTTTTTCCCCCACCACCTGCTCACTCATACACAAGCTATTTGACCACCCCTATCACAAGGGGAGGCTTAAAAAAAAAAAAAAGAAAAAAAAAGCTTGCATTCAAATGTAATTCAATTCCTCCTCCTCCTCTAAGAAGATGGAGCCCCAAATTAAACAAATTCATTCACAACTTGGCTTTTATGGTACAGTAGGACATAAAAATCATCAACTGGCAGCAAAACTGCTAAGCAAAACTAATTTAGGAGATGAAAAAGTGTGAAACAAAAAACATCTCACAGATTGTAAAATGACATGTTTATTTAAAAAAAGAGACCAGGGAAAATAAGAAATATTGGCAGAGCGTAGCAGTAACAACTGAAAGACTCCCTGGCTGTCAGCTGGTTAAAGCTTGCCATTAACTGCAGACTCCTGGACTGAAGAGCAAGTGCTCCACAGCGCTCCGACGCTGAGCACCTGAGTGACAGCAACTAAATCAGCACGTAGGGTAGGTTAAGCCAGTCCTCCTCATATTAATACTTTGAGGAACCTCAGGAAGAGGAGGATGAGGAGGTGGAGGGAAGAGAGACAGCGAAAAAGCCCCAACAGGTTTGTTGCAAAAATAGTTACATACTTCACTCTCTGCAAGGGCAGGATCAGTAAGCATTGTAATGCTAGCACCTCAAGTACAGAAAGGTACTGAATTGCAGCACCGGCGACTCAGGAGAACTGTAGCTAAGGATAGATACTACTTTTTAAGGCAAGGAGTTAGTTAATGAGTAGCAGCAACGTAACTCTTTTCAGTTCATCTGCTGAATTCATTTCAGTCCACCTCCTGCTATGCAGCAGGAGTCACCCATCTGAAATCAATGGAGAATCGACAGTGTACAATTAGCATCGAAAGAGAATTAGCATGTCTGAACCAAATTCTGCTCAGTTTGCTCATGTTCCAGCTCTGAACAATTCTTGATCTATATAAATGCAGATTAACTTTGAGCTTCTTTAACAATCCCCCATTCTAGATAAAAGAATCAAATACAACTGAGCTGCAATTTCCTTCAAATATAATTTCTTTTCCAATATCTTTATCTTGACATTAAAGGAATGACAAAAAATCTCTTCATATTAGTTCCACAGACAGCACTGCTAGAAGGTGAACTGTTTACCCGTACACACACCCACCTCTCACTCTCTCCCTTTCCTCTCTGAGACCGACAGGGCAGAACCCATCCCCTGGCCCCACTAGAACAGAGTCCTTTTTGAAGCTCCTTCTCCATCTGCCTCAGCGACGCCTCCCTCCGGAAAACTGCTCCCTACCAATCTGAGCACCTGGGTCCTGCCACACTCACTTGAAGTCCGGAAGACTGTAGATCTGATTAATACCATCAAAAATACGGGCCAAAGTAGCCTGCTGAGGATGATCAAAAGAATTTTTAGTGGTATATAACTTATTTTTTCCCCAGGCAAAGTCATGATTCCTTAGTGGATTCTGCCCATGCCTCCTTTTACAACTCAGCTGATGTTGCTGTAACTTTGCTTTAAAACACGCTGTCTTCGTCTTTAATCATTTTGAGTATTTATTTCTAGAGCTAGAAAAAAGCCTTACAGACTTATTCACATTCTAGAATCACAGAATATCTAGAGTTGGAAGTGACCTAAAAGGATCATCAAGTCCAAGCGCCTGGTCCTCGCAGGACCACCTAAAACTAAGCCATACGACCAGGAGCGTTCTCCAGATGCCAACACGCATTTACTTCAAAACATCCAGTGCCAGCCTGCTTGTCTCTAACACAAACTGCAGCGCACAGCTGCGCTGCCTGCTCAGGGACTGTGCAAAATAACTGCTTATTGGAAACAATCTAATACTAAAGGTTAAGAAGAAAGCATTATATTTCCTATCAAAGACAGGTTACTACTTAACTATTCTAGTTTAAGTCACGCTAAACAAGCCCTTCCCTTTTTATGTTCATATCCAATTTAATAGTACTGCTTATCATCAACTGAAAGAAGTTTTTAATGTTACCAGCGTAGTTCAGCATGAAAAGAAGAAACCCAGAGACAACACACCTCTCAGGCAGTACTTCAAGAAATTTCCTCTGAAGGAAATCTTTTAGAATACTTCAGAATTTTATTTTAGAATGGGTAAAGTAAAAAGAAAAAGCAGTTTGCTTACCACCCTGACCTTACTGTCACAGTAAGTCTTTTCCTTAGTGTAAAAACACTTCTCATTTCTGGAATGACACTTTATGTAAACTAATTCAATGTCTTATGACACCAAATGCTTACCGTTCAATGGGACAACTTTCACAGAGTTGAAGACAACATCTGAAATAAAACATCCATTTGCTGGCAACCTTTTTATTAGGACAAAATCGCTTTCTAAATCCAAAAAGCAGCTAGTATGGAAAGGGTTAATATTATGTTAAATGAAGAAGTATTTAAAAATAACAATTACACCTGACACTATAATTACATTGTCCTACTGTATAATCCCAAAAGAACATAGAGACCTTTTGCCAAAGGTGATTTGAGAGTTAATATGAAACCCAACGTGTGCTCATTTTAATTACATATGTGCCTGCTGAGAACATATGATAGAGTCCAAAAAGTTAATTCATTGTCAGCATGACAGCAGGAATTAATATTAAATCTTGCACACCAAGTAAATTTTCCAGATTACCAATTACCACACAAAAATAGGACGCATTACAAATGTGGTAATCAGCATGAAAGTAAAATGTGAACCGAATATTGCTAAATAGAGCTTGACTCTGAGCCAGCAGTGGGTATAGGAAATCTCCAAATAGTTCATCCTTTTTCTTCAAAAGGAGCAGCATTCACTTGGTCTAACTCTAACCCCACTTATCCCAGGTTTGTGCTGACTTTCACTGTGTTGATCCTCACCGGCACTGTAATAACGTGGCGACACTGGCATCTGTAAGCCTTTCTAGTTAGTTAAAGTACACACTTCAATTGCTAATTCTCTTTAGCAATATATAACACCAGTTCAAAGCAAATTTTGGTGGTTTGTTGTTTTTTTTTTTTTCCTTTTTATACTTAAGTCTTACATTTTCTGCGTTTCAAAGTTACTGAGTATTTTTGCATTCTCTTCTCATGAACCCATGACAGGCTTCTGGCAGGGAAATCATGTCAGTTTATACCTCTTAACCCACACCAGCATGCTAACACACATTTTGATTTACTTTTAATTATGGACATATTCATGCATCAGTCAGTATTTTCTAAAGAAAGTGCCTAGAGTACGAAGAGGAGAACCCAGAGTCAACAACACACACCAATAGCTAACCCTGGGGAAACAACACATAAACACAATTTTGAAGGCAGCAGAGACCCAGCCAATATTTCTAACTGCATCTTTACCTGCCTTTTTGTTGCTTTACTGATGCATTATTAATTAACAACTACTGAGCCTTCCCAACAGAGCATTTTAAATAACAGTTGAATTTCTTTGTGGATGATTATGCATCATAAAAGTATGTCTGCGTGTTCAAAGCAATAAACAAGCCCAGGTAGGGAGCCTGAACTGCTGGGGAAACTGCTCTTTGAAGCTTGAAGTTTTAGGGATGCTAAATGCCTACTGTGTAGTATTGCACAATTTCCAGTCTAGCTTAATGCAATTAACCTGAAGAAATGTAGGATTTTCCGTGTTTTGCCTCAGCATAGGCAAATGCTGGTGGAAAGGATGATGATGGCATTTTAAAAAAGCTGCAGTGTCGGTTAGGTTCACCGCTTCATCCAAATGAAGCTACGCCAATTTAGGCCAGCTAACAATTACCATTTTCAGTTCTCAACTAAGATAATGAAAAGAAAGTTGTCAAATCACAATTACTTCTACTGCAGATTTATGCCAATGATGAAATATGTTTCATCAGCTTTGAAATGTATTATTCAGGGATGATGCAAGGTTTTCACATTCTGCTTGAATTCCGGACAAACTCAGGAAGTTTTGAAGGTTTATTGAGGGCAGCTTTGTGCTACTGCAGCTGGACAGTTTTAGATATAGGTTGAAATAAATTTGTAATGCTTGAAGATGAAAACTCATCTGTAGATCCCATTTATCCATAGGATAATCTTTTCCATCTCCGCCTCAAAAAATAAAAAGTCTCCTACTAGTCAAAGAAAATTCCAGCATTAGTGTTCAGCAGTATCACCGCCTTTTAGGTGGAAAGGAACTTGCACTTCCCATTCACTTTTCACTAGGTTTAGTTGCCATCTGAATGAGGATTTTATTTAAGTTTTTTTTGCCTATTGACTGTGCTTATTATTTCTTTCTAGTGTTTAAACCGGTACACAGATAGCAAAAGAGCAGCTTCAGCTATGCCTAACTGATCCTAGTATCTGTCTTCTAGATAAATAATCAAGGTCCTCGCCATATAACCCTTCACAGATGAGAAAAAAAAACAACTATCTATACTGTCTTCTGAACAATGCAATACAAAATTATTAATCTGTATTTCGGCAAACTCTAGGCAAGAGAACATATGTGAGAGGACATGTAGGGCAGAGCGTAATGCACCAAGGCTCCCCAGTACGTGGGCTGTTTCGATGGCCATTTGCATGGGATCAGTAGTCCACTAGCTCTGAGGGACAAATCCAAATGCCATCCTGTGGTTTTGTTTCCAGCTCTTCCAAGGCCACACGTTTCTATTCCACTGATCCACCATGTACCTTCTATAACCTGAGCACAAAGCAGCCAAAGGGAGGCTTAGTCATCTGGAGTAGATGCTCAGTGTGCCTTGGCAGACAAAGAAATTGTGGCCCTTCTCTTCGCTTCCAGGCATGAGCAATCCTGCAGACCTCTGGAAGGCTTTGTGTGTGCCCTCTGAGGACAGCCAGTACGTGAATGTCAACTCACCCTATTCTGCTCAGTCCTGGTGAAAATTTTCATTCATCTTTCAAAGCAAGCAGAATTTGCTTTCAATTCCCCAGACAAACTACCACTATACTTTTTCTTTCTAATATTTCTTTCTGTCTTCTAATCTTAATTTGTCCAGTTTATGGCTCAGTCCTTCTACAGGGATTCATAGCAAATAGAAAGAATAATATCTTTCCTACTTTCAGATATTAAGATGGATCATTATTCCTCCTGATATGTTAGAAGATATTTATCAGTTTGAGTTATGAGGCCTTTCTGACTGAAGATTTTAACATCGATTTAATGCCAACTTAAAGACTCCTAAAAGAGCAGGAGATTGCATTAGATAAATAATTTAACAATAAAAGGTATATCAAGGCAGACATTATTGCAACCTTCTACCAATCAATCACCATTTTCTATGTTTATCCAATTTTCGTCTCAAGGCTCTGTACATCAAATTGCCTAGACATATACTACACAACTGAAATAACTTCATCATTGAATAAAATTGCGTAGCCATTAAAATTCTCTAATATCAAGATAGCTGACACTATGTTAAATATTAGCTTCAGTTCCATAGGGTAATAAATTCTGACCTAAATCAAATCTTTCATGGATAGCTGATTCATAATGAAAAATTACTGTTTTGTCACTTTACCTTCAGAAATTTACTGTGGAAACTAATACAGCACTGGGCAGTCTTTGAAATATATGATAATTAAAAACACAGTTCCCTTCCTAGCCACCCTGAAACAAAGGGAATGGATTTGCTTTCGTGTAAAAGTATCAGACATGCTAATAGCTACCAAATTAAGAGAGAAAGTTACTGTTGTGCTGTCACGGTTTCAGCTGGGATAGACTTGACTTTCTTGCTAGCAGCTGGTGTGGGGCTATGTTTTGCATTTGGGATGGCAATAGTGTTGATAGTGGACTAATGGTTTCGGTTGTTGCTAAGCCCTCAAGGCTTTTCTGCTCCTCACACCGCCCCGCCAGCGAGTGGGCTGAGGAGACACAGCCGGGACAGCTGACCCCAACTGTCCAAAGGGATATTCCATACCACGTGATGTCATGCTCAGTATATAAAGCTGGGGGAAAAAGAAGGAAGCAGGGGGACATTCAGAATGTTGGCATTTATCTTTCCAAGTAACCATTATGTGTGTTGGACCCCTGCTTTCCTGGAGATGCCAAACACCTGCCTGCCGATGGGAAGCAGTGAATGAATTGCTTGTTTTGATTTGCTTGCATGCAGCTGTCTTTATCTCAACCCATGAGGTTTTTTTTCCTCACTTTTACTCCTGATTCTCTCCTTCATCCCAACTAGGGGGAGTGAGCGAGTGGCTCTGTGGTCCCAGTTGCTGGCTGGGGTTAAATCACGACACATGCTTTTCCCAGGTCTCCAAAGCAGAAACAATCAATTGATACACTTTACAACTGACACTTCTTACAGCAGCCATAAACCAGCAGCCACCACACACAAGTTCCTGTACCAAGTCAAAGCTGCTGAGCCAAACAGATAAAACTGGAGGGGAAATGGCAGAAAACTTTTCCTCTGGTTTCACATTTGTGCATCACCATGGTACAAAGCTGGAGAACTGCTGCCAGTGATGTGTTAACAAATTCGTTGAAGTTACAGTAAATCAGACTGGACCTACAGCTGGACTGCTCTCCTGCCTGCCCTCATGCCCCCAGCAAAACACCAGAGTTTTTCAGGGACAGAACTACAGATTTTAGCACTTAAATGACGTGACATCAGAGAAACTCGGTTACCATTTTCCTCCTTGAAGATACTTTTGTTCAGCAAACTCCCTTAGGGGACTCACAAAAAGTTGTTATTATTTTGCAACAAAGTTATTTCCAAGTCTCTTGATAAACAGGATTTAAAATTCACTTAAATAGCAAACTAAGAACAATACCACCACGCACCATTTTTCCTCTGCATATATTAGCAATGGATTTAAACACTTGTTATCCCTGCTCTGTATGTGGCATGAGCTGTTTGAGATGTCCCAACAAGGCTGTGACACATCAAGGAATGAAACCCAAGTTTCCGTAGTGCTAGTCTAGGGCTTACCTTCTAGTTTGTGCTTATATAGTTGTTTCATGATATGGCATAATGGAGCATATTCTTGCTGTCACTCCTTAGTTGGGAGCTCTCCACTGGTTTTTCTGAGTAATCACATCCCCCCATGATAATATAACAAATACTTTGAAAAATATTCTTTCATCATAGGGACAACATTTTTTTCCTTATTGTTCTAAATGAGACTTCTGCTTGGATGAATTCCAGTATAACTCTCTGAGCCATTTCAAGCTTTCACTGGGGCTCTCTAATATCACTCTTTCCTAATTTTTTCTTTTCTAAATTTTTACAGTCTGCAACAATAGAAAGCAAACATAAAAACCCAAAGATTATCCTGTCTGCATGTTTGGCAAATTATGCCAAATGGCCAGAATTATGAAGAGAAATTAAAATGTGTGAACTTGTGTGTTAACTGCAGCCTTTTCATTGTAAATGATGGAGCTGAAACTAATGGGATTTCTCATAAGAAGATCCACAAATGGACCATTTTGAATAGACTCCCTTTTTGCTAACTAGGTGAAGAATACCAGAGATGTCTGAAGCCTCCTTGTAGTATTCCTCGGGAGCCTGACAGAAGTGATTTTCCCATTTGCTTTTCAGGGATCCACTAGTAGAATATTTTCAGAATCAGAACTGCCACAAAACTGTTCTTATTCCCAAAATACTGGATCTATGTGCTCTGCTTTGAACCATACACTTCCATTGTCTGGTAAGCCAAGAATCCCCAGCCGTGAATACTTCTTTTCTCTTCTTGGTCTTTGCTTGCTCCTGTAGGAACAAAACCACCTTACTTTTCTTTGGTGATCTTAAAATTACGGGATCAGAAGTGCATAGAGACATTTTAAGGCGTACTGATAAAGGCTACTAAATAAAGTTGCTGAAATAAGACATGATTTAAGTGAGGTCATCAAAGATAGCACAATATACATCAGTTAAACCTCTATCCCACTTTGCTTTTAATAGTTAATGGGAAGCTTGCATTCGTCATCACCTCTCCTGGCAGAAAACAGTGGAATTATTTACGAAAACACATCAGCTCCACGTAGCGTCCCTCTGCTGTGGCTTGGCAAAGGCAGTGTGTGTTCTGTAGAAGTCTTATTCACAATTAATCTCAGTCATACCTCTCATTAGCCATTTGCTTACTCTGTCAAGGTGGGTAACGGAGCCCGGCTGGATTCTCTTCTGTAAGGGAGTATATTTCTTACAATGCTTTTGAATAAGCAACCAAAGAATGTGACTTTTTCCTCAGAGAGAATGACTTTGGGATAGATCCTCAAACCTGTTCAGAAACTTACAGATATATTAGTGAATTTTTTCAGAGCACCTACACCTAGGTCCCATACAAAAGAGAAAGTACAAAGGGGTAAAACATATATTGCAGTCAATTCCTCTTTTAAAATTCCCTTTTCCTCCCCACTACTCAGTAAATTGCCCAGAATGAATCACAGCCCACAAATAGATGGAGAAATGAGAATGTATGGTTCTGTTCGGTCATGCTATTGTAAAGCTCAACAACATTACGCAGCACAGTAACACACCACTTTCAGTCTAAAAGGAGCATGGTTTAAAATACTCCACTGCATGGTCATATCCATTGACTGGATGGAAACCTTCATTTCCAATTAAAACCACAGGTGAGTAAGCAGCAAGACTGCTTAAGCTGCTATTTACAGTTGGTCACAAGCAAAGGTGCATTCTCACCAGTGAAGTGTTTCACTTACAACTTTTAATGAGTTACACAAATGAATCAAGGCTTCAAGAAAACACTTCACCATTAGTTTGGGCCAGAAAGTCTCCACAAAAGAGAAGCAATCACCTTGCACAAAGAGAACGATACAAGCAATTATATTCTAGTTACATGAAGAGCTGCCTTGAACTTTGGTTGAGTAGCGAAGTTTCCAACAAGATTTGTAGAAAAAGATCCTTTCAACAGACAGCTTTTCTTCTGTGGTGCTCCCTGACAAGACCTACAACTGTTGCAGACTATCACACCTCAAGGACAACTGGTCACTGAAGTAGGCAAATGCAAGCCAGAGGAATTAGCAAGAAAGTGGGAGAGGAGCTCTCTAGATGAGCTCT
Organism: Rissa tridactyla; assembly: GCF_028500815.1. Classification (NCBI taxonomy): domain Eukaryota; kingdom Metazoa; phylum Chordata; class Aves; order Charadriiformes; family Laridae; genus Rissa; species Rissa tridactyla. The sequence goes on from NC_071473.1 coordinate 10,140,891, forward strand.
TCAAGCTGATCCACACAAAGATGATGTGATATCTTTATGGTATCATAAAGATTTCACATTCAAATTCACAAAGCTGGCCCACAAACCATCAGCATGGCAGAGGTCAGAAGGATGTCCTCTTACAAGAATCTTCATTTGCCACGCTAGTGATTCCTCAGGAAATAACGCAAGGTTGGGAGAGCGGTGTCTAAATAAAAGCTTTTGATTCATGAGGATGCAGGCGTTTTTTCTAAACTCCTGGTATAACCCAAAGGCAGCATCCATACTGCTGTTAAGAAAAATATGTGAAGTTGAAGTTTTCGCTGAATATCACCGCCTGTGGAGAACAACATGGTCCCTCCAAAACACAGCCAGCATATATACAGTAATGATGAATAGGAAACTTGAACCCATGTCTGAACCAAGCCTTCATATGCTTACTGACAAGCCTAATATATACCACCCACTGACAACCTAAATGCACCCACTCTCCTCAGTCTAGACAAAGCACATCGTTAGGAGATAGAAGGGCCTTTCTTCAAAACTTTTAACACCCAGAAAAGTTGCAGCAGCATAAGAGAAGGTGGTGCAGCAGGGAATGCAGCCACTGGAGTATGGCCAATGCCCTTCCGGCAGTGCTGCCCATAGAAGACTTGTTTTATCAGGAGAATAGCTATACAGAGAAATCCTGTTTTAAAAGGCAACAAGCAATTAAGTCCTGCAGAACAAATCCTATGAATTTCACAATTTGAAAGCACATACAATCACTATTCAAATTATTTTCAATAAACTGCAGAGTTTCAGTTAATAATGATTTTCCTGCAGCATAATTATGGTTTTTGGGTTAAATCTCACACCATTCTTACAGTGACATCCACTGGAAGATGACAGATGGGTATGCACCAACCACAAGAGATGGTAGTGATGACTCAGCTACAGCAAGCTCTAGGAGAAAGGACTGAAAAATTCTTAGGCCTCCCTGGGGGATGATGAGAAAACTAGAGAAGGAAAATAATGGACTTTTGCCATGAACCTTTCCATAGGGACAGGACTTTAAAACCAGTATCTTATTTTATAGTAACACTGTAAATAGAATACTACAGAGTTTAATGTGCATTCAACAAAGCCTGATAGTGACAGCAGAAGATACTGGGAGTTGGGAGTACTCTGTTATTCCTTACAAAGGTGCCAATCAGGAATAACTTCTTTGACACAACTAGATGATAAATCACTGACATATCATGGATATTAAAATAGTGTGAGTAAGGAATCAGAGCTATTCACTTCTAACGTGCTCTCAAACTATCAAAGATGAGCATTTATTTGGAAGACTAAATATACATTGAGCAATTTCAAAATCTTTTCCAAGGTTGCTCAGCTACAGATTCTTGTCATTCACATTTCTATAGAAGTCATGATTACCTAAGGAGAAAAAAGACAGATGTTTTAAAACTACCTTCTGCATCAGAAATTTTTGCAACAGAAACAACTAAATTGTGGTTTGAAGCCTTAAAATGGCATTAATGTCCTGTAAGATTGGCTTCATGCCTAGACTGTTGGCATTTTAATTGACAGTAGATCCCTTAAACAACTCTTCCTCATTTCCAAGGAAAGACATGACAAAACAGCCACTGGTCTTGAAGCCCAGCAATTCCTGAAATATATCAAATAAATGTAACCTTTCAAAAACCTGCCTGAAAAGCGGTGCATTCCCTTTAACCATATACTTAATCCTGTAACAAACTCTGTGAATAGTTAAAGCATTTGTTTTCAAGAACCCGCAAAAGAGGAAAATTCTTTGCCCCAGCTCAGGAGGAGGAAATTGTCAAGACTTTTCCCTCCAATTATTTTTAAAAGTAATACAGTCAGTGCCACTGACTTAAAACCAAAGTGTGGCAACCTTGAGCCGCAGCTAATGTGGGATTTTTGGGACATGACACTTCCCCATTCTGAAAACAACAGTTCACCAGCTGTAGATTCCTGTGAAAACAGAGTATTACTTTGCTAAGTAATGGTACTCAGAGAAGTGCAATGGTTAGAAAGGCAAAACTGAATTTCTAGCGAGTCAGCCCCAGCAATCTCCTTGTGTCCTTGGTGACGTTTTAGGCAAATCTGGAAGTTATTGTTGCCTGCTTACAATTAGTACGTAACAATGACACACTAACACAGTTTTGTTATGGTTGCAAAGTCAAATTAGGAAAGAATATAACATTGAGGCTGCCTATGCAACCTTAACTCAAGCTCAGTTCAGTACTACTGTGCATTTACATCGCACAGCTACTTGCTTAACATTGAATAAAAATAATTAGAAGCCATGTTTCCTCTTAAAGTTCTGTCTACTAAAATCACTGTAATGAGTCCACTCCAGAAGTCCAACACCTATTTTATATGGAAAAAAAACCATGAATGCCAGATGGCTCAGGTTTTCCCGCTACAGGGGGAGGTGGGTTTCTTTTGGGTTTGGGGTTTTGTTTGTCTTTTTTTTTTTTTTTCCCCCCTCCCAGGTCATACCATTGTACCAATACTTTTCTCTAGCCATAGTTGTATTTGACTCTCTCCCTAACGCTCTGTCCACACATTTCCGGATCCCTGGCAAGCATTAGTGATCACTTAAGTACTTTTCTTTCATCTCTCTACACACAGTAATCTTTATCAAAATATTCACTAAGCTTCTGCTACCGTCGTGCTCTCTTCCCAAGAGGTTTGCAGCAAGCACAGACTTAGCCATTATCCTCTCCCACGCTTGCCCATGCTCCCCCTTTAATGCTCCATAAAACGATATAATTTTCCAAAACAGAGAGTTGGTGAGAACTAGGGCTGCTGACCATAAATTTTCCAACCCTTTTGCCCTCCATTCCTTGTGTCATGCATTGCTTTTGGCACTTGCTTTACAGTACTCTGATTTCATTCTCCCACTTCTAAACTTGCAGATCATCTAGACAGGAATTATCTGTACGTAAATGAAAGGATTAATTGGCACAGACACCCTACACAGTTTTCCTCTCACTGAATTTCTTCTAAATCCAAAGCTGAAACTGCCCAAGACAGCACCAACAGCACTAGCCCGCGCTGATAACGGTCTCATTTTTGGGAGAAGAATCCTTCATCTCTGCAATGACTGAGAAACACCAGTCTCCTACACTGCAGCTGTCCCCAGAGATGTAGAGAGGTGCCAAGACAATGTCAACCTGTTTTGGGATGCCACAAGGACATTTCTAACAATTCCAGCTCTCTTACAAGGTGTACACAGATCTTCCTTCTGCAAAGAAACTTGTCCAGTTTCTGACCCGCTGGTTAGATACAGTTTCTGAGGATAATTCGTTCATTTGTCCCTCTGCCGGGGGAAAAACTCATCTGTGAGCAGGGGGAAGCATTTTGGCAGCTCTTACATCAAGGCTGCCTCATCACTCCCCTCAATTGACCAGAGTGCACTGCTCACCCAAGAGCAACGCAGGCAGCCCTACGGTGGGACACCTGCCTGCACATCCAGCCTGGTGACAGGGGCTTACGTGCACTTTGGGTCCTAGCATCTACATGCATTTTCATCACATAAATTATATACCCCAGACCTCATCCATACAATGAGGTAGGTTCCATCTTCAGCCAAAACAACCAAGTCTCTTTTCATTACTTATATCCTAATTTTAACTACCCAAACTTGTCTATGTGGCCATAAAAATTAATCTGAGAATCACTGGTAACATACATTCTTCCTGCCACAGCTTCACTGATTTTATTAGAACTGGTTCTGCTTTACACATATAAGGGGAGAGGAGAGAGACACCACTTATTTCATAAACTCATTTCGCCTAAAATGCAAATACTAAATCTCGAAACGGCCCTTTATAATGAAAGAAGTGCTGGAAACATAGTTTCCAGAACAGAACACAATCTCTGTACACAGTGTAATTACATCTTAGTGTTCTGCAGAATACCAGCGTATGGCTTAAATGCTATTAATTGTAAGCAGTTTTGTTCCACAGGATGTTGTTCACTGATAACTACTCAATTAGAGTTATTTTGCAATTAGTCTACTCACAGTAAATTTATTGCAACCAGAGTCATCTGTGGTGCAGCAAATTAAACTGCTGTCTGGGCTGCACGTGCAGTGGCTCTTACATGCTCCTTAAACCGTGTATAGCTCACCACAGTAATTTCGTCACACTAACAGATTAAACATACAGAAAAGCAGCAGCAGTCAATGTCATTTGGAATTCTGAAACCAGAAGAAAGAGACAAATTTGAGGTTCAATATCTTTAGATCAAACCCAGCGAGTCCAAAAATGCATTGCCAAAAATGTGAAAGCTAAATAAAGTCATATGTTTATTTGTCACTGTGTGCATGCATATTGAGCAGATGAAATTCTGTATTGGCTTAGTTACAGCTCCCATTCTTTTAAAATTATATCGAGGATGCTCTCGTTTCCATGCCTTGAAGAACTGCTCCACTCCACCCCATAAGTATTTGGCATCTTAGTGGCTTACCCTCTCCCTTCCTGCAAATCATACCTCCTTCTGTTGTGCGCTTTGAAGTTGTCAGACAAAAACATTATAGACATGCAGATTGCTATTACCTGTGCATATTATTCAGTAAATAGAGCTCTAGAGCCCATTTCTCACAGTTTGAAAATGAAAAGAAAGCTGTGTTTTCTAAAATGAAATGGAAAAATTTCATCTAAACAGCCTGTAAGAAACTGAAAGCTCTTCCTTCAGTGCGCCAGAGCAGCATTATCAATAAGCAACCAGGGAGAAAGTGGTCTAATCTGCAAAGAACTCTTTCAGTGCTGATGAATGATGTGGAATGAGGGTAGCTTGATTATTTTTTTACTTTATTTATGAGTTGGGTTTACCCCACAGGGATGAAGGTAGCAGAAAACCTGTTTGATTTATAAACTAAGAAAAGACAACAGAAGAGCCAAGGGGAAATAAATCAGGCTCACTTGTGGCTCTCTGCTTTTCTAGGGACTTTTCTTTTGCTAGAGCTACATCTTAGAAAACACCCCTTAAAAAAAACCTGTTACATACTTTTGGTCTATCTAGGGCCATAAATCTGGGTCAAGCATAAACCCAGTTGGGTAATTAATGATAAGGATTAGGCCAGAGTCTCCCCTGGGAATATGGCAGCCTAGAGAAGCTGGCCCAGAGGAGGACTGATGCAGATACCACTTGGCACCATGCCTGCGATGACTTAAGGAACAGGGTGTGCCAATGACTAAGGAGGAACCATGCTGCATATCCAGCGAACTTGCAAGGCAAGGGATTCCAGGCTACAAACTACCACAATCCACGTGAAAGTGAAAAACAGAGAATTCGGGGACTGAATCCAGCCAGTGGGTCAAAAGCTGGACTGTTTTCATTGCAGAAGGAAGGCTGCAAATAGAAGTCACAAATTTAATATGCATGTTGAAATGTGGAGTTGTGGAATTGTAATCGCATTGCTGCCCAATAATCTGGGCAGCAATCTCAGCAGCCAGGGTCACAGTGGCCATTATAAACTGTACTCCTGCCAATGGTAATAAGGGATTCTGCTGGGGGAAACGTGTCACAGATCAGGTCACTTGTATTATGTCAAAGAAGAATTTATCTATGTACAGAATGAGGCTTATTTTAGAGCCAAGAATTTGCATTGAAACTTCTGCTTCTTCCCAGAACCTCTGCACAGGAGGAGGGCCATGTACGATGATGCACAAGTAAAGGAGGCAGCTGGTCCAGGTCCAGCAACAGCTTTGGTGGGCAGAAGTGAGTCTGGCACACCAGGGGTATAAGTGTCTCTAGTCTGGCCTGTATAGGATCAGGCTGGAGATGGCCCCAGCAAGGAAAAAGTCTGCCACGTTGTCCATGGGTTGCTGATCTCTGTATCATGTCTCCCTGTACCCTTTCCCCAGCCTGCACAGGACTGGATTTGCCCTTTGCTCATCTAACCTTGTGCTGAACCTACCTTTCCCCTCTTACCTTCACTGACTGCATTTCCTCTCAAAACACACTTCTACCAACTCCAATTCCCTTCTAAGTGAAGAGTGAGTTGCAAGCTTCCTGTTGCCTTGATCTTAGCCATGACTTTGGATAAGGCTGCACCTACAGCCCTTGACACCAATTCCCTATCCCATAGTGTTTGTACCCTGTTTTCAGGACTGGCTTGTTGGGAAATGCCAGTTCTCACGCTCTATAAGTCAGGCAACAGGTAAAGTTGCCACGTCCCGTTTTGCTGCATCAGCAGTGTTGTCTCTCTGAGATGTCCTTAGAGGGACTGCAGCCTGTGTCCTCTTATTCTCATGGAAATAACGCCTCCATGTCAAACAGGTAGTAAACATGATGCTCTTGGTTTTAATGATCCTTTCTTTTATACGCTGAAGATAGTTATATTAAACTTCCTTTGCCTGTTGCCTTTGGAAACAATAAAATACTTAAAAGAAAAAAGAAACAGCTTGTAAGATCCCGTTCCTGTTGATAACCGCTCAAGTGAACATATCACTTAACATTTACAACAATCCAGCTGGATGGAGTCATGTCCATGATTGATAGCTACACTTAGCAACTTTGTGCTTTTGATCAGCTGAGACAGGATCCAAGGGGATTAAATGCCGGATGACATCTCAATGGAAACCACAGCACTGGGAACACGTTTATATGTTGGGATAATGGATGAATGTGCTGCTGCAATGCATAAATATTTATACTTCACAGCTCCACTGAAAACAGACAGGAAAACTTTTTTCAAACCAAACTGAAAGGAATAGCACTCACATGCTGAATACATAGACCCCAGTCCCCGGTCCGTCTGACTTTTGCTGACAAACAGCATATAGCTTTTTTTGATGCATTAAGTGGCAAGACCTCTACCCAGACCTCCCCCTGCAAGCGATCCTAACAACAGGGTGTCATATATTCCCAAAAGGTGATGTCCTCACAAACATTTCCTAACCAAGTTCAACTCCTTTAAAGGACCTCTGGAGTTGATGAAGACACCTTTGATGAGGGATGGAGCCAGTCTGTGAGAGAACAGCAGCAGTATTTATGTTCTGTAGTGGGGAGGAGAGATCTGAGACCACAACGTAGTTAGACTCAGTCAACTTATCTTTAACAGGGCCATAAAATTTAAGGGACCTACCAAGTTATATACGTATAAGGCCTTCTTGGTAGGCACCGGGCACCTTTAGTTTTGGGGTTCGTACATGTCTGTCTTGATAGTCCTGTATTCAGACATTTGAGAAGTGACTTCAAAGTCTGGATCTCCGCCGTAGGCCTGATATCCCAATCTGCTTGTGCATTGACACCACCTGCATAAGCAACTCGTGTCCCATTCAGCATGCTGCTGCTTTATCACTTCCCCACAGCAAAGCTCCCAAATCTGCTCTAGAGCAACCCTGTGTGTAACACAGGATGTCCAGATTTTCTGCCAAGAAAATCTGGCTGCTGAAGCGCTTAACTTCAGCTGTCAGCATGGGCAGGACAAAATAACCTTGAGGCAAAGAAAAGTCAACCTTTTCCAAGAGAATCCATCTGTCTAAGTTAAGACATCCCTCAATTATTCTTTTTAAACAAGCATTACTGCCTACAATAAAAATCTAAATGAAACTCTAGCACTGCAAACCTAAAAATTGTAGACACGGTCTTTTTACACATAATTTTTTCACGTGGTATATATCCATACCTTGTAAGGTTACCATTAATAACCTTAGTGGTTACTAAATCCACGTGCATTTTACAATAAACCCATATTTGGACAACTTTTCCATTTCTCTAGTCATCTCTGTAGCTGCCAGTTTTCCTGGGTGTTTTTCTATGTCCTACTACAAAAGAAGCATTTATACCACTGTGCAATGCACGTATACGCTGAAAGGCTTGAAGCGTAAAAGGTGATACTGTTCTTGGTTCTAAGACTACGGTACTGAAGGGCATATGAGATAAATTCAGTATTTAAAAAAGAAGCAAGAAATATTTCTTGAGAAGCCTGTTTTTAAGACTGGCAGTTGTTCAAAACTCCTGGAAAGTCACCCTGCATCCCTGGGAGACAGGTTACCAGGAAGCGAATGGAATCATAGGTGTGTACAAAATTGCGCACAGCAGCAGCGTGCACTCACACTAATGACAATGCATCTTCCAGCTCTCTCCAGGATATCACTTGCATATTTGTATATGTGACGCATTTACCCTACACAAGGTATATAGCATTGATGACATTACTAAGATATGTGCTTGATCCAAAAAGTGGAGGACAGTGTCTGCAAGTTGCTGACCTCCATCAGCTTTCTCACAGACCAGAGCTGACTCTCCTGTCATTAGAGAAGAAGAGGGAAGGATACCAAGGACATGGTTATGAGAGTGGATTCCATCAGTGGCACCCCAATGGGCCCTCAGGGGCACCCAGGGGTGCTCACTGATGCCTGGTTTTTCTCAATTATTACCCCTCTGCTTGTGCTGCCTTTGCTGTCCCTCTACCTGCTTCCCAGGGAGTCACCAAGTCTTCTGCCTGCTCCATTAATTCTTTATCTCCAACGTTTGCCCACCCAGCTTAATGATTTTGAGTATTACCACAAGATAAGAAAGGGATAAAAAAAAAACACCAAAAGAGACATGGTAAAAACCAAAACAAAACAGTCACAAATGCACTGGGGTGGGAAATGGGGTGCTCACACTGTTCATCCTGGTTATATGCATCATCTCAATTAAAAGCCTAAGCTTCCTATTAGAGAGCGATACTCTTGTTTAGAAACATTCTCTGGGGCACCTCCTTTTTTCCACTGTCTGTACAGGGAGTTTAGCCCCCTAATTTAGGTAACAGCAACATGGATCCTCCTCCCTCCCACACCAAAACCACCCAATAGCAACCACTGTTTTGTGATGGTGCAATAAACAGATAAACCATGGGGATTAGAGGATGTAACTAAATATTCCTAATGAAAGAAACTAAACATCCCCTAATGGCCATGGCTGACCATGTTTACGGTACCATCTCAAAGCAAGATCTATTCTCTTGTTTGTAAAAGTCACTCTGCCCTTTCAGCTTGGATGATGACATCGGCATATCCTTACATGCATGGGCTGAAGTGTCAATTACAGGATGGGGACTTTGGACTGCTGTATAAACAAGTGTTGCTCCGGATAATGCTGTTCCTTGACCGATACCTACTTCAATCAACTGATCAATGCTTTAGAAAAAAAAAAAAGGCAAAAAAAAAAAAAGCACTTTACTGTATGGGAAGCTTACGGCTAAATGAACGGTGGCACATGAAGCACTCTTCTTGAAAAGTAGGAAAAGGTCACCTCACACATGCAAACTAACAGAACACTGCGAGATACCTCATGTATCTGACTGCACGGAGAAACCAAAAGCAACAAATCAAAGCTTGGCTTAGGCTAACAGAGGTAACTGACTCTCTACGACAGTGATTTTGAAAATTACTTTTGCTGACTGAAGAACATTAAAAATAGAAGTGAGACAAATTTGGATTTTTTTCCCATGCTTTTAGAAATTGTATTATACTTCTGATAATTATCTGGGTTATCAAAATGCTTAGCAGTCCTGATTATTAGCTAGGACTCCGCTGTGCCAGAAAAACGGCCATAGGGCCATAACAGCAATACCACTCATTTATCGGCTAGCATAAGGCACCAAAATTCACCATGGCTGTTCCCTGATCCCCAAAAAGCACGCAACTCCTCTACAGAATAACAAGACTTTGACTACTCTTCTCTGTGCCTGTACATTAAGAAGTAAAAGAAACAGGAGCTGAATACCTAGATCACACAGTGTAATAAAAATCTGGTGGAAATGAAAAAAATTCTATAGGAATCTACCAAGGATCTTGTGACATCCATATAACTCTCTGTTTAAAACATCCTCAAACCCTCCCCTCATCTTCACTAAGTACCTTATACATTCCTGCAATAAAGCCATTTTTTTGCCATCAGAAGGCCATTTCAATTATATAGAATCCTTCCCCCGAGATACCGTGTTATTTCTCCATCACCATCTACCAACTTACCCTCCAGCGTACAGAAACGCGTCACCTTCTCCGGCATCAGCTTTCCATGCTTGTGCTGACAATACACGTCTGCGATCTCCTGCCGACACTGCTTAGATTTAGCCCGGGACATGGCTGAGATTGCCTCTTTGCCTGTTACCTCACACTTTGGTGGCTGATCGTATCTCAGTTCAGGGGAGCTGTTTCCATTTTTTTTTAAATGATGCTGTCTGGGAGACATATGAATCTCCTTGAAATTGTTGTTGCTGATGCTGCTGCTGTTTTTTCTGGGGTGATCACTGAATTGCACCACCTCATTGGAGTTCTTCCCCAGCAGCAAGTTCTCCTTCATCTTCTCCTCTTCCAGTTTCTTTCTCAAGTGCTCCTTTTGCTTGCTAAGGGGTTTTTTCACCAGCTCAGACTGGTGTTTTTGCCTCTGAGTCCTGGGAGCAAAGTTACTGTTATCAATATTTTCAAAGTCCTTGGGGACTGAATTTTCATTATTGCTGTCTGTTCGCATTTTCTCTTTCGGTCGGTGGGAAAAATAGCCATCCTATAAATGGGGAGAAAAATTATACTCATCTTACTAAAAATAGTCACATCCCATGCATTACAAGCATTTCTTACATGAAACGTACAACAATTACAATCCAACATACTGCAAAAAAATCCCCACGTCAGGGTTCATAACAGAAAGATGGAGCTGAGAGAGGCCTCTGAGCTGCCCAAGTCAGTGCAGACAACCACAACCTGCACTCCCTTCATCACCGAGCCAGAGTCCAACCCCCATCTCAGATGGAGCAGGAAGGTTTCACACAGGTTTGTGAGCAATTATTAACCAGAGACTTCACCCTGACACCATTAAAAATCAATGGCAAAACCAACTCAGGTTTCGATGGAGCGAGATCAATGGCAAAACCAACTCAGGTTTCGATGGAGTGAGAGCAGGTCCTTCAATGCTTTCCTCCACCCCTTGTGTTAATGACCGCAGGTTGGTATCCCAGGAACTGCCCCATTCCTCTGCAGAAAGCACCACATGACTTTATAACCCAAGCTTTCTTTCAGTGAGGTAACTTTGCTACAAACCAAGCCCTTCCTAAATTCTGCTTTTTTTGAGTTTCTACATAATAAGAAGTGTTTCCCACGGGGTGCGTTGCCGCCTTGCCGCAGGTGGGAAGCTGTGGCAGCAACAAGCACTGTGTGCCAGGGGGAGCAGCTGCAGATGCTCAGGCTCCCCAGGAGGGCAGAGCCAAGCTCAGATGTCAGCTCTCAAGAACCACATTCCTCTTCTCCACACTGGGCGTGCTTCGATAAATACACAGACCATAATGTTCCAACATTTAAAATATATCATATAAAGGAAAAGGAATAGACCATGTCATTTATTTGTCTGATGCAGAATAATGCTTTTCTTCATGATTTCACTCCTGCCTCCACCTATTACCACAGGAACTTGTCCTAGCCCATCAACAGCAGAGCAAGTTTTTAACACCAATGAACAAGGAGGATTATCCCAGGTATCCTAGAAGCAATAAAGAACAAGGCACTCTGCTCTAGAAAAGAGGCAACAGACTAGAACAAAACTGAGAGGCACTTATATGTGTATATTAGTGTCAAATGGGAACCTGTCTGATAGCCAGGGATGGGTGAGGTTGAGCTATCTTTGCTCCAGATGCAGAAACTAGTCCTCAGGCTAGTGGGGGACACAACTTTTAGATCTGTGGAACAGGAAATATCTCCATTTATTAAAGCGATCAGTAGCAGATGAAATCAATGGGGAACTGTTATTAATACATCTGAAGACAGGAGTATAAATACTGATAGACTTTGAGTCTCTCCTGTTTTCTTTCCACTCCTGAAAGACCTAAAAATCAGAGGCTGGTAAATGACAGCATCTGCTAATGATGACTGATGGGAGCCACCCTTAGCACCTATGAACCACATTTTGTATTCAAGACATTTTACTAGCATTAGCTAATTGTTTCTCACACCTCTTCTGCAAGGAACTACTTAACAGCCAGGTTTTGCAGAGGAAGGAGAGGGAGATAATGACTTATCCAAGGCCACGCAGGGAGTTAGTATCACTTTGACCTCTGCAGCTCAGCAATGAGAAATATTTGAATATTTTATTCATTAGAAGATATGGTTCTGTGAGTGACTAAAGTGATTCTCTCTCCACGAATATCTCCAGCTCACAAGTAACTTTAGCTGTCAGACAGGGAGGAATGCAGAGAAGTTTAAGAAAAAAAACAACAACAAACCAACTAAAAAAACCCCCCAAACTAAAACGCAAATGTTTTTCAAACAGAATACTTCTAGTTTGGAGACAATGTATCTTTTTTAAAAAAATAATTATCTTTCAAATTTCTAAGGGCACACATGAAATCAAATCTTTTTCCCTCTCTTATTTTTTAAGGAGAAAAAAAAAGGGATAGCATTTTTTATAGAATCATAGTATCATTTAGGTTGCAAAACACCCATAAGATCATGCAGTCCAACCGTAAACCTAACACTACCAAGTCCACCACTAAACCATGTCCCTAAGCGCCACATCTACACATCTTTTAAATACCTCCAGGGATGGTGACTCAACCACTTGAGTGGGCAGAGCCTGTTCCAATATTTCATAACCCTTTCAGTGAAGAAATTTTTCCTAATATCCAATCTAAGCCTCCCCCGATGCAACTTGAGGCCATTTCCTCTTGTCCCATCGCTTGTTACTAGGAAGAAGAGACCGACCCCCACCTCCCTACACCCTCCTTTCAGGGAGTTGTAGAGAGGGAGTCCCCTCGGCCTCCTTTTCTCCAGGCTGAACAACTCCAGTTCCCTCAGCCACTCCACTTAAGACTTGTGCTGTAGACCCTTTTCCAGCTTCATTCCTTTTCTTTGGACACTCAAGAGAAAACAAAACAAACAAAAAATAGTTTCAAGACAGCCCTCAATTCCCATGAATGACCAAACTAAAAGAAAACCTCTTATTTTCAGAGACGAGGTCCCTCCACTTAGCCTGTATCTCCAATGTATCTTCAAAGAAAAAGACTGCTCTAAACCCAGCAGCAAACTGCAAATAGAGCAAGACAAACGTAAAGCTTATTAACACCATACCCAAAACATCTCCACTGAGGTGCCACTGCTTTGAGACTTCAGATGTTTGATAGTTGTCATGTTCCCTTTGTTGTTCAGCCAACTCCAAAACCTCAGCTTAGTTATGCCACTTGTATATTTTGACTTGCTTTATTTTAATGCACTTGGATCTTGGATTTGTATATGTGAAATAGCTCAGAAAGTTTAATTGTTGTGCTGTCACATTTCTTCTACGCTCATTTCCTCTCATCAAATAATTAAATGCAAGATGCCATGCACTCCTGTGCATATATATATGAATATATATATGTGCATATATGACTGTGTGCATGGCATATATATACAGCTACACGCCTAATTTAAATTACACTGACCACAAAGAATCAGAACACACACTGCGATTACCCTTTAACACATATTTACTGTTCCCTTTTTGACAGCAGGACATTGTACCAGCCCTCCAACGTAGGCAGGAACACACAGAGCTATCTGGAGTTGCAATTTTCTTGATGTATAAATTAGAATAACTAAGTGAGACACAAAGGGGTTGAGGTAAATCTGCGCAGATGGTGCAATCCATAACTGCAGTGGGTCACCCAGAGCTTTCTCCTGTCTCTTTCAACCATTTTGTCCCCCAGTTATACGAAACTTAAATACAAGAAGCATCCAAGATACTACTAATTCTAGTAATATAAATTTCATACCCCAAACACAGCCTAAGCTATTCTTTATAAGTAGTCCTTAAACTTCAACTGGTTAAGTTGCAAATTACAAAGGAAACTATGAAACAGCAAACGTGAACTTAATTTGTTGGGTTTCAACAACAGCAGCGTGGAGACAGCTACAGGGACACCACCCCACATTAATGCAAAACATCCCTATCATCAGTTTTCATTGTTAATACAGTTCAAAGTACTTTTTATTGGTAACTGGAGCATCCCACCATGCTGCAACTTAGGGCCAAAACATCTAGCTGCAATGACGGGAAAAAAAGAAATAATAAAAATCTGTCTTCTTCATTCAACTCTTTCCAAGGTCTCTAAAGGTGATGCTGCGATAGGATATTTCTGCGTAGCTTGGCAACACTCCCTCTCACAGTCTGACTCTCGCTAAACGATTTTTGTCTTTAAAGAAAAAAATTAAATCCTAATCCATACAGCAAATGGAATGTTGATAAAGGGGAAGGGAAGGGAGAGGAGATGTTCACTGTTGCTGGTTTTTCATGGTAATTCTTATTACCCACAAACGAGCCATTGGCCTGAACCACAGCAACAGGCACACACCCTCCCATGTCCCAAGGAGTGCCCAGCCCTGCCCCATGCTCTGCCCTCCTGCCCCATCCAAACCTCTCTGTAGCTTGACAAAGCCTCAAAGGATGAGGTTTGGGCCCATTCCCATTTCAAACGGCATCTGACTTGATACCTATGTGATATTTCAGTCCAGATCTTTGCTGTCTGTACTACCACCCCTGTGCCCATGAGCAGCCGGTCAAGCTGCGCAGCTGCCCTGGGACCGGCAGAGGCTGCAGCTCCGGGTGTTTAAGTAGAATGTTCCCACCCGGCTGATGTACTGCACTGGAAGAGAGCAGTAGAAAGCCGTGATGAAACCTCAGGAGAAAAGAAAACAAAGTAAACAGCATATTTACTAGTGTAAGGTTCACCTCTTTAAATGTTTTCCTCCTTCAAGGGCTTTGCCCCCCTCTGGGAAATGCTCCTCCAAGTCTACATGCTGGAATTTGAAAAGACAAATGAATTTTAAATGTTTCAAAGGCAGGCACAAAACTAATCTCAGCTGTAACTCTTCCCTGCCTGCAGGAACAGCAAACACCACAAAACTTCCCCGCCATGGAGGACATGTGGCGTCTGCAGAGACATCTCTTTGGAAGCAGCAAGACCTAAAAATAAAGCACAGTCTGCAGAACAACTGTACCAACCCAGAGCTATAGATATACATTGAAAAATAAGGATGTGTAACAAATACCCCAGTTGGACAGTCAAATTACATCCTCACACAATCCCACACCTGTTGATGCAAGTGTTAAATGCCACAAACCCAGAAATCTCCCTTCACCTTTCATCTGCATCTCTCTCTCACAATAACTTTCACCAAAGCCAGGCGTGATTTTTATGGCATAATGATTTCAAGATAGGATCCATACGTGACAGCAGAGCGTACACATGTTTGCAGTGCAGGGAGAATGAAGCTCGGCACTCTGAGCTTAACACAGCAGCAGCTGCTGACAATAAATTGTGTTCATTCGTGAAGTTCAGGGGTACAAACAAAAGCAGCGCATCTGGTTTTTCAGCTGGCTACAGGAGGATGGGTTTTACTTGCTCTGCAATATTTAATTTTTATGGTGCTGGATTAATTGCAGCCTTTATTTGCCATGGATATCTAAGACATTCAAGTCAGGACAAAGTCATCCTGGAGAAAGATGATCTTGAAACTAGGCGTTCCTGGCTCTGACAGTACCATGGGGCATACATTGGCAAGTTCGCTGTTTTAAACATCATCTTTTTCAACTTTTGTCTAGCTATTTGTTACTAGCACCTTCTTATCTCTTTTTGCGCTTACAAATCACATTAAATACACTGAAAAAATGGAAGGTTATACCAGGCCCAAATTAGAAGCTGAGAGCCTACTAATATAGCCTGTATGTATCCACGGTCAAGATGAAAGCACTATTTTCAAACCAACACCCGACACTGCTATTTTTTGTTGTTGTATAGACTTAATCTCACCCACAGAACTCACAAAAAAGTTACTATAGAAAGCACTGTTCTGGTCTTTGCAATAGAGTAATTCTCTTTAAAACAGACATACATCAGAAGAGGCTCTATCCAAATCCAGCTCGTTTGGGAGGCTATCCTATAAAAATTACCCAATATTACAGATCTCAGATGTAACACATGCCACCCAAGCGCGTGTATTTCAACTGTGCTTCCACTACACTCCTGGCAAAACAGTCCCTTTCTGTGTTATCCTACGTGTGCTTCTCCGGCAGCCCCGGGGTGACACAGCCTCCCTTTGGGGACTAACAGTGAAAATGGTGCACCTTCCCACGGGGGGGGTCATGTCTAGAGCTCAGTAATGACCCACTCCTGCTCCCAATGCCAATGAAAGCCATTCCACTCTCACAGAGAAGCGCAGGATCAGGTCAAAGTATTTTTTCCTACATTTTAAAAGTCAACTCTGTTTACAGCCTTTATAAAGAAACATTTGAAGGCTTTTCATCGCTGTGTAGCGCCATATTTCAAAGCTCAATTGTGACACTATGGATATCTATCACAGAACACAGGCCTGAGAGAAGGACTTCCAGAAACAGAGATTTTCATTCCTAACTTTATATGATCCTCAGAAGATATGTGGAGAGGTTAACTGCCAAGTACTCAATGGTGAGAGCCCTGTCAGGGAGAGTTTTAATGACTGTGGGGCCTCTTCTGCATGTGCGCACGCTGCAATTCAGCAATAACAATAACAAGCAAATACTCCCAAACTGGGAAAGAACAGTCTGTACTGAGGAGTGTCCATGAGGTCATTGGCAATTAACATACTGATTGCCACTGATGCTAAAAATAATAATATAACATTAATGCAAAAATATCATTTTAAGCTAAGATTCATTGCATGTAATGAAAGAGTTTGAATTCTGCTCCTTGTTGAACACACAGGTTTTAATTCTCCAAACTCCACCTTTAGTGTGTTTTATTAAAATCTGTCACACAAAACACGTGCTCTTTGGTATATTAGCCACAATATCTATGGTGATTGAGGGTCTGGGGCTCAGACTGGGGATCTGGATTGAATTCAAACTCCCAGCTATCTCAGGAGAGAAAGCCCAGGTTCCTACAGAGACAAAGGCAGAGCCTTTGCAATTTACTGAGAAGACCATAGAATAAACTGATGCTGTCACCTACTACAGACCCAACAGTAGCTGCCGCTCACTGTAGCTAGCACAAATACAGAGAATCTGTAAAAAATTTACAGCTGTCTCTAATCATGACTGGATTTTAATGACACCCTGTTAACATTCTCAAAGGCTTTTTTGCAAGTACAACGCACACCCGGCTCAGCCAGAGCCCAGGTAGTTTACAGACCTGCAGACTGCCTCCCTCCACATGTTTTTCACTTGCATCTGTCATATGTATTTGCCTCTAAGTTCAGTATATTCAAGCATAAATGTACATTTGGGTTTGCCCAGTTTAGAAAATATAGGTTACAAATTCTCACATAATCTTCCAGGTACAGTTCTGTGTCCTGCATCCTAAAGGCAGGAGGTGAAAGACTGTGGTTGCAATACTGACCCAGGAAAAACTCCAATAAACCAGCACGTTCTCTGTGGGGTATCCCTGGTGTAAGACTAGAATATGCTATAAAGCCATTAGGAACCAACTTGCATAGTTTCAGACTGACCCTGGATGGGGTGCCACCGCCAACAGCCAGGATTAGGCGGTATGACCGTTAATTTCTGCAAAAAGCCCACACCAGACCAATTTCAGATTGCTTTCAGAGAGAGAACCTAATGTACGTATAAGTCATCAGACACAAACATCAGCAGCCTGATGTGCATCAGCTCTGCAGATGGCAAGAGCACACAGACTTTGCGTGGCTGAGGGCTCCAACTTGAGACAGCAAGCCCAAGGGGAAGAGCCCATACCATGCAGGCAGCCACCACTCCAGCATCACCCGCTACACACCTGCAGAAATACAGTGCTGCTAGATGCCTCCTTTTGTAGAGGCTTTGTAAGGGAAGTTAAAGAAAACCCTAATCAGTTCACAAAGGCACACAATAAGAGCTCGCATTTATCTGCAAAAGGTGTTCATTGCATTGTGCAGAGCATTTCGTCCCAACAATAAGAAAACGCTCCTTTCTCAGGAAAAGTTATTCATTGTATGATTTCTGTATCAAGGAAGTCCTATAAATACTACACAGATGGATGGACCACGTGCAATCAAGCCCTGAATGGCAAATGTTCACAGTTTCAGTTTATCTGACACAACTGATTTTCTCCCCAGCATGGAGGCATTTGCTATCTTTTGTGCTGAGAACATATTCTCATGTTCTTTCCCTGGCAAAGCTTGGTACCTTAAAAACACAGCAAAACCAACCAGAAATACACGTATGCACACACTGAGCAACAACAAACCACACAACCCTTCTTCTAAAGGATGTGCTGGCTTTGAGGGCCAGGTATAAATCAAACCCCTGGACTATAAAAAAAAATATTTTTTTTTCTCCTGTCACATAATAAAATACATAGCAATTACTGATCACGTGTGAAAATATGCAATCACTGGGCAGTCATGCAGGATCACGCATGTCTGAGACAAAATGAGCGCCCGGAGCTGATGCAGACACTTGCCACTTTACTGGGGTGAGCTGTGCCGCTGCAGGCTCTGGTCTGAAACAGTGCACAGCCCAAGGAGGTGGTGAACAGCTTCAGAATCTGCATCACATGTCAAAGCCTCAAAGACATGCGGTCCGTTTTTACAGGACCATCTATTTTACCTGTCCTATGACCAAGAAGAATTTAAACAGCACTATGAGAAGAAAATTAAAACAAGTTTCTGTTCAATATTACTTACAGCTCTGTGACATTATTTTGTAATGCTTGTTATTTATTCAATAATGATACCTTCCAATTGTCAGAGAAGTCAGAGAATGGCATCTCTACAAGAACAGGCTGCTCATGCTCATGTATTTTTTTGCAAGTATAACACACACCCGGCTCAGCCAGAGCCCAGGTAGTTTACAGACCTGCAGACTGCCTCTCTCCACTCGTTTTTCACTTGCATCTGTCATATGTATTTGCCTTTAAGTTCAGTATGTTCAAGCATAAATAAAGCATGCTCATGCATGCATTTTATTTTTCTGCTCTAACCTTTGCATATTTGAGGTCTGTGTCCTAGTTGAAACCAAAACCTTTCTCCCCAGCAGAACTACAAACATTACATTGTGGTCTTCAGAACAAGAGTAGAGATTATAAATACTCCTTATGCTTCAGTGGGCTCAAAAATCCAATTTCATCCAATTTTTTGAAACAGCTGGGCACCCAGATGGCACACAGCCAAAGAAAAAGAAACTTCTTCAGACCACCCATTCCACAGGCAGCTGCAGGCTGCCAAGCCAAGGAGCGTGGCAACTTCAACCCCACATCTGATTCCCAAGGCTGTCATGGGAAGCAGCTTCGCTCCATTCTCCTTTTCAGCGAGAGGCCAAGAAAAAACATCTTTCTTCATCACTCCATCACTGTAAAGTAAAACTACAGGACATTTGCCTGGAATTATCCAAATGCTCATTATTCTGCTGGATGCATACAGCAGGATAGTAACCATCATAATGATAATAAATAATAATTAAAAAAGAAAAAAAAAGTCAGACAAAGAATTGCTGAGCAAGGCAGGAGAATGGATTAGATCCTCTCTCCCTTCCCACTGTCAAACCAAATGAGCTCATTCCCTGGGATGACTGAACACGTGGGGCCGCCACAGTGCTGGCTCTGCAGGAGCTTTGGGCATCTCACCTGTGTGCTGCAGCGCACCGCAGTCCAGAGGCTGAGCATCGCAGCAGGTATCACCTCCTGTGCTCAATGGCACAGATTTCAACATCCTTTAGACACTCATTTCAATGGCTCAGCAGGCCAGTGGGTCAAGAAAGGTGTTCTCCCAGTTGGGGTAGGACCCTGACAATGCAAAATCAACTCTGGATACAGTACTCGACGCTATTGTCTCTTGTCTTACCATGTCCACATCTTTCAAACTACAAAACAGCTATTTCTCTGCTTGAAGTCGTCATGCAGCCGCAGAGACACAGACATCCTGCCACACCATCAAAATGAACAAGAAATTGTGAACTTTAGTTGAAGATGTGGTTGATGTATCATAAGGCCCTTGGAAAATTAGTGCTTTTGGCAGGTGGACAAAAGCACAGCCAAAGAGAGCAGATGGAGAAAAGACAGCAGATGTTAATGTAGTTAGATTTTTCCATATGTTTTTCCTTTTCACTGTAATAAATACATTGTACTTCAATTGTCAGTGGCTGAAGACTTGTGAGAAATATACTAAATTACTTTATGCCTGACATTAAAGAGAGAGATACAAAAGGTGAAAACAAAGTTATTGACTTTGAACTTGCAAGCTGGTGAAGATTAAAGATGTCATTGTTTCAAATACAGTCCTTTCTGTCATGTAAAAAGATTATGAGAAAAAGCGATCATTTGGGTTGAAAGGGGGATTCCGATATGTGAAAAAGCATGAGTCCTGAAGGATTCAGCGCTAACAAATACCTGCAGGCACTGCTAGTCTAAAACTATTGTTACACTTGCATTTCAAGGCTGCAGAGTAACAGATGGACCACCACAATGTGCAGATGCGGGGCAACCCTGCACTGGAACATCTGCACTTGTAAGCGATTGTTAGGAGGATTACTTTTCCCTTCCTTTCCAAAAATGTTATCATTAATTTTTTGTGGGTTTTTTTTTTGTTGGTTAGTGGGGGGGTTTTTGGTTTTGTTTTGGGGGTTTTTTTGTTGTTTTTTGGGTTTTTTTTAAATATCAACTTCAACAGTGTGTTCCAAAAGAGTAGAAATAACATTGTAAAAATATCATTAATAGAAGCTGCCTTTTTTTTTTTTTCCTCCTTTTTGCATACATAACATTTGTACATTAAGGAAAGATGTTCTGGTTTGAAATAGAATGAAGACAGCTTTAAAACTTTGGCTGCTTTCCTCAAAACAGTTTTTCTGTTTCTTGTTAACGTGTGACTTGGTTTCAGAGTGATTTAGATTAGGGAGTAAAACAATATTGCACCCCTCAAGAGTCCAAACAGATTTTCACATTTGTTCCAGCTTAGCACAGTAACTGTACGAACAGCTATATTGTCTTAACAGTAATTTCGAATGTTCATTTGGTTATTAAAAAGTTCAGAATACTGCTAGAGGGAGCTGTGAAGGCACATATCCATAGTATTGCAAAAACTGACAATTTTGTTTTCTGCATACTTAAACCCAGGAAAATTTGTACTTACACATGAGGACTGGAAGACACCACAGACTAGCCAAATTTATTCAACCTGTAACAGAACTCGATTTATAACCAGTAACTGCCCCCAGTTTACGTATGTTGTTCCCTTTCAAATGATGTTTGAGCTCATTAACTGACTCCAGACTAATGCATGCAGCTCTTCTCTTGGCAAAGGTCCCTCCCAGTCAAATTCACCAAGAGTAACATCAACACTAACTGAGTTCGGGCAGGCTTTTTTGCCTGCATATACAAACATATGCACACACACGTGCATATATGATTGATTCTATATATGCACACGCATATTTTAATGGTTTTCGCCTCTGCTTTGCAGTGCGGTTAGCTCTGCCTCAGTGCAGGCAAGGGAGCCCACCCTTTCATGACACGACATACTGCTCCATTCCCAGGCGAACAAACCCTCAAAAGACCATTCACTTTGAGCGACTGGCCTGGAACATTTACCAGCGTTATTAAGCCTCCTGGATTCATTTCAGCTTAACCACATCTTTAAACAGAATTCACCACAAAACTAGGAAGGAGATGAAGGAGGACTGGCCTGACAGTACAAAACCCAGCTTCTGAGGAAGCTCAGGAAAACCCTGAAGGTTTATTTTCCTACAGCTTCTTCCCAAGAGAAGGTGGATCTTATAATCCTTCCAACTAAGAGTTCAGACATGAAGGAGCTTACAAAGAAGTCAGCACTTTCTCAAGGGAAAGGCAATTTAGGTGACTTTTTATATGAATGTCTATTACTTTGCAATCCTTGAACAGGACCCTCAAACAGCATTTGAAAAGATATGCAGTTTTCTAGAGTAGCAGCAGATACTAACGCCTCACAACCGTTTAACGAACAGAGGGCTACTTGCGCTATTCTCACTCCTTCCTGAGAATGCTTCACCCAGGGGATGGCATGGCATGGCACAGCACCCATGTCCACACGGGGCTGGGCCTTGGGCTTGCTGAACATTGTCATGGTTTCAGCTGGGACAGACTTGACTTTCTTGCTAGCAGCTGGTGTGGGGCTATGTTTTGCATCTGGGATGGCAATAGTGTTGATAGTGGACTAATGGTTTCGGTTGTTGCTAAGCCCTCAAGGCTTTTCTGCTCCTCACACCGCCCCGCCAGCGAGAGGGCTGGGGGTGCACAAGAAGTTGGGAGGAGACACAGCCGGGACAGCTGACCCCAGCTGTCCAAAGGGATATTCCATACTGTCTGACGTCATGCTCAGTATATGAAGCTGGGGGAAAAAGAAGGAAGGGGGGGATGTCTGGAGAGATGGTGTTTATCTTCCCAAGTAACCGTTATGCATGATGGAGTTTCGCTTTGCTTGTGCGCACGGCTTTTCCTCTACCTATTAAACTGTCTTTATCTCAACCCACGAGGTTTGGTTTTTTCCTTACTTTTCTGATTTTCTTCCCCATCCCAACTGGGGGGAGTGAGCAAGCAGCTGCATGGTCCTAGTTGCTGGCTGGGGTTAAACCACGACAGACATCTCTGGGGCGTGGGACAGGAGTTCAGCTGGTACAGTCAAGAGCGGTATATCTACATAGTTGTTTGTCCTGATGGTTATTTTAATACTGAAATGAAAATGCGATGCTCTGTGTTTTTAATTATCACCAAATTGTACTGCTTCATTATTTGACGAAAGTGCTCCAGAGAGACTGTATATAAATAAAGAACACAAAATAAGTATAGGAGTAAAGCTCGATCACTTCAATATTCAGAATATGGACACAATAACCACACTGAATACCCATTACCATCCAACCTGTTCATCTTTTTTTTTTTTCCCTACCCTCACCTCACCCCATGAAAAATAACACGGCTAATCTGAACCAAATTTCTCTGCTTTCATCTCTATTTCTTTCATCCAAAATTCAGCTAATATCCACTTTATATCCTTCAAAGCAGTAGTAAACACTTGAAATTGCTTCCTGGTGACTTGTTATTAACTAGATTCCAACCAAATTCATCTGGAGGCCTATTTCAACTCCAATCTAAACAATCTCGAGAAACCCAGGGTGAATTGCTGAGACACACAATAGGATCTCTGGCAGCTATTGAAATTAAACATAATTAAAATATGGATGGTAGAAACCAAAGACGCCTTCACATACAAATGAAAACATCCTTGTAAAATACGGTCAGTTTAGCACAAATGTATTCAGCCTTAATTAGGTAGAAAATCTATTTAGATGAATACAATGCAAAGAATAATAATGAACTTCAGGATTACATTTTGTTACTTGGAGGGAAAAAACAACACAAATAAATGGGAAGTAATTGGAGCTTATTTAATAGTCTCAGACTATCAGCTTGAACAACTATAATCATTAAAGACCCTGCAGTGATCTTCTAATGATAAATGTTGTTAAATCAGAATTACAATACAACAAGCATGAAGAGCAAAGCCTATTAATATGAGCAGTGCTAAAAGAAATAGATTCATGCACATCTTTTTTCACCTGCCCAGCACCACAAGAAGTCTTTGAACCAAGCATGCAGGAATGAAAGGCCTCCATGTTTCCTCTCGTTTTGTGTGACTGAAACATAAACACTTCAATATCTGTACTTACTGCAGGGTGACTGCAGATGAGCAATGGTTATCCAGTGCTGGATATGTGGCAACACAAAATTTGGTATCATGGGGCCCAAATATATTATCCTGTATCCACTAATCAAAGTGAGTCAAACAGACCCTTTTATGCAAGCGTAGGGCACTGCTCCTGGACCCTAAGGACTGGAAGGGATGGGTGGACATTTGCAGCACTTGCTTGTAGTACAGACCCCGTGAAGCCTCTTGCTGGTGAAAGACAAACTATTTCTACCATTTCATTTCTACCCATGGAGGCCAGGTTACTTCTAACCAACTCTTCTCTCCCCTGCCCATTCCCCTGAACAGAGAGACAGCAGGGTGGAAAGAGTGTCTCTCTTATTCTTCTGTCTCCAAGGACTGCCTCAAGGTCACTGTTCTCTTGTTCTAAAGCTGCTCCACAGCTTTCTGTGCAACTCTGTCTTGGCCGTCCCTGCTGTGCTGGTAAAGCAGTGACCAGGTGTGGGCAGGCGCATTTCTCACAGCAGCCCTGCACTGGGCAACAGGGAAATTGTCCCTCCCATCAAAACCACATATGGTTTGCCTTCAATAGCCAAATTTTCTGCTCATATAAACTGGCATGATTCCTATAAGTTCATTAATGTGTGCCAGCCAGTGCTAGGAGATGTTTTAAAATATTACCTTTTCTCCAGAAATTGAAAGCTTAGGCATGTATTAATCCTGGAAGGTGTCCTGTCCTCTTGGTCACAGCACAGACTTCCAGACCCACGACAAAACAAGTCAAGAAAATAGGGTTTTAGATACTGGTTTTTATCTTCATAGAGGGTTCTTCTGCAAGATCAGTAAGTTACATTAATAAAATAAAAATAGAAAAGGCCAGACGACATGATTATGGTCTCTGCCACCTGTCTCCTTAGCTCCGCTGTCAGCAGTTCAGCCTTCCTGAAAACTCAGCCGGTACCTGGCCTCCGCAAGCATTCTCTGTTCTTGCAAATACGTTCATTAAGCACTATACAAATGACTGGTTTTAACAGCATGATGCAATACAGCAGAGATTTGAAGCAGAATACAGATTTCGAACACCAAAAAAAGATGGACCTTAAAGTTCAAAAACTTGTCATTTTATTAGCTCCAGTAAAATTAGCTATCAAAAAGTTTTCCAGGAAACTGTCCTCCACCCTTACTTGAATGGGTATTCATTTTGCAGACCAAAACCTTTTTCTGTACTACACTAAACATGCTGACTACATTCGAGCCAAACACCAGATTGTATAGTGCCCTACTTTCTTTAGCCACATAACAGCCTTTCACTCATGCTGTAAGCACAGTGCTGTCAAAACAATGATTTGTAATTACACTGCAGTTAACAATGGTCGTATTTCCATAACTCTCCACTTACAATTCTGTCAGAAACAAGGAATCACTCCACACACAGTCAATGATCATATCCCAGCATATACACGTCCTCAACTAACAGAACTAGATAAACAGCACAGCAAAATGTTAACTTAGCTAGTCACTATTCATAAACTATGCCATGCAGAAAACTCAAATCACAATATACTCCATTGTTTTAACTAACATATTAGCGTATCACAAAAATACTTCTTTCTAAGGGCAACCATGGGCCTTGCAACTATGCCAAAGGTTTATTTACCATCAGCAGTTTTTCATGTGATCTAAAATAAACTTTACCCTAGGGACCTTAAGGAAGTATACCAGCTTCTTCTGAAAGCATGGGGAAATTCAGGTCCTATTATGCTTTTACATTCTTGGTAGACACATAACTTCTTGCGTGTATGTGTGCACGTGCATGTGTAAGCAGCTCCGCACAATGTGCTCTCTCAGGCCTCGTCCATAAACAGTATGTGGAAAACCCCATGATTAACTTCAGTAGCACGAACCTGAGCAACCTCAAACTTGCATACCTAAAAGTTTGACAGACCAGCCTCTTCTACAATAGTCAGAATACACAGGAGAGTTCTCTTGTTCTCTTTTAGGACTGTATTTAATAATCAAAAGCAACCTCGGTGTACATGCTACTGTAACGCACTTCTTAGAAAAAAAACTTTGAGAACCTTCTGATTGCTGGAGCACAGTCTCATTTACAGAGACAGTATGATGATAGAGCATCCATCATGCTATGTATATCTTCCAAAACACGTATTTCCCATTAGTATTTTTACTATGCCAACCAAGCTAAATATCAAACAAATTGACACCTGGCAAGTATAATGTTATATATTTACCAACATAACAATGCTGCTTCAGCAGAGTAATATTTTCAAGGGTTTGAAATGAAGAAAATCTCTCTCTAAAAATCTTATCTAGGATGCATAAACTGCAAAGATGAGAGCACTGCCAGAAATCAGCCTAAGGGAACTATCGGTATTACAGATTTGAAGTTAACGGTTTCTAATCCATGGTTTGTAAGGACAGATATATATCAACAGCCCTACATGAAGCAGTACCAATGAGACACACACACGCTGTGTACCTTTTGTGATGGGTGCAGATAAAGTACTGTCAGTTTGCAGACTTTGATCGTTTGGTTGGTGCTTTCTGTATATCTGAGAAAAAAAAGACTATTACTATCATTCTTTGTCTGGTTACCTACTGCCTCTCAGTGACATAATGCTGCTAGGAGAGAAGCAAATTCAGCAAGTTCCCAGACTTCGGTCATTGTACACATCTACCAGGCAGAGATCATTTCCCATGGAAGCAGCCTGTAAAACCCAGACACCTCAACACTGTACTGGAAAAGCCCCTTGTGGTGACAGGTTGCACATAATTCCCTTTTTGAACTCTGGGGAGTGTAAGGAGAAAAAGCATGGGAAAGGTGCTGAAATGCAGGGTTTTACCAGCTCCCCTACTCTTACTTCCTCTGCTTCCCTCCCCACCACCCCCATGCCGGGCAAGCCCCGCTGCACAAGAAGGATGGCACAGAAATGTTTACTCAAGACTGTGCTGGCTGGAATACCAATGCAGCCCAGCAACGAGCTTAACAGCAAACAGGAAGGAGGAGAAAAAAAACCTTCTCCCACAAAAGAAACAAATAGCCGGAGATGAGCTTTCCCAGCAGGTACCACATTGCAATTCAGAGCGTGGCGGTATCAGAGATCAGCACTTGCGATACAGGAGGCTCCTCTAGGAAAACAAGCTCTAGGTTCCTATCACTTATACTGGCAGGACCACTGATTATTGTCAGCGGATCTGAAATTGTTGCCCTTTATTATTCTTTATTAGCATCAAATTATGTTAGCCAAGCAGATTTGAAGAAGTCTGATGCAAGCAGAAGCCTGCTGTAAATACTGATGCGAAAAGATGCATTTTGCATGCAATGAAAGCCGAGAATGAGCTGTCGTCTTCACTTAGTTTAATGCGTGTTTTGTCCTCCATAATAGCAAAAACACTTATCAAGAAGAAACAATGTTCGGTTCTGTCTTATGGCCCAGATACTCAGTTTATGCCCAAATAAATTTTACGTTCCTCTGAAAATAAAGACTTTGATTGACTGTTAAGATGTACATGGGCTATTATTGGCTCCTAGAGTTGTTCAAGGAAATTCAAAAAGAGCAGACATAGGAATCTATTAGGCAACATTTTTTCTTTGCATTGAAATCTCTAAGATAATGAATGCGCTGGAAAAAGCAACAAGATTATTATCCTCCTTAACTCCTTGGCCCAACGCATGAGCTGGGCTGCTTCCAGTAAACAAGTGGTTTGTTATAATTTTATAGAAGTGATTAAAATAAGTAAAGAGTCACTTGAATTTTTTTCCTCCCTCTTTGTGAATAAATGTGGGCTAGTTTGCCAAAAGTCTCCGTTGACTCAGAATATTGCAGCAACACAGGAGTAGTAGTTGAAAACCCCACTATTCATCTTATCTGCCATCAATTGTCCATGGAGAGAGGGAATGACAATTACAACATTACACAACAGCTATAAATACAAATTCCTCTGTCTGTACAGTCAAAGTGACTGTTCCCACGTGTAAGTGTATTACTTCAGTGCTGGTTTTACAGATAAAGGTGAAATTCTGGCAGTACCCACCCAGAAGTAAATAGAAAGGAGAGAGTCAGCCTTCCAGTGCTGGGAAGCCACATTGTCCCTATGCAGATCCAGCATGTTAGAGCATGGTCCTGCTCAGAAGATACATAGTCTTCATCAGTAAGTCAGTGGCTGAACTTAGAGCAAATCTAGACCATGACCTACAATCCACAGCCATCAAAGCTCCAACAGTCAGCATCAAGATTGGCTGTACATGCACAGTGCCCCGATACACAATCTCGACTGCCTGTCTCTCACCTGGACAAGACACACTTCCACAGGTGATGCAGCAATATCATTCAACCCTTGGTCCCTTCAAAGATGCCAACCACAGACTATTTCTTAAATCATAAACAGCAATTGCTGTGGTAAAATAGTGGGGTTTTTCCTTTTTTAATTTAAAGCTAGAATATTCCTTATGACCAACAAAAATGCATAGGCAGAAAGCAGAGAAGTGATTTAAGTACATGTTTTTAACTGAACTGAGCAACTGATTACTTGCAATACTAATTATTCTATGCAATGCCCATATTTTATTGCAATCTCCTATAAGGAACCAATACTTCTTTTATAACATATTTCCAGGTATTTTAAAAGATGTTTGGTGAACTGACTGGCATAGAAATTTCTGAAGTTCCAAACACACTACCAAATGGAAATTGCCTCCAAGTATGCCCAAAATAACAGACTTCTTTAGCAAGGAACCACTAATAAAACATGACATTGCATGAGAAATTTGCCAAAGAGTGAGCTTTCCTCCCTTCCCTTGTTCCTTACACCACTGCTTTTGTTACATAAAAATACTGTTACCACAAACTGTGCACCGGTTTCCCTACAGTTATGTTCGTGCAAGTTGTATGGAGAACAGTGCACACAGTGGGGACTGGGCAAAATGGTGGAATTCAAAGAAGCCAACAAAACAGCAGGACATGTATCCATGCTGCGATTCACCTCCTCACCACCTCTCCATTTAGTCTTTCAATGAAGTTCTATAGGAAGCTGGAGCACTTCCCAAGAACATGGGACCCACCAGAAGAGCAGAGATCTCTCACAGGCCCATCATCACAGGAATAAGGCTGTATTAACAGGACTGTAGTTGAAATGAAGCAGTCATAACAAACACAGAAAAGTATATTTATTTCCACTGCTCTTCTAGGCATGTGGGGAGGCAGAGTAGGAAGAATTGTGAAATGAAGATTATCCAACACCAGACAAAGACCATGCATGAAGTCTGATAAAAGTTGAGTCTGAGCAATGAAATGGCATACCCACCACCCGTAGGAGTAAAAATGCAGATGAACAGCTCAACAAGCAGAAAGGGCAGAGCCAAGCAGAACAACTGTGAGACAACTATACAACATGAAAAAATTAATTGACAAGTATTTGCAGGAAATTGTTTAACACCAGTTCTCTTGACTGTCAGTCTGACATTCATTAACTGCAAAAAAAAGTCTTTAAGAAGCAGCATTTAATTACTCATGGAATGTTTTAATTGCTATTACAAAGCAGTAGTTTTTAATTACAGATCATATGAATACAAATATGATCTGATCATGATCATTAGGATTTACTGTAATGATCTTGCTCACCAACACAGTGTCTTTGTATTTAAAGTAAAATGTCATTAAAAAGCCATGGGAACTTCATCATTAATGTGTGGGTAGTGTAATCTTAATTTCCTCCTGCAGATATTGAGCTGAGACCAATCATGCAAGATTTTCCAGTACGTAAAACAACTGTCACTTTTCATTATAAAGAATATGAAGCAAAAGGAACACTAAAATAACAAGGCTGAAACAACAATTTTCCAGATTTAGAAAATCCCATGCTACACTTTGTCTAGGAGCACTTTTTTCAAGGGCGAAATTTTCCCAGGAATTCTGAAAACAAGGTGTAACATCCCTTTGTTCAGAGTTCAATTCTCGGTCAGCAAATAAGTCAACAATAAACTATTCAACCTACCTCTCACGCAGATGATGGTACAATCTCAAGTGTCTGGCAGATTCTTTTTATTTATTTATTTAAGAAAAAGTGACTGAAGATCAGTGCATTTGCCAGAGGCTAAAGATTTTAGTTCTTGATAATACAGAAAAGGTCAAGTAGATTTAATGGCAAAATGTATAAAAGCAAGAGTAATGCATGACTCAGAAAAGGGAGTTAGAGGGGAAAAAAGAATCTTCAATAATAACTTATGTCAAGAAAGTGCATATTGTGACACCAGCACATATGGATGTGAAGACAGTCAGTTTTCAGAAATGTGAAATGAAGGGCTCAGACCTCCGATATTTTACAAAATCAGGCAAGAAGGAAGGAAAATATCAAGCAAACAGCTTTCTAAAACATAATATGTGTAAATGTAAATGCAACAAAAGTTATATACATTCACTGGAATGTACATGGTATAAACAAAGAGAAAGAATGAGGAGTTCCATAAATATTGAGATTATTCTCTAAAAAACATGGACAGTTGAAAGAAACAAACACTGGATTAAGTCTATTTAGCCCTTAATCTCCTTCAGACTATAATTTCTAACCCAAACTTGAACATTGCTGTTAGGCATCCTTCCTGTTAGGTGCCATCTATGGCTGATACAATGCCCTCTATGTTTGTCTTTCAATCTTGTGACTTCTCTCAGCTTCTGCTTTGGCATTCAATAGTTCACCTTTTGTCTGATCGCTGCCCTTTCTCGGGTTCCAACCTTTGCAGCTCTGCAGACCTATCAGACAAGGAACAAAAGACTCTTTTCTAAATAGATAAGAGAACATAAAAATAGCCATGGGTCAGGTTCCGCTCGCAGTTACGACAGCGGCTGGATTCTGTGAAGTGCTGTCAAGATGAGTCAGGCTTCCTCATCTGCTGGCATGCTGGTGAAAGGAGATGAAATCTCGAAAAGCTTTTCAGCCTTAAAGCTGTAACACAGCTTCAGGTGAGGACAAGAACACCAAA
This sequence comes from Rissa tridactyla, assembly GCF_028500815.1. Taxonomy (NCBI): domain Eukaryota; kingdom Metazoa; phylum Chordata; class Aves; order Charadriiformes; family Laridae; genus Rissa; species Rissa tridactyla. Next base: position 10,171,491 of record NC_071473.1, read on the forward strand.
GCAAAGGACAACTGCACTAGTTCCTCACCCCTTCTGCCCTTATGCTATATCCGCCTACATGAAGCTGCCTCTGCACTGCTGGACCGGTGGAGTTGCATCAACATGAAGGGCTTGGTGCCGGCGTGGCCCAAGAGCTCGTCAGGACTTAACAACCCTGCCCTGCAAGAGTGACTGAACAAAATCACCCAGAAGCATACTGGGATCAAAAAGAGCCACCAGTATTTTTCAGTTCTTTGTCAGTAATGAAAGTCGTCAAAACAAGACTTCTAGGTTTCTCCCTAACAACCCTTGAACTCCAAATCTTACCTCTTCTTTCTGAGTGGCCTAACAAATCAGCATCAACATTTTGCTTTCTTCTTCTCTTACTAGCCTTTCCAGAGTTCTAGTTAAAATAACATTTTCACAATGAGTTTAGCAGTTTAGATCTAAAGGTTTATTAGTCAAACTGCAAGTGACTAAGTATAAATGAAAACATGGATTTGACATTTCTAACAGTTAACTCCCCAGGACACCATTATATTTCCATTGTTGTCAATGTGCTGGAGCAAGCTTCAAGACTGCACTGTGCAAAGCCGAAACAAGGACGGGAGTCCTGGCTTTGCTGAGGGCTCCTAGGGCTTTCCAAATACGCGGGCCCCATGCTGTAGTGCATCTCAGAGACACCCACCGGAGAAACACAGCCTCCATCCACCAGGCTACAGGCCACATGAAGTGAATTTGCAGGCTGTGCTGGTCCGCAGGACACAGACTCCTCCCAGATGTCATGACGGACAGATTTAAGTGGTATTGCAGCCACAACCATCGTGGCCATGACATTGGTATGATGTAGCAGGGGCTAAATCAAGTGGAAGTCACTGGAAAGGCTAACAGTGTCCTAAACCAAAATTAATCAGTAAGCCTGGTATGTCATGGTGCTGCGAAGCCAGCTAATTACAGCAGCAAAGGATTTGCCACATCTAGCAGGCATTTGTTACGGATGCAGACAGATATGGCAGTTTGCAATGTTCAAAGAAATACGGTTTTCTTCCTATTACAGGGAAAATGCTTTGAGATTATGTTCCTCGCACAGTAACACTATCTCAATGTTTATGTAGATCATCTTTAATAAAGTTGTATTAATCAATCTCCTTCCTACATATATGATGGTGGTCTTGGAAAGACAAGAAAGAGGCATTAAAAAATACATGCAGACTGCATATATTATTTAACATAAATATTTTCCTAAGTGTAAAATGAAAAGTTAACCAAGCAATTCAAAGTCAGGATAAAACTACTCCAATCCAAAAACTTTCTGTCCCTCTAAAATCTGGTTTACGTTACCAGAGAAAACAAATAAAAATGGATTCCTTGTTCCTTTCCCAGACATTTCAATCAAACTTTTGACTCCCTGCAAGCCTCTGCCTGTTCTGCTGGTAACGACCTTCAGCCAGGAGACTGGATGTGAAAAAGCACAGAGCGTTTTCCCAATTTTCTGCCTTCTTTTTTAGTTCTCCACCTCCAACACCACAGTCCCAGTCTCTCTTGAATTATCACTCCCTCAAACGGGCTCATACTGACACCAGAGATCTTCCTCCTACTTTTCAAGTACCATTACAGTCCTTATGAAGACACACACAAAATGGAAATATTTATAAAACTGTGAAACTGAAATATGCTTACATATGCTGAAGATCAAAGTAAAAACAGCAGATGCCATTATTATGCATACTTATTATATATTTACTTTTTACATATAATTTACATATTACACATTTCCTGATTATTTTTTTCAGATATCAGACTTCTGTATCAAATAACTTTTTAAACAAAGCTTGGGAAAAACCTGTTTGTCTTCACTGCAACCTTATAAATTTGCAACCTTGCTTATGAAGAATCCAGTTTACAACAAAATAAGCAAAGGAGTGGGTGCAAGGAAAAAAAACCTTTTTTGTCAGGCATTCTCTTTGCTGATCCAGTTAAAGGAAGCTGGAGTTAAAATGTAAAAAAAGTTATTCCTTGTTTTGCAACGGCAACAGATAAAGCTGCTGATGTGGCATTTACCCGGTATTTGAACACGATATCCAAGAATTAGAAGGTTTGTGATTGGAAGCTTTTCATGCCCCAATGAAATTTTAGGTGCTAAGGCGCAGAGAGTCAATTCCTGCTGCTTATTCAGAAAAGGTCAGGGAACAAAGGAAAAAATCATCACGTTTGCTTCATCTCATACATTCACACGATTCACGGTGACTCATGGCTGCTGACGAAGCTTGGGCTCCCAAGGTAGCCTAGGGCTTTTTAGTGTCATTTTTTTAATTTTGAAGTGAGGATAGCTGTAATTATCATGCAGCTGACACTCATCCCACTAAAACTAATATGCATATAAAATAGCGAATAAAACAAATACTTCGGAGCTACATGAGAGTTGGTTACGGGGCCAGCTCTGTGCAGCACAGACCAGCAGCAGCTCTGGGAGGCTACCAGTTCACACTGGTTTTCCATCAGCTCACTTCCAGTCAGAAGGCATTTCCTTCAGGCAGCACCAAACTCCGCTGGACACAGACACAAGTCAATCCAGAATGAGGCCTGAGACATATGAATTTTGTAGCACAGCACTATGTAAGTAAAACAATCATCAAGTAGTACACACCTAACTAAACAGGGCTCACCTACTCTACTGTAAGAATTCAAAAATCAATGATAAAAGACAGGCGAGAGAGTTGTCCAGATCTGTAAGAGAAATAGGAGGCATTTTCCATGGGAAAACTCAGCATAGCTAAAGCAAAATAGGAGGCAGCAAATTTTGCAGATTTTTTTTGCAGATTCAGCAAATTCAAAAGGACAAAACAAAGATGATTTATCTCTCAGTTCTTGCTGCAGTCTGTGGCCAGCTTTCACTAAAATGCAATATGTGTCTAATGCTTATACAGCATCTTTCATCCCAAACACTCCACAACACACATCTCCACTGAAATATTGGACATTTCAGTATTAGCCTAAGCAATAAATAATTTCCACCAAAAAAAACCACCAAAATGTCTTCCTGAACTGGTTTGGAAAGCTGTCGGCAAAAGACTTCCCAGTTAAAACATCCTATATAAATATCTAAACAGGACTCCTCTAACCAACATCCTCTTTCTAGAAAAACTACATGAAATCTCCTTTGGGCTTACAGTTCATTTTACATAAGGGAGACTTCACAACCAACTTGCAAAGTTCATATAAAGAGAAATTAGAATGTGCATCAACATTAAATTTAGAGAACTGATGAGGTCTTTCTGACAGAGTTCTGGCAGCTGACAGTTTGCGTTTCACTGACTTTATAGGTCAAATAATAGACATTGTGATGCCAGACATTTGAGTACACGATCATTAAGCAATACTTTAGCAAATCCAAAAGAGCTTAGAAGCTACCCATATGGTCCACAGCTGATTTTAGCCACCAGTAAAGCAAATGTATATTGCTATAATAAGAAATACAACTGCTGTACTCAGATGACACTATTAATTTAGAAACTACTGAGCAGAGCCAGCAGTCCCTGCTATCCTGATTGTTCTTCTGCAGCAAGGAATGATTTGTCAAGTGAACCACACTGGTTACTCAATGACATGCAAATCAGGACCAAGCAGCTTTTCAATAGCTCATGGCCATCACTGAATTATTGCAGTCCGTACTGTTGCTCAAAGTGATGTGCAGAAATGGAAAACCACACATGCACACAGAGAAGTGGCAGAAGATAGAAACATAAGAAGAAAGAAAAGGAAGGCAGGGAGATCCCATGTTTCTCTGTATATCAGGGCCTTAAGAAGACAAATTCAGACGAGTTTGAAGAGACTATAGCTAATTGACATCAAATAAATGATAACTGTCACACTATATTGGAGATTGTTTAGTTACCTCACTGCCAACATTGCTTGGTCCCAAGGAGCACTGGAGATCAGAGCGCTGCAACTGTCACAGCACACACAGAAAAGTTATGCAGACAACAGATGCGATACAAACACTCACTGGTTTAGCTTAGCAACTGTCGAGAGGGCATCTATCAATATCATCTAACATGTATGTGTTACTACAACCGGGCAGACCAGCCGCTGACACAGCCTGCATGCTTCTGCATACCTGAGCTAAACCTGGAAATTGCTGCCAATGGTCATTCTCAACCGCTATTTGCTTCACAGTCAGTCCTTCATTAGCTCAAGCAACTCGCATGCCAAGGTTCCTCACTGCCTTTGTGTTTTATCTAGCTAGCAAGCACTGCCAGCCACCTGCCCGAACCTGCTGGCCACCTCCTCGGCCATGGCAGGAGCCCACCCATGTGCCTCACAGCAAAACTGCCTGCGCATTTCTGTAGTTCCACCTTTCCGAAGTACAGCAGAAAAGATGCAATGTTGTATTTCTCATATGTAAACGACAGGAAACGCACATTATTTTCCCCACGTGGTTAGGACAGGTTAAATAGAAAATAGTATCAAAATGAGGTATTTTCCAGGAATTATTTACACACCCGATCAAGATCTTCACCTGATAACCTCCTAGTAGCTATTACAACAGCCATATGGACAGGAACACATTAACTTCTCCATTCCTGTCTCCAACCACAACCCCCCTTCAGTTGTCTCACAAGCTCTTTGGGGCAGGAACTGCCTCCCACACGGTGCACGTCCCTCCCATGCAGGACAGATCTGAGCAGAGGTTCCTGACGACATGCCAGATCATTGCTGACAGGTGGACACTGACTCTAGAAACTTCCTTTTTTGAAGAAGTATCTCTTTGTAGTTGGTCTTAAGTTTCCCACAGAAAATTCCATAGGTTTGCAGAGCCTCATACTGAATGGCCTGGCCTTACAAGCCAGTGAAGCTCCTGGCATGGACTAGCATAGGAAAATGCAGCTGTTTGCCATCCTGGAGAACCCAACTGCATGGCAATACACAGTGAGATTGAGTCAGTCGGGAAGTTTTTTTTCTTTTAGAAATGATGGGAATCTGAATCATTTAAAATGTGTAGTCTGCTATGCAAGAAGAATAACACAAATTGAGAAATAATGGAGACAAGCTGTAAAATGGTATGTACGCATGGTTCTGAATTACTGTTGCCATTTGAAGGAGCACAAGGGCTCACTTAGAGCTAATGAATGACAGTGGGATTTTTTTGCAGGTCCTGGGTTTTTAACAAAGCAGCTATTACAAGAATGTTTTTTAACTCCACACAGGGACTTCTTCCATGTGAAGAAGCATTCTATAAAAGAATGAATCAAATCAGGGACTCAAGTAGGTCTCATACATATAGAAGTTTTAAACAAGTAGTCTATGAGATATGTACCTCCTAAACCCTCTCTATCTTATTTACTCACATAAATATATACGCAAAGGATGATGGTCACAACTATGAAGTGACCTGCAAAACCAGGGAGGAGAGAGATGTATCACAGCACTACAAATTATCCCTTAAGCAGGAGGAATGTGGGAAAATCTGGAGGAGAAATGATTGCTCATGTGCTATTTCTCCTGGTTAGTATGGTTGACTAATCAAAAGTATACTCATGTGCTACTGTTTCTCTTAACTGTCTCTACAGAGCAATAGCCAAAAAGCCAGCTCTTTCTGAGGTGCCAGCAGAGGAGCCCAGCAGCCAGACACCACCCAGTGGCTCAGCACTGGCACATTTCCATGGGCTCTGCCTGTCTTCTAGGTCCTGAGCAAATCTATAGCTTATACACAAGCTATAAAGATTAAACTCTTATATGATTTCTCAGCATCTAATTTAATAGCTTTTTCAAACAATACGATAAACAGGAAATAGATTTAATATTTTTAAAAAAACTCACTATGATTACCAGGAAGACATTGATAAAATTAAATAAATAATAATAAAAAAATGTTTTCTCCAGCCTTATTGTATGTGAAATAGAGATCACCAGGAAAATTAAGATCCCTTTATTTTTTTTTCTAAAGCTCTAGGAGTTTCTGTATTTGCCTTTCAGCCTTACTAGAAGGCCAGAAAACACACTATGAAGTGATATATCCAAAGGATAATATGCTGAGTAATGACAGGTTTATACCCCTAGTTAAAGACCTTAACTTTTATACTGAAACCATGCAGGCTATAAAATATTAACTCACTGCTGTATCCTCCAATTAACCAGTCTGCCAATTTTACCTCTCCTCTTCTTTCTCATTTGTTTCAAAATACTCTTTGTAGTTGATACTTTGAGCAGAGACAGACCTGACACTGTCTGTCACCTGAGACAGAGGCAGAACTGTAACCACCATGATGTGATAGCAAAGAAGGTGAGAGGGCAATTAGGATTTTATGATTTTAAGATCTGGTATGTCATTAAGTGGCTGAAGTACAAACATGGAACAGATCAATGCAAATATTTTCAGAGTTAAAAGAAATATCTCCTAGTACTAGTGGCAACCCAGAGACTAAAAAGGTTTCCTTTGCTACAGTATACTTTCTGATTGAACTAAAAAAAAAAAAAAAAAAAAAGAAAGAAAAAAAGAAAATGTTCACTGCTTTTTTTTTTTTTTTGGAGCACAGAAAAGGAGTTCTTCCACAGATCTACCTTGGTGATTTTGCTCAGAGTCCTACATTTGCTGAAAGAATAACGTGACTGTCACACAGCTGCTGAAAGAGTGCCCTGTCTGCAGCTGCAGCCCCACGGCAGTAGCCGCATGGTGGAATCGTTATCCCCCCCGCGTAGCCTTGCAAAGCGGTCCCTGAACAAGCCCTGGACGTCTCGGGACGCTCTCCAGACAAAAAGGGCCTGTGCGGGAGCACAGAGGTGCTTTCAGCGCCTGGCCATGGCTCGCGGAGGGCCAAGCCTGGCTGTGGGAAGCGGCCAGCTCTGCCGCCCCGGCTCAGCCCAGCACCTCGGCACAGATGGCGCGTTGTTGAGACGGGAAGGAGCCCTAAACGCCAGGCCAGCTCGAGGAGCCAGGGCCGGCCTCAGAACCACCCGGTTCGTAACCATCCCCCATAACCCCAGGAAAACAACCTTGCCATGAACCATTTCAGGGTAATTCTCCATTTAATTCTCTAAAAAGCAGCTTGTTAGCTGCTTCCCACAGAAGCCTTTGACTTCCCTTGATTGCTCCTGCAACAAGTCAGAAATTCACACAATACTCAGCAGTTATGTTTAAAAACTAAAAAATAAACAAAAAACAAAACCACCCAAAACCAGGAAAAAAAGAAAAAAAAAAAAAGAAAAAACCAAACAAAGCCTCCCCTGTCAGGGCAGAACTTCACAGATGCTCTACTGCTCAGTAAAGTATTGAGTTTAAACCAGAAAAACACTGGAATGGAGTCAATTGATTTCCATTTATTTCATTCAATTGTTTTCTAGCAACAATGGTGACAGAAAGTGAAGAAAGTAAAAATTTTCCTAGTCCTGCTGAGTAGCCTTCACATGGCAATGACGCTAAGACCCTCAGGGACCTCGGTCACTTTAGATGACATGCTTCTTTCAATCGTACACCAAACTTTTTAGGGTCCTTCATGAAACAAAGCACTATAGAGCACTTTGCCAGCAAGAACCCCACAGACATTCCTACCATTTAAGGCCAAATTATATTTATTTGGGAAGACTCGTGCATTTCAGAGCTGCAGGAGCTCTCTGTACTGGAAGGGGTGGGGTACACCCTGGCTGGGAAAGGACCTAGCTCTGGGGCTGATGAAATCATCTTTTCCACACCCTCAGCTCATGGCAGCCCACAACTAAACAACAAGCAAAGTGATGCCTGTTTAAACGGAAAAGAGAGTATTACCTTTTTAACCAGCTCCATAGAAAGCCCCACAGCAAGATGTGCACGTGTGAGATTCAAAATAAATGTACTCTGATTCTAATGCAGTTTTACCTCTAAAGAGAAATAGCTGGTTGATATAGTCAGCACAGCCTCAACTTAATAGTCTAATGGAAGCAGCTCTCTGGAGTCCCTAAGGATTACTGGAGACAAATTATAATGAGCACATCAGTGGCATAATTGCACTGCAACCAAAGAAGCAAAGAACAGAAAGTTTCATGTTCTTTGTTGCTAACTGAAAATCTTAAAATAACAGTTGCAAAAAGTTTAGGCGGCCAATTACTGCATATCACTTGTTTCTAGATGCAAGATTAGGCAATGAGAATTTCCTCACACAGCTGCCAAGGCTGCTAGAGCTGCTGCGAGGATGGTACCTCCTCCCCTTGGCCCAAAAACAGATTATCCGCTGCTGAAAGAGGCAGGAGGACCTCTGCAGCATTTATGCAATCAGTGCTTGCATGGAAGTTAGTTATTTAAATTCATGTTCAGAAAGGCATTTTCTTTAATAATGGCCACACGACAGGATTATGCAAGTGCAATGACATCACAGGTGATTCTACCCAAACATAAAGCAGGTTTTACAGTCCTGCTGTTTAGATGTACTGCTGGTGAGCCTGAGAGATTAGAATTACTTAACTTTATGTATACCATAAGTAGTATCAGTCCACCCCTCCAAGGTATTTCCAAGGTGCTTTTCGGGGGGGTCAGACAAACGCCAGAGAGTACTTACTGGCAGAAGGTACATGTGGCAACACTTGCCTCCCACTGCCCTAAATCTGCGCAATTCCCTCAAACCCACATGAGCACAGGCCACTCCTGCCCGCAACAAACCTGCTGGCCGGCCTCTTCATCGCATTTCTTTTGGGCAAATTCGGCTTCAGTTTCTAGCAATGTTCTATAGAATATGAATATACAGAATCAACATACATTAACAATGAGAGCATTTATGCTTATCATATAATGTATTATGTCTGATATGTTAAGTATTTATAAAAGCTAATGATCCCTTAACTGCGTGATGGTACTCTGCTGTTCTCTATTCATTCTGATCAGAAATTTCAAGGGTTTATTCATGAAAAAAATTCTGTAGCGTGCCGAACTGAAAGCCATGAGAGTTAAAAATCTTTCCTTTTTAGAAGGAATAATTACTATTTCTATCAGGAGAAAGTGTTTTGGCTTATCTCTGAGGTGAAAGGACTTACGTAAAAATCTGATGCTACTGTGTTTTCTGTACCTTCAAATTCTCTGCCCATTTTCAGCTCCTCCCAGTGCTGCAAGCAGTATTGGGTTTACTAACTGCCCCAAACTTTTTTGCTGTTTTCAAGACATTTCCTGAAATATGAAGTTAAGGAAATGTTGCAATCATTTCAGCTGACAGCAAAATCAGTGATTTTTGGCAGTGGAGGAAGGCAACATAATAATTAATACAACTCCCTCTGCTTTTGTGCAGAGAACTTCACACATTTAGCATGTAGTCTGCTAAGTCTGTATTTTCTTTCATGGGAAATCAAAACGGCATGAACATACTGTGTCAGAAGCAGTAAAATAAAACAAGTCGGTTCCATTTACCATGATTACAGAGCTGATAGGAAGATATCCTGACTCCACAATGCCCATCAGTCACTGGTTCCTAAATACTGTCAGAAATCACATCCAGAAAACCCAGCTGCTGCAGCAGGTCACACATTTACTGCCATCTCAGAATTCATCTATTCCATCTGGTTTTGACTGTGAAAGCTCTAAAACCAGCCCAGCTTATTTACACTCATTTAAAGAAATCTTCACAGGGCTACACCTCAGCAGAAATATAAATGGTCAGCCAATTAACACCTAGTTCAGCCTCCTCCTGTGACTGATGGAAAGCAATAACTGCTTCTTGCAGACAAACCAGACTTAATTCTCCAACCTTTTCCATCTTATATTGATTCAACTCTTCTGATTTCAATACTTTAACCAGCCTATATTATTTAATATCTCCTTGCAGTATAAATCAGTGTCCTTTCGCAGCCTACATTCTACAGGACCTAGCAGCATTCTGGCTCATTACCAGGGTTCTTGCACTCTCTGTGAAAAACAACAACAGCAGATGTCTGTTGGTAGCTGGACTGTGGTAGCAGTGAAGTTCAACTGGATAACTGGATGGGCTGCTTGCTGGAGAAATGGTCCTCTGTACAACAGCAGTGGTTGCACATGTTGGAGCTTATCATCTTCAGACTGAAAACGAGCCAGTATCATAAAAGCCAAGCATAGGTCTTCCTAAATAGGCTGAGGTTTTGCACCACCGTGAAAAGAAAATACAAGAAACCTTGGATGATAAAATGGTATGGGAAGACTGTGTCACCACTGTGCAGTATTTAGCTTTCAGTCTTTCCCAGGTATAGACCTACTTCAACTGATCAATTTTAATATTGTTACCGCAAAGCCAATAGTGAAATTGGCAGTAAATTGGATCTATCAATTGCTGCTTTTGATAGAGCAAATGTGGTTACACGTTTTTAAGGTAACTGAGATTACATATGGTTATTTCCTCTTTCTATTTTTAATCAGGTCTATAAACTGGAAGATTATAGATAAACCAATGAGAAATAAAGGCATCTTTCTTCTCTCCTTCCATATGTATATTATAGGCAGAAAGAATAAGGGTGTAGTATAAAGTCAAATCTGTTTAATCAGTGTTTTGGTCAGATTTCAGTAATATCCAGCTTTGCAACATTAAGCACTTGCACAGTGACTTCCACAACCACAGAAGATTTGTTTTAGTGCACAGGTAGCTTTTGTCTTTCATGCAATGTATCTTCAAATGAAATAATAAATACATTTAGATTTTAGTTGAGTTTATTTCACATTGGACAAGTGCACAAGCCTGATTTTTTAGTGGTTTAACTGAACTGGATTTCTGCTGTAAACCTGGATGAACTTCTCTGCAATGCTATTCAAACAAGGCGTCAGACACTGGCTCGGAGATATTAATCCTTATAAAAATTAGGGAGAACTCTTCAGGTAACTAAAACCATTGAACAAAAAATTGCACAATTTACAAGAATTTATCATTTTTTACATTTGTAAACTAGATGTAAGCTCACTTCTGTTCTTTCATTAACTCACCCACAATTACACTTGCTTTTCTGGAAGTTTAGTTGGATTGCTTTTTTGGGGGCATTTTTGTCCAAAGCACTGGGTTTAGACTCAGGAAATCTGTTTTTTATGCAACAAAACCTGAATTCTCTAATCTCCTAGTGAGGGTAAGATCACCTTATATCATATAGCTTAAGCAAGAATAAACTCTTCAAGTCCCTGAGCCTTCCTGGGTGTATACCCAGATGAAGCATTTCCCAGGTCTGTGGGACACCTGTACTCTGACATACAAAACCTGAACTTACGCTGCCAATTCTGCTGGTGACACTTGAGCATAGTGGCTCTGACAGATGTCATCAAAAGACATAAGAAGTTGTATCAATTATTTTACAAAAACATAGCACCAGCCAAACCACTCACATTTCCACAGTCTGTGACTACAGCCATTACTATAGCAATTATGTTTCTCTGGAAGTGCTCATTTTACACTCACAAACGCTCACTTTAAACCACAAGACCTACCTTAAGCCCACGTTTTACTAAGCGTATTATTCCTACTTTTGCCACATGCAATCATACTTAAAGCCAAGTTTACAAAGGTATTTAGGGACTTAAAGATAAGAACTGGTACTTAGCAGGTACCTCAACACCATGAAAGCAGGCATGAGAGTTGTACTTCTATTTCACAAAGCAGTTTTCCTGTATCTTTACACGTTTAAATGTCATAATCTGTTCTGAAACAGATCTAACATACATGCTTATGCAGAAATGTTCCTTGCAAAGCGGAATTCCCCACTATAAACGCACCACAGCAGAACACCTTTGAGCCTCAGAATGAAACTCAGATAAACACATATTAAAACTTTTCTCTTTGGGGAACATTCTGCAATTGTTCATATTTGACAATGCACCTGCTTTGCATGGAGGTAAGAATGACCCTCTCCTAAAAACTGGACTGGCACTAACCTTAGTGACAGCAAAGATTATTTTGAAGCTTGTATTAGGGCTTCACAGAGGATGGAGTCTGCAAGATCCCCAAAGGCTTCTCTGCAACAGAGGTTGTTATTCTGGTGTTTTCCCCCAAAACTGGGCAATAACGCTGTCCCAGGAGTATGGTTATAAACCAACTTCACAACACAATCTGCACTTCATGGTAGCTGCTTTATCATTTTCCAGTCAACACTAGTTGGCTTCTAATTGATTTTATATTGTGTCCCTTACCAGAAGTAAGAATATTGTGTTTACTAGGGCAGCACAAAGAGGGCAGGCCTATTCTTACTGCTGTATTTAATGCTGCTGCTAATCATGGAGATTAGACTGAAACAATTACAACAGCTAATTAAAGAACAATGCGGGTTTTGGCATCTTTTCTCAGAGAGCACTACTGGGAATTCCTAACTCAGGCAAAGCAGGGATAATTAAAAATCGAGCTCCGGTTTCCCTGCACTGGCAGCTGGATCACGCTGATTAAACTGCAAATAAAACACACGAAACCAACACTTTGTAGTGTATCCAATTTCACTTAAAAGGGCCTTTAAAACTGAATTATAAACAGAGAAACAGTACACAGCAAATTATTTAGCTGAAGCGGGATATACAGTGTTCACACTGCAGTTGCTTCACAGCTTACTATCTTATGCATAGAGCGTGGGACAGTCGTTACTGGAGCCACTCAAATCATTAATGTCCCTTCCAAAAGTATCGTTCTTCAAGATGTCATGCAAACACTAGAAGCAACTGAGCTCAGGTTTAAACACTGGCATAAAAATTTGGAAGTCCCTCATGGAAAACACAGGATTGCACCTTTAGTAATGACACCTCAGGTCATTACCAAAGAGTAAGACGGGGCTCAAACCCCTTTCAGCCAGACTCTGGAAAGCCCAAGACGTGGCACAAATAGCAGCTATTTTATGACAGCTAGATGTTCAAGATAAATTTCCAGCTGCCCAGTTAGGGCAAAAACATAAGTATAATCAAGCCTTGTCTGGGATTATTTGGTACTCTGTCCGCTATAAGGCATCAGGTACAGAAGAGCAATCGGTGCATCCCTTTCTCATGCTTACACCACGGCATCACCTACGGTAAAGTGCAGTTATCCAGACAGACAGCTTTACTTTATAATGATGATGATAAAAATAATAATGTTTACTCTTGGCTAGCACTTGCCTATATACTTCTGAGTCACACAAGAACAGTAAGAAAACAAACAAACCCAAAGAATAAAACATGAAGGGTGATGTAGAAATACCAAATTACTTGCCTTAAGCTTGTTTTGTTGTTTAGAAATCTGCCTGAAGATTGTTACTGTGCTCTCTGGACAAGTACTTTATGCTTTGTTAAATAACAAGGGGATCCTGCTAAAATTTTGAAACTAATGCCACGAAATATTGTATTTATGTAGCTTTGTGGAGAAACATCAGTATTAATTCATTTTCACGGATCCCATTAACTGGACATACCTCGTATAAAGTTGATACTGGTACAACACACCTATGCTAAGACTGTAAACCAGAAAGAGCACCACATTCCTTCTGAAGCAAAACTATTTTTAGCATTATGTATTAAGTAATATATTTAGTAAACAACAACATATAATAACAAAAAGCAGGGAGACTGTGCTCAGCACCAGTGATACTTACGTTAAAGGAAAGTGCTTAAGAAACAGCACTGTTGACAAAGGCAGGCATATAACAAAGGGAAAGTTTTCTAAGATGAGGCCTTTTCAAGTTTTTGTAAACATTTGAAAGTTTGGGCTACAGGGCAGAAAATCTACTAGGAAAAATTATTAGAAAGACCAAAGAAAGGGTAAATACACGTGCCTTCTACCTACATAGGATCTTACAGATTACACAGCAGTTCTGCTTTAGACACATGTCATGGGAACAGTTTGGAAGGCTGGCTCAAAGTTAATTAGAAGAAAAGTAAAATTATAATAAAGGTCCTTGTGGAAAAAGCCCAGTTAGCACAGTCGTACCTGGGAGGAAATGCTCAAGTGCTCAAGAAACAACCAGCCTGGGCACATAAGTGCTACAAACATTGTGTTGGCTTTTGTTATGAAAATACCACCACAGTGACAGGTGGGGAGCATCTCCTGAGAACGCTCCTTTGCCCTCTGCCACCAGGAGACATGCCCTGGACAGTGCAGCTACATTGCCTACCAGTACAGCTCTCTGTTGTCCAAGTGCCAATTCTTTTTACAGAGGTAGACAGGTACACATGTGAAAAATCACCAACCTACCTCAGGTCAGCATATGGATGTGGTGAAGTTTTCAAAGCTCACAGAGGGTTTTGAGACTCTAAACTCTAGAGACCTTAGAGACTTGACTGAGGGTTCACCATCTACTTTGCCCAGAGTCATTCCAAACTGTCACCTTTTATTCTCTTCACTGTCAGAGCTAGAGTCACTCTTTGCATTTAGCTCCGTTTCTTTAATTGCATTTACCTGAGACAAACTTCAATAATTATTTTAGCACCCTGGTCTGCCTAGAAATCAACAGCAGCAATCAGTAAAAGAAGCAGACATGGCTATTACGAAGGGCTGCAAGGAGAAGTGGCTGTCAAATAACAGTAACAAGAGACAAGAACCAAAAAGCCTAATAAACAAACTTAGTGACCTGGCTGGTGACTCACAGTGTGATCTTGAAGAAGATACTGCAGAAGTATCTCCACAAGAAACTGGAGAAGTTTCTTCTCCACCTGATCAAGTGTGGAAGTGTGGATCATCACTATGATGATTCCTTTTTGTCCACTTTCTTACTTAGATGCACACATGCTTTATGACACGAACATGAGTATTCTTTAAGCTATTTGTTGTTTCCTGTTACCCTTGTTAGTCTCTGGTAACACATAACAGAAGTTTAAACTAAAGAAGTAGCTTTCATATTTTGCTCTGAAATTACAAGTTTGTTCTCAATTGCTGAGATCGTATCTCATGCTTAAATGAAATTTTGGCAAAAAAAAAGCAAAGCACTTCACAGCTATCCTTCTACTTGTAGTACCATCAAGTCTTTATATACCTCTGTAAAAGCAAGCTATGCAAATTTTCCTAAAAATAATGATGTTAGTGGAATTGTTCTTTCCAGGCTACATTCCAAAACCAATTTTAAACTTAAAAGTGGGATAGCTGGCAAAAATACTTCAGTTTTTACTTAATAATAAACACTTGAAAGGATCACAACATTTTATAAGGTCATATATAACACCAGTTATGGCACTATGGTAATGTATTATTCAGCTCCAGCAAAGAAGATAAATCCTTGTAATGTACATGGTTAAAATATGGTTTAATTCTTATTATCCTTTGGCTTTGACTCAAAGTTCCTGCTGAGCATTATAATGTTCAGATGATGCATGTTCCCTGAGACTCTTTAATTAAACCTGTAATGTAAGACTTTGCCTCTGGCCATTGGTCACACTACCTGGCACTTGTGTTTACAGAGATACCACCTACCACTTCTCTTCTACTGCCCAGCCTCTGAGCCACAGCTCCGACCCTCAGTGAAATATGTGCTATTGATATTTCTCAGGCTGAGGAAGACTGGTCCTTTGGGCAGACATTCAATCTTTGCTATTGCACGGTTGAGTTTTATGGCAAAAACATGACAACTAGGACACTGAGAAAATTAAATTCCTGATAGAACCTTTCTTTTTTTCCCAACGAATTTCTGCGGCGTACATGGATGCTGAAGACCAGGAGCGTGCAGCACACATGCTACATCTCTCCCTCTAGAGGATGCATTTCCACTATGCTCCAAAGGCTGGTAAAGAAAAGACCTCTCTGAAATTTGTATAACCTGGTGACTACCAGTATTTGCACAGCTTCCTGATGCACAGCAGGTCAACACGGAGAATGCCTGAACCCCTACAACTTCTCTGGTACATGTGGATAACTGTCCTGGTTTGAGCACTATCTTTAAGACGTATTTCTGCTCACTTTTTATGAAAAAAAAAATCAAAAGATCTGTTTTTGTTTTGAAGTGAAGTGAAAAACCACTTCAAATCTCTAAAACTCGTAACTGCTAAGAAAAGGTTTTCCTACTTAGCTCTACAGGTATCTCATTCAAAGGCAACAAGAGCCGGATGCCTTTAAGCACTCTGGCAAACACCCTTCAGCATTTTCAGGATTTTCACTCTACATCTTTGCACAGTATTTGCACTCCTGTGATTGTGACCAGCCTAATGGATCCTTCTTCCATACTGGATGCTGAAGCAAGCATTTTAAATGCAGCTGTTCACATGTGTTGCCTTAAAGTGCATGCATCTGAAATTCACTCCTTTTCAGCATTACTGCCAATAAATAATTAAAAAGCCTATTAAGACAGCAAAAGCCAATTCACTGAAATTATAAGCAAGTGTTTTTGCATCAAGGGCCAGACTCAGAGAAACACTTAAACAACATCTTCAATTCAAAGCATGTGAGCGTTCACATTGATGCAACTGCCTAACTTGCAATTCTTGTTGTTTTACTGAGTAAGGGCTATTACCCACTCTGTAAATTATTTTCCCTTGTGGAAACATACAGTTATTCAAAAACTCAAACTATCTAGTGAAAATAATAGTTTCATAACTAGAAAGATAAGCTACAAGTCTCATTTCAGCCTAATCCTGTAATTTTGAATCTGAATCGAAAAACACTGCATTTTCCAAGCAAATAGCACTGACAGAATTTAGCCCCCACTATATTGTTTCAGACTTCAAAATACTTAGTTATTCAGATACATGCAATATCACAGAGACAGACAATACTGGAAATAAGGACATCAAGAAAGCGTTCTACTCCAGACAGCCCATTTACCTATAGGGAACAAAATACACTGCCACAGAGGGAAGACAGGCATTAAGCAAAAGAAATTTCAGTTTGAAAACATTCTGGTAATGGAAAACATGAAACTAAAAGTTAAAACCTAAATAAGAACATGAAACCTAAGAGAAAAAGCATATGTTGTCAGAGCCACAATAGTTATGTCAGGAGGTGACAAGGGAGGGCAGGAAGGACTGTAGAGGGACACAGACACTTAAAGAAATAACAAACATTCTTTTGTGAAAAAGAACATCTCTGCCAGATAGCAAACCTCTGTCTTGGCCAAGTGGCGAACCCTGTTGACCCTCTACAGCTTGAATTTCCCAGGATGACCTTCCACAGCTTGCTAATGCTGTATTTACGTGACTGGTAAGATCTTGGGTGGGTGGGTAAGGTTTGATGATCCCAATAAAAACTAAAAACTGTCATCAGGAACACCCCAGGTCCTTGACCCCTTCTTTGCAATGCCTGCTCTCCCACTGGGGAGCCTCACACTCATGCTCCCTCACTTGGAACAACTTCAGCACAGCAAATGGATGACATTTTCCAAATGATCCCAATATTTATTGTTGGAGTTTGCTGTTGCACCGAGCAACACAGCTGGGAATGAGGCAACACACAGGCTCAGCTGGCTGTTTCAGGAGCATCTTCAAGGAAATCATGCTTTTAAAAATACACAGCCTAATCCTGGAGTTGAAGAGATTAGCTCAAAATGTAGGACTGTCTACCGTGGAAAGTCATTCAAGCTAAAACAGAGCAAGAATTCACCTTGAACCAACAATTCTTGATTAACTTCCTCCACTGGCAGGCTTAGTGTAAAATAGGCGCTATGCCAAAGTCTCCCAGTTCACTCTGGAGTAAATCTAATTTGAAATAGCACGCTCGTATTTTAATGGCATGGCCTGCAAAGTGAATTTTCAGGTAACGGTCAAAAGTGGCATAGACACATGGATCATTCATCATACTGGCCCTCTGGGTAAAAATAAAACAAAACAGGTCTTTACTAACTTCGTTCACTGCATGGTAAAGAAACAGCTTCCAAATCAGTGTGTGTATCGTGGTGTATGTTGTACAGGGAAAAACTATTGCATCTAAGCTGGAACCAGAATGTACCAAAAATATCAATGGTAGGTACAAGACAAAACAGTGGGAAACTTATAGTAAAAATATTTTTATATATAGTACATACCAGACACAATCTGTACATGTCTGTAACATGAAGAAGGTCTGCGCACCCCTGGATTCACAGGCATCGCACAGGCTCTACTAACTCCACAGGAGTTACTCAGCATTCTGCTGTCACTCGAAATGACCTACAGGTAATGGACACGACCTGGACTTCCACCGTCTGGTGTCACAAGAAACAGCTACACACTAGAAACCCCTGCTTTCCATGGAGCCATCCGCTTAGTCAAATACATAGGGTACTCTTACACATCTCCTGTAGAAGAGCTCCTCATGGTCACTACTGCAGAGTATGACCCTGAACAAAAGTTTCATTTAAGTTTTAGTTTCTTTGAAGCTTTCCAAGCCCATCAGGTGAGCTTCAGCTATGCTGGGATTCGCAGCGCTCCCACAAGAAGCCTGGAGGAGCTCTGCCCATCAAACACCCACCTGCCAATAACCTTTCAAATAAACCCCAACATGCTGAACTAAATAATTTCCTTATGAATGGCCAAGTTATACGTGTGCTAAATCTTCCACACAAATGACCAAATCACTGACAGTAACAGCACCTGCATATTGCCAGCACTTTCTGGCCCAGGCCTTACGACCGGGAGAGTAAACCACCACCAGCCACACCTTATGCTTGGGAGAAAGGGACTCCTGCACAGGGTGACACAAGAAATATGGAGCAGAGACCTGGGTGTGACTTAGGCTCCACATCAAAATTTAAAAATAAGACAAAAAGCATCAACAGTTTTATATCTCTATGTCAGTTTTGAAAGGTTGGTCTATGAAGAATACAAAGCTATTTGACTGGAGAAAAAATGATGAATGAGAAAAGTATGTCAGTCATCAATTTCATGTTTAATATAAAAAGGCAATACCTCCATTTACGCTACATTTCTGTGTTTTCACCAGTAAAGGAATAGGCAGCAGGCACGGAGAAAATTTACCATGATCTGGCACTTACTGATAAAGCTTCATTGATTTCTTATTTAAATTGCCTTTTGTTTTTTTACCTTTTTTTTTAAACTATTAGTCAAGACTAATCTTTTTACCTGTGTAAGACACTTTTATCACGATGCTTGGTGGTTGGACAAAGTGCCAAAAAAAGTCCAATGCTGAGCTGCCAGAAAGGCACTCTAGAAGGATCAAACATTGCATGTTTCCTGCCTATTAAGAAACTAAACGCTGTTGAACACCACAACCAAATTAGCATCCAGATAATTTGCAAATAATGAACTTAGTGTCATTTTACAGGCACTAAATTCTTGCTCTTCTAATATCATGAGTTTATTATCAGGGTTTATAAAAATATTTTGTTTGCTGTATGTAAACTTAAACATTAGAAGACAGACACGTTACAAGCAATTACAAATATTAGGTAACATTTACTACCTGGGATAAACAACAATTAAATGCCAAAAGACACAGGAATAAAGAAATAATAATAAAAATTCTTTCTGGTTCCTGTGAAATCATGGAATAGTATGTGTAATAAATTATATTACACATAAACAGCAAGAAGAAAACTATTTCAGGACTACAATTGTTTTAAAGCTGAATCTCCAAGCAGAGCCAGGAGCTTATCAAACCTGATTGTAGCACGAACCTTCTTGGAAGTTCCTCTTCAAGCTTGGCTTTGCTGTAATGCATACAAATTATTAATCCATTATGAATGTCAGCTCCTGGCATTTGCTACCTAACAGAAGCCAGCACCACAGGCTCCTCAACTGCTATTTTCATCTTGATTTGAAACTTAAAACTGCAGATTTTTTTTCTCCAGTTTAGCAGCACATAGAAAATAGAGAAACAGCCCTGCAACAAGCAGCAGGGAACTGACCCTTCCCACGAGGGACAGCACAGCTGGCACCCTCCAAAGTCCCATCGCCCCACCTGGGTGGCACAGGGCAGTGTGGCCAGGACACCCCGGGATGCCGGCACAGAGGGGTTGAGCCCTCCCAGCATAAGGAGAGGGTCCGCCTGGGGCTCCCACATCTTGGGCAAAGCACTCCCTATGGGGGAAAATCCCACAACTTTCACAGAAAGAAGCAAGCCTTAGCAGGGTGTTGTCTTCGGTTTTGTTTTTCTCTGAGAACGGATGTAAACAATGCTTTGGGGTGACGGGCTGCAAATGCCAAACAGCCAGAGAGGGCACATTACGGCTCTGCCCAAAGGCTGCGGTGGTGCGAGATTCAGAAATCTCACATTCTCAGTATTTTCACTGCATGACAGATTTTGCTAATCCTGTTCTGAGGCTGTCAGCTCTCTACACGCACACAATACACGGAGCTTAGGCAATAACACAGGGTCTGGCTTTAGCTTTGAAAGGCAAGCCTCAAATTCAGATGCTCTGCTGATTACTGGATGCAGACTCCAAAAGCTCATACTCTTCAGATAACCTTATCTAACGCAGAGCTGCTGTGGCTGGATGCAGTCAAAACATACCTCGTAGAGGAGTGCAGGGCTGCCTATGTGACTGGACCCAATGCTTCAAGGGCAGGGCCAGCCCTGTCGTCATGGCTGGGATGCCACAAAGAAGTGCTGAAGGGGAAGGAGAGCAGCTGGTGCACATGCGACATGTCATTTCCACAGCCAAAATGCCCCTGAACCACACAGTTCCCACCAGTATTAACAAGGGTCCAGACCAGCAAGTCACAATTTTGGCTTCTTTTTCCTGAAGAACAAATATAGGCAACATTTCAAGTAATTGAAGATTATTAGCTTACTTCGTAATTTCCCACGCAAAAGTGTTTTCAGACAAATTCCATCACTTCCGCGGATGTCCAGCTAGCACCCTTGAGAGTCACAACCAAGCAATTGTCACTCACTAGCCCACTGCCTCAGCATCGTCATTAACTGCAACAATAAACATTGTTGTAAGTCAAGACAATAAAACATTTGCATCTTTTTCTTTTAAATCTTGCTTTGGCTTCAGCACTGCAATCTATCTAGTCACAGTCATTTTCCCAATCAGAACACAAAACACAGGAGTATGTAATACAGATGTCAGCTTCATGTCTCCACTGGATTTACCAGCTACTAATATACGTTTATCACCAGCCTATGGCCGAGTTAATTCCTCTTCTAACGATACCAGTGAACTCTGACAATGAGGCAAAACTACAGGCACTGAAAAGCTACATCAACAAGTCTGTAAAACAAGGCACTCGTAAGAGAAGGAAGGTTATTGTGAAAAATTGCACATGTGATTTGTGCAGCAGCCCAGGTATGGGAGCAAAAGAACCTTCCGCGTAATTCGTCCTACTTCTGTAAATCAAAAACAACAGTCTTAGGAGCAGGTTCTCCTTGTACTGTGGTCTCCAGTACTTGAAGGACTAGGTAGTTACAAACACAGAAAAAATTGTCAGGGTGTTACATGAAAGCGGATGTAGCCACTTCGAAGTTGCCCTGGCTACAAAATTATCGTAACTAGATCTGGAAAATGCTGCATGCAAAACACAGCTCTGCATGTCTATATTTACCCAATTATTATCTGATTGTTTTTGAGAAATTATTTGTGCATTTTTATTTTCTGTGCTATGCTTCACAGCCAAAAAACAGGATTATCACCTTAGACGTTTTTATTACAGAAGAGCTATTTATGCCATTGAGGTCTAATCCCAGCGTAACCAGAGGAAGAGAAAATTGCAGGGGCAGGGGGGAACAGAAAAACCCAACGACCCAGCATCACAAAAGCCTTTTCAGACGCATTTACCTGTGGCTGTTACAGAAAATGAAATAAAACAGAAACAGACCCCACATTTCAGTATCACTTCAAACCAATCCCAAAGCAAAATGCATCCCAGATGTCTCCCAAGAAATGCTGTACAGAGAACACTGCACAAGTGGTAACATCAGACCCCAGTCACCTGCATGTAGCTGCTGCACTGTCTTCCACAGCTACATACCAGTCACGCTACCAACTTGACCTGCGGTTTACTCCCTGCCCACATTAATACAGTAGGTCACTTTCTCAGCCAGGATAAACCAACACTGCTCCACTTCAGTCAGGAGAGGCACAGTGAACTCCTCACCAAAGGATCCAAGTCCACTGTATGTAAGGGTTCCAAATATATTTTAAACTACCGCAATGGAAATTTGGTTTTAGGTAAGAAATGAAGGCATGATATGCAGTGGGCCTTCAAGGAAAAGTCTCCCTGAAGTCAGCAGCACTTCAGTAGGTGCTTGTAGTTATGTTAATGTTAGCCTAGGTGTTCAATCGGGATCTACCCAACATTTAACTGGAAAATAACACATGAATTCCTCCTATCTTGCTGTTCTGACACCAAGGGATGCACAGGAGAAAGCAAACAGCTGTATAACTCTTAACAGCCCCCCACTGCAATACTGCAACTGCCACAAATATATACTGTATTTGCAATCTGTGAGATATCAAGTACTTACTGATTTCTAGATACATTTATCAGAACAACTTCTAGATGTATCTCACTTAAAGTATGGCAGCAGATACCTAAGGATTCAGTTAGTCTCAGAATATTTTGGTTTGTTGGCACAATTCTCTATTTGCTATCAGAACACTTCTGCATTACAGCTATATTTAATCAATCAGCCTGACATCATGCTATCAAATATTAATCTTTTATCCTTTAGCCTGATTACCATTATTCTGTAATAATCAAGAATTTTCCTGTTCTGTGATGTCATTTGAAGTGCAGAGCATGACAGCATACAATAACTCTACTGTAGAGCACAGACAGGGTCATAATGAACTGTTTGGTTCTGATGGTAATTGATCATAATTAATATAATTTATGTATCTTCCCTTCTGCCAATTGCTCTATGCAATAAAAACCGGCAAGCACAGAACTAAATTTTACAATTTTGTTCCCCATCAGAGGCTAAACACTTAACAAACATTAGCTATTGCTGGTAAGCATTTTGAATGCTGTGCAAATTAAAAGGGTACTGGCAAATCAGCTTCTGTTGGGAAATATCACAATTCTCATATCTTTTTAAGATCTTAGCTTGGGAGCATAAGGCTTTGGTAGGTGTACTGTTCAAAATATTCATAATTAAAGACAAATTAAAGATAACTGCACAAGTGCACCTCATGTGCTGAAGCTGCATCATGCATGAATGGACTTACAGACAATTAGAAACTGCCCTGTTCCAAGAAAGGACGAGAATATTTTCTCAAATGAGTATTAGAAGGGACAGAAAACCCACTGGACAGGTCACAAATACTTCTGGGGACAAAAAAAAAAAAAAAAAAACAACCCACGACTGACATCCAGAGAATATGAGCTATAATTCAGGCTCAATTAAGTGACAGCAAGGATGTTTAGCGAGCTCTGGATGCAGAGTTCAGAGAAGAGTTGAAAATACCATCTTGTCCATCAGAGAAGTTTCCTCCTGCATGTGCTGGGTCTGGGAAATTTGACCAAGTTGGATCTCTTGAAGGGGAGATTTCATTCTCGGTGCTGTCCGTAGGACAGCTTTTACAAACACCAAGTGGACTGAAAACGTGCTGAAAATATCAAACATCCTCCAATGAACAAAAGAAAGGGATTACATTATCATGCAGCACCCAAGCCACTGTAAGCTGCCAGCTAGGTGCTGCTTTTTTTTTTTTTTGTTTCCCCTACATAAGTTAGAAAGGTTTATATTAGTTAGTTTTGTTTTTCAAAGGAGTTTCATATCAAATTTAAGTGGCACAGCAGTGGTAGGGCTAGAGATCAGAGTTCAAAGCCATATGCTCTTCCTTTCTCTTTCTCTGTACACAGCCAAATCACACACAATGACTGTAACAAAAGTTAAAACTTCCCAAAATGCTGCATGAGATTGTACCTAGGTATCTTCAATGCAAATAATAGCCAGTTAATGCTGCAGAGTATTTCCCACATATATCCAAAAAGTATCCACTCAGCAGATACATTTTAAAGATGCATTTTCCTAAAAAGACCTGAATTCTTTTCTTGCGTGATTTAACAACGGAGACATTTCTAGCCGCTGTGTTTCTGGGCTTATCTTTGCCAAAATCAGGATATCTGATTATTAGACAATAAAAGCTCAGCAATTTGATTGCATTGGATGTTTCTATGGGGACTGCCTTACGAAGATTTCAGAGGTAAGCTCAAGGATTCTACTTGTATTTTCATGTTCCCCAGCAGGAAGAAAAACATGCTGTTTCCTCTTCACTTTAATTGAGGATTTTACACTCTGTTGTCAAAGCGAGCACAGTTACCGCAAAAAAATTGTGGAATTTTCCCCAGCAGACATATATCCCATAGGCATTTCAGCTCTTTACTCACTTCAGCACCTTATGAAGTGGCGCCCGCCCCTCCTCGCCCCCCAACCTAATGAGTCAGAAGAAAAATATTTATCTGTGTTTCAAAAAGCAAGTACCCTGGAAGTTCACTTTATCTTCCTAACATGATTTTACGAAAGACTCCATGTTTATGGTGTTACCAATCATGATTGCCATGTCACAAAAACTGCAAGACACTCTTTTTCTGCAGGCTCCAAGATTACTGGATTCATTTTTTTTTATGAATATTGACTAAAACTGGAAAAATCCCCAAGTTTCTAACTTGTGAGGTCACTATAAGACTCAGAAAATAATCCCAAACACACCCAAAACCAGAGACCCAAAAGATTCAGAGTATTATTTTTAGCCATATTCTTTTAAAAAGCAGTTTCCCCAATTACTTAATGATTCTTTTTCCATATGATGTTCTACCAAATAACGCGAGGAGTGCTTTTATTGTTGTTTTTAGTAGTACCTTTAAGGTTGCAATTCTTATCTACTCTTACTGGGAAATGCGGATTACATGACACTCAGGTGAAATCAACTGTGCAGCCCTCAGTGAAGCAGATGCTGACCAACTTTGTGCACAAAGGGCAAAATGCTCACTTAGCTGCAAAGGCAATTATCTCTGTTTTAAGATGCATGATTAGGCAACTTGGACGGCTGCTGCTGCTGCCATACCTGTGCTCTGGATCCAAGTAGGGCTGACAGCACCTATCGTTCCCAGGCAAGAACCGGTCAAAGGTGCATGAGCTTTCATGGCAGCAGCATGTCTCTGGACGGCCTTTCTCCTGTCTGCAGGCTATGAGGGCAGATCACAGACCTGAGTCCCTCTTGGCA
This sequence comes from Rissa tridactyla, assembly GCF_028500815.1. Classification (NCBI taxonomy): domain Eukaryota; kingdom Metazoa; phylum Chordata; class Aves; order Charadriiformes; family Laridae; genus Rissa; species Rissa tridactyla. The sequence goes on from NC_071473.1 coordinate 10,196,421, forward strand.
CCCACAGCTGAGGGTTACAGTTTTAAATTTCTGTGTTGAATAGAAGAAATAATTAAAGGTCAAACAACCGAGCATGCAATTATTTAAAGAGTCCTATAGGCAATGAAGTTATTTGACTCATACCCAACAACAAAGGCATCTTGCCAGGCACTCGCAAGAAACGCATCAAGAGTACGTTTTCGCTGTTCAAAGCGGCCACTTAATTGTGAAGTGCAACACCCACAACAGTGGCACACCACAAACCTTCAGTTCTGAGTCTTTTATTGAATTAAGCCAGAAATGAATTTCAGAGAAAGGAATTACAGGATAATAAATACCTTTTAATATGACAATTTTTGTTCCTTACATGACACTCTCCAGGGTAGGACATTTTCGTTCTAAAGAGAGCTAGCTCTTAAAAAGAATTAAATTAAATGGTAGAGAGGACAATAACAAGCAGTCTTCTCCCCTGGTCTCTTTTGAGGCACAATTGTTAAAATACAAGTTTTGTCTGTGAGAGGTCAGCATCTGAGCTGTTCTCAGAGACAAGAGGCTGACACAGGTAAGAGATACTGAGCTGCTACATTGTGGGCAGGATACACCCTAATTATAGAAGGGTATGAAAAAGCCGTCTAGTTTTGCTGTATTATGACAAACATACTGCTGCCCCTACTCAAGCATCAATATTTACTTCACCAGTGTGGGAGAGCACTTACGTTCCATGGGAAGAGGCCTTCAAAGCATCTTTCACACTGGCTCTTTGCCAACATAATCCTCTCTGGACTGGCGTACCCCCTTGGCTAAGGTAACTTTTCAGATGAAATTCTCCTTGTGTGGCAGTTCTCATGTTTGGATTCTGAGTGAGCAATCTCCAAGTTTCACATTTCAGTACCACCCGGGAACTGCACCCATCACTTAAAGGGAAGCTGCAAGCCACCAGCTACTCTCGCACAAGAAGCTACCCCAGAGAGCGCATTTTCTGTAAACTGCACAGCAAAAATCAGCTCATATTTTGATTTCTAACAACAAAGGAAAAATTAATATTCTATAGTCTGTGAAGAAGAATTGTAATATTATTATTATTATTATTATTGCCATAAGCTTAGAAGAGTCGCTGCTGACCTCCAAGCGGGGGAAAACCAACCACTTACCACACAGATGAGGGTATACCTGCCTGCTGCAGGCAGGACACCTCAGGGCCAAGTACTGCAAGTACTCAGGGGCAAGTACTGCAGCACACTCATGCTGCAGATAGCACTGGCAAAAGGAAAACACACAGCAAGGTTTACCACCTTACAGCAGAAGGCAGAGGTAAGGACTACAATTGCTGCACTGATTACTCAGTCCTATCACCTGCTACACAGGGGCCCATTCCCTCTGCCAGCTGCAACACTCCCCGGTCCTATATCAGCAAGCCTTAGAGGGATCCCTAGCAGCTGATCACACAACTTTTAACAGTCACAAAGCTACAGCTTTGGAAGGAGACCGATAGTGATCTCTCTAACCCAAAGATGGTAACAAACTCCATTGCTCCAAGGGAATGAAAAACTGGGCCAAAATTTATCTCTGGGCTAACTGCTGCAGAAGCCATTACATTTGGCTCCTTGTATTTCTGTGAAACAAAGGATGGGAAGCGCAAAATGCAAACAGCCACAATCTCATTGATGGAGATAACTTCTGAAATCATGAGAAAAGTAGTCACAGAGTCACAGCTGTTTCAGATGTACTATACAATCATCTCAGCTGCTGAAAACAGCTTTCATTCTCTCTTCATTTTCTTCATTCTCTCCACATTACACTCAGCTTCTCTTTGTATGATAGTGCAGACAAACGTACCTGAACCTTCTAAAAGAATCCTGACAATGTGACCTTATCAAACACCTCAAGGATGCTCATGGGTATCTGGTTTTGGCATTAGCACACAATGAGATTTAGAGATAGGAAATGGGAGGTTTGTTTTCAAAATATTTTTTTCCAATACAGTAAAGACCAAGTTTCTGGGTTTCACCCTAGACGAGTAACATTTTGCAACACAGTGAAAATAAATTTTCCACATCCTACTCTTTCAAATAGAGTTGATTAAAGAGTTGTTAATCTGCTGCACCAAATTTATACATTACATGATTCACACTTGTTTCACACCGTTTAACATGAAAAAAAGCTAACAAATAGTTGTTTGTGAGCTATGTAATCCCCCTTTCAAAACCAAAAGAACAGGGAAAACAGGAACTGCCTGACTGCCTCATCTTTTGACACACTGTCCCAGCACAGGTAGGTATAAACGAATCAGACCAATTCCCAATATACTGCTATGTGATTAACACAAGTAGTGTGATTTGGCAGGTCCAATTTGAACAAACTATTTTGATATGCCTTTAAAAGAGAGAAGAACATGAGGGAATTGTGAAAAAATTATTTTGTTTGCAGAAACTGTCTTTTCCTTGGAAAAATATCAGCCAAAACCACTCGCTTAGCTCCCAAGTAAATGCTTTCCCTCTGTTCACTTACACACAACCCAAAATACATCTTTATTGGGGAATTCAAAGAGATGTGCTGCAGCTGAGCTGTTTGGAAGAATACCCATTCTCTCTTTAGAAGATCACTTGCAGCCATACCTGTAAAATTTTCAACAGTTGTACAGGTGATTGGAAGACTAGGTGAAAGGAGGGGAAATTCTATGAAAAATTCATGAGAAGGTCCCCAGAATACGGTCCCCTTTAAACACACAGCAGGGGTTTAAAATGTCAGCATTCAAAATACCACCCAAACCAGAGCCGAGACAGGAAACCAGAGGGCAGTGGAGAGAAACTCTCAAATAAGCTGATTCATCCCAACATTGTGCAGGAAACCACTAAAGTGATGAAGCTGCTCACCAGTTTACTCAACACATCTCAAGTGAATGCAGCACTACGCTCCCATAGGTCCCCAAAGAAAAAGGAAGAGAACAAAGCATGCAACTTCTGCAAATTTGGGGATTCTTTACCAACCATGTTGGTTTATATCCTGTTGGTAAAATGTTAAAGCTGCTGATGTTATTTCTCTCACAGTGCTTTTACACAGAGAAGATGACAGACACTTGCAGCTAAGACTGTGGCTGATTCTTGAATTGCTACTTCTTACTCTGGATATAAACCAGCAACTTCCACTGCTAATCCGAATGCTTTTGACCACTTCACCTAAACAGAAATATACCCCTGGGAACCAAAGTAAATGCTCCAACCTTCATCTGTGATACCCACGTTTACTTCCACCTCTCAGAGAGAGTCCCTTCTCTCCCCACCCCAGGATACATGCCTGGTCTCAGCTCCTACATTTAAGCAGCCCCCAGCAGTCTAGGACAGTTTGGGATGTGTGTTGGCAACAAAAGTTGGCTTTGGCCCTCCTCAACTATTTCAAGGTCAGAAGTAAGCAGCTTTCTACAGAAAATAGATTCAGAAGCAGACGTGGCTTTCAGTAACACTAAAAGAAATATAAAAATAAATAAGCATACCCTCAATTTCTACCTTAATTAGTCATTAAACAATGCATTTATGCCCTTCTTAACCCCAGAAATATTAAGGTCCCTTGAAAGCACAGGAACTTTTGGACTCACCTGGCACTCCTGTTGACAGTCTTAGCAAGGAGGTAACAGGCCAGAAGATTGAGTGACACACAAGTCAGCAAAGACACAGACTGGCAGGACAGGACAAGGAAGTGGTATGCTGGGGCTGAAGGCATCACCTCAGACAATAATTTGCTGCAGCTGGCAGCTGTACCAGCTGCAGCTGATGATCTCCCTTTCACCTCCTTCTCCTCCAAGTGTGAAATTCTCTTGCTCATACTCACACGTGCATTCTCCCCTAGTACATTCACCAATGCAAACCAATGTTTTTACCCTATTTCAAGTCAGTAATAAAGTAAGTCTTCGTTATTACTGTGTATTTCTAGTTCTACATCATGCAGGATTAGGACTTTGAGGTACACTGTGTTTTGATACCACTTCATAATGGCACTGCATACAACAATCTTTGTGTGATCCTTCCTTGACAGTTTCGACTCACAAAGGTTTGGCTCCAAAGTGAGGTCCATAAAAAAGGTGTAGTAGGCTTGTTGAAACAAATAACAAAACAGCCAAAACCCTTCCCCAGAGAAAGGCCAGCAGAAGATAAAGGTAGAAATGTTTATGCAGTCACTAAGGGACAGTGGAAATGTGTGTTCTGAATAAACACTCATCTTCAGTATGCAAGTACCATTGCCTCTGCTGTCTCCCAAAGATCAGCAAGAATGGAAATCAATGATGCTGCCTTGTTAAAAACCACAAATCAAAGTACCAGTGACTTTGTAAAATCCCTTCTGTCACTTTGACCTTCTGGTGCCAGGCATCACCACAGATTCATTACCATTCATTGTAATGTCTAAAGAGGAAATCTGCAGCGCAACTGTAGAGTAACACACTAGCAGCGGGGATCATAACAAAAGTTAGGAAGCTGAGTATACAAAAAGAAATGAAAATGCCATGAATGGATGCCTGCACTGCCTTGAGGACTGTATCCTCTCTTTTAACAAATAAAAGTCACTTCTGCTGTTGTCCAACTGTACGCCAGGTCCCTGCCTCACCATCCACACCTATTGTTTCCTGTAAAAAGTCTGGTTCTCTTCTTGCCGAGTCAGTCATGTTGGGAGCTGCCGTTACTGCTGTTACTACAGTTGCATCTCCTCCAGGGCCACCAGTTAAATATCATAAATATGCTGGGCAACAGCAGATGAGCCCTGTCTTTCAGAGAATCTCTTCTAAGAAAGAAGCGGGAGAGGGAGCGGTACTAACCTGAGTTTCCAAGCTGGTGTAGGGACTAGGAGGTTCAATCTACAAAAAGAGCAGACAGAAACAGCCATTACTCTGGAATAGCAGAAAAGAAGGTATTTTGAGCCATTTTTGGTCCAAAGTAGCGATGTTAGGAACAAATGCACCTGCTCGAACAAGGATGACAGAGACTTTATTTATTTAATTTTTTTAAGAGATCCCCCTTTTTCAGACACCCTACCATCGCAAAGGAATTATAGGATCTCTACAATATTTGGATGAGTGAAGGAAGTTGCCGTAACTGGAGGATATCAGAAACAGATTAGCTACAGAATAACTCAAGGCCACAGGCAGGCCCTTTCATCTCTGATTTAGTAATTTTTTTACATTTCTTTCTTAGATTACAATTGGTAATCTTCGTGTTCCTGTAATTTAAAGGCATTAGAATCTTTTCAGAAAGTTGTCCAGGACTTGATGATGATAGGGTTGGCCACATCCTTGGCAAAACTTTTCCTCCCAACAGCTGCAGTTACACTGTGCTTGCTTTATTTTCCATTAAAATTTCATCCTGATCAATGTCTCTCTCCAGCTCTGCATATTATATGTGCAAGCGCACCATGCATTTTCTTCAGTCTGGCATCTTTCTTGGTGTCAAAATCTGAACTCTTAACTTGGCTTGGCCAGAGGATTCAAACCTCATTAAAGAGCTTCTAAACACAAAAGCACAGAAATTGTCTATTTAGCCAGTTAATTAAGAGGTTAGAAAGAGATAACATCCCTACAGGAGACTTCATCATTAGAGTTCTGGGATTAGCACTCAAGCAAAATCTTTAAAGGAACATCTTTTAAAGTATAAGGGACATTTAAAACCTCAGTCCTGTTGGTCCAGGTATTACTCTGCAAGGCCTCACTTTCTACAACATCCTGTTTAATTGGAAAGCCTAAGAGAGTGGAACCAGGTCAATGATGCTTTCTCTTCAATCCATCACAGCTGTTGAAATTAGACAGCTTTAGTTTAGTCAATTCTTGTCTGTCAGATTATCAGGCTCCTGAGACTAATTCTGAGTTTTGATATGTCCAGATACTCTGGCTTTCCTCCAAGAAACTATGTATTCCTTTTACTTTTAATTAAGCCTATAAAGTAGTTTTGTTTTAATATTCACTGTAAATACACTAATGAAGAAATCAACCCGGGAAAAAAAGTCAAGGAGGAAATTGGCCTTGAAACCCTTGATGCATCTTTCCTCCACTCAGTAAGTCACAGGCCAGGCAGCACACTGTGCCCAGCTGAAAAAGTCCATGGTACCTTTGTCACACTGTTAACTTAAATGTAATCTTTCATCAATGTGTTCTAACACCAGAGTATCATTACTATACACATGTAATAGATATTATCTGACAACTGGCCAAATGATATTAAGACTGGAAGGAGACTGAGAAAAGTCAATGAAATCCAAATATCATGTCATCAGCTAAGCTAGGGACGAAAAATAATCATCTGAAGGTGAGGGAAGAGAGAGGAGGAATCTTGTCCTTGGATGGCTTAACACTTCTGAAGATAAATGATGTCAGCACTCACAGCTCTTCTCTTACAAATTTAGCTGGGATAAACTCATCCATTTTGCAGCTGGACTCTAAGTGATGCTAGTTTGGTCACAACATTGTCCTACATTGTCCCACTCACATTTCTATCATAGCAGGAAGATCACAATACTGGCAGGTGTGTGTGGCAGACAGAATACAAAATGTGTTTAAATAGAAAAAGCAAAATACTACTGTAACAAAGAATGGCCCAGCTGCACAAAGTCCCCTTTGGGAGATCATCTGGATTTTCTCAGTCGCTGCCAATTTGATTGCAGACAAAAGCTTTTTCAGCATGCACTGTTCACTTCCAAATGACATTATTTCTATAACAGGAAGCAGCTACTGTATGTATAAAACATCCTGGAAAGATCAGGGGATTCCTGTGATAGATAAGGTTTCAGACTATTTAAAAGCCAGCCAAATGAAGTGCAATGCTTGCTGAACAGAACAGATTTTCTTTGGAAACTATTAATTTCAAAAGCTTTCTTGATTAAAGAAAACTGTAAATAAGACCCAGGTTTTGAATAAGGAAGCTGAGGATGGTGGAGGAGGGGGGACATAAACATAGCCAAATTCAGTTTTCAACTGCAAAAAATAGTTTTAAAATTTGAGATCAATGTCAGCAACTTAAGAGAAAGACTTTCACTCTTACTGCAGCACGAGGCATGTCCTTAACATTATACACATATCACTAGTGACAAATAAATATGTCGCAATTAGGTAAATCCCACTGCTCTTCTCCAGCTCCTGCAAGTGGCCTGATGCACAGTTATGTATGGTAATGCACACAGGAATAGCCCATACGTGAGGGATGAGAGTATGCACTTTTTTTTTTTTAAGTTACAACCTCTCCGCTTTGTCCAACCTGCCTGCTCTCATTGATTATTAGCAGCTAATGAAAGGTCTGAGCAGAGCATGAAGTTATCACTCATCCATGTATATGCACAGAAAGACTTAGGAACAAACAGCAGAACAACTGGTACCATTCTGAGCAAAGTTGCGCTTGGTCTGTGTATGTTCCACTTTACCTCTACCAGGTTTCAGCAGCCTGCCACAGTAGCACAAGAGTTGTTATAACTGAACTCCAGGGACATTAGCAATCATCCCATCTGAAATTTCAGACTGCCATTTTTCAAGTGCTATGAATCATTAATGTCCAGTGCTTGTGATCAAATGAAATCTTTAGTGCAATTGGAGTGTAAACACAGTATGACATTGCTGTATAAATGGCATGATACATTTATCACATTTAAAGATCGTTCAGGGTAAGACTGTTTACTATTGAAAGGTGACATTGAGTACAGCAACTCTGGTCTGGAGTTTGGTTACCAGATTTTTCGTAAAGGGTTAATGTCTCACTCAGGTAAAGGAAAGAGACAGCTGTTTTCACAGACTTTGCAACTTTCCCTAAACAAAACTAAAAGTTGGGAAGACTCAGAAGAACTGAAGTACAGACGAATTAACTGACTATTCCAAAGTCACATAGGAAATATGAGAGAAATCCCCAAGTCACTGTCTGGGACCTTGACCACAAGACATGTCTCTCTCCCATGCCCGCAAAAAATGTTTTTCTAGCACCGTTTGAAGAGACATCAGGTTTTAATATGGTAACGATCTACGCCTCAATCTAATCACACATATTTTTGGTGCGAGTCCAAGACTGACTGTGGGGCAGCCCCGTACTCAGACTCAGCAAAGTGCTGTTGGCTTCACGGAACCGATCCTGCAGACATGCTTCCTGCTCCCCGCTCCTTCCATCACTTCTGGAGTGTACATTTTTGGTTCCCATGCAGGTCTGTTAAGCTTTGATGAGCGTAGCAGGCAATTGTAAAGCTTGTTATTATACTTGACGGGCTGATTTTCACTCAGTTTCTAGTCACTTCTCTCCATCCCTGAGGGCAGCACCGATCTGCGTGTGTCCTGGCATGGGGCAGTGGCTCCCCAGCTGCAGTGCCAGTTGCCCTCGCTCCAGAACTGCGGCACTCACACTGCATCAGTTTTTGCACCCACATTTCATGCGGCCAGGCCCTGAGCCACATGGGGAAACTGAACAAGCTTGAAACGTTCTTTTTTAATTTTATTTATTTGTTCGTTGTCATTTTACAGCTGAATCAGTGCCTTCATCCAGCTCATGACGTAAGGCAAGGAGAGCCGTGCTGGCACAGCAAAGGGGTGGCCAGCAAAGCCAGAAGGGGGAGGACATGAAGGAAGAACCAGCAGCTGGGGACAGAGTAAGGAGGCAAGTAGCAGTAACAAACTCCAGTCCCACCACCAAATACTTCTTCCCATGAAACTACAGTTTCAGATGAAGACACAAAACATTCACCTAAAAGTGACATTTCACACGTCCTCTCCAACAGCTCTGTTGCCTGCAAGGCAGGACCACATAACAGCAGCTCCCTGTGTGGGCAGTGCTGTTTTTACAAATTGCAGTTGAGGGTTACAGCTATCCCAGGGCACTGCGGCTTCGTCTCTTCTGCTGACTCATTTTATGACCCAGAGGTTTGTTAGCCTGCCAGCCTGTGGTTTTTATCCTATGCTCAAATTTGGCTCAAAACCTTTGTATATTCACAGAAAACAAAACAAAAAAAAAAATTGGAAGGAACCTCCTGGACTGGCATTTCCCCATGTTTTTGCCCATCTCTTGTCTAGCGAAGGGGAACATAAGTCAGGTAACCTCCCATGCATCGCAAGGACAGTGGTGGCAAGAGCGCCCTGGAGCAGCACTCTGGGCACAAACGCCCAGAGTTTCCCCTTCAGGCAGAGGGGGTACAGCACGTCCCTGAAATGAAACACTGGCATCTCATTACAGGAAGTGTTCAGTAACCTTAATTGTAACCCTTTTATCTAAGTCACATTAACGGTCACCTCTACACCACCAGCTAGCTCACGGACACACGCTGACTTGTTTGGTGAAGAGAGACTCCCAGGCAGCACCAGTACTGCCAGCCTGGGCGGGTGCTGCCAGACAGGGGCACAGGCAATCCTAATGTCACCCAGCTCATATCCTCACACTGCAAGGCAGAAGGGTCACAGCAGCAACATCTCCAACATGCTTAAGCACTTTTTAAGGGGCAAGGCTTGTGCAACAGGATGTCATTTTGATAGCAAGAAAACAGAACCCAAAAATGGTCTTGTAGGTTTAGCACACTGCCCGCCATCACAAGCTGCACCACCGTCTGTGAGCACTGACTTGAGGGGAAGGGTAAGAAGGGTGTGCATTACCAGGGTGATCTGCACGGCACTAGCCTAATGATTTTTATTTTTTTTTTGTCTTAGCATCACTTCATAGGCTCCATAAGAGTGTTTGCATAGAAGAAAAGATGGGAAGGACTCACTAGTATGAATGTATCCAGAGCCTCAGTGTAACTGCTCTGCAAAGGATCCTTTCAAGAAAATACACCAATTCCATAAAATCTCAGCGTGTCATCACAGGCCACGTAAATCATAATTTTATTATTTCTGCCGGACATCTTAACACACATCCAGGAGGCTCTAGTACACAGGTGTAAGTGCTATTATTTGACTTCTTTTTCCTCCTCCAAAAGGCAGCTAGGAGAAAGGGCAAAGACTATAAAGAATGTTTCCTACTACGCATTAAGAACAATTATCCAATGAAAGACTGGATCTTGAAATGCCAAGAACGGAAATTAGCATATTTGCACCATTTTTCCCCCTACTAAGATTGTTTGAATGAATAGTGGTTCTCAGGAAGAAATTACTGTGTTATCAATATACCGTTCTTTCCACCACTTACTACAGCTGCAATGGTGTGGAAACAAACATTTAGTGAAGACAGGATTTCAGCCAGTGCAGCAGGGTCCAGGCAAGCTGTTGCAGAAGCCGAGCCCCAAGTGTGTGCAACTTCCCGTTACGCGAACTAATGGTGTAGAAAAGGGGCATCCAACCTATCTGCTCCACAAGCCGCATACCCAAATTTTCTTACAACAAAGAGCCGCAGACACTTGTCATGTCCTTTGAAGAGAAAGAAGGGAGCAGAAAGGAGACAGAGCACACAAGCAATGACAACAGCTTCCAAGGAGCACAAATACTGGAGGATGTAGTTAATGAAGCAACCCCCAGGGACAAACAGCAGGGCCACGCTGAGTCCCACTTGCTGGCTCCCAGGGACTCATGTCACCCAATAACCCAGTGACAGCACAGCCCCACTGCTGGTCGTGCAGTGTCGGGGCAGGATGCTTCTCAACTACCTGACAGCCGCCATGTCTGGCCAGGTCTCAGTCACCAGGGCTCAGGTCTCAGCCCTGCTCTCAGTCCTGTGCATGGCACTGAAGCCCAAGGAGAGGGGAGAACTCCTGCAGCGAAGCCCTCTAGGGGCTAGTGCCAGTGACAAGATAGGGCTGTAACGGAGGTGGAGCAACTCCAGCCAAACGTGCCGGGCGGTCCTGCAGCTCCTTTGGGCTCTCAGGATACTGGAATGTGCAGAGGCTGCTCCAAACCACCGAGTTGCAATTAGTGTGCTCACTGCTAATAGCTTCACTGGTACACAGCTTAACGGACCTGTTCTTCAGTAGCAACATCAGTCCACGTGGCCTCTGCTAGCCCTTAATTTTGATAAATGAAGTGTTTGTGTGGCCAAATTGGAGAACCAATCCTGACTAAAAATCAAACCATTGGGGGAAAACATATTTAAGCAAGATCATTTCCTCATCTAATTTGCTGAGAAACTGCAAAGAGTGGGAGGGCAGCTTAAGCCAGGACATCCACTAAAATTTAAGACACAGAATTTCATGATCAGCTCCATAGAAGTACTATCTTGGTCAACACCCTTAAGTACACAATAATTCTTACTCCACATGCTCTGAGGTATTCTCACTGTTCTAAATCAGAGGACACCTAGGAGAGAGTCCCAGGTAGAAAAATACTAGGAAGAAAAAAAGAACTAGAATATAAATACATTGAAACCACCTGTAATCCTCTCCAAGAAGAGGATATTGATCAAGTAAGTCTGGAGCGCAGGCAGAAAGAAATGAACCAAAGACAGACACCTACTAAATGGGGAAAGCAGCATATGGAACAAAAACATGGGGAAGATGAACTCTGCAGAGATATCATTTACAATACAAAAATTCAAGACAGAATAGCAACATCTGAGATTGAGACCCTGAATTCTTATAGTTGTCCTCCCCACTCCATTTTCAAGTACATTGGGGGTTCTGTTTGGATTATGGAGGGGTTAAAATAACCCAAGTTACAGAAAATAAAAATAGCACACTTGGGGAGTACCCTTATCAACACATACTTGAGCATGGCAAAGACTTACCATTCTCTACCACAGGAGCTCTTCCGGGACAGCACTTCCATGTGAAAGAAAGGGCATTAGAAAGCATTTGGATATTAAACTTGTGATAACAGTATTAGAAATGTGAAGAGGCCTGAGCTGCCAGGTCATTTCTACTCAGCCAAAGGGCAGCTGTAGGAAAGGGCAGTACTTTCATGTTTTCTTAACTTGAAACAAGTCAGCAGGACTTGGGACATAACACAGACATCAGTTCACAGCTACTTGGTCCTTGACTAGCTTGATATAGTTTGGTGAAGATTACCCCGTCTGTGCTGAGGTATGTATCATCTGGTAGAACATAACATTCTGTTTGAAGAACTGATGTGCCCGATACCTCTGCACACCAACTCTTGATAATTCACCACCAGAAACAACTGCAGTCTCTTTAATAGCCAATGGCTTTCGTAAAATCTCCTTTGATCCTCGACTAGTAAAGTAAATCAGTGTAGCTCCTTCAAAGTCAAAAAGCTGAGGATCTTCCCTCACTGAGCACAGCATATGTGTCTTCTGTCAAATGAACAATCACATGCTTATCCAGCAGTTGAAGGGCAGTTCAGTTAAATTCAAGACCTGCTGGTTCCCTGCTTTTCCACAAAGACAAAACTGGTTTTTTTTGTCTGCAGGAGCTTTACAGAAGACTAGAGTCATTTACAGAACCTGAACTGCAGCGAGACCTACTACTCCTTAGCCTGCAATAATAGTCAGTGCTCAGAAATAGCCCAGAACTCTCAAATGCCTCCATAAAAACCATTACCCAAAATAAATCCATACCATCTTACCAAACACGTAAGCCACAGACTGAATCTGCTGTGTATTAAATCCTGAAATTCCCATTACAAATGAAGTGGGTACTATCCCTGTCTTTGGTGTCTTTTACCACCTGAAAAATACCTGCTGCTACCAGCTCAGCACAGCCCCCTGAACTCAGTCAGGGCCAGCTGTAGCAGTACGCAGATACCAGTGGGAAGCTTTCCCAGCTGTCTATAAAATATGTCTGGCCACAGAGAAGCTGCTGCCCAGGTACTGCTTTGACATTTTGAATATGTTAGCTACCCAGGCCAGACATGCTGTCTTACATGTACGAGCTGAAAGACAGTTAGTGTTTTCACTTATTAACTCTGGGCAGGCTTATCTTTCAGCCTTGACACTTTAATACAGTATAACTGCTCTGACACCACCTTTTCAAATCTGTGCTTAAGAATGATACATCTGACCGATTCAGAGTAAGGGTCAACTGTCCTGCTTTCTTGAATAATTTATTAAGAGCTGGCAGGAGCAGTGGCTTTGCTGTATTGTTCAGTTGCCCTAACAAACTGGACAGTTTGTTTCAGGCAGCAAACAAATTTCAGCATGAAATGCAAATGTGTTAAAAGACGAGGAATGCTAATCTAACAGGTCGATATAACTGGGTTGTTTAGAGATGGCAAAGCGTACCAGATGATACTGAAAAAGATGTTTCTCACCCCATGCCCCATCTCGTCAGTAGAAGCCCCACAGCTCCTCACTGCTGTGAAATGCAGTTTCATGCCCACTTCTCCAGCAGATGCTGTCATGGAAGCCTCTGAAAGGGCACCCCAGGAGGTACAGCCTGGGTATGATTTTGAGCATAATTATATTCAGGCACATGGATGGGGTTGTTTGTAGTTCTAGTGATGGAAAGGCAAAAGAAAAAAAGAAAAAGATACATGTCCTCATGCAACATTTTCACAACTTTAATGGAGTTAGAGGAGTCTATATTTATAGAGCAACCAAGTGTTATAAAAAGCTACACAAAAAAAGCACATGGAGGGAGACACTAGTTCAGTTCAATGTATAAGCATAGCATTTAAAGGAAAAAGAACAGTCCTGGCTGACAACCACTACAGTCATTGTCTCTTACGAGAACAACCCCATACCACTCTGCTTGAATATCATCTGAAACGGGACACGGTGCAGAAAATCAGCAGGAAGGCCGTGACCGAATTCAAAGAACAGGCTCATTTAAAGTTTCCAGACAAATAAGTTACCAAAAGAAAATTAAAGCCTGCACTAAGGAACATGTTCAAAAGTTAAATGAACAGCTGAAAAGGACAGACTTCAGGCACGACAAGCTTCAAAGCTGAGTCAGGCACTCCTACGGTGAGAACAGAAGTCAGCCAGTCAGCAGAAGAGGTGCATGTTTCACTTGTAGTTATCACAGGTAATTGAGCTGGAAATCTGTATCAAAGCACTTGGAAAAGGAAGAGATAGGGTGGTAGGCCATCTTAAGCGGTGTCTGCATAATCCCAATAACAACAACAAAAGAAAGAAAGCATATTTTCACCAGATTTTGCACTGCACAGAGGAAAAGACACCCAGGCAATCCCTGGTCTCAAAGCAGAGTAAAGCACGGCTATTTGGTGAGAGCCACACTGTGGAGTCATTTAACACTGTGAGCACTAGGTTCAGCTCTTTACCATCTTGCACCCTTCTGCAATCATTCCAGGCCCCTCCTGAGCGGGGTACAGCCTGGCACAGAGCCAGGGTCATGCCCCAAGCGTTTCCATCCTGCTATTCTCATGCACAGGATCTTTCAAAAGAATAAACTGAGGACAGCAAGTGGCTGGGAACACAGCCCTAGGTCTTTTAGGAGGGAAAGGGAAAAGAAAAAAAAAGACAAGGGAAAGTCAGCTTCGTTATGAAAATCCAGCTAAAAATCTTGAGGGCAATAGAATGAGAAGCAGCCTGTATAGCTTTATACAGAATAAAGCCTGCCAGACAAATTTAATTGCTTTATTTGTTCTTTGATAGAGTTACAGACAGAGTGGATTAAAGGAATACAGCTGAGGTCATATTTTTTTGATTTTAGGACAGCATCTGATACTCTGTCTCGTGAAATCCTAATTGAAAATTTAATTCAAAAGGACTTGGGAAGGACCACTGCACAGCACTGGAATTGAGAACTAGCTGCAGGACTGTAAACAAATGATAATGATAAATGGCAATGTATTGAGCTGAGGGGAGGTCGTATTGAACAAATTAATTAATGACCTGGAACAGGGATTAAAGAGCATGCCAACAAAATCTGAAGATTGCATTAAAGCCAGATTGTGTCTGATGGACGCAAGCCTGCCGTAAGGTGAGGAGGACACGTCCAGCATCAGGATACTGCCCCAGATCCTTGGCAGGCAGATCAGACATGCTCTGGCCACAGCCGCTCGTCACCCATCCCCCTCACCCCTCTCACACGGACCCGTACACCGTACAACATCTCCTCCCACACCACTGGCCACCCTGTAAATAAACATAATTTTCTCTGTTTCCTGAGAGTCAAATGAGATGCACTGCAAAATTCAGTCCTTGGCAGATGTAAAGGATTCCACTGACAGGAGGAGGGGTGAGACCTCTCCCCTTCAGGCATAACCAGAAAACTAATAATCCCACCACTACAAATAACACAACGCCCTAAATCCCACAGAGGTTTTTTTTCCCCCCCATTTTCCTGGTATAGCTTAAAAATTGTGGGGTTATGGAATAATGTGCCTGATAAATCAATTTAGGACAAGACACTTCCTCTGCATAAACTTAATACATTCAAATCTGTAAGAAAGGGGGGGGAGGGGAACCACCAAGAAAAAAATCCAACCCCCCAAAACCCACACAAACCAAAAAACCCCCCAAAACACAACAACAAAAAAACACAACTGGGTCTTCCCGGGAATTTTTTGAACACAGAATTTGGTAACACTGATCTTTAAAGGATGAAATAGATAAATAATTTTAAGTGCGGCTGCTAATTTTCAGACTTTGGAAGTACTGAGAGTTTAGCACCAGGCTTTGAGTTTAATCAATACGCTACAGGTAAAAATAAAGAATATACAGGTAGAAGAGCAGTTTTGGCTCCCTTCTGCAGTTTTCATGCCAGTACTAAAACATATTTTTCCCAAATAACAGAACCTATCCATCATTTTTATTATCTGCCTGGATGCAGATCCAAGTTTCATCACTTGGTAAATTCAAAAAACTCTCATTAGCATCTGTGTGTGCAGGGAACCCATAAGAACACCTCATTAACTCATTAAAGAGGATTCTCACAGAGATTAGCTTAGTCAATCCTTCATTTAGCTACCAATCCATTCATGTGATGCCATTAAGCCCCTCATAAACATCCAAGTACTTAGTAATACACTGTAGGAGTTTGGTTTTGTATCACTATACTAGTATATACCACACTGGTATCACTATACGGGCATACACTGCTACTGTATTTATGCGGCATCAGTGTGAAAATTACTGCGGCACAAAATGATCACTTATTTTCAACGTAAGTGAGACATGCCCATGTGATCAACAGACCAGATGAAGCCAACACGGATGTACTAAAATGGGACACGTGGGCTTACTAATGCCCAATTCCAACAATTTTAAAGCATTCTTGAACAAGCCTTGTTCCACATCACACATTTAAATGGTATGGCATGAAGTGGGCACAGGCAAAAGAAAGGGTTGCAGTAATACCCAGTGCAAAGTGACTTCACTGTTGCTCACTGTCTGAACAGGGAAGCAGTCGTTGAGGAACCTCTCATCCCCATCCTTATTTTCCACGTTTTCCTTTTCCCCCCCGCCTTTCTTCCATGCACCGCTGCTGTCAGACCACCTGCAATTTATTTTCTATAAACCACCTCTTCATAAACAGCACAGCTGCCTCTGCCAGGAGAGCCTCCCCCTCTCTTCTGGAACAGGTTTCCAGCACTGCTTTGGCTCACTACAGTCACGACGATGGGAGAAAGGCGAAGTCTGTCACTTCAGCATATCAAGACAGGTATTCTGTGTTGTTAACAGCAATTGTCATCTAGACACAAGATGGCCCTACAGCAGCTCCATTTTGCACAGGCCTTCAGATGCCATAGTGATGACTGCTCATATACAAACATGAATACAGTCTCACAAGTCCTGCCAAAGCATCTCCACTCACCGCACTGCAGTCAGTACTGCTTCCACACATGTAGGTGTCAGAAGATTCAGCCCATCTAAATTCCTAACTTTCATACAGATGCACAATTTTATTTTCAAGCTGAATAATTCAAAGAACATTAATTCAGTCCCAGCTGCTTACATGAACCAGATTTTTAAGACCCTGATTAGCTTGTATGTCCACAGTGCCCTTTCACAGGCAGGGTTCAGACCTTCAAAACCAACTTAATGCTTTTGTTAAGAAGGCTCCAAAGCTCTTTATTGCAATTCACTTAGTACCATCCCGCTAAGCCTGCAAACTGTTCAGTTCAGACCTAACAACTGCTCTGTTACTAACTGCACAGAGAATATGCCCAACCGACCCACTCTGAAAAACACAAACTAACCTCTATTACTAGAGGATAAATGTGCAGCTTGCTGGATGTGCAGGAGAGGAGAACCCACTGCCCTCAGACGAGCTGCTTGGTCCCAGGCAGTCGCCTGGAACTGAAGCTGTGCAGTAAGTGGCTTTCCATATTTCAGGAAGTCAGACAAAAGATGCTATTAATGTCACTTGGGTCTGGAGGGGGGAAATCCTTGTATGTAAAGTTTCAAGTGACTGCACATTGATGAAGTGGAGTAAAGGGCAAGAAAGAGTTGCCCAAAGTAAAGGATTTTGTGAAAGGGACCTCCACAGCTTGATAATATCACAAGCACCCTAGGAATCTGGAGAATGAGACCGGAGAAACTGTGGGGAGACTAAAGTTAAAAACTGCACACTGCATGGTTCATTTTCCTGGTAATTCCTTTTATTCATTGCTATAATCAACTTGACATGCAAAGCTGTTCCATATTTACTGACAGCTTTTCAGCTGACATCTAGTTCTCAAGGTATTTTTTTTTTAAACTTAAATAGCTAATTATTCATCGCCTTAAACCAGGATATATAACAATGTCAGGAAATCATCTGTTCAAGTTATATCAAAAAGCCTTTTGGGATTAGTTCATCTCTTTTGTATGCTGCAGAAAACACTCACTTGTAAACAATTAAATCATCATTTGAAATCTGTCTACACTTCTAGCATCTCTGAATGCAGCCTCAAAAACCATATAAACAAGTGTGTTATTGTTGCATCCAGGATCCAGTGCTGAAAGGTCTTCCTCCATAATATCTTGTTCGGGGGAAGCTGAAAGCTGAGTTTATGGGCTAATACAGACTCTGTAAATCCTGTAATAGCATATCCAAATAAATATAATAGCTGCTTAAGTAGATCAGAGCTACAATATTCCCAGGTTATGCTGAGAGCTGAAGACATGCCATGAGGATATCAACATATTTTGATGCAGAGGCATATTACCTCCATTTAACAGGGAGTCGTGTCTGATACAAAACCAGGCATTTAATTTAGCCATAAGGGCTCAGCTTCTGGCCTGAAACTAGAGTAACCAAACCTCACAGTACCCTGCTTTAAGATGCAAAGCTCTTGCATAACACGTATGTTAGAAGAGAAAGCCAGGCATTACTGGAGCAGAAGCATTTAAAACTGGCTTTAGATTTCTATTTGAAATTGGACCTATTTCTCTTTGGTCTCCTACTGACTTGACTACGTTTTTAAGGGCTGCATCTTTGTGGAATAGTACAAGCACAATGTAAGCAGAACATTCCATAGGGAAAAGCTCCTTTGTAAGTCTGTCTAGGGTGAGCACTCCAATAGTAAGTTACCAAGCCTGGACATTGCCCATTTGCACATACGATTAGAACTGTACAGCATGCAGGCTAACAGTCTCCATAATCACCTCTGAAAGTAAACAGTAGTATTCCACTACCCGCTGCATTTCTCAATTTTGGAAATTTCCTTGTGCAAATACATACTTTTACAAATACACTGGTCATCCAAGGCTTTTGTTGTAGTTATACCTACATTCAAGAATTTGACTCTCTGTTCTACTTCTCTGAATGAAAAAATCTGTACAATATTGACACCAAAGGCCCACTTGCTCTTACTGCTTCACCATTAATTTTATGATTTCATGGCTTCAGTAGCTTGATAACTGTTTTGGCTAAGTAATTTTCATCACTACAGCCATATCCTTTTTATGATAGAATTGCTGACCCAGTAAAGAAAAAAAACCAAATTAAACCAAAACAAATTCCATGTTCTTCCTTATGGAATGAAAGGCAAGTAGGTCCTTGGGAAACTACAACTTCCTTTCAATTTGTGGAAGAAAACACATGGCATTCATAACAGCATACAGATGGAGGGGAAGCAGACAGCACATAATTGTTTCAGAGAGGAACTCCTTCATAGCCAAGAAATCCGCTGAGATGGTATCATTGGCCATTAAGACACAGAGCCCTCACTTATCTGGCACTCAGTATGCCTTCTGGCCACAAAAATGGGCCCTGTACACTTTCTGCCAGCAAGTCAGCGCTGATATCTGGGACAGTGAATTACTATGGTGGAAATGAAAACTATGTCAGTACAGCAAGAATGACTTACACAAATTTCAAGAGTGTTTCCTGACATCCTGAGTATCCATCTTAGCTGCGCAGAAAAACTCAGACTAGATGTAAAGGCAGGATGGATGAAGCCAGTTCATCCCAAACTCCCAGAGGACAAAATTTCATAGACTGATACCCCACAAACTCCCGACAGAGCATTATTTTTAATGGGAGAAGAGGCATGCCCTTCTTTCCGACACATAACAGCAAAGAAATAACTGACTGTGCAACCTGGACTGCCATCCGTCTGGACAAAACACAAAGAACAAAAGCAAATTCTTCCATTATACCTCCTGGAAGCAGGAAATCATCACGTAAGACTATCAAAGAAGACTTCTACTGACACTCATCTGTATTTCAGCAACTTCCACAGAACAAGCAAGCAAGTACAAATTTCCCAGTGAGCCTCATGCTGTATGTCTAGCATTTCTCCCGTTTCTGGGCTGAATTTCAGTGTCATTGGAGTTATTCCTATAGTTTGGTTTTTGTTTTTGAAAGGCTAGGAACTACGAGAAAGTAAGGATTAAAAGGACTAGGTGAGTGATGATTACGATAAGTCCTGTCCCAGGGGCTGCTCTACACCTACTGCACGACAATTTATTCTCAGCTATCACGCAAAATTTTCACTGTCCAAGCACTTCACACAACTGCTTTGGGATGCTCATAGAGAAACATGCAGGGGGGTTTACTGTCCTGGGAACTAATTGCCTTTAAACCACAACTGAAGCAAACTGGGATGAGTCTGAACAGAAGCCTGACATCCTCCTGGCAGCCTGGACCCAGGAAAGTTATCACTTTTTTTTTTTCTTCTTTTTTTCTTTTTATTAAATAAAACTGAGGAGTATGTACTTCAGTTTCTAACATGATACATTAAAGTAAACCAATGTGGAAACTGTAAACTAATAGGATGTTAACAGGCAGGTTCTCACCAAAGCATAAGGAAAAGTTTCCTACTTGCTGGAACAAACCCAGCACTTTTGGAGATGAGTGCAGACTGATTATCCAGGCTTAGCAATAAATAAATAAATAAATAAATAAATCAGAATCGCTACACATACAACATCTCTTTTCTTGAAGATACCATCACTGATCTAAAGCATAAATAAACACTGTTACTCTATCAGAGGCAGATAATTTACTGAACATTACATTGCTAATGGCAATATTATTCAAGAAGGAAGTGTTTCAGAACAAAAATAATAAAAATCAAAGGAAGGTGTTTCTCATTCTAAATATTCTGCAACTGACAAGTGACTGCCAGGCTGCAGATAGGAAATGCAGTTTTATGTAAGAGGAAACATACCTCAACTCATTCTGTTGGTAGCTTCCATGAGCAACAGTTCCTTTAAGTAAAGGCAATATCTATCAACCACCTCTCGAACTATAAATGACAAGATTCCTGTATTTGAAAAATAATGTTGAAAAACTGCATTATCTCACACCAATAGTAATTATATTTTTACAGAGCTAACAAGAAAGATTTTCTACTGAACAGTTTTAAATACAACATTTCTACAGCACAATCTGTCAATCAAATCAAGGATGTTCAGTTCTAAGGCGATGGCTTTTTTTTGTTTTGAAGAGACTACTAATGTATTCTTACTATTTTGATTGAAAAGAAGCCGAAAATTTCAGGGGAAACAAACCGTAAGTCCACTTTAATAGGAGCTAACACCGCTCATGCCAGATCAGCTAAGAATTTGATTGGCTGAGCTGGGTATGTTTTTAATATGGACAAAAAAGTGCAAGTCACTAGATCTGACTTTTGGAGAGGAGGGGGGGTTTTGTTGGTAAAGAAAGGTTCATCAGAATAGCAGTTGCTGGCTTTTTTAAAAAGATGTCTTTGAAAGCAATGACACACATACTCTGAATTCATTCTTTCCTTAATGACCAGGAGAAAAACTGTCCAGGGCACCTGAAATGGAGCTCATGCTACCTAAGTCAGGGCTCTCTCAGCAAGCAAGAAGTACCATTGTACTAAACTCAGCAGAGACGTAATTAATGCACAGCCCTTTAGAGCTGTTTTAATGGACTGAAGGTTAAGAAACTCCATGACCTTCCTTAACATGTAGTAAGCAGGATCTTTAAATAGTAATGCATGGGCCTTATCCTCAAGTTCAGCTAAAAAAGACAAATCATTTCCGAAAAAGGAAGCCAGGAAATGAGCCTTTGAGTTTTTGATTGCTAGCTGAGGAAAAGTAATATATAAAACCCTAACAAGAAGGAGTTACAATGTTAAAGTGAGATGACTCCAAATACTGTAATTACGAGCTAAGACCTGCAGACAGACCTCAGAATGACAGAAGCAGAGGCCAGGGTGGTCTGGCTCATATTAATCCTGGCTACAGTTTTCTGGAAGTAACGAAAGATACAGAGTTGGACTTAATGATGGGAGATGGAAAGGGTGTGTGTGTATACCTGAAGAGTCACTGCCTTACTCCCACTCTATAAACAAATAGATGTTGCAGTCATTTACAAGGGGCATAAGTCCTTTTCTTGCGGTTTATTCATCCATAGCAGGAAGGTTGTTTGCAAAAGATCAATATTTCAAAGCAAAATACATACAAACTGTTGTACCTTGGAAATGGGGGAAAAAGTGTAAATTCATGTCATGAGAGTCAAAAAAAAAAATGGAAAAAAAAATAAATGGAAAACACTCTCACGTGATCACGGAAAATTCTCTGCTAGGATATGAAGTATACCCCTTTTTGTTTGCAGGCTGGGATGCACATATGCTAAATCTACTAATGCAAAACATGATCTATAGAAGATCTGAAACTGAGTCATTAAACGTAACAAAAAACATCTGAGTAGAGTTCTGGACAGTACAGTCTATAAACCCTGTGCTATAGTTTGTAAAATATTTTGGTCAAAGCTAGTATGAGCAGATGCAATTCTACTCAGACAATAAAGTTGCTCCATTTTATATCTGGATTTAAAGCGTGGTTCTCTGAGGTGCTGATAGAAAACGTAAAGCACCTCTATTCTCCAGTTTCTATACTTTTTCTAAACTAGACACTGCAGTTGCACGATCTGCTAAATTAATGATCTCCATTAATCCTGGGTACAATTGTAGCAACTAACACCTGCCAGTAATTTGAACACAGGTTCCTGCCTTAGCTGATAATATAAGTTATTATAGAACTCGCAAAGTTTTACTTGCCAATTATAGCACAGATCTGCACGCAACTGGGCAGGATGAGAAAACATCACCGATGAGAGGAAAAAGATACCCTAAAGTAAGGTTTGAAACATGTAATTGATGAGTACTTCACTGAAATGTGCTTCAGCAAGAGCGGGGGGAGAAAGTCACTGAGAAGAAAGGAAGCATTATTCTTCCTGAACACTCAAACGCATACATTCAAACGCTGATGCGCTGCAGCACTACTCCCAGTAGCCCAAAATGCCTCTTTACCATTAGGAAGTTCCAACCCTTTCCTCCATCTATATGCACAGGTATGGTAGTCTCCATTTTAAAGGATTACACTGTAGCAACTCAGCATTCAAGGTGTCCACACCCTTTCTACCTGGAGATACACTGTGATGCTTTTCTAAGCAATGCTCTCACAAAACTTCCAATGGACAGGATTATTCTCCTTCCTATTCTGCATCACAACAGCTTTGAAAACCTTTCTCTGAATTCACCAGAACAGGCTCTTTGTGCCTTCAGAAACTCTGTTAAGGCAGTAAGAAAGACTTGAGCTTGGTTTCTGATGAAAAAATAAAAATGCAATTTTAAAAGAAAGCTCTACATGAAGTAACACGAGTTGATCACCTACTCAGGTGCCAAAAAAGGGTATTTTGTAAAATGCTTAACACACTATAAATATGCAGCAACTACTCAGCAACTTTGCTTTTAGCATTAACTTCTCCAAAATCCACTTTCTTACTGCATGGGATGTAGTAGCAATTAGGATACTCTGTCACATGTACATCCTGGGATGAAAACAATGCCATATAAATCAGAGTTTTACTGAACAAGGAGATTATTATATCACTTTACAGCAATCTATTACAAACTTATTCCTTCCGATTTAAAGCCAAGAATGCCAGCTGATGGTGCCTAAGAAAAAAAATAAATGTATGAGGCAATGAATAAACTATAATGGCAATTTTGCTCACAAGTCTTGAAGGCAAAGCAAATGCTTTCCTCCTGCACAATCAGTCCTTGTTAATGGCAAGGCAAAGATCTCTCAGAACGCAAACACTCGCTGTGCCCGCATCCTATAACATTTGGCACCAGAGCTCTAACTTTGTTATTTCCCCGAGGAGCAACAATTTTCTTTGTGCAACAGCAAGGCAGTGTGTCTTTCCAAACCCGCCTTACAGCCAAGTTTTACACTTTGGTGAAAGAAGGCCATTGAGAGTGCCTGCCAAGGCGCAGCCCGCTCTCCGGCAGCATCCCAGGGCAGCAGAGGCAGAGAGAGAGGGCTCCTTGTTGAACTGCACTCACCTGCGAGAGCTCAGAGTGACATGTTAACACTTGGGATTATTAAAAAGTGTGTTGGCCAAATTAAATGAATAATGATTATGAGGTTTTAAATAAAGTAGTTATGAAAGTTATGAGGCCTCACTCTTCTTTTCCTTAGACAAAAAAACTACTTCACTGCACCCCACGTCGTAATGCCTGTTGGACATAGAAAGCTGGGACTGACTCTTGAAATTAGCAGTTATATAGAGATCTAATCTTCAGCTGCTCAAAATACAGCTCAGACAGCTACACCTGAGACACCAGCTAAAGATCTGCCACATTGTCTCACTATACACACCACTTTGTCTATAGCTCTTGCAAAATACTAGCCAAAACTTTCCTCTTTTGTCTATGCTTCATAAAACAACCGAGGTATTTGCTTTTAATATTTAGGAGGCCATGAACAGTTTTAGTGTAACCATAAGATGCTGCATGGTATTTTCCAAGTACATTCTAATGAACACACAAACATAAACAGCCAAGCCCATTCAAGTTCACAATATGAAATAGATGCCTATACAACATATACCAGTCCTAAAATTTTCCACGACAGTATATTTAAATATTTCTGAACTGACATCAGACACTGCTACAATTCCATCATTGCTAGTAGCAAATATGTTTGACAAACCTGTTTATTTGAATTTTTTATTCTGCTAATCATTTACATAACTGACCTCCTCAATTTCCAGCAAATAGAATGGTTATATGTCAAAATATCTTGCCTAGATACCAAGCTAAGTTCAAAGTTTATGAATATAAATATTTAAGTGCAAGTTTCAAGACTTCCTGTAATAAACATTCTGTTTGCAGAAAAAGTTCAGTGGCAATAAAGCAACCATAAAGCTCTGTTCATGCTGCAAACTGAGCAAAGTTCCATCACCTGGAGAACATTATGCTCACTAGAAGACACCACTGACAAGATTGGTGAGGAAAAAGATTTTTCTGTGGAAAAAAAAAAAAGTTCAAGCGGGCCACAATTTTTTGCTGCTTCCCTCCCCACAGCACAGGAATCTGTCTCATTCTCAGTGTTAGTCTCTCTTGGGGCCACGTACCCTGACATTTGATTTTATATTCTTACATGCAGCCACAAAGTAAAAACATACTTGCAGCATATGATTGCAGCTGACGCCAGAAACAGGACTGTCTTACAAAAAACCAAACCAAACAACCAACCTCACAGCATCTCAAAGCTCAGGACAAGTTTTGTAACAAAAAAGAAACTGCAAAAAGCAGTGGAAGGCAACTAGAATCATATTCAGCTGCTCCTAAGCACTGCAGGGAAATGGACACAAGTGGAAGAAATCTGCACTGATGCAGGAGGCACATAGGGCAGTGGGGCAAAGGAGAGCTACTCTGCACTGCTCCGCTCCCAAAGGGACTGAGGGGAAACCCAGTCTGCAGACCAAGAGTTACCCCATCCTGCTTGGTCTAGTGCTTAAAGCATTTAATCATATGCAAAAGAGAGTACCAGCCTGGAGCAGCTTCACATCCACAAGCCCTGGTCCTCATGGAGGGACAACACAGCAGAGCATAAGCAACCCAGGAAGTTCCTGGAATGTGTTGATGGTAATAACTTCCTTCTCCAAGTGACAGAGGACCAAAGGAGGAAAGGTATCACGCTGGACCTTGTTCTCACCAACAAGGACGGGCTGGTGGGGAACGTCACACTCAAGGACAGCCTTGGCTGCGGTGACCATGAAATGGTGGAGTTCAAGATCCTTAGGGCAGCAAGGAGGGCACACAGCAAGCTCGCTACCCTGGCCTTCATATCCTTCCAACAGCTGGAAGCCAGAGATAGCACCTGTCACAGATGAACAAGAACACCATGGCCATCTTAACCATGAAGCTGGCTGAAGGTCATACAGATGCTCCTTAGAAACTTTTATACACTGCTGTTAAAAATCGTGGCCAAGAACAATTTGGATTGTGTAGCTCACAAAATTATACCAATTATCTGCCTACGTATCACTAAATAACAAGGCTAAGCAATTGTATTAATAACTTAAGCCAACCTACATAGAGTGGTTAGCAGGAGAGGACTTGTTTGGGATTTTTGCAGTGTGTACATAAATATTTCTGCCTGACATAGTCTTTTATGTCAGAGAGGTAACACAGCATTGTCCACAGAGATTAATTTATGCCCACTATGCAAACCACGGTCCGTTGTGATTTGAGTAAAATGAGAAATCGTTATTGCAATAATCGTATCACTTCAGGCATTAAAGTCGTACTTCCACTTTCAGACTTAGTCCGCCTATTTTTAAAAAGAGGGGGGAGGGTTAAGACAACAGTGCTTTAGGTGATGGAGTTAAAAGCATGAGGAATTGAGTTGCTCCTATAAAACAAGTTTGTTCCTCCTCGCAGCTGTATCCAGTAGACTCTCCTGTGGGAGAGCTCAAGCAAAGGGCTAGGGCTGCCTCACCCACCCCACTGATCGCAGCCAGGCTGGGACACAAGGCATGGTAACCCAGAAAATGAAAGACGACTTGGTTTTGGTTAAGTTGAATAATGTATGCACACACAGACACAAAATCAATTGCCAACAGAGTTCCGACACTTGGCCACACCTTTGCATCACAATTTTAACAGCCAGCCTGCAGCTCCAACAAATTTTTCATTCTGTTGGTGAATAACCGGGAATTTTTCAAAACTGCTGAGTCTTCCTGCAATGGCTAAAGGCAATATTATCTATGGGTGCTGTGGAGAGATATATGTCATCTTTGATGAAAAGAAAGCATGGGTTCAGACAAATGAGAGCAGATTGAGGTAGTCAAGAGGTCTTGATTTCTCATTCTAGATCTGCCACCAATCCTTTCAAGGCCTCAGGCACACCTTTCTGCAGGAGTCTTCTCATCAAACATGGCAACATACTCGTGCACATTTACAAGTCATTACACATGTACTGAGGTCAAAGAAAAGCAGGAGTCTTAATTTTGCTGCAGTGTTTACTTGCTTTTCATATGTAATGTTGGTTCACCCCTGTTAATAAAAACAGCAGAGATGCTCCTAATTGTGCCTGTGTAACCATTAACCTTTAGAAGAAAGTAGTCACTGAAAATTAAACAGACATTTGATTTCAGAAGATTCAAAATTCCTGGAAAAAAAATAATCTGTTCTGTCAACAGAGGACACATCATCACAAGCGGATATATAATGCCGTAGGCCTCATCATCAGCAAATGCAAATAATTTTCAGCACTACACAAACTATGCAGATCATCTGAGCAATTATTTATGCAAAGCTGCGAGGCTGCTGAACTTACACCAAGGATGATCTGCTGAGCTGGTTTCAGCCACTACAGGAATTTAAAACAGACATCAACCATCAGCAAAACCCAACATACACAGCAACCCTGGTCGTGTTTACAGGAGTAGGAGACAGATTTATACAGCACTCTGGCCATATACAACACTGGCCTCATTGCAACACGTATCTGCACAACAATAAAAAGTGTTCTTAAAACAATGTAGCCTAGTACAGTGACATATGTTAAATATAGCCACAAGTGAGCTTGGACCAGAAATCCATGAATAACCGTATTGATTGCAGTAAAGAAAACCTGAACGTATTTGGAGTGGAGACATTTCCTGATGAAACTCTTTCCATTTGGTAAAAACACAGACATTGTCTTACGCCTTTCCACACAGTGAAATAATAAAACAAAATTCCAGACACTACTGTTAGAGTTGAAGTATGTATCTGCTCAACTATTGCTTGCAGACAGGGACAGAAAAAGGATCTTCCAGCACAAACCAAGTCCAATGCTTTGAAGTTTATTGTAATTCTTAATAGGAAACAGAAGTTGAAAAATTTAATTCTATGAAAATTCTAGATAAAGTTTTTTAGATGTTTTCTATGCATTTCACTTTAAGGACATCAAAAATTCTACTCTGTAGATCATATGCACACATTATTCACACACAGTTATTAGTAGGTACCATATATTCAGACTATATTGTAACTAATGGGGTAGAATGAAAGATGACAACAATGCTAAGGTGGCAATGCAATAGTGCCTCTTCTTGTCTCCAGTTATTTAAAATCTTACATTGAGTTTTCACACATGCCAGGTGTACTATTCTCAGCAAAACAGCATTTTCCAATGTCAACTGCTTGGTTATAAGTAAGAAAATAATTAAATAAATTGCCAGATCTTCTACACTTACTGTCTATAGTCTAGCTGTGAAATTCCTTATAGAAGACACTGGCTGAGACATAGATTATGGCTGATTTTATTACCTCTTAAAATACAGGCAGTTACTTTATGCAAGAATTCCTGGTTTCAAGAATTCAATCCATTTGCCAACAACCATTAGGAAACCTCCCCATAGAAAACTTTGCCCCTCAGGAATGCAGAAGCCAGGCTTTTGAAAATCACCTTTCCAAGGGTCCATGACCGTAACTTGCCTGACATCCTATAACACTCCTAACTTTGTGTGCTGCTGCTGGTCCAAATTTCCATCAGCAACAGAAGAACAAGCGTGCCAGCACTCGGCAGCTCCACAGCCATGCTGTTTTGTGGCCACCATGCAGCATTAAGAGAAAACAGGAACTGTCTCAGCCGTGGCCGTGCATCGGTGGTGGGTTGCTATGAGCACCCAGCAAAAGCTGGGCTGAGGCTCCTCGCAGAAACCCTAAACAGGAAGCGCTATGGCAGCAACAGTAAAGCACACAGGCTGCTAGGATTTACAGGAGGAAAAAAAATTAAAAAAAAAAACTTAAAAGAAAAAAAGAAAGAAAAAAGAAAGAAGAAAGAAGAGTGGTTAGAGGATGAGGAACAGTGATAACATCCAGGCAGCAATTAGGATAATAGAGGAAGGGGTAGAGATATGAGAAGACCACAAGTTTAAAAGTGGGAAGCTGAGAAAGTTTTTTTACAGGAAACACAGATATGAGCTCATCTTCTTGAGCATCTACCTGTTTTGCAGGGGCTGGCAGAGCGTAGCAAAGTACCGAACACTAACGTCATCTCCATGACAGGCACTTCAGCAAAAATAAAATCTTCCTCTTCCCAAAAGCTTAAGTTCTGTCCTGAAACATAATCCTCTGCTGTTTGCTTTTCTGCTCATCTCCTTCCATCAATCATTTCAAGCGCTAGGAAACAAGTAGCCCTAGCTGTTTCCAACATAGTTTTTGTTAGATACTGCTGCTACCTTATCCAAAGAATTAGAATTTCAAAATCTGCAGTTGTATGACATCTCTAAAATTCCCTTTTAAGAAAGGGACCTACAAACACATAATGAACATCCAATAACTTATATTGCTGCTTTGTTTTTCATAAACAACTTCTGGGAATCCTCTGCATAACATTTACAATTCCTTTGCACAAGACTTTCAGCCATGCACGAATTAGATTTGCAGTGAAAAACTGTATGAGAGAACCATCTTTTCCTCAACAGGCAGGTGAAGCGGCAATGTTCCAGTGCAGAACAGCTCCCCTACACCCAATAAAACTCCTGCTTTTGTCATTTACTCACAATTTAAGTGTTCATCTTTCTGTTACCTAAATAGCAGCATGGAAAGCTCCTGTTACATTAACCCATACAGTGCGAAATACAGATTTTAAGCAGGTAAGCAATATTAGAAGAATTTCCAACCAACACAGCAAGAAGCAAGAGTGTAACTCCTTATTAGGGGCTCTGGACCATCACCTTACATAGAAGCCTGCTACAACTGAGAAATGAATACCAACAGAATGATAGCCCATAACAACTAATTATTCTAACACAGAAACTGCTTCCAATGTTCAGAGTACACATGCAGGAGAGTACAAATAAAACCTGCAGGTCTGCAGGACACACAACCTGTTTACCTTGGATCAGACTAGAAAAACTTCTAAGATGCTCCATAAATACAAAAATACAGAGGCTAAGCACGTACTTATCAAAGCCCAGTTAATTTATCTTTTCCACCAGCTATGCCTAGAATATTTTGGCAGAAAAAAAGCAGAAAAAAAGCAAAATTTTTTTTAAAGCTTCTGTTCTCTCTGTTCCCACACAAGCACAGCAGACACTGTTTAACACCCCTTTTTCCCTGCAGCACATGCTCTGAGAACACCACCCTGCCTCAGCAGCCGTCCCCGCAGAGCTGCTGCTGATGGATAAGCTGCCTCCTGACCCCGATCAAGCACAGCATTAGGCACTAACTGCTGTAACTCACAAGTAGCAACGTTTGTAGCCTCACACCATCCAACAGTGGCTGGCAGTTGGGCTCATTCAGAGCCCATTAGCATGGCCTGTCCGAGGCAGGTCCACGTGGGTGGAATACTGATGGACTCTCCACTGCTCCTCTGCACCACTGGGCTTTGTAAAGATAAAACTTTGACAGTGCTGGGAATTTTTTGAGACACTGAAAATGAGCAAATATTTATTATTTTGATTTTACAAGGTGACTGAAGCATCACATCCCAAGCAGCACCTGCAAAACGCTGGCCAAACGTAGATTAAGTCACCACCTCAGGAGTCCCCAGAGGAGGAAGAACTGCACACATCTGTCCTCAGAAACCCACCTGACATAATCTTGAAATAATGCCTACCAGAGTCTGCACCAGACCTCTTGCTCTCCAGAGAAACAAACAGGCATTTTTATTTGGAAACACTCTGTTCCTCTGCCTCTTGAAGACTTTGAAATCACCCACATGCTTAGTTATTCCATGCAGGCGTGTGAACCTTTGCATTTGGGTGTTGAACGAAAGATTTATCCTTGAAGTAAAAATCAATCATGTTAACAGAGCAACTTTCCAAACTCCTGCAGGTTCACTCCAAAGAGAGCACCAATTCTTTCCTTAACTTCAAATGAGTTAGAAAAAGCATCTGCTCAGGGCTTTGTTTATAGGAATTAAATATTTATGTGAAATCCCTGAGAATTTTATGTCCCAGCATTTAACAGAAAAATAACATTCCCAAACAATTTTTCTTTGAATTAGTACTCAAAAATCACAACATTTCTCAGGCGTTAGTATTGTAGCAACTGTTTCAGAGCTCCCAAACTTGTTCTCTTCCAAACTAGGACAATTTGGCAAATAGATCAAAACTTCTGAGATATTTAAAATTAAAGGATAAGTGGCAATAGGAAGAGTTTGACAAGCTGATGAATAATCAGAAAGCTAAAGGAAGAACATCTTAGCAGAAAGTGTCACAGACTAGTAGGCCTCTATGAGATACAATTGAATTTTTCAAAGGTTTACCATCCCTGCAGTTAAAGGATTGGTTTAAATAGTCAGGCAACAAAATGCTGCACAGTTGCTAACATGACTCTGCATTTCTGACAGCAGCAAACAGCACCACGTACCAGTCAATGTCTGTAAATCAATCTGCTAGGAGACGAGTAGTGTTAGATGAATCAAAATTCCTAGTAAACAGTGTATTGTAGAATATTTCTATAATGATGGATACAAATAGGATGACACAGATCTCTGAAGAGAATCCGATAGAAGAATGCAAAGGTAAAACACACAAAGCACAACTTCAGGAGAAAACGATAAAGTTGTAAGAGTCTTGAAATCAAGTTACAAAAAACACCCCAAAAAGTTTGAATAAAGTAGTTTGCCTCTGACAATAGCTTCATAAAAATCTTAGGACAAATTACATACATTAAAATAGCGGTCTGGAAGAGGCATTTTTCTGGACAACTTAGATGCAGAGAAAAGGAGGAAAAAAAAAAGAAAAACTGAAACTTGCAGAAAGCTACAGCTAAGCATTTCTTTTGTAACACACTTCAGTTTCCTAAAGTTGAACAGATATTTATGCACAAACCTGCCTTCAAGTCAGAAACACATATACTCTCCTCTCTCAGTTTGTTTACTTTGCCTTTTTTTAAAATACGGAACAATCATTACGTGTAACACAAAAGCCCCTGAATGCCCTCACTGCGAGCGGGGCCTCTCTGTGCTGAACATATAGTAAAATAACATTCCTGCTTCAAAAAAAATTTACAAGATCCATAGAGACAAAAGACTAAATGCAGAAAGAAACAGAGACGTAGAGGCCAGCAAAGGACACAAAAAAAGGTCGGCAAGAGTGAAACTTATGAGTCCTGTCCCCCTGTATCCAGTATTACCCCTGCAGAGTCAAGAGGTCTCCCAGCGTCGCCTGATCCTTTCTCCCACTCCCAGTAAAAAAGTGTAACATCCTCTGAACTCAGGAAGAGACACGGGACAACAAGAGAAGCTACTCTTGCATTGTGCAGAGCAGAAGTCACCAGTATATAGTCTTCCTCACAAAGCTTAAGTGTAAAGTTCACTTCACTGCAGGAATCAAGCACAAAGATCACTCTATATTTATTTTAACCGAGGCAAAGTTACTGCAGAGGTAATGGACAACCTCACTAGAGGGCCTGAACTGCAACTTCTAACATCAATTTGAAATTATTGCTAGAACTCAGAAATTCAAGGTTTAGTTAATAAGCAATGCTTTAGTAATCAAAAAATAATTCAGGCTATGAATTAATTTGAAATTATAAAACTAGAGAATTTTCACACAGTACTAATTTATCTATCTTTGGCTGCTTTATCGTGCATAGCAATTAATTCTGTATATAGCATTACCCTGAGACATATTTTAAATATGGCTAAAAATTCTATAGAAGACACTACCAACTGTAAGCTGGCAGCAAGAACTATTAAAAATAGTGAATAATGTGTACAGTCGTAGCTTCTGAAAAACTGCCAGATGACAAAGATAAACTAACAAGGTGAGCACCTCACTTGCTATGTCATCTTGTATTTCTCCAAGAATACTACAGAACTTAATTTGGAGCATAAAATAATGTGCTTGTCTAACTGCAAGCACATTTTGTTTTCTAAGAGAAGGCTCTGAGGCCTTTGTATGTTACATTTTGCTATCGTATCGGCCCTTTCAATTTTTTCAAGCTAGAAAGATGCCAACAGGCAACCTGAAACACAGGCGCATAAAAAATAAACAAGTTAGTTTGTGCATCAGTTCCTGTGTGGTTTTAACAGGCATCACGTCCCTACATCTGAGGTGGCACTTCTGATTAGCCAATACCTCAGCTGAGGTTATCAAGTTCTGCCATATACCACATATCCTCAACTGAAAGATGTTCCAAGCACTCCTCACAAAGCGCATATTCAATCTCTTCTTCGCAATGATATACCCTGTCTGGTACTGAGAAGCAACTCATACGTACAGGGAAAACCATTTCTTGTGATCTCTTAAAAGAAGTGAAAAAAGGCAAGCCAAGAAAGCAGGATCAGTTATTTCTTTGACAATGAGTTTTTTAATACAGCTTTTAAAAAAAAGTTATCACCTTGGTGACACACAGAATTGCTGGTCTGTCTTAGAAGAATCCGTCTTTAGGAATGAAGGAACAACTCCACTTAGACACTTTTCAAGCAGAGGTTAGAAGTGGCCTCAACAAGAAAGAGTAAGACTGTTTTTCTGTCTGGGGTTTTGCTGTGCAAGAACACAAAGCATAAACTGAAAGTCAAGCCTGTTTTTCTTTCCTCCTGAGCTTCTACAACTCCAGATTTAAACCTAGATTTTAAGTAGAGATCTAGCAATACTTCAACATCCAACAACTGTATCAGGAGGGTGGCATGCTGGCAATCCACTGGTTCTGGGTGTGGGCTGGGGAACACAGCTGACAGGGGACAGGGACTCAAGGTCCAAGGCCCAGAGAGAGAGGGAAAGGTGCAAGAGCCTCCCCTTGAGTCCCTACAAATAAATAAAAGTCAGAATATCCACAGGTTTTTCAGGAGCATATATGAATAAAACTACCAGACTCGCTACGACAGACGGACCACATCCTTTCCACCCTGAATTTCCCCACCGAAACCCTCCCTCTCCATATTTCTGCTGCCCACTTTGTCTCCCAGCAGGAGGACGCCACTGCTTTGGACCAAGGAAGTTGCTGGATGCACAGCTGCCCAGGTGGGGAGCAAGTCACACCGCAGCAGTGGGGTATCTATTTTTAATGGTAAAATGTTTAAAGGTACACTGTTTTCTGGAGTGGGCTCATGCACATGAGGATAGAGTACTTATTACAAGGACCAAGGTATGTGCAGTCCCTCTCTCAGTAGCACTACTAAACTTATTCCAGGTTTTTGGACCTTTGGACCTCAGAGAAAACCCTCAACATATGTTTTGCAACAATAAAAATGGATAATTTGTTTTTAATATTTATTTATAATCTTTCAGGCAATACCTAATCACAGCAGGATGCTGCTCCTCACTTCCTGACAACTTACTTTGTCTAGCAGTGTCCTGTCAATGGCTCCAGAATGGAACTGCTCATTTCTAAATTGCAGACTCATAATTCTTCACCTCTTCATCATCTATTTTGCTGATAACTTCTAGCAGATTAGCAAGACTTCATTTTCCTTTGCAGAAACTGAACTGTTTATGCTCCAAACTCCTGATGACACATACATAAACACCGTGAAGAAAAAAATACAAAAATTGGCAAGAGATGAATAGGATCTCACTGACAACCTCAATAACCAAGGAGAGGGCAAATAAGTAACAAGATATCACACTTCTATACTGTTAAAAAGGTCACCAGATTATCAACATTTGTTTTAGATAAAGACGGGCTACTTTCCTTTCCAAATCTTTCTTTTATTGTGCTTTCTGTTCCAGCTATATAGAATTTGTGCCAAGGATATACTTTGTCATGTTGCAAACACGAAACAAAATTTAGCTGGCAATTTTTGTTACAATCACCAAGAAGAAAAGCTACAAGGAAAAAAAAAAGTAGCAGACAGACACCCAGACACCACTACTCATCTCAAAGAGTAGGAAAATTTAAGTATGTTCCTTTAAAAAAAAAAACTGAAGGCTTTGCACAGCTTTAACTGAAATCAAATGTGACAAGAGCTCTTGGATGTGCTGCAAAAGACTAATAGCCACAATTTTGTTAAGAATCAAAAAGCTAGTTTGTCACAGCAGCACAACTCTGCACGCAACCTGTACTCTCCAAATACCTGAGCCGGGTACAAATACAAATTTCACCTTGTTATCTGTTGAAGTTCTTTTTCCTCAAGATTCGCTCTCCACAGATGTAGTGTCCTTGTCCTCTATGCAACAAAGCACAATATTCACTGGGAGAATAAAGCTGCTTCATGCAGCAAAGTCCTGCATCAATCTTTTTATACAGTGGGGAAGGGCTGACACCCTACTGCCTTCTGGGGAGAGCATTAACCCTTTGATCTCCGACTTTCACACTGCAAGAAACCTCCTCCCTCAGCCTTTTGAACATGGGCAATGTGCGCATAAAATATATATATGTATGTATGTATATGTATACAGGTACATATGCATATTCGAGCAAGGCTGGATGGTTTGTTGATAAATGGGGCATAGTGAAAAATATCGTAGATATATTTGTTTACATCATGTTTGGGACAAGTGCATCTGATAGGCAGGGAGAAAAATCCATAAATACTTTGCATTGGCAAAAGAACCCTAAACTTTAGCTCAGGATGTCCATGCATCTGCCATCATATAAATGTCACGTCATGGCACACTGCTTTAGATAAGGACAGAATCTGTAATGCCTCTTTGGCAATGTGAATCAAAACTGAACTTGATTTTGATTAAGAAATGTTAAAGGAAATATCAACCTGAGCTCAGAAAACAAATGTCAAAGTGGTGAAGTGCTCCAGGTGACTCTGAATGCAGTCAGTCACTACTGATTACTACTAAATATTTCAAGTCTTACAGTGTGCCAGGAGTTTAGAACTCAAAGGACAAAAGCTGGAGCAAACATTTCAAGCCTTAAGGTGCAATCTTAATTCCTCCAAAGTAATTGGGAATTTTTCCACCAACTTCAGAAGAGTTGAGAATTCACACTGGACACTACATATTAAAGGATAGTGGAAATTCCCAATTTAACTCTAAGTGATCTTGAAAAGACAGAAATTAGAAATATCAAACAGCATGGTGTCCTTGAGCCTAGCTAATAGAAACATTAGCACCAGGTAAAGCTCCTGCACAGTGATGTTGGTGAATCACACATAGATGTATACAAGGACAGTATTTCACCTAAAGCCTTGACTCCACTACCTCTGTCTCCTCTTTAACCTTCCAACACACCAAGTGCACAGACACATCCCACTAAGGCAAGCATGGCAGAGCCCACAGAACATTACCCTGGGACACCTGTACTAACTTCTAGTTACCCTAGAGCCTCTAGTCTTCATTTAAGAGACTTCAACATCAGAAAATTCACCATCTTCCTAAGAAATTGCTTCCACATTTAAATACCTTTATCATTAAAAACGCATATGTTTGGAACTTACCCATTATACCATACTACATTATGTCACTCTTGTAGGGCACAAGCCGCAGTGCTCTTTGAGAAGATACACACTCACCCAAAGCTGAAATCTGTTTTACAATACTATTTACAAAACACAATAAATGTGCTATACCCTGTTTCCATTGGCTCTTTTAACATCCATATGAATAACTAACAGCCTTTTCCTATCACTAGTATTGAAAAGCAACACAGAAAGATGCTTCTCATAAAGCAGCTGGTATCATAGAGAACATACGCATGAAAGCAGCAACTTCTGGGGTGGGGGGGTGGGGAAGAAAAAAAGTAAGTGCATGTTCTATCCCGCTTCTTCAGAGAGTTCACTTTGGACTTTTCACAGCCTCAGAAGCACGCTCACCCCTTCTTAGCTGGCCTTTGAATTGAGTAAAAGAATATGAACTCAGCAGTTATTTCCTAAAAAACACTACTTAGGAACCCAAAGCCTTCAGCGATAGCCACGACAATACATTTTCCTCCAGCCACCACTATTATCAAACTTAATTTTTCTATCTGACTGAAAAGGATGTGCCCCTCACTATTCACATTTACACTTCTGCTTCCAGTGACTTCAGAGCAGACTTTTCTACTTCAGGATAAAAATTCACCTTGGAGTGGAAAGCCATGACAAATTCTTTTGCACTATTTGCTCTGCTTTTACCCCATAACTTGGTTTGATGAGGATCTTCAAATAGGTTTGGCAAAGGATTTGCACTGACTTTCTGCACAGAAATAAGCATCAGCCATGACACAAAAATGCCATCAATGCAAAATGGGATGTAAATGAGGAGTCAGACATTACAAATCAGCCAAAGTAAGCACAGGCTCCATTACAGATGCAGCTAGCAAAATAACCTCATGTTAACGCAACATAAGCCATGAAGTGTCTACTAGTTTATGTTGGTTCCTATCACGTCTGATCCTTCCAGCTGTCACCCAAAGAGGAAACTACAGTAACACATTAGATGGAGAAAGAAAAATTACTTTTTTTAAACTTAGATTTAGAGTAAAAACCACACAGTTTCTCTCATGGATAACACAAATTATTGTAAATACCAGTTTAAAATTACTCTTGAAGAACATGCTTAAAAACAGCAACTTGTTTGAAGATAAACACTTCTTTTAATTGTTCTTCGCTTTATTTATGTAAAGGATAAATGGTAACAAATACTGATATTTTAGAACAAGTCATATACTCAGGACTTGGATCAATAGCCCAGCATAACTAATTCTCACCTGCTTCCTGTATGGTAGCTTTCAACCACGGTAAAAGCATCTATCAGTTGAACTGCAGCTTTGGGAGCAGATCAAGCAAACCCACAGAACAGCACCCTACATGTGCAATCAATGTGCCCATGTGGAGACTTAATATCACATAAACTACCAAGGTTTAAACTCACACCTTCGCTTATTTTGTCATCACTTTTTCATGTTGATAAGTCCTTATTTATATTATTCAATATCTAAAAGGACTGTGGGTTCATATCAAACGTCAAGCATTTGCCAAGGTCTCTGGCTGCACAAATAAAAGCTACATGCCAGAAATGTACTTTCAGAGGCAATATGCTAGGTACCAGCTACAAAGACACTCAACAGAGTATGCAAGTGCACAATGTGAATTTCTACAACCATTTGCTTTTGCTATTGATCAAAGTTGGTCTCTGCAAAAAGGGAACAAAACTGTGTTACTCAAATGCTTAGAAATAAGAAATGTGCTTTGTTCAGAAAAGGGATGGAGGAACAGAAGTAGACATGCACATCAATGAGAATAAAAAAATGAAAGGGAGCGCAGGAAAATCTGATCTTTAGAAAGAAAAAAGATGCCAGCAGAGAAGGACCACAGACATGGACATGAAACCAAGTTTCCATGGCACACTGATGGAGAATCCAAACAGAAAGTTCATCTCTGTGCCAGGGATGAGTTATCCTGCAGGTGAATCAGACGTATTGTGTGGGACGAGAGTGGCTGAAGTTCAAGCCACCAGCATTTCTGATACAACTCCAGCAAAGCGCTGGACAGCCTCGTACAATCAGTCACATATGTGAGCCCTGGGGAGCAGCCATGCCACAGTGCAGCAATTGAACACACAGATGAATGTTTCCATGTGTTTCTGCCTTGGGCTAACAGAAACAGCAGCAACAGCAAGCTCAGCCTGATGTGGGAATAAAGGAGTAAATTTTCAACTAAAAAGGAGTTGGGGATAAGAGCAACAGTTACCAAGAAGAGTCAGGAGTTAATAGAGTAGTAACAGAAATCAGAAGCTCTGAGATATCATCCCACACAGATTGTTTCTAACAATTCATGAGACAGGAAGGAAGATAACTTTAGTCACCTACAGCAACTGATACCTCTAAAATCCCTGAAATACATAGTCTGAAATAATTATTAAAACATAAATCCTCACACACGCACGCCAAGCAAGTAGTCTTTCCTTTTTATAATTATTTTTTAAACACAATAGCAGATCTTGTAGTGACAAGCAGGGTGTAAGTGGTCAGATTTCTCAAGCTTGCCTTAAAGCCTTAACACACATGTGCTCTATGATACAAACTGTGACCTCATCTTTAGGTGAACTGTGAAAGCTAAGATCAGGGCATCTTGGAAGCACCCTCTGCTCCCAGGGCACATTCAACACTGTGGCTCAGGTCCATTGAAGAATTGGGCATTATTTCTGGCTTCACCTTCCCACCTACATTGTCAAACACTGTTCTGTAAACCTAAAGATCTTAGTCTCACAACAAATTGCCTAAACAAGGAAAATAATTGGAAAAAGGGTAGGCAGGGAGGCAGCCTCATCAGTGTAGTAGCAAAGGGATGCTGTTACTAAATACAGACTGCAACCAATTCATAGTTACTTCTCTTCTGTTGCTTGAAGAAATTTTCTTACAAAATTGTTAAAATTGGCATAATCAGAGTTTAGCCAGAATTAAAACACCTGTAAAGGGTTTCTGTACAGTGCTGGTTTTGACTCTGTTTTCACCGAAGTATAAGCCAAATATCTGCTCCCCAGAACTGTGGGCAAATGCACATTCACACAGTTCAGTCTGGTCCTCCAGGAACTGGGCACAACCAGCAGCACACGACAGTGTCAGAATAGCTGTCTGGCTAATTTAACACCTTTAGGTAATTCATTAAATGGTTAATAAACTACTAACACAAAAAGTATTACTCAGCAAGCCCATTCAACTTTGCAGGAAGTTTTCTTGAGTAAGGCTGAATTGTCTGGTCAACAGATTTCTGCACACAGAAGTTTAAGTTGCAGCTGAGTAATGTCTTTAGTTGTGTAGTCTTATGAACTGTATCACCACCGAGGAAACATCTGTGTTCATTTTGTTTATTCAGCTAGCCTTAGAGCATTAGGGATAATAGAAAAGCTTCTTCTCAAGGACTTAGTGCTCACAACGCAGCAGCAGGAATGGCCTAAGGTTTTGGGGTTTGTTTTTTTTCTTTTCCCCCTTCATACACACACAAAAGGACTACTCAAGGAGACTCGTAATCCTACCAGAAATATTAGGTTTGCAATACATTAGGTATGTTCAGAAGATACTCATATTTATGTTGATATGTGCAAACCAAAGGACTTCATAAGTATCAGTGTTGAATCCTTAAAAATAAAATGCACAAGACTGAAGCAGCACAAGCTTCCATTAATTGCAAGCGAACACCAGGCTGTGGGAAACGTCGCCTTCCACTGACTACCTCCAGGCTGAGCACAGGTTTTAGGCCACAGATGTGTGCCACTCAAGGAAAAATTATCCTCATTACAGATATAGCAGAAAGAAGATAAAACATGTTGCCTTCCACCAACCGCTCTGAAACAGAAACAGCTGTTGCAGGATGAGCCAGGCACAACCCCAGCCCACAGCAGTAGTAACAAAATCTAACTGGCAGGCGGTTACGATCACCGTTCAGATCTGGACCATCCGTCCCACCAAACCAGAGCCTATCAGATAGCTGAAGCGGGAGGGTCTCTTCTCTTGTGGCAGGAAAGATGCTAGCACAACCCACCTGCGTAGGTTAAAGGCTGGCAACTGTTGTATCAACAATCATTTTTATTTTTGGCTAAAACAAATTCAAGACTCTGAAACTGAAACAAAGAGAAGAAAACTTGACTGCTTCTGGGAGACCTATGTGGGGTTACGGTGGGCACGTGTCTAACACACAAAAATTGTGTAAGATGTTTTTTGCACTGGTATTGGAATAAGAATTTGTCACAGCAAAAAATCTATGCACTCTCCTTAGTCACAGTAATCACCAACAGGTATTTTGGCAAAAAAACATCTTAGGCTTTTTTTCAAATACACCTTCCCTTCTCTATTTTCCAGTGAATCACTTGTCAGGTTATAAATGCCCTTTAAACCCTCAAACTCCTTTGGTTGACTGGTCTATCCAGGATAGTTGCCTTCCCCTAAAAGAATCAGACAAGGAAGTTTGGCAAGCATTGCCTCTTAGTACAGCTTCAATATGTGTTTGTAGTCTGCCAGGAAGTGGTACACGCAAACCAGGTTCAGTATCCAGTGACTTAGTCCTTCCGTTTGACTAACAGGAAGCAGAGACAGCCAGCCCTATATTTTTCTCCTCCACAAGAAGGCCACACAGGCAGCATCTTGTAAAGCTGGGAGTTCAATCTACATCCAGTTGCTGCCACACAGCCTTAGACACAGCACCTTTCTTCTAGACTCTAAGGTTTTGTTTTATTTTTCATCAAAGTTAGACCCATAGGACCATAGAATCATTTAGGTTGGAAAAGACCCTTAAGATCATCAAGTCCAACTGTTAAAAACACCGTTAAACAACTGTTAAAGGCTGACACGCTGTACAAACTGAGCAGAATACAACACAATTCTTCAACATAAATGTTTGCAGTTTAACTAAGGCAACCCCAGGCGGACCAACACCATGTACAAGTAATCTGGATATCTCCTTAAACAGGGATCAATACATTTAAATTAAATTTTAACTTAGGTAATCCACT
The DNA here is from genome assembly GCF_028500815.1 of Rissa tridactyla. Taxonomy (NCBI): domain Eukaryota; kingdom Metazoa; phylum Chordata; class Aves; order Charadriiformes; family Laridae; genus Rissa; species Rissa tridactyla. The sequence continues at coordinate 10,237,203 of NC_071473.1, forward strand.
TGAATACAAAGCAGGCATTTTAAGATGATTCAAAAACCGCACCCGTTCATTTCAAAGCTGCCCCAAAGTAGTCCACCAGTAAACACTTACTGAATTGTATGACCTCTTAAAAGCTGACTGAGAGTAGCAGAGGAAAAGCATAATGTGACATAGATGGATTTAACACACCTTCCATCAACGTAGTGTTTCCATGCATCAAGCATAATGCAAAACTCAGAGCGCAGCCTCCTGCGTGAACATCTTTAGTAATTCAGCATGGGATGAAATCACTAACATTGCACAACCTGGAAAAAGACCCAACAAGGTCAGCAGAATATTAAGGGCATTTAAAAAAAAATCCTGAATTACAAGTTTCAGCACTCCTAAGAACACTAAAAATGGACAGTGATTGTTAAATAATTCCACCACTGCCAACAGAAACATGCAGGAACTCAAGCTGTACCTGTCCAGCCCCATCAATCTCTCCTGTCACAGGTAATCTCCATTCTGGACAGAGAACAGGAATGAAAAGTTAACAGAATGTTGTATATTATTTTGATTTTAAGTTACTGCTTAACAGAAATAATCATATCAGATTTATATCAGTTTTAAGTTTTACAGAGCCAATATTTATGAGAGCCACTTAAGGAAGTGTTGCTATCAAACACTTCCTTTTCTTTTTTTTTTAATATCATGGAATACTTTAGGGCAACAGAGCAACATTTATTTTAAGATTCTTTTCAGTTTAACAACTTAACTGAAAATGTAAAAGCTATATAAAAAACCCCTAACACAATCATATTCATAATTGCCTCATTTTACATCCGAGTGCACTCCAGCTCCTAGTGAAGACAGCCAGTGCCTCTGAAGAACTACAGGTTATTCTCAGTGTACTATATTATTCGAGCTCTTGCACACCTATGTCTTCATCCTATAGCAAACATGAGTGCACTGAAAAAAGTGAAATTTAGTTGGAAAAGGCGTCTCAAAATTAGTCCTGCAATATAGACAACAGACAGACAATAATCTCTCGCACATCATGCTTACACAGGATAATGATCAAAGTCTGAACTAACACTAAACATGAAGATTTTCAAAACTGACTAGCTACTAAAAGAGCACAAACTTGATAAAGCGTTGATTTGCCAAGTCCTAGGTTCATTTAAAGTAGATACTGCAAAGCAAAATACTTCAAAGCAACAGTCAGTCTGGAAAATCCTGGCCAAATCACCCAAATGGGCAACTCTTGCTTATATTACCTGACACAGAGACTCACAAGTACTTGACCACTATGGAATACAGGTATGCATGCGTGCCTCTGTTCACATAAGAATTGCAAAATCTAGACCCAAATACATTTTATCCCAGTAAACAGGGAGGGGGTACCCAAAAACAATCACCATCTCTCTACTAAAGAGACAATTCAAACTCCTATAGCACCTCCGCATCACTATGAAACTACCATCCTAACCATAGCAACAGATTTAAACATTGGAGGATACATTTTGCTGCCTGCAGGCAGCATAAAAACCACAAGTGCTGCAGAAATGTTTATTTTAATCAAACAGGAAACAGTCTTTCAAACTGGACAACTACAAGTTAGGAAGAAAACAGCTCACCAATGACAGCAAGCAAGGAAAACAAAACCTCACCAATTTATTCAAATAAGAAACTGTTCCATAACACAGTTACTATTTACCAAGAGTCTAGTAGAGACCTGAAGTACTTTCCAATTACATTAATACACCTCCTAAGCAACTGGTCTACCAACAGAGTCCCAGCTGAGTTACTGAAGTCAACACCTTAATTCCCAGTGACTTCAAACTAGAGCTTGAACCAGCCTCTGCAACCACTGAGAAAAACTTCCAGAAATGCGAGTGAATTGTTCAAGGAGGAGGAACGACGACTATGTTAACACTAATAACAAAATGCAAACATTTACTAACAAGCAAAACAAATAGCACCTTTCTCATTGACTACCAAGTGCTTCAAACCACTAAAGAGGTTTGTTTAGGTGGCAGACTTCAGAGCAAAACCTGGCTAGGTCTGGTAACTAAACTGGAAACAGAACCCAGAAGTTGAATCCCGGACAGTATGAAATTCAAGGGCTTCCTTTCACTTATCCCTTCCAAGTGACACACACTCCACAAACAGAAAGCATCAAGACCATAGTATATGACTGTTGAACACCCATTACAAAATTATAGTGACACTTCAAAAGCAGCCAAATGCTCCATCAGTTGTTGATATATCCACATTGTCCAAATACAGAGTCCTACAAGAATCATTTGACCTGTGGGACCCTTATTTTCCTCTGCCATTACATTCATTCATGAGTTCTTGATATGATAATTACTCCAACTTTACATCAGTGCAACTAGAAAGTGAAAATCCCCTGAAGGATTTAAACTACTGAATGACATATCCTATTGATAACATTCTGATAGCATGAGATCGTTGTTCAGTTTGACAGACTGGTGATGGTACTAAAATGGACAAAAACCAAACCACCTTAAATAACTGCATCAAACTTGTCAGAAGTCCAGTAAAGCACTTTTTGCTTATATGTTTGTCAGTATAAAGACAAACAGACTCTGTTATCTAACTTTCACATAAAATACCTTTGGGTCAAATTTTACTGTGTGAAATATGTGCATAAACCTGCGGATCCCATAACAACTGCAGAACCAAAGTCCCAGGCTAGGTGAACCTACCCAAAACATCAAATAAGCCTTGCTCTTTCTCTGTGTCAACTACCTCTCAAAATGAGCACTCGGTATAAGATTCATTTCTGGAAAATTCCTGTGCTCTGAAAGCGTGATAAATGCATTTAGATTTATCCAGTTTTTAAACTGGTTGTGCTCCCAGAGGTCCCGCAGAGCTCTACTGATGACCTCTGACTTTCTGTTCTTCCCTATACAGAAACTTGTCCTGCAATTTAAAACCTGAACTCTCCTCCTTCCCATTTCATGAGGCATTTCGCTGAAGCTCTAAGCAACAGGAGCAAGCATCCCAAAATTCGCACTCCAGATGCCTACTGCAGCTTCACACAAGGGGGCAGGCAATGGCCAGGGCTGTTTGCTTTTCTTAGATATCCAGGGGTGAGAAAAATCAACTTCAAAAGAAACCAAACAGAAGAATACCATATTTTATAACTGAGGCTTGCGGATGAGGAAGGGAAATCGCTGTTTACACTATCTGGAAAATGAGCAGATTTGAGACCATCTTTTTCTAATAAATCGTCATTTATCACTTGCAGTCACTAGCACAGGAGGTCATGCAGTGTCAGTCTGGCTACTGTAAATTTTTAATATTGAATTAGATTAGAAAGGCTCAGGAAAGTGTAATGGTAGCTAGAGTGCTACCTGCTAACGGAAACTTTCCTTCGGTTTCAATATTAACAGGGCCTAACCTGGTCTTTTGGGAACAAGATGACATAATCTTGCTATGAAGTCGCAGACACAGCAAACATCACAGTGGTAACTACAGAAAGCCAGACAGCCATGAGCTTATTACACCATTTTATCATTGTACTGCCATAAAATACTATCTCCTATTTTAATCATATCTCCATTATTAGAAACATGAACACAGGGATGATGACCAGCCTGTAAGCCAGACTGCGCAGGAATCTCCAGCTCCCTCCTATGGGGAGCTGCGCAACACACGGGCCCTGCCATGTACTGGCACATGACATGCCAGAAATACAGACACAAACGTCCTCATCTGTGTGCGCAGAGCTAAAAGAGCAGGATTCAGATGGTTTTACGAGAACATTTCATAATCCTCCTCCCGCCGCCCCCTACTCAGTTAGCAGCTCAGTCAGAGCCAACTACAGTTATAATTATCACCATAATTATTATTTTAATAAGAACCAACGACTTATCAAAATATTGCGCTGAAGACTTGCACATCTTTTCTTGTGAGACTGCCAAAAAGCTAGTTCATTGCTGAGGTACCGCTCCATGTACAGTGCTAGCAGACAGCACCTCCAAGTTTCTATTTATGCAACTGAGTGACTAAACCCAATTCAAGTGAATGCCAAAATGTAAGCAATTTGAGGCACAGTAGCTGTGCAAAGTATTATTATTCTCCTGGTGTATACACTCTAACAGCTTTGTTTACTACACTTACTCCTCTTCTGCTTGTTTGCTTGGGTTTTACATACTGTAGGCCAAGTTGCTGAACTTGGATGCCTTAAGGTAGCCACCTGAACCCATATTTACATATTTAAACATCTGTGTCAGGCATTCATAAAACATTTTAAGTGCATAAGCAAGCCTGTAGGCATCTAAGTCAATATAATTAGGTGCCTAGATTTATCTCCAGCTACCCAAATGTGGGCCTCTGCAGGCAACAAGTTGCTATTTTTTGTAGGCGTATTTTTTTTTACCAGGTAATATTAGCTTGGTAAGAGATTATTTGTTCTTCACATGCTTGTTCAAGATGACCCCAGTCCAGGTCTCTGGTAACACTCCATTTCTACAGAGAAGTCCAACTTAAATTTTCATAATCAGCAAATGGCCTTTTAGCTAGTTACAGCTCCAGGTACGCAGCCAGATTGACGGAAAAGTTCCTCAGTTAAAAAGATAACTAATGATCCTGGCAGCTGTGAGGCTCTTCATCAAGGGTGGCCAGCTGTCATCCTGGTAAGTTTACAGATAGAACACATGAAACAAGGACACTACATGCCTCTATGACAAGCAGCTGCACATTTCTGAAGAGCCAAAAATTTGCCATGGAAACGTCATTTTTCAGGTTTGTCTGTTCATCTCCCAAGTAAGGGTCAACGGACTGGATATAATTTCAGGGAACACGATTCACTTCAGTCAATACAGCCACGACCTCCATTGCTTTTTCTTTCAAAGATGTTTCAACTGAACCACGTGTGCGCCTGAATCAGAGTACAATTACAAAGAACAAAGCTAACTACAAACACGCTGAGTTTTAAGAACAAAACTAAAGGCCTCTCAGAAATTCAGAGAGCATGAAATCCAAAACTCACCGTTAAGAAAAGTCAGCAAATAGCATCAACTCTAAGAAAAATACTCAGACTCCACCAACATAACTGAACCAAAAGTACATCTGAAGGGCAAGCAAAGGCTGCAGTATGAAGTAAAAATGAGTGTCCATGACTCATTCAACCAAATCCAAGTTAAACTAAAGTTTGCAGTGTCACTCAGCTTTGTAGAATTGGTTTAAATAAGCATCCCACTTACTCTCTAATAATATAGCAGAATAGCAATAGAGCAGTAGCTTGAAAACAAAACATATCTGGGAAGTATTCAACATCTGACCTCAGAGTCAGCCACATACTAGTGTGAAATCATTTTTAGCTAACTTTTTTACTAAACTGATATTCATTTCTTGTGAAGTTTAATTTAATTTCCAAAAAAAAAAAAAAAGAAGCCATTTATAGACATGTTATAAATAGTTCATCCCTTGGAGGAATCCTCTAATCATCTCTAAAAATAAGAAGTCACATGATTTAGGTGTCCTGCATTGACCCTTTTGGTACTTCACATAAAAGGATCACCTCTCCAAGGTTACACCGTATATAAGTTTAGGCAACATTACATGTTGCTCAATGTTTATATCCACATGATTAGAAAGCCTGGTCTCTTCACTTTTAGCTCATACTCAAACTCAGCAAAGCATTCAGTCCTGTTTCTGTGAAGCCTGGGAATAACTCCATAGGAGGCACAGGTCCACAGGGTATTGAGACCATTTTCTGCTTCCAAGTGAAGCCTGGAAATTTCCTTTATCTGCCTGAAAACAGCTGGGCAGCCAGTTTATAATACTAGTCTCTTGCTGATTTCTTTCTTGATCCATCCACGCTAATCAATCCTTTGACTCATCCTACCCTTAGGCTGTATAATGCCAATCACAGAGAAATTCTGATTGGTGAGTGGAAATCACTGAAGAAGAGTTTGTGGGAGTCCTGTGCTGAACGGCTCCCTGATGGTAATACTGCAAAAGTTACACTCATGACTCTTGTTAAATGCTAGCAGCTATACTTGCTATTCAGCCTGTAAGCTCTTCAAGGCAGGGACCTTTCCTCACATGTGTCTGTAAAGCTTCTAGTGCCCAGATGGTGCCATACAAATGAATAATAATTATATTTCCATGTAGACCATTATTGTGCATAATGTAAATTACTTTCACTGATCCGAGAGGAAATCATTTTCTCATTTTGAAATGAAAAGAGAGAGTAAAAATAATGATTACTTCTTTGACGCTATTATTATAACAATAATTACATTTTTGGGTCCAGAATCCTCAGCTGGTCTGTACTGACTTTAGTGGAGCTATGCCAATGCATGGCAGCTGACAAGTGGGTCCCAGTCTTTGCTGAAGATCTCAAACTATTTCATAAGGACTGATTATTTCAAACCCACAACACTTCCGTGAAATATGGTAACTCAAAATTGAGCACACTTTGCTGACTGGAGAAGAGAAATGCCAGACCTGGTGTGCAAAGGAATGAATTCCACAATACAGGTATCTGAGCATCACTCCCACAGCCTCTCTCTCTCACCAGGGCAGAGGAGCAGATTTTTGCAGAGATTCAGACCTCAAGCGAGCTGAATTGCCTTCCGGAGGCACTCATCTCTCTCCATTCATTAGAAGGCCCTAGACTGCCTGAATTTAGCACCCCAATGTTTGTGAGATTCAGTCCAGACTTAAGTGCTCAAAAGGGACAGCAGTAATCACCAGCACGAAACGTGAAAGGGGCAAATAAAGTTGGAACCTGACAGGGCTCAGTTCCTCTGGAGGAAAAAACCCAGAACACAATTACCAGACCAAAGAGGAGTAAGTCTGGACAGCCAATAATTGAAAACCCCAAAACTACATGTCGCTTTCAGCTATGTGGCTCTAAACACTTTGCTACAGATGTCAAAAGGTTACTGATGGGAGAAAGCAACCAGGATTCCAACTTTCCCTGCTCCAACAGAGCACAGTCCTGTTCAACACATACTCTGTGGCACAGCACCAAAGGCCTACCATTACTTAAAAAAAATGAAGAAGGACTGAGGTTCACAGGTCTAAAAATCAGACTCAAACACTTGAAAATACCACTCCTCATAAACTGCACTAATACGAGCAGTTACATATGCCTGCACTCATGCACCCTGCATGTATCCATGCAGGGATGCTCCTGCATCTGCCCAATTCAGACATGCCATTGGCCTAAATTAAAAAAAAAAAAAACAAAAAAAAAAACACAAGACATTGTATCCCATTTAAAGAGTCACTGGAAAAGATCCAGTGAAGTGCCAGAACTAATTTTAACACCGTAAAGAAAAAATCAGGAAGTATTTGATTAAAATTAATCCTTGAGGTTATATAATTTGACTGCTCCTACAAATTAAGTTCACTTCATGCTTTCATTGTACTCCTCTCCCTTCATCAAGCACTGATAAGATGCTGTATCATATACCATGGACTTTCAGTACTGAAGGGGAAAAATATTTTGAAAAATATTTCTCAATACAGCTGAGACGTGGTAGGTAATGAGGGCCTTTTACACCAAAAAGTACCCGTTTTGCAATAGCTGACAAGTAAATGGGATTCGTATGTCTCCTGTACAACAGCTGGTCTTCTCTTGCTAAAAAATGAAAACGCTTCTATTTCAAAGGGAACATCTGCAAAATCCCAACATACATTAAAGAATAAAAGAACAACACAACAAAAATACACCAGTGGCCTGAAAAAGACTTCCGATGGCACAACCAATTAACACAGATTCATTTCATATAATACCTTCCCACATCCCCACAGAAAAGATGCTTAGCGAGGTAACTGCTGCAGGAGTCCATCAATCTAATCTGGTTCTAATACTCTTCTTAAATAATGCATACATTAGTTCTCTGTTACTGAAAAGATTTGTTTGTTTTATTAACATGTGCCTTGTTAAGTGCTAAGACTTCGTAAAAATCGTTATGCAGCTTCTAGCTGCAGATGTATTGTCTCCCCCCTTTCCCATTACAAAATGATTGGTTGTCTTCATTCTCCTTTTCAATTGTTATTAAAGGTGTACTGCAGCGTGATTAAGCCCATGTTAACAAGCAAAACTGTACTTAATGGTCAAGTCAGTACTATGGACCCATTCTCTAAGAAATGTATCATTTTTGGCCACATAATAGCTTGATGCCGTTAATTTTATTCACAACCTAAGGTACCTTAACTAAGCTGTTTCACCGAGACCAGCAGGTGTACTAAAACAAGGGAGGACCCAGCTTCCAGAGCTTGATTCACACTGGACTGAAGTTTAACATGTAAACAATTAGCTCATATCAAACTCCCTTACACCTTTCAGATATGGACTTTTTCCTGAAAACATTTCTTCTGTTCAGAGCTGAAATTAATGAGGCCACATGTCTACATCAACAAGCCACTTACGGGAAGAGATGTTTAAATAGGTATCATCTGGTTGTGTCATAATATATGGAACCCATGCATGCACCAATTTAAGCAAAAAGGATAAATCAGGAGTGAAATAATTCTTTTTTTTCCTGCAGTCTCTCTTGTTTTCTGAAGCTTAACAAATTATTTTATGTTTAAGTGCAACTTTGTAGAGTAAACTCCCAGCAACTACAGAGAGTCTTCCAGTGGAAGCCCAGTTCCTTAGCCAAGGCAGGAGCTCACTCCTTCGACGCCCACCTTGCTACCGCCCCAGTACAAAGCTATGCTTTAATCCATGGGCTATACTAAAACCTGTGCACTGTGCAGAAACTCATTTGTTAAGTACCTCCCACATGGAAAACGCACTGATGCTTGGCAGAGGGTAGGTCCAGGCTGCGTGTTTGTTTCTGGCAAAAGAGCGCTGGGAATCCACCTGCAGAATCTAAACATTATAGGAGCAGATACTCTTCAAAAGAAAATTCTCTTGTTTCCAAACCTGAAAAAACACCAAGCTTCTGCTTGATACGCAAGGTGAACTCTGCACCATTCTTACTTTGGGGAAGCATTTGGAAAAGGTGGGAGAAAATATTTGATGGATGGATTCCAGAGAAAGTGGAGTAAAGTTTCATGGGTTTTCTTTCCTGTATGACTCCCCTAGTTTTCTACAGCATTATGGAGTTGCTGCTACTTTGTATTCAGTTACAACAACTGATCACAGTTTTCATAGCTGTTAGTGTTGAGTAGAGTAGCAGACAGATGCCTTTCCTAGTTTCAGCAACCAAGAGGTATTACAGAGTTTGGGCACACATTATAATAACTTCTGGCTTCTTGCATATTTAACTTGGGGGAGCTCAGCATGCATCACATAAGTGAGCCAGGAGGAACAAGCAAGAAGAAATATAACCTGCTTGAGCACATTCAGCTGACCAGCCTGTGGAGTAGCAGACCCAGCCTCACTCTCCACATTCCCAGGAGAAGAAATACCACATTCCCCACTAAAGAAATGAAAATAAGGAGGAGAGGCACTAGTGATCCTCAGGACTGTCCTCCCTAGCTTACCTTTCGCTTGGAGTTAAAACAGATAATCCTCACTGTCCCCAAACACACAACACTTTCTTTTCATTTTACAGTTCTGAACATTTTGAGCTATCGATAGTTATGTTTGGTTCCTTTGACAGCTTCATGCTGAAAGAAACACGCATCTCTCTAAAATGAATACACAAAATTTCAGACTAAAGAAATGCTTTGATCCCACACCAGCAGGCAAGAGCTATATTTCACTCAGCTGACACAGTAACAATGCACTGGCATTTTTGCTTTATGGCAAAACAGGCAGTAATGAAAACCCAACAGTGCCACGGGGCACAAAGGAGCATTACGTACCCACAGCCATTGCATCCAATGCCTAATGCCAAGGCAGAGGCCACAGCTGGGTAACGTGAGCACATCACTGCAATGCACAACTGCCTCTCAGTGCAACACTGGGTGTGAGCTAAGACCACAGCAGATGCTCTGCTGTCACATCCCTCTCATCACCAGCAGCCCTGAAGCGGGGATTTGCATTCCTTCTTCCTCCCTTTGGGCTCCCAACACACAACAAGCCCCTTCCACCATCGGTAGCAGGCTGCATTAAAAAAGCCTGAGAGTAAGCTGCATGCTTACGGTATTTCGCAAAAAGCTGTTGCATACTTTTCAAAGATAAAGACCCTTACAGAAAATTCAACCTGTTCTCAGAAAGTAGTTTAATTCTCGCTTGCTTTCGATGCTTGAGTTTTGCTGAATTAATAAAGCTTGTGCAAAGGGTGATGAACAGCTGCAAAAATGGTACACATTACAAGCACCCACTGAAGTCATCGCTACCGATACAATTCATACTTCTTTAAAGATATCTATAACCTGGTTTAATTAAATGTGGAACAACTGCAGGAAACTGCTTATGAGTAATGAAAGCTCCAGATGTAGCTGGCCAGGGGATCTAGCACAGTAAACGTTTTCAGTTGCAAAATAGCTCAACTCAAAATTGTTTCTTCCTGCCAAGTTGGCAATTCATATTCAATTATGCATAGGTACAGTGGCATTTTTTACTACATTTTACTACAACATTTTTTACTACAGTACGATGTAATTTCATTTTTCAAATGAAATTGCTTATTACACGTTATCTGACAGCATTTAATAAAAGTCTAAATACCTCTTAAACACCTGGTTCAAAGGACTGCATTTTTGTTTTCCCCACGGAAACAAATTACCAAATCCTCACGCTACTTATGTCCAGCTCAGTAAAGTAAAATACATACCACCATTTTAGTCTTGTACATTGGTCAGAGACAAAGAAAAAACAAGATAAATAAAGACACTGTAACTTCAGATAGCAACTTTCAGACAGAGGTTTGAGAAGCGCTATCTTCTGCAAGGTGTCCAAAATCTGGTTTGTGTAACCTTATTTAGTATAAAGGCTCTTGTAAAGGCAGCTATCAGGGCATTCGTGTGTTAAAGGCTCTCTTCGTAGCGAAAAAGAGCAATCAGGTACTACATCACAGACAAACTTCTATCAGCCTTTTGAGAAAATACTCCCCAAAGATGGATTAAACACACCACTTCATTAACAGACCAAAGACACATTAAAATTAATATTCTTTTTTGGTTAAAATCCAAGACAGAAATCTTAGAAAAATCCTTGCAGGTTCTCTCAGACACGCTTAACCCAAAGTCACTTGGATATAATGGGATTACTGTATTCACACCCATCACCTTTTCCAACTGTTGCAAAACAATCTGATATACACAAACTATGGGAAACTTGGATTAAGAAGGATAATAACTTTGCTCAGGCAATACATAAGTTATATTGCAATGTGGAAACAAAGCAACATAAAAAAAATACTCTTTCACACTGATTCTATATTCCATTAAACAGAGATTTTCCTCATGAATTGAGTCTGAAATGAAAACTGGGCCTGCCTCTGAGACAAGTAACATAGGTAGGATTCAATAAATCAACATTTGCATGTCAGGAGTGCCTGGGAACTTCACCTACCAATTTAAGCAAGCTGTCAGTTTGTTAAGGCAGATATCCACACAAATCCAATTTCCCTATCACTTTTCCACCAAGCATACATTTTAATCAATAGATGGATGTTTAAGTGTGGGGTTTTGTATTCTGACAAAGTAATTTTAGGGATGGCGGCCACTTCCCAGTGTATAGGTTAAGTAAAGCCACAAGTACTATAGTCATCTTGAAGAAGTATTGCCAAATCACATCTTGACAAAGCAAACTGTCACTTGTCTTAAGCATTGTGGGGTTTTTTAATACCAATGTCAGACATTGCGGGACAGCCCAGTGTGATCCATAATAGTTATTTAGATAACGAGAGGGAAATAGGTACACTCAGCATGTGTTTTGAAACATGTTTTCTACTCGGAACCGCAGTGCTCCATCTTTAGGTCTTTGATCAAATCTGTATGCACAAAGGCGTCATTCATTACTGCCAGCATCAAAATAATCATATTCTACGTCTGTGTGTCACCAGCAGGGAAACTATCAGCTCTCAGCCCCAAACTCAGCGTTTGTTCCAATGCACCAGGCGCAAACTAGACGCTGTGCCAGGACATTTGTAGGACAACTGCTAACAGTACTTGTTCTGACACTGCCCCAGAGCCCACAGAAGAGGATTATTTCCTAGAAAGCCTGGAGGGCTGGGGAGCGGGGCTGTAGCCACAGCCTGCACCCTCCCAACCCTCCCCCTGCCAGTACCTGCCCAGGTACCGGCACACCCCTGCCTTCGATAACCTACACTGGAGAGGCCAAGAACGAAAAAAAGCTGGAGAAGAATTAAAGACAAGACAGGTAGGAAAAGAGACAAAGGGCAAAGTACCGGAGCCTGAATAGTTACATTTATGAACACAACAAGTACTAGGACAAGATAATGTGTAGAAACAAAAACTGCACTCAGCAAGCAAAAATTTTAATTTTCACATCTAGAAAGCACAGCAGGATCTGCACACACTGGATAGGTATGTACTACCTTTCAGAAAAGGTGTCCCAGATGTTAGTGTCAGGGCACTCATATGCTTAGGGCACAGTTCTCTGCAACCTTTCTGTGGCCAAAACACCAAAAAGTCAAAGCTCTTGCTTTCTCTCTCAAGAAATAAACAGTAACAGAGAAACAGACATAAATATACATGCATACTTTAACAGACAACACTTATTTAACATAAGCATACTGCTAAAAGAATTAAATGAAAACCAAAGGAAGCTTCTCTTGAGCTGAAAAATACTACATACCAGTGGTACATGCCAACACGGATTTCAGAGGTTTAGATTAATTGATCGAGAACATTGATAATTTGCCTTTTCACGTGCCTATTAGAAAATTCAGAAATGCAACTGACAATAGGGCAAGCTTTGTAACTCCTTGCGGTTCCAGGCCTGAGTCAGTTAAATGAAAACTTGTGAGTTTGCAAAAGAAAACGATAAGAGATAGAGCGCGAGGGCACAGTTTCAGTATCCTTGAGTTTTCAGCGGTAAATAAAATGATTGAATTAGATTTCATTGCCTGTCACCTACCGGGCTCGATAGAGCTGTGCAATACAGAATAGCGCCTGTGCGGTTTTCAGGTGGAAAAAACAAAGTAGCAGTAAAATAAACCCTTAGGAACAGGGTATCGGGCAGGCGATATCTCCAGCTAAGTTCGGGATGCTGGGATGCCCGCTGCGGAGGCGAGCGGCGCCGAAGTGGCACTGGCCAGAGGAGCGGATCCGGCTGATGCATCTCCCGGCGCTGCGCCGCGGCCCCGGGGCGCTCCCCCGCACGGCCCCTCCGCCGCTGGCCCTGCCGGGGGCACCGGGAGCCCACGCGGCGGGACCGGACCCGCACCGCGGCACCACCTGCGCCCAGGCCGGGTGGGGGCACACCAGCGCCGGGCCACCGCGCCTCGCTCGCCCCAACTTCCCCGCGCCTCGCGGGCAGCCCTCCCTCGGCGGAGAAACGCCGTGAGGCGGGGGCGCAGCCGCTCCCCCTCCCGCCGCCGCCCCCCGCCCGCGCCTACCATCGCCTTGCCGTGCGGGGCGGCGGGTCCCCGGCGCTGCGGGTGCGCCCGCTGGTCCCCGCCGCGGTCTCGCTTCTCGCGGCCGCCGCCGCCGCGCTGCTCCTCGCCGGCGTCGAGGGAGCTGAAATTCCAGACGAGGAGGGTCTGCAGGAGCAGCACGGTGAGCGCCGCCACCAGCGCCGAGCGGGAGTGCCGTGCCAGCCGCCGGGCGCACGGAGCGGCCACCATCTTCGCTGCTGCCGCCGCCGCGCTCCCGAGAGCCGCCGCATCCGCCGCGGCACGGAGTTTTCAGCCGGGCAGAGCCAGACGTCAGCAGGAGGAGGGCGGAGGTGGGGAAGGAGAGAGGGAGGGAGGGAAGAAAGGAGGGAGGGCGGAGGAGGTGTGCGCGGGGATGGGGAAGCCGGCGGGGAGCCCTGGCGGCGCGGCAACCCACGGCCGGGCCAGCCCCGGGGCGAGGGGTGGGGTTGGTGGAGGAAGAGGAAGGAGGAGGAGCGGGAGCGGGGGGCTGCCGCCGCCGGGGCGGGCGGGCGGACGAGCCCGGGCTCTGCGTGAGGGGAAGGGGCCGGGCCGGGGCGGCTCCGTTCCTCACGGCGGGCGGCGGCGGCGGGGCGGGCGGCGACTGCCATCTTCTGAGGGAAAGCTGCCGCGCGCCGGCGGGCGGCAACCGGGCGGGAGGCGACGGGCGCGAGGCGGCACCTCAGGTGCCGCCTCGCGCCCGTCGCCTCCCGCCCGGTTGCTGCCTTTGCCCGCGCCCGACCGAGCGACGATTCCCCTGTGGAGGAGAATCCTCCCTTTTACTATCGTTAATTATTTATTTTGTTAAACCGACTTGGAGCCCGTTCGTAGCGGCCGTTTCAGACAGGGGGCTTTTTCAGGGGCTGGTCGCATCAAAAATGGCCGCAGCGGAGAGGGGAGGGAAAAAAAAAAAAAAAAAAAAAGAGGCGCGCGGCCCACGCTGTCTTAATGAAAGATAATTTTGTCGATGAATCGGCGAACTTTCCACAGTTTATCAACAACATGTTAATGTGCCTGCCATGTAGCTATTGAGTGGTATTTTCTTCTGAAATTTACTCCAGTTCTGCTCAAAGTAGACCCCAGTGCGACGTTGGGTCTGTGGAGCCTTCAGCCGATGGCCGAGTGGCAGCCATTAGCTACCATGCCCCTGCCATGTAGCTATTGACTGGTCTTTACTTTTGAAATTTACTCCATTTCTGCTCAAAGTAGACGCGAGTGCGACGTTGGGTCTGTGGGGCCTTTGGTCTGTGTGGGCCCTGCCAATGGCTGAGTGGTGTGACTGCAGTGAGGTGCACCTTTAAAGACACTGTTGTTTCCCCCCATCTGATGAACAGCCATCCCCACGTATGACTGCCACAGATGAGTGCAAACTGTTTCGCGGGAAAAAATGGTCCAAATCCTCCAAGACTGAGGTTTTGTGTTTAAAACAAAAGGGTTGCTGTCAGCGTTTGGCCTCAGCAGAGCGAGAACAAGAGCGAGGTACAACACCTCCACAGCCCTGCGAGGTTTGCAAGTACCAGGCATAGGCGCAAGGTGACTGTAATTAAATGCCCGGTGTCTAAAAAAGCGTACGTAATGGATGGCTTCAGTTGCCTTTTTCTCCCACACTGGTATTGGCTTTCTAATCTGAAAGATCTCATTATCTGATGATAGTAGTGAAGTAGGGAGTTTTTTTAATCTGCCTGCAAAAAGTGCCTCTTTCTGTAAGCCTAATTCCACTTTACAAACCAAATCCAAAGGTGAAAAATAATATCTTCTGATAAGGACAGCTGCTTTTTCTAAATGACAAGCAAGTAGGATTTGCACACACCAGCAGGATTTTGTTTGCATTGGAAGTGCTTTAGATTCTGATCTGAAGAATAATGAAACAAGCAGTAAGATTCAGAGGCATCCTTTATTAAGAGAGTATTCCTCATGATCCAGTGAGGCTACAAATAAAATTTCACAGGATGTTATCTTTTGTTGCAGTGTTACAGAAGCAGATGAAGTACACGGCAGGTTAGCAATAAGAAGCATTGTGCAAGTATTTAGCTTTGCAGAGGTGTGCATGACTGGACAAATAGGCTTTCTAATATTAAAATGAATCTTTAGTAATAATCCCATGATCTGATGGAAGAATCAGGTTTAGGAATAAATAATCTGTTGTTCCTAACACGTGAATTTTGAGTCTCTAGTGGGAAATTCTATCCTCAAGAAAAACAAGCAAGGTGTTGTTTCACACATGACGGTTCCTGGGCTCTTTGCTCCTGTACTGTCCTCTGATGCTGTTGGATACTTACTTCATAGCAACTCTATCCTGGTGTAAAACCATCAATTCAGTGCAGTTACTCCTCACGTATAGAGTAGTAAGATCTGAATCAGGCCCAAATACACACATGCAGTTTCAACCAGGGTCGCAGTCAGTGTATCACTGACTGCAAGGTATCAGCACAGAAAGGCTTCTTTCTGTGTAACGGCTGAGCATCGCCTAGCTGACCTTCAGTTCATGCAATGGGACAGCGTCCATTTTTGCCATCTGTGGTGGTAGCGAACTGCTCTTTATGGGCAGAGAGCCCACGATAACAAATTTTGACAGTGCCGGGCTTCCGCACCAGTTGCACATGCATCAGATTTGCTGGTCACACAGTACAGTCAAGTGAACTCTTTGAACAAAAAAATGAAAAAGACTAAAAGTGTTCTTGAATATCCGACAGAGTCTGCACAGCTCGGGAAGTTGATGGATAATTTTTATTCCGAACCATCAAATAATTGGGCATTATAAATACACTCAAGCAAATCTGGTGACAAATACCAGATAAAAGTGTCTTCCACTTGGGATTGTTTTCCTTTTCAAAAGGAAGTTGTGGTCTTAGCATGTGGTTGCCCCATGCAGCCTTCCCTTGGGCTTTTAGAGGGCAGGAGGTGCTCAAGGAGCCAGAAAAAGGAGACTTTGAACAGGCCGAATCGCTAATAGCTCTGAAGAGCCACAGACCTCAGGGCCTGATTCTGATCCTGCGTACCTCATTGTGAAATGGGAGACACATTCAAACACATGCCCCAAAACACCTAAAAGCCCTAAAAGCAGCATTCAAGCCAGGCAATGTTTTAGCACGGGGCAACACTGCTCTCTATAAAAGGAGCACAGGAGTAATTATGACCAAATTGTGATCCATGTTTTTTAAAATTTTTATGACCCATTGGAAAATTTCCTCCAGATTTTCGGGGGCAGTTTTTATACTGGAAAATGTCTGTGGATTTTCCTTATCTCTGTATATAATTACTGTGACTGATAAAGCAGTGAGGAACAGCAGTGCACGCTCAGTCTCATGTGTGTCCTACTGAAAGCACGTCTGGAGAGAAGATTTGTATCCAAACCACAATAATTTATAGGCCATAAAGATCTGAGTCTTCAGTGTAAAGTCACCGCTGTGTATGGGTGGGAGCCTCAGTATGAGACACTTTTGCACTGAGTGAAAAAGCGGAGGGGGGAGAGGAGCAGGCTTCCTCTCTGACAACATCCCCCTTTCCCTGTATTTATAGAAATTATGTAAAATCTGGAAAGAAGAGTACAGTACGTATGGCATTCATTTTTAAAACTGTGCTATGACCAGTGATCGCTAACTGCTCAAAACATCCTTCTTCTGTTGCTAAAGAAAATAGCCAAATAGAGGTAAGAAGGAGGATAATTTAACTAATTATTTTTTCCTGTGCTGATTCAAACTCAAAAGTAAAAAGCACAAGGCTGAGTTACTTGAGAATTTGAAGATGAAAAAAAGTCACAGACTGAAACACTGAACTGTACAAATCCTAAGAACAAACTAAGATCAGAAATTACATAAAAGTTAAAACCATAAAATGGACTTTCCTTATTCTCACGTTCATTAATAACGTCAGCTCGAGTGAGCTAAATTGCATCAGAAAATATTTAATCTGGCTACACGGAGGACATTTCAGAGAGTTACCACTTTGAAAATCCCTGATGTTGTCCGTGTCATGTGAAACAAAGTATATAAGAGAAAAAAACAGATTTGATTCTTAATAGACAAGTATTATCACGGTTGCACTTAAGTGTTAAAAAGATGGTGTTTTAAACACGGATAACTAATGTGACTTGGCTAATTTGCTCTAAAATCCTAACAGATAATTGGCTTAAACATTTTTTACCTCTGCATAGGTATGTAAATTCAGGCTCGGTGTGTTTGAGAGGAGGTGGATATCAAACTTGGCTACTTAGAATGATGTAAAAAAAGAACCATATTCCATTCCAGTAAAATTTTTACTCTGATCTACTTTGCTAGATTTACCTATCCTGTTATAAAAATACACTTCCTCCTGCTTACAGTGTAGATACAGTCTAAAATTGAATCAAATAACCAGACTTTGTACAAAGAAATAAGTGAAATTGAGAGCAATGTTAATAAGCAATATCCTTTCCTCTACTTTGAAGAGCTTACGGTCCATCTGGTGAACAAACACTACAAGCTTATCTGAACTCCAACTCACAGGCTGACTCATAGACAGTTTAGAAGCACATTCTGTAATCAGCGAAAGACTAAGTTATTTCAGAGTGAAGATTTGCATTTTTCTTGAAAAGTCGTGTCCCTATCACATAAAAATACAGATTTCAGATATATGTTATCAGGGTGAAGGGAAAAAAGGCATATCTGGGAATGAACTGATTTGTCTAAGGATAGGTATCTCAGATATATTCAATTCTAAAAGAAAAACTGTGAAGAATCCAGAACAATTAGCAAATTTGTGTATATTCCTATGATTTTAAAAAATTGTAACACCTAAGGAATGCACCTTATGAATAGGAAAGACTGAAGGAACCAGAGTTGTTTAGCCTGGAGAAAAGGAGGCTGAGGGGAGACTTTATCGCTCTCTACAGCTACCTGGAAGGAGGTTGTAGCGAGGTGGGGGTTGGTCTTTTCACGCAAGTAACAGGTGATAGGACAAGAGGAAACGGTCTCAAGTTGTGCCAGGGGAGGTTCAGACTGGATATTAGGAAAAATTTCTTCACTGAAAGGGTTGTCAAGCATTGAAAGAGGCTGCCCAGGGAAGTGGTTGAGTCGCCATCCCTGGAGGTATTTAAAAGATGTGTAGATATAGTGCTGAGGGACATGGTCTGGTGATGGACTTGGCAGTGCTGGGTTAATGGTTGGACTTGATGATCTTAAAGGTCTCTTCCAACCATAACGATTCTATGAAATAGGCCACAAGCATGAGCAGTGTTTTATGAGCAATCTGCAGTGGCAGTATCTTCCTGAGGTCTGGGCTTCTCCCCTGAAGTGGAAGATTCTTTTTTTTCCTTTTCCTTCTATCACTAGCAGGAACAACATACCACCCCGAACCATTTTAGTGAAGCGCTGTGCATATGGAGGACTTATACCTGTTCCTCGGGTTGCTGGCAGTCTTACTGGTCTATGCATCAAATCTGAAAGAGTAAAACAGGGCAGGGAATTACTCGTTGAGAGGCTAATAAAAATTTCACGATCTCAGACTACAGTTCAGTGTTCCCAACTCATTGCTTTTTGTTTTCAAACACTGGTGTATTGCTATACTTTAAAGCTAGGAGAAATGTATCTTGATATTTTGGAACCACAGCACTGTCATTAACTTAATGTTCTCCAATTCGGTCATTTATATACCACTCAGGTATACTGTTCCACGAATACTCACTATTCCATCACTTCTTTCATAAACAAACAAAACCCCAAGATGTACTCATTTTACATCTAGGTACTGTCCATGTGAGTTATAAAAGCCAGGTTCTCTCTTAGCATGCATTGGCAGAACTAAAGTCAACAGAGATGCTACCATTGTGTGAAAGAAACACCTTTAACTCTGGTGGTTTTGTAAAACTTGAGATTCCAGCAAGCCCTTCTTAATCCACTCTTGTTCCATTTTGCCACTTAATAATTTGCAAATGCAAATTCTGGTGTTAACGTATATGCAAAAGTCAAATTTTTAACACCAACATTTCATTCTAGCAGTACCTACAAACTAGCAACATAAATAATCCTTATTTTTCAATTCTGGGTCAGTATAGTCAAAGACAATAAAAGCAGTTACTTTTCTATGTTCAATTTCTATAAAATAGGTAATATGTATGTGGAATATATATTACTTCTTCCTTCTGAGAGATGAATTTAGTTCAGGACCTTGGCATATGCTCCACTTCAGGAAGTGAAGGAAAACAGACAAATTATTCCCTTCACCATCACATTAGAGCATTCCTTTTTCTTTATAATCTCTTAGCGTATATAACCTTTTACTACCAATGAGGGAAAGTGTCATGTATATGTACTTTATATACAGCTCTCAGTGTTGTGACAGCTTTTTCTTTCAGCCAGTGGTCGAAGA
Source organism: Rissa tridactyla (assembly GCF_028500815.1). Classification (NCBI taxonomy): domain Eukaryota; kingdom Metazoa; phylum Chordata; class Aves; order Charadriiformes; family Laridae; genus Rissa; species Rissa tridactyla. The sequence goes on from NC_071473.1 coordinate 10,256,996, forward strand.
TAATCACGGAAGGATTACCCATCTGTTCTTGCCATGTGGCATTCTGTCTTCGGTAAGGAGATACTGCAGTTCACAGCGTCCTGCAGTTCTTTTTTCTGATGTCCTCTCATTAACTAAAAATTGTATTATTATCCTTCTGAGTTACTAAGTTGGAAAGTCTGGAAGACTCATGAAGGTGACCTACTTTGGATTATCTAAGTTAGAACCAGACGCTGACTGTTGCAAATAGCACTTTGTTTAGATGCAGAAGGAACTGGTTTCCTTGGCTTCGGCTTTCATTCTGGGTTTTCTTTTTTTTTTGTCTTCCCACTTGATGGAAAAAAACAGGTGATACCCAAAAAAGGAAAATCAAAGGGGAGGAGAAGAAAAAAAGAGACTTTTTCAAGAAGACTGACACAGGAGGTTGTGTTTATGTGATTAGTCAGTTTTTCAAAACACCAGCAGAGAGTTTTTTAGACTAGGTTTATTACAAAGACATACCAATGCAAAGTACGTGTAGAGGTTTCTTCCAGCAGTCACCTGCAACGTTTTCCATGGGTATGAACTTTTATTTGAGACATCACTATCATTTTCTGCTGAAATAATAATTAGAAAGGAAACAAGCCTTTTAAAGAAGATTCCAATACTCTCTCATTTTGCCTAACACTGAAAAATACAGTATTTTAAAGACAAATAACTTTCATTCTTGGGCTTCTGACACAAGTTCACCTGTATGAAAGCTTGCTATAAAAAATACCTAATAAAATAGCATGGCTGTTCTTCATAAATGGGGCCATTTTGTGGTCATTGATTTAATGCAACGTTTTATGTCAGGGAACATTGTTTATGATATCATGTCAAACCCACTGCTGGCAGCTTCAAGAGATCATTTGCCTGCCACTGAGGCACTCCTGTCCCTTGACCACACTGGGTAGTCCCACAAAAAACAGTGTGCTAGGTAGAGCTGGTCCTATATGTCCATGCGTGACAGTGACATTTTGCTGAACCTTTGCATAAATTCTCCAAACCCTACATCAGTTTGCCTGGGGAGGGGCGGGGGGGGGGGGAGTGCGAGTGTGCCGTTTACCTCCTGGGAGAGAGGAACAGAAGGGGCAGCCTGCATTTCCTGCTGCAGTCCTAGCAGCCAATTTAGTAAAGAAGCATTTCAGTTTACCTCTGAAATTGGTCTGTCAACACCACAAGCTTATCAAGGATATTATAAACCAAAGACAATTATAGAAATTTAAGCAAACAAGCTCGATAACTATCATTAATCTTGCTGCATTCAGATAGGCATTAACAAAAGGGGGTGCAAAAACCTGCTTGGCTATAATTTGCATGCTACAAGAAAAGGAAGCATTCAGACAAGATATTTGATGTGCCTTAAAAGGTACACAGTTTTTGGAGGAGTGAGGTATTAGTCCACGTACGACAAAGATGACTGTGTTGTACACTATATGATTCCTCATTTTAATAGCTTTTGAATTTGTATAACTGGTAACACATTGTAAACACTTATTACTGAACATGAATCAGGGAAGATTTTGGTAAAGGTAATACTTCCTTTACGATTTTTGAGAATTACTCTCCTATTTAAGGGTTCAAGCACCGACTTTTACCTATGCCCCAGATCTTCCATCACAATGAAAAACCTCCATAATAGGACCAAAAGATGTGAGATTAATTGAAAATCTAGCAAACGTACTCCTCCAGGGAAAAAGTTCCCATCTTTGCAAAACAAGAAGGCAGGTTCTTGAGGCCCTATGCAACTGAGGAGCCAGAGGAAAACCTTCTGAACTAGCTAACTAACATCAGTTTTGCAGTAGCAGACAGCAGAATTATCTTGAAAAGATCTACATCTGTATCGTTTTGCCCTCATAATGATTTCTGCTTTGATGAACTAAAGGACTGGGAGGAAAAAGAGCTGGTAAACCAATGTGTCCACATCAGCAGCATCATCCAAAACATACCAGCGGCCTGCAATTCACAGAGCCATGCTGCTGACCGTGCCTCAGCAGTGGCTACTAAGTAGTGACCACTTGCACACATGTGTAATCAGTGGTTTGTTCACTGGTTTGCATGCCTGCAGCTGCACAAATTATGTACGTATGGAGACGGCCGAGTTACACCGCATTACAGCACATACTGTTGTAACCACCTTTAAGGAAAAGATGTGGTTTGGTGCCCATCATCATGGCTCCATCTGTTTTGAAAACTGATACTTACCTCACGTAAGAGCACTGTAGATGTGCTGACTCTTCAGCACAAGCCGCTGGAGGTAGCGGCTTGCTTGCTCTCTGTGGTCTCACTAATGGAGATTATACAGAAGATACTTGTATGACTGCAGTTCTACCTTTTGGGTAGTACAGGTTCTTGCCATGACAACTCAGTGCTGAAATTACTGGTTCCTTCCACCCATTTTACTATTAAGTTGTGGGTATGGCACACGTCTGACAACTTGTTTGCCTGGAGAACATTCTGCTCTGAAAGGCCAAGAGGCGTCTGCCACAATGGGTAACTGTTCTGGCAGTGACATGATGTGCAGGAGACATCCAGTTTTCATGTAAGAAATAACGCACTCTCCCATAACCTACCACAGGTATGTAATGCATGTGCTATATTGCAGAATTACTCAAATATCTGAATGTTCATATGCGCAAAATTCAGGTATGTTCATGTATGGGCATTTTTTTAATAGACAAATAGATGCCATGGGTAAAAAACCTTACCTCAGAGAATACAGATTACAATAGTTTGCCCCAGAAGTGACGTTAATAAGTGTTACCTTTCTTGTAAAGACAGAGAAGATTTAGAAAAGAAACTAAATATTAGTCAGTGAAAGGGAAAATAAGTAAGTAGACCCTACAGTGATTACATTGTGCTCATAAAACAATTCAAATATACTTCTGTTGTCTCTGTCTTTGACACTAAATTACAGTATAAAACAAATTCTCCAGGAAGTTCATAAAGCAAGTTATTTGTATGTAATGCACAAGCCACCTTTAAAATCAAACAAAATGTTAAGTTATGATGAATTTTAATTCTGATTAATTCTGAATAAATTTTGGCAACACATAAATGATCCAATTCAATACAATACGTATTCTCAGCAAAGTGCCTATCACAATAGAAGGCTCTTTTGCTCCACAATGGCTTCTAATAGGTAGTTGCAATTTTATGTAATAGTGGGACACACCTTTCTTGATGATTAGTGAAAACAAAGTTTTGCATTAGGTTTTTCCTTTTCCTGAAGAACTATTACAATAAAATATTTCAGATCTCTTATGACCCAAATAAACACCTGGAAATTCCTGTAAATTCAAAGAATTAGGTCTCAACCCAGAAACGCACTTAATGACATGTATGATCCCATTGAATTTGGTGGCATATGCAAAGGCTTCAAAGAAAGCATGTACTTATGAGCTTTGCTGAGTTGAGACCTTACAGAATGATGCTATGCAAATCAGGTTAAAAATATTCAGAAACTAAACTTGACTTGAAATGGAATGTAACCACTGATCAACAGTGATTTCTTAGGCTCTTTTTTTTTTTATGTAGTTGTAAAACAAAATGTAGTTGTACAGGTTGTTTAAATTGTTCTTTTCCTACCTGCATATTCAGAAACATTTTTCAGGTTGCTGTTCACTAGTAGGTGGGAGGTGTTTTTTTCCTGGAAATTTATATGCAACACGTTATTGCCTCTGGATGAGCTTTGCCTGTGGCTGAACTAGGAAACAAACTGCCCAGCTCAACAAAAGCTTATGTGATTTATCTGAGGAGAGATGCATTTCTCCTCCATTGCAGACCTATGACAGAAAACCTCGGAGGAGCACAATAGGGAGGGAGAGTCATCAGCATCCCTGTTTCTCCTTGCTTAGCAGTGGCCCGATAAGCTTTTGCTTAGGAAATGAGCTTCTGTAATTCATTTGGCTAACGGCAAACATCTTCACATTTCTTAAGAGAGGAGTATTTGTATCCAAGTCCCACGGTGACACCCAGACTGAGAGCTAGTCTAGTCCCTAATCAGCTCATGCAGAGAGTACTCTGGAAATGTTCTGATTTGCTATGCAGGCAGGTCCACACCATAGTCACGATCCCAAATCTGTTCTCCGGCACTGTTGCTGCTCCAGAAAGCAGGATATAGCCAACTCTTAACACAGATATTATGCCTGCATGTGCACACCCATTTGTTTGAATATATATCTCTACATTTAATTGGTAAAACTATTGCTAAAACATTGTTGCAAATACACTCATAAAAAAACGAGATTGCAGCTGGCTGGTAGCACAGGTTGGTTGCATTTCATAGCCTTAACCTCTTCACCTCACTTCGCCCACAACTTCCATCATCACCATTATCTGTTTGCAATCTCAGAAGGAATGCCAAAGATGAAGCTGGAGTCTGACCCCATCCCTTTGGAAGGACCCTCTTCAAGTCAGTCCTTCTAAGTCACTGGCTTAAGGGCAGAGGAAAAAACCCAGACCTTTTCACTATTTTTAGTACATAACTTTTCTGTGACTAAACAAAGATTTGTTTCACATACTGTCAATCTGACATCTGTTTCTAGCATTAAAACATAAGAAAAAAGCCAGGGTACTATACATTTGTTAATGATCAGTTACTATTTATAAAATATATTTAAGTGAATAAGGTAATTTGCTTGTTAGCCAGCAGAGAGGCTCTAAGTTTCTTCTCCATCAGTTACGTACAGGTAAATCTCATACTTCTATTCCCTCTTCAAGTCCAGTCCTCCAGATCTACTCAACTATAGCTGACATACAACACTGAAACTTCTGAAACGGACACAGTCTTGCCTGGAAACTGAACCCACGTATTTGGTAGCTCATTTTTCTAGATGAACTATACTGAAACGGATTCTTGTCTCAGACTTAGATTTACCTGAGCACAGATGGAAAATTCAAATAGGATCTGTAACATTTTTTTTAAGCCCCATGTTGCGAAGGAGGAGTCGTATTATGCGTTTCATGCATTAGTCTCTCCTTTGTGCTGCACATAATTGGCAGAGCTTTTCAGTGAAAAACTATCTGGCCAAATTCTCTTACAGCCTCATGCTCTGCAAAAATCTGTCTTAAATTAAGCTATATTAGGATTAATATTCAAGTTGACTCTGCGCTCATATGAAAAATGTATTTAAAAAGCTCTACCAGATACAATCCTTTTCACTTGACTTTGTTCCCTGCTGTTGTTGGTCTCTTATGGGATTTCTTGCAGAGTGGTTAAGTGATCTATACTGAGTTTTCAAAAGCAAAGATAATAAGAGCTCTATTCATGGGTTAAACACTTAGCTGCTTTAATACAAGATGTGTAGGAGCAGCCCTTAATGACATTCAAATCTTGTTATTGCTGTGCTTTGGTGTAGGATGTACTTGGTTTTGTGGCTGCAAGAAGCAATTGTCAGAGATGACTATAAATCCTGAACAGCAAATAAATCCCACAGCATGTACAAATTATGCCCGATTCTGCTCTTACAGCAGCGTATATCTCTGGACTTCACTGTGCTTGCTCCTGACTTACACCAATGTGAGTGAGATACTACAATCAATGTACCACACCTACCGTTGTGTCTGACTTGAGGGACATCAGCTCTTAACTTCATATTGGCGTAAAACTTCTAACCCTTCCTTTGCAAAAGACTGCTGCCTATTCATAGTGTCTTGGCTTGTGAGCATTCCCCTAAAACCAGTATTGTGGCAAGCTCTGAGCCTTCAGTATTTCTGGGTCACATGTCCAGCTTATCTTTCTTATGTTCTCCATGGCTTGCTAGCACCCCCTTTGCCTTCCCCCATTCTAAACTAGCAAATTTGTTAATATTGTAGAGAAAAGCCAAATTTTCTTCCAAAGAAATGCAGATTCTAGCCAAATACATATTAAAAAAATTTCATTGCTCTCTGTGCCTCAGAAACCTTATGAACCATCTTTGCCGCATAGAAAAGTTGTAATAGACATAGATCCAGAGGCATATCACAACAGGCTTGGTTTTACTCATTAATGCATGAAAGACATTAAGCACAAATATTAGAACCCTAAGCAAAACATAAAGAAGGAGCTGCTTGAGAGCCAGGCTCATATTCATAACACAAAAGCTAGCTGGATTAACGGATTAAGAGGTCTATTGATATTAGTTCCATTTGTTTCACACACAGAGTAAGAGATTAGAAAAGAAATTAAGACTAGATGGAGCATCACTGGTTGATTAAATAGAACTGTAAAGTTTATTGCTAATTAAGGCCAAAGTATTTAAAGGTGCACAAGTGAATCTGGTGTCCAAATGCCACCGAATTTCAATGGATGTTGAACACATGTAACCAATTTAAGTTTCTTTGAAGAGGATGGTGTAAACTTTGCTCCATTAGCAATCCTAACATGGTATATGAAAAGGAAACACAGGCACCTGTTAGCCAGATAGAGAATTTTGGCGTTTTAAATGGCAAAATAACTTTCTGAATGACCACAGGCATTTTCTGTTTCACGTGGTACAGTACCAAGTGTTCTAGGTGTCCGAATAACCTTTAGAAAGGTTATGCCACCCAATCGACTGCAATCACTGCACTGCTTAAGCAGCCTCAAGTGCTACCTGATTCGACGATGACAAAATGAATCATTCTACCATATGAGCTCTGAAATGCAGAGGAAGCGTTCCAAAGATATAAGCGCAAGATGCAATGGATACTTGCAGATCAAATATAGGTGAAATTCATAATACTGCATTTCCCTCAAATTTGTTCACGTTTCCTTTACCATCACTAGCTTGGATTATGATTTACGTATTTGGTATGTGTGTCATTATAAACAAAATATTTCACTAAAAATTAAATATGACGAAACTAGACATATAGATTTTAAATTTGGTATGAATCACAGTCACTACCATCAACTCAGGAACAGGTCCTTAATCCACTTCCGCTGGGTAGTGTAATCAAAACAACAGTTTTAAGTGCTTCTTCCCATCTCTCTCCCACTTCCAATTTTCAAATTCAATGTGTTTGTTCAAATACCTAAGTCATCTCCTTACAAACAATAGACGGGGATTCATTTGGAAACAGTTACCATTCCTCTAAGTAATCTGGTATATTTAGGGGTTTTTTTATTACTGCATGGCTGAGATGAAATCACCAAGTTTATCATAGGCTAAGAGCACACAGAGGATAAGTTAATGTAATTCAGCTGATGCACAGTAAGTTTCAAGATGCATGGAAAAGTTACACTGGACTAAACTCAGGTGTAAATTCTCATTACTATTCATAAGACCGTAATTCCTGTAGGGATAACAGGGTCTTCTGTTTTAGTTTAAGGTACTTAGGGAAAGGGTAACACTAAACTGAGAAAGTCAGCGTGGATAGAGAGCGTATGACTGATAAAACATTCATATGCAGACAAGTCCCCTCTGAAAATACAGCCAGGGACACTGACTGCTGGCCTGGGGACCAGGCTGGAGACACACATCATCTCCCCATCCAGCTGTCTTAGTGGGAGGGATCATCAATGCCAGCCACTTGTCACCACTCCCTGGTGGAAATAACTCTATTGAATACATTTACAGGAACACTCCTACAGTTCTTCAAGCAAATTTGTCTGAGATAGCTCAGACTATCCATTTAAAAACTGTTTAAATTTGCCCAGTTGGCTCTGTCAGAAGCCTATTAGACAGCACTCTCGCAAAGTGCTCTCCTTCAGAGCAGTAGTAAAGAGCATTTGAGGATGGTGACCGTGTCCTTTGACACAGCTGGATTGGGAAGGAAGTGGAAAGGAGCGAAAAGAGCAGCTCCTCCCTGGGTTTCTAAATAATTGTGCAAAAGGGCTAAAAAAAGCACTTAGTCTTACTAAAGAGAAACAAAACCCAGTACCCTGAATGAGCGGAAACCCTTCTAGCTCTGCTGCTGTTTGCCTCACATTGCCGTTTGTTTTCTCTTTTGGATTAATCTGTGAAATATCATCATTGGCCAAGCACAATAACTGAGACCCAGCAACAAAAGCACAAGTACCATGGGAACTGTCAAGAACCTTTGGAGGAAAAAGCCCTGTACTCTTTATAACGTATCAGGAAATATACCCATCTACTATTGTGTTACTGTTTTAGAGGAGCCTCCGAGGTTGGCTTTCTTTACCAGTAAGACAAGATATTGTTTACCCCCTGTAACTGCATGTCAGAATTACAGCTTACTGTCAGATAACTTTAGCAGTGGTGCAAATTTAAACTGACGTGCAATATCACAAAAGGGCCATAAATAATTAGGAAGGAGAATCACATAATATATTTGCACTTAGTACATATAAATACATAGGGAAAACATTTCAAGTTGACAAAATGGCTTTGAACATCTCAAAATGGCTTTTCTTCTTTTTTTATAGATGAATAGTTCACCCACTGAATTTTGAGATACTGCTGAAGATATGAGAAAGGTGAGAAGTCAAAAAAGAAAGGTGGTAGGGCTACGGCAACACAAGGCAATAAAGACACACACAGATCATGAAACAATAAGCTGAGGTGGGCTGCTCCAGCTGCTGAAGGGATCCGTAGACAATGCTGAAGCCAAGCAGCCCTTAGACAGGTGTAGACCCTACCAATGACTCTGACCTGCCTATGTGGTCAAGAGACATACCCATAGCTTCATCAGAAGAAGACAGGGGGTAGGGGGGAAGAAAAGTTTAATTTGCTAAATAACATTAGATACTGGCGAGAAAAGTAATAATTAAAGTAAGTCTCAAGACATGTCTCTTGTTCACTGTGTACAGTTTCTCCACTCCGTTCAGAGTATTGCCTGTGCCAGCGTAGCGAAGAGCTGTCTCTGAAGTCCAGTTAACATCTCTTTTTCCTCTTTCCTCCCCACCGTCACTAGATCTGGGCAAAAGATTGTTTTTTAATCCTTCCTGCTGCCACCGACAAATAAGCCATAATAATTCAGTCTCTGCACCTGGGAAGTAACGTGTAACAGCATATAAACCAAAGCAAATTACCTCCCAACTGAAGCAACGAGGCACCCATGAGGGTAGAACAGTAAGAACTTTATCCTTGGCCTGTTCCTGAGCTGATGTAGATTTATAACACCTCTTACTAAAAGCCAATGTGCAAACCCTTTATCTGAGTCCTTAACACGGTATGGAGTAACACTGGAGATGCTAAATTCTATGACACAACCGATCTGACTGCATGTCCCGTGAGGCAAAAAGAAAAGATATACGAAAAAATATATATTCTATATCTTGGACAAAATATTAGTAAATATGCTAATGGCCTTCAAATATACGTAAGACTGTTGCAAAGAGAAAGGCAGTAAATTGTTCTCCAAGTACAAATGAAAATAAGACAAGAAAACTGCAACAAAGAAAAGGTTTAGAAAGACATTAAGAAAACTTTCTAAGGACTGGCAAGATCATCTAGGGAGGTTGCGAAGTCTTCACAAAAACAGGTTAGACGAATAAGCTGTCAGGAATGGCTTAAGCATTTCTGATTTTCCCTGAGGGCAAAACGAACTTTCAGGATCCCTTCCCACCCAATTTTCTATGATTCTACAGAACATGCTAGCAGCTGAACGAAAGGGACAGGAGCCCTGCCAATTCCACACGGAAACACAGGTGAACTCAATGTTTCCTGTCTGCAAATTGTAGGATCCTAATAAATACTCTCACAGCCATATGTATTAATAAATGGTATGATTTTACTGAAAGGATCTAAAGAAACAATTGCAATAAGAAGGTCCAAATCATGGCTTAAGAAAAATGTGCAAAGGGTATTATTTATCTATCAGAAAAAGGAGACGTGAATTCAGTGTTTCCGAAAGGCTGGCGGCACCCAACAAGCAAGTGCTGCTGCGTTTACCACTCCAGCGGGGAACGGCAGCACGAGGTACTGCAGCACTCATGAGCTTCAGGCCAGGCCTTGTTGGACAACTCCTTCGAGTAGTTCGTTTAGGAGACTAATTTAGCCTTTAATTGACTGAGATCATTCCTTTGGCTGGCAATTGTTATTCTGCATGTAGATACCTGGCTGTTTCATGCACATTGCACACACTGCTCCTACTTCTGGACCGAGACTGCTAATTCCCTGCAGAATTCATGGTGATCACAACCGTTAGAACTAACAGCTAAATACAGCTTTTGGCAGCCAAATTTCTGTTTCATTGCTGTCAGAACTTCAGTTATCACGGTTGGGCTATAATTTTCAGGCTGGTAAAACCTCAATTGTCATGTTTGGAGTTTCTTTAATGTTTACTATAAATGCACGAGTTTGATTTGTGTAGAATGGAGTGATTCACGGTGGCTCAGGGATTTGGCAAAGAGCTTCACATATTTCACCAAAATTCTGTTTGGCCTAGAGGGGCGTTACAATTCTAGATAAAGAATGTGCTTTTTTATACAGAAGTAATTTGTAATAGAATGTTCCAAAATAATTCTGTGTGAAGATGAACTAAAACAAAAGCAAAATGATCTTCGCCGCCCCACCATAGGAATTAATTCAGATTCAGAAAACAGATGGAATTGGGAGAGTCTGATTTGACACATTTTGCAAAATATATTGTGGGTGAAAGCAGGGGAAGGAAGCAATTCCATTACTATTAATCTTGAGGAGGAGGCCTAGAGGTGAACCACTTAAGTTTCCTTTCAGTAATCCTTTGAGCTGCCTAGGATCCTTACGTAGTGTTAGGGCGCAGAAATGTGTGTGTAAATCGTATTTAGTAACAAACCAAATTCCAGTAAAAGCTTTTTGGTGAACAACAAAAAGGTGACTGCTGAAATCTGTTTCCTTTAAGTAGGACAGTTTGGATTATTTGGAGGCACCTGAACATTTGGAAAAGCCTGTGAAGAACCTGAAAATAACATACTTCCTAAAACAAAAGATAAAATTGTACCCTTTTAGGGTGATATAATTTCGACACATGGTTGCACCCGTGGACTAAGCAAATACATTATGTGTGAGGTCCTGGGTTTACATTCAAATTTGGGGTTTTCGTAAATGCAAATGACAGAAGAAGCTGACACGAATGCATTGGCATCAGTTGGCATCTTTGCAAGTCACCTCATCGCAAAGAAAGAGAGATTTGGGACTATTCATCACCTTAATCCAGGGAAGGCTTCTGGTGTTAAGTAAGTCTGTTACGTGTTATGTATCACTAATGTTTTCAACTTAAGGCTGAGAAACTACAAGCACTGAAGAAGCCAAGGAAGAAATATAACATTTGAGCATGTTTACTGTAAAATGAAGGGCTATTTTATCTCAATCAAATAAAACAACAAGTGGAATGCAAATCTGATATTGAAATAAATCCAATTTACTCTCATGTAATTGCTTATTTGATTCTCAAATATGACATGAAGTTAGAAAACAAATTGATATTCTGTCACTTCTGTTTCAGTAAACTTAACTCAAACAAGTTGCCCTTTAGGTGCATCTCGGATGGAACAGCACTTGATCTTCATCCCAAGGAAATCAGTGTACTAAATTTGTTTGAAAAATTATTACCCAAACCATGACACCTTTTCAGACAGCGTTTGAACTGCATACTAAAATGACCAAATTTCCCCTGAGAGCCAGCACAAGCACAGAGGAGATGAAGTACTGTAGTATATCCTCCCTCTGCAAGAAAATGTATCAGCAGTAAAGGGTCAATATAAGCTCAGACGAATACAGTAGGCACGGAAACTGCAGAATGGGCACGGGCCATCTTCCACCTTCTTCCTCCCTCCTCCCAGCCAAAATAAAGACAGTTTTATATGGCATTGATGTGCCCCAAGCATTTAAAAAATAATAAGTTATATAGACACTATACTGTCTCAACCGTTGTCAGAATACTTATATCCAGCACCAGAATCCACAGTGGGTGAAGTTAATAAATGGAAAGGTGTTAAAAACACAAACCCAAAGGAATAATTAAAGGAAGGGGGGGAAAGGGAGGGGGAGGAGGAACACCCTTTCTCCTTGAAAGTTTCCAGAGGTTGAAAATGTCTACTCGAATAAAAAGAGATCACTATTCCCAATTCAGACAAAAAATTGCGACGAGGTTGTTTAGCGTGGCTGACAAGGTCGGCAAGACAGGCTGGCTGACACTGCAGCTGCGCATCTTAGGGAAAGGTCGGCAGCAGCAATCGAAATAGCCTATAGAACTTCTCACTGAGGACCTTTAGGGAATAATCTTCATCATCTGTAGTTTTAAGGTCAAATCAAGGCAGGTTTAGGAAAAAAAAAAAAATCCCCCTAAAAGGTTCAAGACATAATTAATTCATGTCTGTTCAAGCTGAGAGAAGATTACAAAAATGGTCTGGTCCCCGATTATCTTCCTTTTTTTAATTTATAAACACAGGAAAAAGATTATTCTAGGTCGATTACCATTTTTAGTGATACGTTCTACTTTAATTATGAAGAATTACAGATTAGTTTGTATGCTTAAATTTACAACTATTAAAATTACAGAAACAAATATTAATAACATGATGATGAGGTCAGACAAGTTGAGAGTGTGGTACTAAGTACCGATAGGCATGGGTTGCCAGTTTGTTGGAATGGAGAACATTAACTGAGAACTTCCAGAGCAATCCAATTCCACCTTTTCAAGAATTCTATTAGTGAATATTTATACTCTGTATACAATAACCATCACTACCTCTAAAACATTTAGATTTGATGTAATATACCCTGTTTCCCCTGCTATTGTACTCTTCACCTTTAGATAATAAATAACATTAGTTTTCTAGGCTTGTCAAGACATGTCTCTAGGAGGATCTGTGGGTAACATCCAGATGACCCTTCCTTCCATCTTTATATATTCCTTGAGTAAGAAGTCTGATGCCATATTCTTCGCTGACAGGATCATTTCATTCAGATTGTACTGTGATTCTACATTTTCTGGTTTACGTCCTGTATTCTTCTGGCACATATTTGCCTCTAAATAAATTTAGCTTATTACATACAGAGGGAGAATAAGATACTTTTCCAGGCAAAATATTTGTGCACCAAAAGACTGACAGAAAGCACTAGAAGAATCTTTAATTCAGTGTGTAGAGTCAGTTAAAACTTCTCTTTTTTTGCTGTGCTAGGTGTGATGTCAGGTCAGGAGACAGCATTCATTTACACTACTGTCATGACTCTCGCTGCTGATATCAGCATGACTGTAGAGGAGCATAATACAAGAAGATGTGGTTGAAGACACAAAAGATCCACCTGATCTAGCGATTGCTCAGCTTCCTATGTATTTTCATGACAAACCTCCTTTTTGCGCTGCTAATAAGTCACTGTCATATTTCAGGCTGAAACTCCTCAGGTTTGTAAGCTCTAAATGAACACAAAGCTGAGGTTCATACCAGAGATACATCCAGGCTTCCAGCTGGAGACTAACATTGATCAGTCAAGGGTACGAAACAAGGAGAGCAGAATGCTGTTACTATAGTGAGCACCACAAAAAATCAATGTGTGTGAAATGGGAATCCATCTATTGGGGCTGGTAGACTGTGATGAGACCTTGCATTCTGGTTACAGCCCTACCTGCAGGAACTGGGGGCAATTTAGTGAGCTAACTGGGAGCTGGGGGGAAAGTACACTCAGCAACATTACAATAACGTTGTCCAGAGGAAATGAAGCATGGACATTGTGAATAAGCTAAGCTGTTAGCCTTGACATTGTTTATTTAGATTACTATGGGAATTGTTAATGCAAACTTTAGCAGTATTCTCAATTGAACAGTATGTATTAAGCAGAATAATCTTTAACTTTTACTTCCCCTGGTGGAACTTAAGTGAATCCAAGGACACTGTGTAGAAGGCAAAAGCAGCCATCATACTTCATGTATCTTGCTGATGTGTCTGTCTACACAGCACACAAGTTATGGTATGAAGGTACTAGTTTTGGTCCCAGAAACAACCTTGTCACACCACTGCAGTGACTTATTCAAGGCACTCTCAAAGGAAAACAAATGTCAGTGGGATGTGGCTATCCAGCTCACTTAGACTTCCAGAAAAACCCAAAACATTCTCCAGGGTTCTTCTCCATCTGTGTCTTCCAGCGTTCTCCACAGTCATTTCCAATGCAAGACCTTCCCTCCCAACGCCATTAGCTTTAGCTCTGACTAGTCAACCCTCTACGGGATCAATGGTAGCCTCTTCCATCTAACAATTGCAGCGAGGCTTATTTTGTGAATGCCTTCTGCTTGGGTCTCTGGAATATACTTCCGTAGACCATTTGTGCCAGAAAGATTAACTAGAGGAATATCTGTTTAAAGTGGGTACTAATGGGGCATAAAGGTGGCAAAAATGTCAGTGACCTTTTTTTTAAACAAGGACACAATGGATCTTATTCAAATGCATTTTTAATATTTCCTCTGTGTTCTTGCATCACCGAAAGTACTGATTTGTACACCAAGTAATTCTTTAACCAAAAAAGGATGGTAGCACAAATCCCATGCATCTGAAATATGATCTACTAAAAAAGTAAAATTAAAAGAAATGCAATCCAGTTTTCTAGAATTTAGGGCAAAATTCTGCTGAGTTACACAGATACAAGTCATTCCACCGAAACCAGGCAGTTAGCACAGCTTTACTCAGTATGAGGAATAACTACTTATTTCACAAGATCGTCCTAAAAATCAAAAGTATTAGAACCTGTGAAAGTAAGGTCTCTAAAACTGGGTGAACCATTTTCAACAAACCCCCACTTCCAAAACATAATCACTGTCACTGATCAGGAGTTTTCTGCATGCAAACCACATTTTTTTCTCAATTTAGTCTTCACAATTACTTAACAAATAGATTATTGCAACTTGTTTCACTGCCAGAATTTGCGCTTTGCAATTGATTATCCTTGGGGAGAACATCCCGAGGGAGAGTCACGAGGCTCACAAAGAAGTTTCCAGACCCGTGTATGAGCGCCTCCAGGGTGTAAGCAAACATCCATTTACATTTGTACATGCAGTTAGAGCCCTTTTAATTAGGACCATGGATTTATCTGTATAAATAAGCATAGGGCAGCATTACTTCCAAAAGAAATCAGTGACTTGAAGAACTCTCTCTCCTCTATTTCATCCCATTGTGGACCTATAATTGTTGATAATTATTTTAATAGTAACAAAAATAAAGAAAGAACAAATCCCAAAGAAGGCTTAAGTGATTTGTAACGTGTATTACATTTTAATTTTTTCTTCTGTGCTCACTACAGTTTTTTCATCCCCACTATCGTTATATTAATGATATAGTGAAATGACATTGATTTTAAAACTCTCATTTTCTGCCTGGCTCAAAAAGATAGTTGAAAAGCCTACAACCTGATTTCTCCCCCCGAAACAGATTACTTTTGGCCTGCCCTACAACATATGGATTAGGAACAAAGGTGAAGCATCAGGAACTCACCTGAAATGGGAGTGGAGGGACAACAAACAACCCACAAAACAAGAAGAACGACAAGAAAAAGACCATCTGAAGGAAGAAATGCAATAAAAATTGGGCAAAATTATCCCTTGAGTAATGCTGGATGAAATCCAGACTAAAATCACTGAACAGTGGAGCTGTTCCAATTCATGCCACAGTAACATCAAAATACTTCCTTCTCTATAAACATCCTTTAATTCTTTCTGGAAAATGGAAGAGTACCACATGTAACAAGTGTTCTAAAGCAGCATGCTGAGCACCAAATGTGAACTATAATTCATAATTCATGCTCAATTAATCATAATTTATAAGGAATAGCTCTGTTAATGCTTCTGCTAACTACCTAACCTATTTTGAGAGATGCAGCCGGAATTTTTGTTGTTGTGGCTTGCTACTGCGAGTGACAGACTATGTATACCTCGGCAGCTGTCAAAGACAACAGCCTTCCCTCAAAGAAGAGAAAAAGCAAAGCGATTCTCAGAATTGCAAAAGGCTAAGAAAAGCTCTGAATGAGAAGCAGAAATGAAAGTACGTGAGGGCGGAGAACATCATCTTTTCTTGTGTAAATCCCACTGAAAACCAGCGGAAGGAACCCTACGTAATCCAGAGCTTTGGGTCAAGCTAAGACTTAAATAACCTTAATTTATCAAATGAGCGATTTCAAAGTGACACAACTGAGAGAGAAGTCTGGTATCTCCAGATCTTGTTCTGGAGTTCCTTTTACACGACAGCCAGGCAACAAATCCTTGTGATTTAGGAGGAGCAGCTTTACCTTCATCCACTGGTGTTTTTGACAATCAGAAGGAGTAGTTAAAGACAGCCCGGCTCATTGCTCTACTCAAGTCAGATTCTGACAAAGAGAAAACTGAAGTGAGAATCATTAAGGCCACGCAAGCTGATGGCCCTGGAATCATCCTCTCTGCCCCAGGATGCGTTTATGGATATTAAAAAGCTGGACTTTACAGTTCACAACTTCTCAGCCATATAAACTGGCAAGAAGAGCAGTGACTTAATGAAACTCTGAAATCCTCTGGTGTAACTTGTGTCAGGCATCTATCACAGAGAGGTGGAGATATTTTAGAACTGCCCAGCACATATGCAAATAAATGTTTATGCTAAGAAAACTTATATAAGTACCATAATAAGAGAGGAGAATAACACACAGAACTCTCTGATGTGTTTCTACCAATAAAATTTGGCTTATTCGTCCCTGCCAATTAAAACGTAGGGGTAACATGGAGTATATTTTTCAAACTTCTTGCAGTATCATTCTAAAAGTTTCCTGCAGCCCTCAGTATTTCAGGGCTTTCCAGCCAGGAGGAGTTCAGCTAATTGTATTCCAACCTGTCATCACTAGACTTTGGGGTGTTTTCTTTTCTTTTCCCTCCCTCTCCACCTTCTCATTTTTAACAGCTATTTTCCATCTCAAACCAGTAAAACCTGCCATGGAAAGCTAAGCTCAACATTAGTAGAACACCATTCTTGGAAAATCTCTTGGAAAACTATTAAAACAGGTAATGGGGCGCTTTTCTCCCTCGAGCACCGATTCCTGGCTGTTAGGAACATCACGAGAGCACGAACCGGGGGGAGCCAACGCGGGCTGGAGAAACGGTTCTGAAGAGGCAGCGCTACCGCCTGCTGTTCAGCCGGCGGGTCCGGGGGGCACAGGACGGTCTTGAGACGCGAGGGAAGCGCCCGAGTCCAGCAAACCCCGCGAGTGCCCCGGGCCGAGGGGCGGCCCCGCCCGCCCCCACCCGCGGCTGCGGGCGGCAGCGGCGGAGCCCCCGCGCGCCGCCAGGTGGCGCCGCAGCACCGGCTTCGGGGGCGGCCCCGGCCCCGGCCCCGCGCAGAGCAGGGGCGACCCGCGGCCTGCCCGGGAACGCACCCGCCGGCCCCGCTTCAGCCGCGCGCAGGCGCCGCTCGCTGACATTTAGCCGTTTTGTTCCCAAACCCCAACAGAAGAACCGAGGGGAGAAACCGCCCCAGACGCCGGCGCCTTTCAACCTTCAGAAAGCGCCTGTTGCTGTTGGCTGCAGCCCGGCGAGGCGGCTTGCCTGATTTAATAAACTCATTTGGGGAGGGGCGAGGAGAGAACAGGCCACAACTCAAACAGATCCTTTCTCCCTTTTTTGTAATTTAAACCCACATTTCAGAACACTGGTTTAAATTTAGGGAAACACTGTGCTATACAAGACTTCATGTTTGTGCACTCAGATCCCTGACTGACACAGTAAGAAAATAAAATAAAAAATAATCTCAATGCACTTTACAAAGAGAACATTTATGTTACGGTCCCTGTTTTACCAGCAGAAAAGCTTGGATACACCGGGGTAAAGCAATTTACCCAAATTACCTCAGACAAAGACAGAAAAACCAAGATGTTTTGCACTCCCGTCCAGCTCCAGTGCTCCCCTGTAAATGGGAAAGGTGGAGAAAACGCCCAATGGACTACCTACCTAGTTGCATTTTCTCTAACGCACACAAAGCACAGCTGTACGGGCCTACACGAATCGGGCACCTGCTTTGTGAGCACACCCCGCCCAGCCTCTCTTCGCTCTTGCCAACCTTTCTCGACAAACATACGATTTTCTCTTGCTTTGCTGCTCTACGCCTTCTTAAAGGGGAAAATGAAACCTGCAACTATTGCGGCATGCATCTAATTTTTAATCTCAATATGTCAAAAAGCTTTTTACCCAAGGTAAAAGGGCCATATTCACATTTAATATCCCTCCCAGCGCGTCACACCCCTAACTGGGAGGTGGAAAAGCCGAAGGCGTTGGAGCAAGCCCAGAATGGGTCTGACTCCTGCTCCCAATCACCTGGCCACGGCCTCCCCCGGCAGTGCTGGAGCTCGGTGCTCAGCAGCAGGCGAGGAACAGCCACCCTGCGCCAGGATACGTAAAGCTGACACAGCTCCTGGCCTGTGATGACTTGGGTGGCCAGTGAGGCGAGTGTCTTTCCCCAGTACATAGGCTGCCTATCCCATCATTGTTTTTACTTCAACTGAAGAACCCAGTTTACATTTAGATTTGGCCTTGAAAAGGACTGAAATTGTTTTTTCTTCCAATGTTGCAATTTCAGTAGTTGCCGCAGGCAGAGTGCTCAGTGCCCGCAGGTTACCTGCTGCCCAGGTACGCGGGATTCCTGCGCACCAATGCGGGATGGACGAGAGCAGACCTGGCACCCCTGGAGTCAAACCTGTGGCCTTGTCTACAGTCACTGGGACTTTTTTCCTCTGTTCAACAATGAAAGTACTTGCAACAGCCTGATCCTGAAAAAATACCCACGCATGAATACGTTTACTCAAATTCACAGTCCCCCAGAATCCAATTAAACAACCCAAGAGCATAAAGTTATTCATGTATTCAAGGCTATGGACAGCTGGGTCCGACATTTGTTTTGGTCGGGTGCCAGTTACAGTAACCATCCCTTTATCTGTACTTCATTTCTCAGCTATACAATTAAAAGTTAAATTCAAACCATCCTATTCCCAGTGGACCCTCAAGGATGAAACTTTTATAGGTCTTTAAATACATTATGTATCAACTACTTGTGCCTGTTTTCTAGCAAATCTCCCACGGATTCCAGGGGGAAAGCACAAAAAAAATGAATTATGTATTCAGGATTTTGTGCCCATCTCAGTGTGTAATTGTTACAGTGTTCAGAATAAAAGGAACATAGCTATTTGATAATTAATTACACTCTAATTGCATTCACCTGGGAAAAACAGATAGCACTAAGAGGCAAACAGAGGTCAATAATATTAATATAGTTGATCACTAATCTAGCATATACAAGTACCAATTAGTTAAGCAGAGTTAAACAGAGTCAGTGATAATTTGCATGAGGAATTCTGAATGTAGAGATAAATTAAACACATAGAAAGTAAGAGGAATGCAGCTACCAACTTAAACTGAAATAGTAATCTATTGTCCTTTTTTCAAGTTACATCTAAAGAATGTCATCAAGGGACGTCAGGTTACATTCAAGGCTTCTGTGTATCCTGGAAGTCGATCCCACCTCCATGTTACTTTCCCTTTAGCGTAACAAGAGGCAAACGCTTGGTGCGTTGTACATCAATAGATGTTAAGTGCTGGGAAGAGCAACAGACCAAAGCACAGCAAGGATATTTACTGAATCTGGCTTTAAAGGTGGCAGCTGTACCTACGCCACTCTCTCCATGCTGCTATTCCCATACAAGGCCTGCCCACGGCTGCACATCCAGATCTTTAAGTTCAGCGAGATGACCGGACCGTGCTGAGCATTAAAAACATGCAGAGCTGGTTTATGGGATTAGACCTTAAAGGAGAACAGATGGCGGCTGCAGCAGTTTGGTTTGGTACTTCTTTTACCTATCAGTTAGGCAGCAGAGAAAGCAAAGGAGGCATAACGCTGACGAGGAAGGGTACCTGTGCGGCTGGGAAGCCTCCCTGAGCTGTTTGGCAGGTGGTTCCCAGCACTGCACACCCAGATACCAGGTGATGGGATGAGCAAGTGCACGGAAACAGCACTCTTCCTCAGTAATTTCCATGAAAGGCTGCTTTCTGCTCTGTCCAAACAGCGATTCTCAGCAGCAATAACAATTCAGTGTCATTTTTGTGGGGTCCAAGGCAGGCTTAGGGCTGCAGCAGCAGGTTAACCCCTGGGAGGAACAGGAGAGCTGATACCTGCCCACCACCGCAGCCGGACTCTGCCTGATAGACAGTGGCAAATTTCTGGTCTCGCACTTCTGCAAAGAGCTTCTCTCCACCTTTTGGAGTCCAGCTGTGCTATATTAAGATATGTAAGAGAGATGGAAAAACAGGCCTATTCGCTTTTACATAATGACAACCAGATGCTACAGGGTAACTTGGCCTAGAGATGGCTGGAAACCGGCTGCTGGCTTAGGGAAGGCAGTGGGTCCTTCCACATGCGGAGAGGAACTAACTGCTGGTGAAACTTTATTACTTAAGGAGGGTGGGGCCCTGCCCTTTCATCTCACAGAGAGGAAAAAAATAGATGGAAACAGCCTTAACCGCCACTGATTCATAGGACATTGCACCAAACCACAAAGAGAGGTAAATTTTGGGCTGCTATTTTGAGGGCTCTTGTTAATCTTCAGTACAGCAAAGCTTTCCCCCAGCTCTGGGACTCCTGTGTGGCTGTTAGATAAAAAAGAATATGCAGGAAGTCACAGTCATTTCACAAACAGCAACGAGGAACCTGTTCTCTTTGATTACAGCACATGTTTAAAAAGACAATTTCTCATTAAAGCCCCCATTAAAGTCCATCGAATGAAGAGCAGGCTGTCCGGCACGAGGCTGGGATCACGCCCTGGCGAAGTGTCTGTCTGAAACACAGCAGTTAATGAACTGCAAGAATCCAAGTGTGCCCTTGTTGGTGGGATCCATAACTGGAATTGATTACAGGCACAGCCACGTACATCCCAGATCCTTCAGAACGTTATTCTCCCACAATAGTTCTAACCTTGAAGATAACTTGAGCTCTCTTGTCAGTCATCTGCCTTACAATAAGTCTACAACCTTATGTATTCTCTCTGCCAAAAGGCAACTTTTAAAATGCTATAAAATAAAACTGTGTACAAATTAAACAGTCAACGCATTTTACTGCTGCTCAGTAACTAAAATGCTTTCACTATGTTATGCAATCTATAACTGCTGAAATTACTTTCATGTGTGTTTATAAGTCTTCCTATATTTTCTCCTCATTACTCCAAATACATTTTAAAAGCTTGTTAAGATAGATTTGTTGGCGTTTTGTATCTAGCTGACTGTGCATGTTAAAGGCTTTGAGTGTGACTTTCCCAACCCGAAACACACTATTTTTCATGCTGCTTGTTAAAACACGTATCATTCCAACCATGTACGTTAATTGGCTTGTCTAGGGAAACAGGACTCAGTTTATGAAGTCTGTCATCCTGCTTTGTAGCTTAATTATAAAATAAAATTATTTTCCTTCCCCCCAGTCAGACTGTTTGCTCTGGATTTTTTTTTTTTCTTCCTCGTGCTGCTGTTCTGAATTCCAGGGTGGTGTGACTGATCCGTTAGGTCCTACTTCAGTGGCAGCTCCCAGGGCTAGTGGTTAATGCAATGTTCGTTAGTAAAGCTGCATATGCTGCAGGGGTCCTACACCGCCCTTGTAAGTATTTGAGTCTGAGATATCCCGAAAAGGAATAATGTTTAAACTAAAAGTCAGCCATTTATAATAAAGTCAAAGGACTATTTAAGTTATTGTATGTCGACTTGTGATGTTCTACACATACCCAGTGACGCTACAGCACAGCAGGGGCTGCCACACACCCAGAAACCAGACAGCTCAAACATGGTTTCCAGGTAGAAAGAGACAACAAACCTGTAGAAAACAGAGGCGTAGTAACTCTTCCCAGAACTAACCCTCCATGACAGGAATGACATCAAGCTCCTTTGAGATGGATGCTCTGAATAAAGTGCCCGCAATTGAAGATACCATCCTTAACTCTACTGGGGTTAGTCCTAAGGGTTTTCTTCTTCAATAGCAGAGTCCGTACTCGGTGGCCTGTGGCACAGCTAGAAGCCCAGAGCAGCCCAAATCAGACTGTCCGGGAGCAGAGGTAAACCTTGGTGGCTCACTGCAAACCATGAAGCTGCAGGACAAAGTCATGGTCTCAGCAGCTGTAGTCCACAGCACAACTCCCACCAACTTCAGAGACACCAGGGACTTCCCCATGAGGGAAAAAAAAAAAAAAAAAAAAAAAAAGCCTTATTTCTACCAATCAAAATCTAACACACTAAAGAAGGGATTTTAAAAAAACATCCAGAACTATAAAGAGGTTCCATGAAAATTAACTTTCTTTGCTATGCTGTCCTGCTCGTGGTCTAAATCCACAGTCCCTACCCAGCAAGACTCAGCTCCCAAAACTTCCTTTCCTCTGAAGAACCCCACCTGGTAGGTTGGATTGAACACGACTCTTCAACAGTGGAGCGCTGTAAAATAGCAGGAACCTGAAGCACTACAAAACTTGTAAGATATCTAGGAATACTAAACCTTCCTTCATTCTCTAACACACTGAGTACTGCACATTTTAGAGGTCTAATCCTATAAAATCATAAACCAGAATCTTGACTCCCTGCTACCTAATCAATACCCACAATCATTTATAGCTCCAAAGTGCTTTTCCATAGCCCTTAGGAGTTTTTTTAAAATAGATAGGAAAGGACAGATATGCTTCACTCACATGATTATTTTTTTCCCTCCAGTATTTATGCTGTGAAAAGTCCTCGTCATTTAGGAAAAAAACCAAGGGATACAAACAGAACATAGTATTTTTCAGATTTACATAGAGCCACAATAATTTCAGATAGAAATCAAAATTATCAAACCTCACAATACACACACTACTGTAAACTTTGCTCCTTATCACACCAAACTTAATTTCCCTTTACAAAGGGATCAATCTTAACCGAGACACAGGTCTTCCAGTAAGCAGACCCCTCCATAAAAATATCCAGGTAAAAATCCTTACTTTAAGAAAGGCAGCAGGATCCTCAAAGTTCTCACTTCAGACTGAGCCAGCCCACGCCCTCCCATGACGGCAGGAAGGCCATATGTGCCAAAGAGTTATTGGCATCATCTGTAACCAGGCATTCTGTTAATGATTTAGGAAATCTGTTAATGGGAAATTAATTGGAATCAAGATCAGCCAATTGCACAGATTTTCCCCTTGATTAACACACCCACTTATCGACAGGATGAATTACAAGTTGTGCCATTCATTGATGTAGCTAAGCCCTGGAGAACTTGTCGGTGTGTTTGAAGTACGGTGGCATTTAAGGTGTCCAAGAACTGTCCCATGCTAGGAGGGCTCCCAAGGCTGGAGGTACCAAAACAGTAACTGAGCAGGAGAGGGAAGGTCCGTCCCACGCAGTGCCTGCCCGAGGCCTGCACCGAGCCCGGGATGGAGCTGATGGCTCTCGGCTGCTTCGTTTCAGGCTTAGTTCTGAAGGCTAGAATGACAGGATGGTGGCAAACATGGCGTTAAGACTGACTCTGAGCTGGATAAACGCAGCACCTGGACTAGAATTAGGGAAGTACTAAGTGGGAAATGTTCGCTAAGCAAAGCCCAGCGCAACACGTGGTGCCAGGGCTATGGTCACCAGGGCTCAGGCTGGTAAGGTCTGATTGCTAGTAAATCTTCACACCTTGCTTTGCCAGCACTTGCGCTATTCGAGACAGCCTACAGACAGCACGTCTGCTCAGTCTTTGCTCTTTTTTTTCCCCGTTTTTCCTTTTTCTTCCCCTCCCCCTGTGAGCAGCAAGTGCTGGTATTTCTCCTGTGATCATGGCTAGCGTCAAATTTTCCTCTTTCTTACATATACAATTGTGGAGGCCTCCTGGTGAAGTCACTGAACTCAGATTAGCGCAAGGCAAGCGTGGAATCAAACCAGGTCAGCCAAGGGCCATCAGAGCTGCTGGGCTGAGGGCGCTCAGCCCCCAGGAGCGCTCAGCACCCCAAGCTCTCTCCTTTGTCCCACTGTGTCTTTCAACAGCCACTTCAGAGCGTGCCTGAAAATACCCCCAGCAAACGCCCACAGGTAAGCGGATAGTCTCTTCCTTAGTCCCACAAGTATTACCAAATTATTTCTGAATAAAACTCAGATGGGATTGCCACAGGCATTCAGGCTTGGCCTAATGCTGCTCCACCATCACAGGAAGAGCACGCCTTGCTATGATAGCTTGCAGTTGGCCATGTAACTTAAGGCAGTCTGAGTTCAGTGTTTTACATTTCCGCATTAAATACAGTGAATGCTAATGAGGGAGCCTGTAGCCGCTTGGGCTGGTCTGTAACATGGAATGACAGGTCCCAAAGGAGAGGATCAGACTCTCCTCTAACGTGACAAGTCTGGCCGTGTGATACGCTGCTCTTCTGACACATTTCAGATGCTGCCTTGTGAAGAAGGACAGCCTTTTATCTCAGGTAAGAGGCAATGGGTTGGAAGAAGCTGGTGATCAGCTTTGCTTTTGCATGGTGGGGAATGAGTTGCAAATTACCCGCTGTCAGTAGAAGGTTGAAGCCACAGCAGAAGGCAGAGTCCTGTGGCTAGGCAGGGTGCTGGGCTGGAAACAAGATGTGCATTTAAAGGGGAATACAGTGCTTGAAGGGTACTGAGCCTTTTGAGGCAGAAAAGGTTTTGCAGAAGAGATGTCTGCATAAGTAACGTCTTCATAAACAGGGATATATGGAGATGAGAAATTGCTCCTAGAGCTCTAAGAAAATGAAGATTTACTGCTTTAAGTAAAAAGGGAAAAAGGGATGCCAGGTTGTCCCCCTACCTTGCAAGAAAAATATTACTTCTTTGAAGTTTTGATGAATAGCTGTAAGGAAGGCTGAGTAGGCTTTGCGCACTTTCAAAGACAGAGATTGAATCTGAGCTCACTTACGATGGAGGATGATCGGCCTCTGCTTGCTATGAGAAAGCAGTCGGGCGATTTTGGCAGTCGTGGTGCTCCCGTGATGCCCAGGGTGTCCCGCAGCAGCATGTGCCTTCCCAGCCCCCAGGCAGCCTGGCCACACACAGGGCCTGGGGGTGTGCAGGATTTGAGCACTGAGAAATCCCCAGTGTCTGCTTTCATGGGATGGGGGAATCGTTTCAGACACAGTCTGGGGAAGCACTGAAATTCTTTGCTCTCAGGTGTAACAGGAGGTTCCTAAAACACCTGACAGAGCAAGACAGTGTGGTAAAGCTACCGGTGACCTGCAGTCAGAGTCTGCAGCAGAGTCATTCCACCGGCATTTGCCCAAGAGGGATGAGCCAATATCAGACACAAAATCCATCTTGTGAGGCCAGCGCCAGTCCATGGGGCACCCGGCATCAGGCACATCGTTCCGGCAATCACTGCCTGTCAAACACACACATAAATCATGAGCTTTCCATCCAGTTAGTACTCAAAGGCATGAAGCTTTTTCTGCATTTAGACATTTCTAGGAAATTAATCTCCAAACCACTTGCTTTCAATCTAATGCCTCCAGAGGGTTTGGAGGGGGAATATTTATTTGGATTTTTTTGTTGATTGTTGTCAGGCTTACACTGAATGCCAAGCTCCTGTTGATTTTACCTGTGCATAAGAGGATATCGCAAATAATGGAGACTACAGTTTACCTTGCAGAGACCGGTACCTCCAAGGCAGTAAGGGTAGACACCACCCCCCATCATCTCAGAATGCCCACAACCTGTATGGAGAGCACTGTGGATACGTTAGTGATCAAAACTATGTCAGCTGTGACAAAATAAAAGTCTTTGAAGATTAAGCAGGGAAAGTAAGTCCTTGAAATAGATATTGAAAAGTTACGTCGTCTTTTCACTTATCTCACTAAAGCTTCCAACACTGGTCTCTCAGAACAGAACTGACCAGGGATTCCTTTATCATGCATGAAATTATTATATTTCATCCTGGTGGAGGAAATGACATGAAAACCATGCAGAAAATAGTCAAGTTTTAAGTCTGACAGGAAAAAAAGGCAAACAGAATGATTTATGCTAAGCTCAGAAATAGCATCCCTCCTCACCCACTGACCATCCCAAACCGTGTCTCTGTGTGGAGCTATTAATGAAAAATACATCAAACTCCATTCAATTTGCAGACATCAGAGAGGTTTCAACCAGAAAAGATTAACCCATCCCTTCCTCTTATGCCACTACAGAAACCACACAGTGCACAGAGAGTCCCAAACAAAAATGGGATCTTATTTTGCTGCAAGACAAAGTTGCACAGCTCTTCTTCAGTCAGTCAAGCTGTTAGTAATGACTAGATGAGTGGTAGCTTTTTTCACATCTTAGAAAACTTCATGAATCATATTACACAAGAGCTCAATTCCCAATATTAACAAAACTAATACATCACAACGGGCCTTTTGTTTGGCTTTTTTTTTTTTTTTTTTTTTTAAGACTGATGGGTAAGGCAGAACAGATTTTTAAGATGCTGCAAATTAAATTAAAATATCTTATGTGATCCCTTCCACTTGTGAGGAGGTAGGGACTGCGTTTCTGAAGGGCACATTTATGTTCTGGGCAGAGGTATGTATATAGACCCACTCATACCTGCCTTTCAGGAAGACCACTGGCTCATACCTACATCTCTCGAGTACGCTGCTTGCTATTACTTTTAGAAGTAACACACGGAACAAAGCATTTCCCTTTTCGCTCCTGAAAGCCAAGGTGCTGCTGTGTTGAACAATTTACACTACAGCATTCCCTTGCGAATGTCCCGGCCTCAGCAGAAAAGAGAGAGCTGCTGTCTGGCTGCTGTCTCGCCCACCACTGACCGCCCTGAAGCGGGAGACTGAGGCACCTTTACTTCAGTTTAGGATGAGCTACTTGTTTGGAAACCCAGAGCCTGGAGTTCATGTGAGCAAGCACTGCCTGCGGTAGCTGTACCGACCACGGCCAGCATGGACTGTGTGCGCTGTATGCCATGTCATGACATCTCCAGAGCAGCAGAAAAACTTCCAAGTTTTTGGAGAGTGGAGGGCTGGGACTCACAGGCTCTGGGGCTTATTCTGAGCCTCCCTCAGTTTTGCCATCTATAAAAACCTAATATCCTCTGTCTCAGAGTTAAAGCAAATGAACAAAACAAAATCAATAATGAAAGTACCACTGTAACATGTAACTTACTGCAGCTCCTCTACTGCAACGGCCGTGCTCTGACGTGCTGAGATCTGCATTTACCACCGGCTGTGAGGACACCTCCCCTGAGTTACTGAAGCCTGGCTGATAAGCAGCCGTAACTCAGTTAAACAAGAGGAACTATTGCTTTGATTGTGCGCTTGTACTCTGAAACCATTTGCCCTGCTGTGTGCTGGAACCCTTGAGGAAAGCTGGCAAAGATGTATAAACCAGTGGCTGAACGTTTGCTCAAGGTGCCAGTGTACAGAGCTCAAGTTCCTCCACTCCTAGGACAGATACAGGGGAATGTGCACCTTTCTTGGAGACTGCTGCCCATGCTATTGATCCTGCAAAAGAAGTTGGCATCTCTGACTTGCGATCTCATCTACATCTGGTACCTGAGGTCCAGGAACCTTTTAGAGCCATTTGGGGAATAAGCAAGCTGAGAGCATTGTGGCAGCAGACAGGGAGACGGTGGCCAGATATTCATACCTTGTGCTAAACATACAGGACTTGGCAGGTCTGGATTTCTCTAAGCAGAGTCTGCTTATCTGTTTGCTAACACAGGATGGTTCGTCTTTTAGGCTTGTATTATCTTTATCAGAAATATTAGAAACATAGCAGCAATTGCCTGTCTGACCCCACATATTCGCCCTGCCTTTTTTTTTTTTACCTGAGGAGGCAAGGGTTTGTTAGAGTAACCGTTCTGGTTTCAGCTGTAATGCACCACTTATATACATCTTACATTCATATACAACTCTTCCTTCTGGCTTTTCTCCTGTTTGCTTCCATTTTATCCAGTCTTCCTCCTCCTGTAATCCCATTCTGTGGTTGCAGTTCCAGTTCCAGAGCATCACCCCCATGGAGGTGGAGGGGCTTTGCCAGTTTTTGCTCCCTGAACATCAAATCACAAGAGCACATAAGGTTTACAGAGCTCAGAAATAATTCCATGGGGAATATAAAATCTCCTGCAGTGCCAGCTGGTGCTATTTGGCCACAGTGCAAAGTGCCTTCAGGCCTCGGTCTTGTCAGTCTTTGCCGGCTACAATGTCAACAGTGATTCAGAACATGATGCTCTGAATGCAATGAACACTGGAGGTCCCTGGTCCCCCTGCCCAGCAATATACTTCTCCATTTTCAGGGGCTCTTGGCAATTCTAATAGAAGAACCATGATTCATGTCACTCCTCTGAGCAGCAGTGGCCAAGCTGAGTCCTGCTTCACCAGTGCATCCCTAATTGCCCCAGGTCCCCTCTTCCAGCAGCCACCACACACTCGAGAAGCTGACGCACGTTATCAGCCTGTGTGGCTGTGCCTGGTATCAAGCCATCTAGACCAACCTGTATCATATCTAGGATTTAATATGGCTCTGCTTTCCCTTCCTGCTGCTTGGCAGACACAGAAGGACAAATCCAGGGGCCCTCGGATAAAAATAATACTCTGCCCCATCCTTGGCTCAGCAGTGTTGGGCAGACCCACAAGACAGGCAAAGGACCTGTGTTCACTGATTCCTCCGGCTGGCTTCCAAGCTAAAGTGCCTTATTTATACAGAGATACATTCCTGCAGGTAGCCGCTGTTTCTGTGTTACATATAGAAAAAAGAAATGTTATTGGCTGTTTGTGTCACACCATATACAGGGTTAACACTAACACTGGTTCAACGGCATCTTCAGCAGGTGATCTTTCTATCCTGTTAACACACCTGCTGCTGTTAGAATGACTGAAGATAAAACCATGTACAGAGCTGTCCTGTAGTCCCCGAGCACAGTGCCTTAAAAATTGAGTTGCCAATTCCAGGTTACAATTGCAGCAGTAATTGAACAGGGAAAGACGAGATAAAATCATCATGATTTTTTAGGGCAGTTGGCCCAGAGCTGTAATACTGCTCCTGCACACAGCGCCCTGCGTGCCACAGTGCAAGGACAGACGTACCCCCTTCCTCTGCCAGTCTGGTGGGTCCATCCAGCACTGGCAGTGCTCTGTGCCAGTCCCAACTGCATGATGCCCCTAACCCAACAGTCTCACACTGTCCCCAAGCTCGTATCCACCCCAGAAGTTCCTGAGTGGGGTCTGGCCCCAAAAGCATTCTGGGGGTGCCCCAGGGAAGGAGGAGAGTGGGACACAGCACCACAACCCAGCACACCATCTCCAATCCCATGGCCCCTCGTTGTACAGCCCGCAGCTCTCCCACACACCCTGCTTTTAGCCCTTGCCACGGGGCCACAGCTTTGGTGAATTCAGCACCAGTTCAATCTAAACCCAGCAGTTTTAAAAGGGATATCTAAACCGACGTTCAAACATTCATAACTCCTGTCATCAAAGTGAAAGGGTTTGAACCCAAAAGCGATTAGACCAGTAAGTGTAAAACTTGCTTTGAATTAACCTGAGAGCCTTGAACTGCAATCTTGAAATGCACTGTCCCAAATGCCTGTAGCAGTAACTGCCATCGTCTGGCTCGTGGAAAACAGGAGAGGAGAAGCAATCCTGTGTCTCTTTACGGAAAGATTTGCAGTACAGGCATAAAGATGTTATATATGGCACTTCCCAGGCCACTGCTTTGGCCATTTGGAACCAATAGAAAAGTTACTAAACCTTCTCACTAAGGTCCCTGTGTACCTTGTCTTGGCCACAGTCTCACACGAGTCAGAGGAGGACATGGCCCTTGGTGGGTCACTGCTCACGTGCTGCCAGTACACCGGCGGAGCTCAGCGGGGCTGGACAGGAGCCGGCTGCAGGGAGACTTTCTGCTCCCGTACGTAACACCAGCAGCTTTTGAACTGCGACGGGCACAGCCAAACAGTAATGCAACAGCCTGCCCTCAGCTGCTAGAGGTGCTATTTTGTACGTTGAATAATGGCACTTTGCATCTGTCTCAGTTATTACGAATTCACTAGCACTATTTAATTAATTATCAGAGACATCTGTTTGCACTAACATTTATGACTCCGGGTAGATCACACACTTAATCTGAACTCTGTCTGCATGTGAATCTTGATGTCAATCTTGATGTCCGAACTGTCTGCTCCCTGGCTTTGCTGTAACACATCTGACAGCAGCAAACCAGGGGCACGTCAACTCTGCCATGCCAGAGGGTGACAGCCAGGAGTGGCACTGACGTTAAACCAGCCAGATTCGGCACAGGCAGCAGGCTGGTCCTCCTAACAGACTCTCAGGCAGGACAGGGATGCCACCATCAATACTCATATTGCCGTGGCAAGGCTGTCCCCAATCCCTGTGCTGACGTGTCATCCCGGAGAGCAGCTCCAGAGCATCCTCTCCCTGTGAGAAGGTGAGTCCATATACATATATGAGTCTCTCTTGCGACCTATGGTGTGTGGGCAGCACATTCCCTTGACAGCAAGTTTATCTGCTTAACCACATGTTCATATCACACCTTTCCCACTCAAGAATTTCACATTACATTTAATCTGGTGCAACTGTAGGTTTCTGTGCAAATCAGCAGTTTGCATTCCCTCCAGCAGTTTGTCCCTGCTCCAGGTTCCTGTTCCCTTGCTTGTGTAAATTTGATGACTGGGCCGGATAAGAGAGAAAAGGTAGGGTTTGGGCCTTTGTGGGTTTTTTGAAATGAATTAGTTTTCCACTATGTTTGGCCAACAACCTCTACAAGATCCAATGCAAAAGGGACAGCAGGAATGCAAAGCCAAGAGTGGAGCTGGGAGCGCTTCTGACAGCAGCTGCCATTAAATAGGCTTAGGTATTTAAGGTACAAGACTGTACCTTAAAGGGACTAAGGATGTTTCCGTAATCTGAAAGCCAGAAAGAACACTGGGGAAGAGAGTGAAAACTGGCGATAAGCAGGAAAAGGCATGCAAAATAGCAGAGAGATTCATTAATGCACTCCGATTCCAGGCAATAGATCTGGTTCTCCTTTTGCTCATATGGAGCAAAACCCATCTGCTTCACTCACGTTGCTTCAGACTAACTCTGAACTCATTTAGGATTTGTTCAAAATCCTACAGCCTACCTGGAAACTGGCTGTCAGTTGTGTCCCACTGCTAGGTTTCATTGATTTATGTGCTCAGGTGAGACCAAAAAAAAAAAAGATGTTACCGGCAGCTTGGAGAAATAACTATTTAAGAAGTCTACCCAATTTAATATTTTTATTATTGTTTGCTATTTATACAACAACACAGATGTCCCTGGTGTTTAACAGGGATGCTCATCATTTACGTAGCACTTTACATTTTAAAGAGCCACAGAAACATTAACTGTCTAATCCTAGCAAAATCCCTGTTCGGAAGATGAGTACTGTTATTTTTCCTCTAAAGATGGGGACATTTCAGTGCCACTTCTCTGTGTCTCGCCCAAGACCACAAAGCAAGAGGCAAGAGCAGGCTGGCAAGGGGGCCAGCTCAGGGCCAGCTCTGGCCATGCCGGGTGGCTTTCCTCAGCAAGAGGACAGCCTTGCATTTTAGAAGAACACTACCAGATTCCTGGTCTGCTGCCCATTTCCATGGGCCTTTCCGCCTCTTCATTTATTCATGAATATGAAGGAAACCTGCCCAAAAATCAGAGTACGCTTTGTATCTGTATGTGGTATGTGCTTACATACAGCGAGCATAAGATGTGACACCGTGTAATGCAGCTCCTCTAGATGTAAAGAGCAACCCAATCTCTAACTGTAGTGTTAGAGACTCCAAGTATGGACAGCATGGAAGGACATCTGAGCACTTCATAACTGACTCGACTGCTAGAAAACAGTATTAACCTTCACATATGGAATTATCACCTACACGAACGTGAAATATCTTCCATGTGATCATTGCTTCAGAGCAAGATTCAGAGCCAACCTTCATCTGACACTCAGTGTCACAACTACCCTGCTCGACACCTAAACCTAGGGACCGTTCTTGCTCCAGCCTGGTCTCCCAGGCTTGATCCCGCTGCTGCCTGCACAGGAAGCTTGTTTCTTGGCAGAACAAGACATACCCAGAGTTTTTATTTGTTTATTTTCAGGCCTTAAATTGGGGAAGACAAAACCATGGTGCCTCTGTCCTAGAACTGCTGCTTTGTCCATTAAACCAACAGAAAATGGTTTCTCATTTCATGTAGACACTACTATCTTGAATTTCCCAGCTGTCATCTGACAGATATGAGCACTGGGAGAGAAAAATAAAATAAGCACAGTGTATAAACAACCCTAGGGACTAAATTGTGCAGACTCTGAACATCAATGATGTGCAATTCTTTGTTTGCTGAGGTGAGCGAGTACACAGGGAGAACTGTACACAACAATTATGTTAAAACACTGCACAGCGCGTGAGCTTTAAATATCTCAGAGGGACAAAACGTAAGTGCAAGTTGGTCTGAAATGAAAAGAGATATTTTCAGCTGTTTCTTTAATAGAGAGAGGTGAAGGTTAAAAACAAGGCAGCTGGCCAGTGTGAACAATGGTAAGTAATCTGAGAGCGTTTGTATAGGAAGAACTGTAGTCATCCCCGGGATATCACTGCAGACCTCAACTAGAGACCCTGCAGGGATGGAACAGAAGCACTGCTCCCAGAATTTCTGATTAAAAAGCTAAGAAAGAAGAAACTAATGAGTTTTATTCCACACAGTATTTCTATTAAAAACCAGTGGGATGTTGTAACATAAACAGATGTATAAAAGACGACACATACTCTCAATGGCTGCCACTGCAGCTGTGCGAGGTCTGCTCGGGAAGGAGAGCTCTCGTCTTGGGGACATCTTTGGAGAAGCCACATGCTCTACAATGACAGCTCTTAAAAAAATGCCTCCCATGACAAAATCTGTAAAGCCCACAGCGATATCGGGCCTCAGATGTATGCCTCTTCTCTTTGAGACAGACAACCCAACACTTTATAAAAACAGATCTCAGCATCTGGTTATTTGTCTTTTTTGAGAGAAATGTCTATCAGCGACAGCAACTAATTTCTCACCAGCATCCTCCACTCTTTCAGAATTCATCGAATTATTTGACAGATGTCCTCCTTCCCCCCCAAACTTGTTCTCTTTCAAGGCTTATTTTGAATAATTTACTGACACAAAACTCCCCACTAATCCCAAAGATCTCAGTTCACTCTGCCACAGACCCTTTTCCCAACCACCCCGCCCTACACGCGAGTTAAAGAGCTAGCTTCCCGCCCCCCCCCAGCATGTTCAACATCTTTTCCCACATTCAGAATTTAAAACATTTAACAAAATGAGAAACTCACTTCCTATTGAAATGCTGGTATTACAAGCCAGCGGTAAATAATACATAAGGTAATAAAAACAATAGCCAGGTCTCTTAAAGAGCTTGGAGAGGTGGACCAGCTCCGTGCACCGAGATATCCTTACATAAAAGGAGAGTACAGCCCTGCAGCATTCCCAATTAGATCTGGAAAACCTGTTGTAACTACAGCTTGCCTCTAGCCCTTTATTTCCAGCAATTCGTGACCTCAGGTCTCACTGATCCCTGTGGCAGCTCTGCTAGATGGAACAAAACGCTCAAAATTAATGAACAAAATTAACAACCATAAGAAAGGCAGAAACCTGTTTATTCAAACAATACAAAGGTTTACACTCCATTAAGCCTGTTCTAATCCCCACGTGGAAAATATGAAATATTCTGCACCAAACGAAATCCTTGGTGGCAGACAGAAGGGACATATGTTTAATGACTAGAAAGGATAGACCAATATTTTTAAGACAAATTGAGGCAGCAAGGACTACAGAGCAATCAGATCTATTTAAGGATCAGCTTGGGAGTTTTTACAACTACAAACAGAAATAGGATTTTGCTGTAAGCATGCTATAAATGTAAAGCCACAGCAGACAGGGAGACATTTTTCCAGCATCAAAGTATGGAGGATAACTCCAGAAATAAGCTTTAGTTCTCAAAGAAAATTTATAAGTGGTTGGAAAAACTCGTCAAGTTTCAGAAACATTCAAAAGGTTTGGGGTCTTCCCATCAGCTATTTAACAAAAACACCGCTTTACCTATATTAAGGTTATAAAAGTATACTTCCTAAATAGAGCGGGAATTACGTTTTCTTGACAATCGCCTGCAAAATACCACAGGTAGAACAATCTCTCTGAATTCTGTTCTCGTGACATCTACACACTGCCAGAAGCAGTGGCGCTTAGCAGGTATAACAATGACTGCAAAGTTTCATGGGCTGTTCAGTTCTAAAAAAAATGTTTTAAAGTTTTCTGCAGCACCTAACTTGCTTGCTGCCCTACAGGTCTCCCTGCAAAGCCTGACTTCTGATGGTCAGCCCTTTAGCCCAGTCCCCCTGCAAACCCCCGTCCCCTCCAGAGTGCCCTGCAGCATCATGCTGCCAGAGCTACAAGAAAACTAAATGTGCTTGCCAATAAATTAAATAAGCATTTAATTTAAAAAAACCCACAACCCAACACAAATGCTTAAGTCTCCCAACAGTTGCAACATGCTGTAGACAGAGGTCCAACACCACAATCTGATCTGCTGCCCATGCCAACCTTGCATCATGACAAGTTCTGCTCGAAAAGCCCAGAATCAGGCCCAATGCCTGGGTTAGGTAATTCCTTGCTGGTCCAATATCAAGTGATTCAGAGCCTCAGATCTGGCACACATGAAAACTGCTGACCAAGCAGTGCATTTCAGAAGGCACATCCTGAAAAACAACGTGTTGCAGCATTCAGCCGTCTCTCATTCTCTAGCCTCCCTGCTCGTTTGAAAGTTTCTCTCCTCCCCCTTGTTGCAACAACATCTGAACCAGATTAAAGTGCTTCTTTTAGCCACGCGTTAGACTGTTAAGCCATAAACTGGAACTCCAGACATACAAGATATCATTTTCTAAGCTCCATGTGTCCTGCCACTGGTTTTATTCACACTCTAAAAACTACATAAGAAATCATTAAGGTGATAATGAGAAACCATAAAGGCAAAGACATTCACAGGCGAGGACAGAATAAGCCGTATTTCCTCAAGTATCCTGGCACAAATGTGTGCCGGAAAATCTGTCAAATAGCACCCTTCGGTCACTGGGTAATGAGGTACATGATATGGCAAAATCTGTTTCAGCTTTCACCACGATTTTTCTTTCTTTCTCTCTCTCTTACTTGTTTTTAAGTGTTTTTAATGTGATTTTAATGCAATGTGTGTTGCATGAATAAAACAGTGCAATGGAGGCATGAGCTGAAATCTTCCCTAATTTTCGACGGATTAGGAAAGAATGGTTCCTCAGTGGCTTGTAACGTGCAGAGCTTACACTGCTAGTCTCTACAAGAGGACATCGTATTGATGCTGAGTTTGACAGACAGCTCCTCTTGTCATTGTAGAGATCTGACCTTGGTATCTGAGACTTCCCTGTACTCTTCATTTCAGGAAATAAATGCTCCCTTCCACATTAGGAATTGATTCCTGCAACTGCCACGCACCCCAGCAAAGAGCAGAGCCCCTCCTCATTCCCACTAAAGGCTCTGGCAGCCACAGAGCTCAGCCTCCGACAGGCACGGGTCCCAGCAAGCTACGCCATGCACATCCCACCCCAGCAAACAGCCAAGGACAAGAGCAAACAGCCTTCAGTCGAGATGTCCACCTGCAGCTCAGGATTTCCTGAACATAAGCAAAGGAAGGAGTGCAGCAAGGAGAGAGGTGAGGGGGGTCAGAGGATGCTTCAGTCCTAAAACCTCTCATTTTCAAAGACTTCATCCAAAGCATGCCATGGCAGGGACAGTAGTGCTGTCAGACTCATACCCAGGGGCACATACGGCTAGGGGTCAGGACCCCCACTGCAACCCCAACCCCACGGCTCTCACAGTCACCGCACTGTGAGAAACATCACCCTTTGCCAGACAGCAAATGGGTTTATCAGGCATTTTCCTTGATTGTGGGAGGGAGGGAGAAGTCAAGAAGGGTACAAGGTGTCACCGGCTGGGTGAGATGGTAGATGACAGCAGTGGGTCAGAAATCTGTCCCCACGGAGGGACAGCTGAAGGCGCTGGTGGCTGTAAGCCATAATGCGGTACCACCCAGGGAAAGTCGCTCTGGTGCTAGACGAGGGAACTTTGCTGTAGAAAGTGAAACAGCTACAGAACAGCTTGCTAAGAGCCATCCTCGCTGTTTCTGATTCACACCCTACCGCGCTGCGCAGAAATGCCTTTGCTGGCCCCAGCCTCTTCCCTCCTCCAACTTCTTCTTCCCAGCCAAGAGCTGGGAGAGGAGCCAGCAGGCTTTCAACTTTGTACACTTCACAGTTAGTCACTTCTCGTGACAAACCTCATCCTCACTCGGTCTGTTTGTGCAGTGTGCAGCATCACCCCCGCACACGGGTGCGAGTCCGTTAGCCACTCGGCTTGCTCCATGCTAACTGCTGCCGCTCATTAGAGGTCATTAGCAAAACGCCCACACCACAGAGGCTCATAAGCTTTCACTCAAGCTTAGACAAGGTTGTGTTAATAAAAAGCAAGGGTGCCATTATAACACCTACCCATCTGTAGTGTATTTTTGGAAGAAGAACCCTATATTGAAGCCACCCTCTGCGGTGGGAGCGGAGCCGAGACGTTTGCACACACAGCATCATCTCCAGCGCCCACTGCCTAGCCAAATGCTATGTCCAACTGAGGGAAAATTCACAAGTGAAATTTAGGATGATGTAACATCTCTAAGTGGAGGCACAGGAATACTATTGGTGTAACTTATTTAATATTTATGTTAGGCTGCACTTAGAGCTTTGAAGAAAATAAGGGTCTTGTTATGCTAAAGGGCCGTGATAGAAAAGACAGTTTTATCCTCATAAGATCTTCTGTACTAAGGAGGTGAATATGAGGTGTATACCATAAAAAGCAACCAGCAGAAATATGTAAAGTGTTCCTTACATTTGCATTTTTCTCAGTTCACCTTTCAGCCACTGTGAATTTTCCAACCTGAGCTCGCTGCATGGGAGCTCTTCTAAAAACTTTGAGAAAAACCTACATGTGCAATCAGTGGCCCAGTCGCGGGGGCTTTAACAAATCTGAAAGTGGTGTCACGCAAGCAGGGACAAATGAATGTGAGAAGACCAAAACAATCCAACCAATAACTTATAGTAAATTTCTGTCAAGAGCTAGAGGTAAGATAACTTCAAACCTGAAAATCAGGAGTGTAGGGACATATCTACAGTTTTACAAAAGGTAACTAGCCTTTCCAAAATGCCCCAGATGTTTTAGTTTCAATCCACTTTGAATTTTGGACCAGAGGCACAGATTTTTTGCTATTTCCCCCAAAGATGTTTCCACAGGCTTACTCATACTGTTCCTTAGGAGAAAAAGAGTTTAAGATGTGTTACTGAGCCTCTCTGCATACCATGTGTAAATTTTAAATGCTATAGGCTATGTATAACTACAGTACTGCATGTACATTTAAGACATGACTAAATTATCTGTACATCTCAACCTCTGCTCAAACAGTTCTTTCTTCTTTGAACAGCTGAACTAAGAACCCATGAGTCAGGCATTTTCAGGAGCCTTTAAGGATCAACAGCACATCTCAGGTTTGGCACTTTACGCTTGGCTGGGAGAACAGGGACAGGCACCGATATCCAGAACTTTACTATG
This sequence comes from Rissa tridactyla, assembly GCF_028500815.1. NCBI lineage: Eukaryota > Metazoa > Chordata > Aves > Charadriiformes > Laridae > Rissa > Rissa tridactyla. The sequence goes on from NC_071473.1 coordinate 10,294,525, forward strand.
CCAGCACGGCTAAGTCTTCCAAAGAGAAGTAACTTTGTACAGCAGATGAAAATACTTATCCTGTAGCATCAGCATTCTTTACTAAAATCTTTATCTTCTTCTAGGAGAAGAGCGTGGACACAAAGGACCAAAACAAAAGTGCTGAAGAAGTGGTATGTCCAAGGAGATCTACTGTGCTGCTGGAGAAACCCTGCACTAAGCAGCCACACCAGGCAACCTCAGCAAGTCCCAGCCATTGCCTTTGCTGCCGCTCGTAACGGCCAAGGAAGGCGTATCCCCAAGATAGCTGAATCTTGTAAATCACACAAATATTGAAGGCCACCTTTATAGATCTCCGTTGTGCTTTAGCATATGAACAGACAAATCTTCTTGCCAGCATATCAGCTTATTTTTTCCACAGTGAACTACTGTTTCTCGCACACTACATGACTCTCTCAGACACTTGGCTGCTCTCGAAAGATTCTGAAGTTACTCGTTCTGGCTTTCTCTTTTTCTTGATGAAGTGCAACGTAGAACTCCCACTTTTGCATCTTAACATGAATAGACTGCCCAGGCAGAAGCAGAGGCTGGGGATAGAGCAGGTTTCTAGAGCACAGCAAAACTCTTATGGTGGCACATTGGGGCAAACTATTATAGAGTTTAAATACATTTTTCCTGCACTTTCTTAGGAAAGATAGTGCTTGCTGAGATGCGAGTGACAATGGTTCCCTTCCCAAACAAATGGCTTTAGTAACACCCTGGCAGCAGCCAGGTTGTTAAAAACAGACCCATTAGCCACTCATTCGTCAGCCCCGCAGCGCCTGGCTTCAGTGGTGTTAGCAGCAAATGGAAGAGCATGATGATATTTATTTTTTACAGCCAAGAACCTTGATAAACAGCAGCAGGCAGCAAAGGCCAGTCGATTTATATTTCTTCAGTATATATTCTTAAGAATGGCAGTCACCATTATGGAAGCTATCAAAAAGCTAGCTTTGACCTTAAATAAGTGTGCTCCTATGTCAGGCAGCTCCAGGAAGGAGAATTTATGAGGCAGATGTTAAATTCAGGGAAGAAAGAAAAGTTGGGTTACTCTTGCTAGCGATGCAGTCCAAGTTCACAGCACAGGATGCAGCCACCAATATTCAGCAATTTGGTTTAATTCTTTGTGCCCCTTTAGAATAATATCTTAGCCACCCTTACCATTTGGGTCAGGCTAGCTTCTGGTCTATTCAATATGACCATATAAACAGCACGCAAATTCACAGGGCTCCAGGCTGCTAGGTGTACAGCAGGCAAGCTTAGTCATACGTGTATGCATTAACTTTATGTAAAGAGCAGAGAGGAATGCAATTAATTCTGTGACTTTATAGACAAGAAAAAGTGCTGGAGGAGCAGTTCTTACAGTGCAGGTTGGCTACCTTTTGTAAATGCTTTTCTCACTGAAAATTTTGCATAATAACAGAAAATCTTTAATATCTCCCGTTCTTTAATATCACTGTTCTTTTACAAAAAAGGCATCCCAGCCATCGCATAATATGTTGGTCATCTTATTTACATATCTTCCTGCCTTAATAGTGCTTTGCAGAAAATGCTTAACTATTTTTATGAAGCCAGCTGAAAATTACATTGCTCAAATTTCTTTTATATATTAATTTGAAAAAAAAAAAAAATCAATAAATTACTTGGCCCTCCCTTCAGCTCTATAGCAATTTTTATCATTTATTAAATGGACTTATTTTAAGTTAATTTACAAGCAAAGTAGTGTTAACTTAAGACCCGTTCATCATTTTCTTTGTAAGAAAATACCAATGAATGCAAACTAATTACAAAAGTAGGGAAAAAAAAGGAATTGACACTTTTTTCCTTATTAAAAAGATACTTGGGGAGAAAAATAGATACTTTCCTATGCAGCCCAGTCAACCAGGTACTTCTGTGTTATCTAAACACACCACTCCAAAGACTTCTTAAATGGTGGCACAACACGTCATCCTCTCAGCTCACCATGCCACCTATTGCTTTGCCCAAAGAAATACTAGATTATTGCTGTTTTTCTCAGATATTGTTCCTCCCGCTGCTGCTCAGCACTGCATTTGGAGCGTGCTCCTCGTGCCTGGCCGTAGCCCCTCGGGACTGGCAGGGCTCCCAGCTGCTGCAGGCTGCAGCTACGCTCCCGCAGGTGAGGCCAGGCTATCTGTGCCCCCCCTAACATCTGGTTTGTCCGGAAAGTAGCAGCGTTTTCCCTATGTCCAGCTGTTTTGAGATTTTCATCCTAGGAAGGACCGACTGGGGCCAAAAGCAATCAGGGGAAAAAGTAACGTTTTCCTTCATTTTGCACAGAGCCAGTAGGAACATTTGGATTTTGAAAAATGAGAAAATGGCAAAGACAGAAGTAGCATCAGTTGTAGGAGAAAGGAATGAAAGAGAAAAGGCGCAATGTTTTTCAAGCATTTCCCTCCTAGTTTGATTAACTTAAAAGCAATTTTAAAATACCAGTCAGCTCTACACAGAGCATGGGCACAGCAGCACCTCCTTCATATTGCTTCCTCCATCAGCATCACAATCAGTGCTTCCCTGCCCCTTGCCAGCTACCACTTTACTTTTTCTTGTCTGCTCACACCGCTTCTGCTGCCTCCCCTCCTGTCTTTGTCTCTTCATGAAGCATCCTGGAATCCAGCCCAGCTTGTTCAAGCTCCCAACACATCTTGAATTTTAATTCACTCTCATTTTAAGTCATTTATCTCTTTTTTAAACCAAGTCACAAGGAGAATGAGCCAATTTATTATTAATATAAACCCAAAAACATCTGCAGAGAAAGCCAGGTCTGTCAGCTCTCAGCCCACCACAGCATGTCCAGTTTGGTGTGGATGCTGACTTGAGGGGGTGCAGGTGAGTGAACTGGGGACATGAAACTCACTGTGCAGTGACAGCACACTTTGGAAAGACACTACAAATATTGCATACATCAATGGTCAAATAGATGACCCAGTGGAGGGATCAATTTGGCCTGCAGGTCAATTAAATACTAAACAGCCTTCTGGCTGGCCACCATTGCTGTGCCATGTCCCCTTGCATTCAGTCAGCTGCAAAAGAAGTTAGTTACAGCTGCTGAAGAGCAGGTCCGAACAGCAGTGCCCCAAAAACTCAAATGGGAGTGTTCCCTGTCTGTCACCATGGTGTGACCGTACATCTGCTGCAAACCCATCTGCTCCTCTGGCTTGGGATCGCTCCCTCCACCCTGGGAGCAGCGTCCATCATCAAGCCAAGTGGGACCTGGGTTATGCAGGATCCACTGAGCAATGAACCGAGGCTGGAGTCGGTGTGAAACTGCTGGGGCAGGGTCCAGCCTGCAGAGCTCTGTTGCCCACCAGGACAGGGGATCTAGTCAATGAAGCCAGTCAAAGCCAGCCTTTCCTCTCCTTCATGCCACTTTTTTCTAAGGCCTTACATTGCTTCAAACCATCCTTAAAATTAAAGTTACTTTGATTTTGGTGGGCTTTGCTTCTGAGCTACCTTAACATGACACTGTCAGTGATGACTGCAAAGACGTTAAACCTCCTTGGCCCCTGTATCAACACCAAGGGTACACGACTAGTGCCTGGCCTCCAGCAGGACATCATGCCCCTGATCACAACCTCTTGTGACCACCACAAATTTTCTAAGGCAGATGCCGGAGTACTGCAACTGGGTTGAAAATGAACCGAGACTTTGCTGAACATTGTGGCTGGATGTATAAACTTTTTGCCAAGTAATAATTAAGTTACTTTTACCCTTTCATACAAACGCTTTCATCTCTTCCCTGAATCTTCTCTTTCACAGCCTGTGCACTTCGCAGTGATGCTTGTATTCTATTTTCCAGCACTCTTATTAGGGGCTTTTCTCCATCCCGCTGACAACCTGCCAAGCTAATAAGAATGAAGAAAGTGTGAAAGTGAGTAAGTGTAAAAGCGTGTGACAGGTTTCTCCTTTGCTCTCCTCATGCTCACCCAGCACAAATTCCTGACATAAGGAGTAAGATACAAACCCCATCTAATTAAAGTACCCTCAGGACTTGGTAATTAGCACTGGTTCCCGCAGGCAGCACCCCTGAGCCCCTCAGCATTGCTGGGACGAGAGAGGTGGGCACCATGCTGGAGCCAGCGGTGGCAGCGGGGCCGCAAAGGGGCCAGTGCTCGGTGGTTCCTGTGCCTCACAGACACGTGGCACGGATCTAGGCGGTGATCAGGCCCTGCAGTCTACCGCAAGAGGACAGAGAACGCCTCAAACGCCCTCCAAGCCCCGTGGTGCCGCCTAGAGCACCCAGAGCTGCAGCTCTGAGTAACCGACCTGATTTCTCGCAGAAACCCCACTGCCAGCGAACCCCTTCTGGAAGGCACCATGTGTTCAGTAGGATTTCAAAGACTGCTGGCTGGCAACCACCCATCTCACCTTGGAGGAGACTTTATTATGCAAGAGGCAGAAATGGGAGCTGTAGTTTACCCCGCTATTTCCCTGCTTCTGCTTTCCTGGGGGAAGTTGCAAGATGTGCCTGCCCTGGGCTGGCAGCTTGCCCGGCGGCCAAGCACCCAGGGCAGTGTAAAATCACATAATTTAGGAGCAAAGGTGACAACAAAAGGTGTAACGCCAGCAAAGCCTGTTCTCAGACCATGTTACTGCCTTATCTAGACTCTAACACTGCCTGGCCAGTGAGCTTTCCTGCCAGCAAATGTCGCATTTCATTCTAATTGGCATTTAAGTTGGTTGCAATGAAACCTCTTTACTATGCATTTCAAAAAGAACAAGGTGATGAAAATTCATTTCGGTCAACGTGGCAGGGCGCTCCCCCCACTCCTGCTTTAAGCCATAACCAGCATAACAACCATTGTTGCTTCTCTCTTATGAGTGAAGGGCATCACTCCGTCCACGACAGTCAATGAATGGAAAATTTACAAGAAAAACAAAAGGAGTGGGGGAAAGTAGGAATCTTTGTTGAGGGTGATGATAGTTCACAAACACTTTCCATTATAAAAATAATTTTAGAATACTCAAAAATAATGGAAGACTTCCAAATAACCACATGTGGAAGTAGGGAAGGGTGCAACGAAGGCTTGCCAGTGCCTGCTCTGTAACTGCACGCGCCAGCACGGATCTATCTGCTTTCTGCCTCCTGCCTGGTCTGCGTGCTGCCAAATTTGAATGGAGGCAATCCATGAAAGCAGTTTAAATCACCAGTATAAATATTATTTTAATGCATTAGGCTTTTAATTCTTGTCCTAATTTGTTGATTAATCATCTTATTGGTGAGAAGACAATTGGTCAATCCTTTTCCATTTTACTGCAACCGAGAAATCTTTCCCTGGTGCAACTCTGTTATAAATACAGAAAACACAACTGCTTCAAGTGCTGGTCACAGAACCACATTTCATATTTCCTTCCATGAGCATGCATTTCTAGGGACACTAAAAAACAGTGGATTATTTGCTGTATTTCTTTGATCTATAAATAGGACTCCTCTGTAGGGGATATTTTTATCGCATTTGGAGCAATTTGGATGCACTTATTCTAAAGCATATCCAAGTAATTTTCATCTGATTTTAAAGTTCTGTGCCTGCAAGAAGTAATTGTACCAGAGTGAAAGGCCAAATGAGAAACTACGCGGACCAAGTGACCCAGGGGTTTGGGAACAGGACACAGAGCTGCTTTATTTTGTTTCATTTTATTTACAGCTGTGACTAAAACTTCCCTTGCGGCTTCTCTGGTGGCCTGCGGAAAATGAGTTGACAGTGGAAAAACATCTACTCAAAGCTGATCAGTCCAAAGCTAACGGACGATGGGGCAGGGTCCAGTGGCAGGAGACCCCGCTTTGCCGGCAGGCTGCGAGAGGCTGATCCCCGGGGCTGGGGTTGTCGCTGGCACCTGGACCAGTGCAAAGAGGCAGAGACGGCAAAACATTTCTGCACAATGGCATTCGCTGTGCCATTCCTGCTGCCTTCATTAAGCACCCGAGCTGGAGACCTTCAGCTTCATATGATCTCAGTCGCAGCTTTTCTTTATAAAAGAAATTTTGTGTCACCAGCACACATTATTTTTTTTCAAGACTTGCAAGTCCTATTTGTAACTTGTAATTTCTATCCCTGGACAATTCATTTGTTTGGACAATTTGATTTAAAAAAAAAAAAACACCTCAAGCTTATTATTCTCATAATAATAAAAAAAATGGCAGGCGTGCACAGTGGAACACATCACGTAAAACTCCCTGTCACTTTTACCACCAACCCAAAGCACAACCTACTGAACACAATAAAGGCAAACATATGCCAGCTTTTAAGATAATGCTACAATTCTAAGTCACCATTTAGTTTTGCTACAAAAAAGCAAAGAAAAACCTGTATAGCATTCAAAAGGACAAGAGACTAGCTGGCTACATGTATTGACTGAATATTTATAGTTGCAGTGTTCAAGAATGCAAATTGAAATGAATCAATGCCAGCAGGGATGACTAAAAGACATAAGTGAGAATTACAGCAATTAAGAATGTTGTCTCGAAGGAAATTAGAACAGTCCATTAATTACAATGCCTTAAAGGAAAATGAACCAAAATGAGAAAGAAAGAAATTAAAATACCAGGAAATTAGCAGAAAAATAGGGGAATAGAAAAGATAACGAGCACAGTAGGTATTTCCCACCCTTTTTTTATTAACGACAAAGAAATAAAAAAAAGAAATGGTGATAGGAACCGAACCACCATGAATAGCAGAGCCGATATATTCTGCCACAAGATCAATGGCCAGCATGCTCAAGGCTTTGCTGATGTAAGTCCAATTTGTCATTAAATTCTGTAGAAACTAGTTCCATGGAAAAGAGTGCAAAAACGAAAGTGCCAAGCTAATAGGTAGAGCAAAAGCTACGTTTATGATACAATGAAGCCGGAGCCCCAAATGGTCATGAAAAGAAAAATATACCTTTTACACCCTACAGATAGGTGGGGTTCACTGTGGTAGGACCACGTACTCACTGGCAGATGGGCAGTTCTCTTGCTTCACCTGCTGGGGCGGGTGGAAACGTGACCAGTTTAGTTCACGGGCCTTATGTTCTCTGCCTGTCCCAGCTGCGGGTTGTCGCAAATCCTGCTGAGCCCTCTGAACTCCCAGTCTCACCACACCTGTGTTCAGAGTGGCCCTACACAACTCTTAAACTCAACTTACTTTTGATATACCATAGAACGGACACATTAATGTCTTGATAGACATCTTGAATGTAAACAGTCTCAATACAGTACGTCTCCTGGCCTTTTACCAGCAGGAAGGTGAAACACCAATGGCCCATTTCAGACTATATATGGTATCTTGGATAAAAAGCATTGTGCTCTACTGCTTGTGTACTTTCAATTCTTTTTTGGGAGAATAAAACCTTAGCAGGTCAGTAGCAACACGTTATAGTTGTACCACAAACAGCTATCGCTGGTGGCTGTTAGAAGAACGGTGTAACAGGCACCTTTCACCAAGAATGCTTACAAAACCCTATTAACTTTCCCCTTAAAACAGCAGCTCCAGACAAAAATACACAAGTATCCTTTAGCAGCTCTTCCAAGAATTTTTGCCTGTTTGTGTAAAAGAGGCAAAAATGAACACAGCACAAGTGAGACAGAATCCCAGAGAAGCCGTGCCTGGAACAAGCGCTGGCACATTGCAGAGGGATCCGCATCACCGCCTGCATGACTGAGTACAAGACAGCATGGGCACACTGAACACCTAACCTTGCATCCCAGCTACCTATCCAAGATCAGAGCAGGTGAGATTAGGGCTACTTTGTGCCCAATTCCTTCTCCAAGCCATGGACTATAACTTTTCATAGAAGCAGGAGCATGCCAGAGACACTCACCCCTATACCCTCTTCCTCCCCTTAACCAGAAGCAGCTCTGAGACTCCTCACTTCGGCTTGCATCCCCAGCAGAGGGGACATGGTGAGGTATTGTCTGTGCTCCCGACTAGTGTGAGAGCAGTGAGTTTACTTGCCAGACAGACAAGTGTTTCTGTGCAGCACAAGGGACAACACCAGCTGGAAACAGTCTGCTGGAGAAAGTCCTTCCTCCCGGCTCTGAAATGGCTGGAGAACTCAATGTGTCAGGTTTATATTAAGGTATTTTTTATTATATCTAAACTCAAAATTTAAAATATTTTTTTTCAAAGCAAACTGACTCATGAGGATGTGGTTTTCGTCTGCAGCTGAACATCAAGTACCACTCACAGTCCTTGTCTCTCTAACGACCTCATTTCACAGCAAGCCTGCAGACAATTCCTCCCTTCATGAGAAATTCACCTAAGTGTGTATTTGCGTGCCTCAGACACCACATCGGGAAGACACTGAAAACACATAAACCCCAATGACAGGATCTGAATGGAAAGACACGAATAGCTTGCAAAGCATAATCACTGATGCTTCTTGCTGATGGCATCATGCCGTCATGCTGGTTTTCAGGTTCATGAAGCACATCTATGCAGCTTCTAAACCGAAACCCATCCTTGGCTATGAAGAGGTGTTCCTGCCTTTCTAAATTCAAATGCTTTGCCTTTCCTCCTTCAGGCTCAGCAAGATGATCTGGCTGGAGCCAACCACTGCTGCTTGACTGGCTTTTAGCAGGAAGAGGTTTGGCTGTGGAAACCTCCAGAAACTCGTGACAGAAGTGAAGGAACCACCCCCGTGCCAGACTCCCGGCTGGGATAAACTGGTGTGGCCACATTCACTTCCCCAAAGAGCCGCCCTGTATCTTTTGTGTCTGCACTCTGAAATGTCCTTTCAAATCATTGGATTTCAGTGACAGTGGAGGCATTCAATTATTTCTTTAAGTGCAAATTCTGCATTCCTTCATCTGTTAGTTATGTATATTTAGTACAGATTGAACAGCACCTGCTGACTGGATGAATCATTTGCATCCGAGTCACCAAATGGGAACTTAAGGACCTCCAGTGCTGCTGTTGAAATTGATGCTACTGATGCTGCCAATTCAACTCCTGTTGCTGATACTAATCAGCATCTCTTTAAAATGATTACAGCATTCAGAGAGGGCCATAAAACTACCAGGTGGGCTATATTTCGTACTGCTTCCTGGTTTTTCTACAGTCTTCCCTATGGGAATGGATTTATTGGTCCCATCAATCCCTCTTACAGTCTTTAGCATGGGAAGGAGATGTCACAGAGTTTTAATGTCTCATATATTTTCTGAATTACACGATCATTATAACCAGCTTGGCACAAAATACTGTTTTCATCAAACTCGGTATGTAAGGCAAAAATAGCATTTGTTAACTTAGCTGCAGATTAATGTAAATATATATGCATGCATGAAATAGAAGATTTTTATTGTTTATTTAAAGGTCTTCTAAACTGCATTTGCATGAAAACTTTATTCAAAAACACACAATTTTTATCAGGCCAGATTGCTCTCTAGCAAAAGCTGGCACAGTGAATTCAAGTCAGTAAATCTGAACCTGCTGAATCCACCTCCATTGCATGTCAGGGGACTTGATAAAAGATTTTATTTTTTTTAAAGGAGAACTTATATGAGCTAAAAGATGGCTTGGAAGTACAAGAGAGTTCCTTTGGTTTGGGGCTTTTTTATTTTGTTCATTTGTTTTAGAGCAGATGTAAATTTTAACTGGAAGACAAAGACAACTTGTCAGTTCTTAGTAATTTTAAGCACAGTAAATCGTTGAGTCTCATCTAATTGACTTTTTGGTAGAAACATTGATAGCGTTCCTTTACATTACTTTCAGACCAACACATATTTATTCTCACAGTGCTCTTGAGGAGGAGGCAAGTTAGATCTCCCTGTAGTTTCCCTACCCTGGAAAGCGATGGCCTGCCTGCACCACAGGGATCCTGGCGCTGCTGAACCCGCCTGGCGCAGTGCCGGACCACAGGGATGGAGCAGCAGCTGCCCGAGGCCCAGCCCGGCTCCCCGTCCTGCCGACGCACATTTACCTTGGGCTGAGCTTGCTCTCACGTCTGCTCCTGCAGGTATGCCCTACACAACTCCATCAAGGTCTTGCCCAGTAAACCTGACAGAGCCACCTTTCTGCTGCTGAGGTTTATAGCATCGCTCAATCACAAGGAAGGAGAAGGGGCCTTCCTTCGCGCCCGTGGAGACTCATTATGTTTTATAATACAGTGAAGGGAGAAGAGTCAAATTCTGATTTACAGCAACCCTCTTTCTGTTACTTGTGATGCATATCGAACACATTGACAAGTTTAGAAGTGCAGATATTTGCTTCTGCTTTTTAGTTTGATTTCATTTATACACCTTGCTGTGAGCTTTGTGTGTGCACCAAGGAAGAGTTGATTATGTACTCCAGAACTGACTCCTTCACAGTTGACACACACACATTTGCGTTTTTTCTATATAGACATATAGAAAATAAATATAATATAAAATAAAATACATATATAAGGGAACACTTTCACCTAGCTTTCCAATGTCTTGTTATAGCCCCATCAGAAAGTGTCTCTAGTACCCCTTAGCACAGCACCTGGGGCTTAGAAGACCTGTTGTCAGCAGGGCTGTCATGGTGTTCACTCACCCTCCTGAAACTACAGCTGGATGTGAGCAAGGGAGGTGCCCATTGCTCCACAACTTTTCCACCTGCCCACCTCATTCCACCCAGCACAGCAGCTTTGCTCTTATACGCCATTGAGAGGATGGTGGCACGGCAGTCATGGGACACTGATGGGGAGCTCTTGGCTGAACAGGCCCACCCTAATGCAAAGGCCTAAGTCTGTACAAAAAGGGTCAAGCTCACTCAGGTGAGGCCTGTCAAGGTGGTTTATTTGGAAATGCCGGCTGCCCGAGTGCAACAGCAGGTTTAAGCTCTGCCAAGAACACTTTTTGAAAATGGGAAAAAGCTTAAAAAGGCCCTGCTGACTGAGACATACCAAAGGTCTACCCAGCCCCATTCCTGCCTTCAACAGTGCCAGGAGGACATTTGGAGGTGGCTGGGCAACTACAAATCTGAGTTCCCTGCTATAGTCACTCAAGGTTGCTTTTGGTCCTCCATGTTAATAGGTACTTACAGAGCACTCCATCAGTGTGCCTAGCTTTAAAGCAGAACTATGGAGCCTCTGATCACCTCCATCCTCTGTTTGCTGCAAACCACAATGAATGGGTCACACACAAAAATGTATTTTGATTTTACTATTGGCTTTTCAGATAAGCTGAAGTAGGCAGCAGCAAACTACAAGAGTCTTACACCAAGGTTACTTCTGAGGATTCGGGCAGCCAAGATCTGCAGTCAGTTCCCAAGTCCAGCCTGGTTTCTAACTACACAAGAGCTGGCCATCTAAGAGAGCGTATTGCCAGCAAAGCATTCCCCAAGAAATTTGTTATGTAAATGTTATCAGTAAAGGGCAGCTGTAGGTACATACAAAACCACACACGATACTCATTGAGAAAAAAACCCAAACATCTCAATCCCTATTATCAGTACAGAAACAAACCCCAGGCAGAATACTTAATCCACCTCTAGCAGTTGGTGTGAATGACTGTCCACAGACGATAGTCTAATGGTGCTCTCCTTGTAAACAGGTGGGCAACACAGCTGGCTGAAAGCAAGATTAATAACTGCAAAAGTTTTCTGCTTGTGTGAGGCAGTGAGAAAAATGCAGCAAGTACTCTTACGCTGTAGCCATGAGATGAGTTTTTATCTACATGGGGACGGACCTCCAGAGGGTCACACAGACACTGCCAACAAGGCAGTGGGTACCTGCCCCAGTGCCACCTCAATCCCAGCACAGACTACGCGGGCTGGATGTGGCACTGGAATTGATGACTATAGGACCCTGCCCATAAAACAGCAAAAGCAGGTCCTTGCACTGGAGTTTATTCGCCAGAGTTAGACATAAAAGAGGAAAGAAAAATAGACCAAGTAATTCAGCTGAGCAATTCCAGACCAAGGCCTTGCCAGTTCCCTGATGTAGACTTTGGGGAACTTAAGTACGTTTGGAAAGTTCATGAGTCTGGCTTTGGTTCTCTAACTATCAACTGTGAGTTTAAATCGTTCATTTTCTTTAATTAAGGAGGGAAGAACGACTTCCTCTTTCAACAATGTATTTCCCCAGTGCTGCTTTGGCCTTTCAGCATCATGACGTAAAAGACAGAAACTCAGTTAAAAGGACAGCAAGACAGATTTTTCTGTGTTCCCTTTTTACTTTTCTAAAGTTCAGTGAGTTTAACACCATTCTCATTAATTTATTCTGAATTTTAGCAATAGCTTTAATACAAATTACAGAATGATTGTATTTCAGCTCTAAAAACTGTTAGGAGAATTTACCAAAGAATACTTGCCCTTCAGAAGAATGAAGAAGAAATAAAACAAGCGCTAGCTTATTTTCTGTAAGACATTATTATTGGCCCCAGAATGACTACATTATATTTATTGCTGATAGAGACTTTCACACAGATTCATACATAAAAGAGGTTCAAATATTTCTATAAAGATTTTCATAGGAATTACTGCTTCTCCTCCTTTTTACTTTCTCCATCCCCTTCAGCATCCCTCAGGCCTGTCCGTACCTCTGCAAAGTCCTCAGCCCTCAAGTGGACACCAATCGCTGTCTCCCAAAAGTGACCGCTCTCCAGTTCCTTCCAGCTCCTCCATCCCTGTGTTCTTGCTTCCCTGCCATGGCATCCTGGTTTCCTTCACGCCTCCTCCCCCTGGTCCTACACCCACACTTGCTTTTTGCACAATCTTGTTGTGGCTTTGTGCTAACCTCCCACTTTCCTGTTTACATCCTTTGCCTCTGATTTGGCCCTGCAATCACAGCATCCCAGTTGATGGTCAACAAATACACGTAAGTAAGAGAGCGCACGCTGGGGTTTCCTTTAACCAGAGCTGCGAGTGCTTAAGGAGGCTCAGGCTGGTCCCACACACTCAATCAAACAAAATTCATAGATACCTGAAAAATTCTGCCTTGGACTGCAGGCACCTCATCTTTGGTACAGCTCAAAATTCAGGCATGAAATTCTCCCCTGAATTCTTGTTGTCACGTTAGCAGCGCCACATAATGAGTGACATGAACCAGGAAGAAAGTGACATTCAGGGTGTTAATTAGCATCAGCGGTGCAGCATCCCCTGGACATGCTTGTGTAAACAAAACATGGGCACGTGCCAGGCAGCCATCAGAATGCACAATAAAGGGATGAAATTAAAAGCAGCCTAATCTTCACTTCAGCAAAAATTCTATGCTCAAAGAAATTATTCCAAAAAGAGAGAGGGGCACAAATGAAATTAAGGACATTCAGTCGTGAACACTCAGGTACCATTCTTTCCTACTTAGGGGTTGAGGAAAGGTTTTAAAACCCTTTGAATGCCTTGGCATTGAATATTAATTCTTTTCTTGCCTTTCTGTTGTCGTTTTCTATGAGATAATTAGTGTGGGAATTTAGACCAGCCAAGTCCATATCCATGAACATGTCAAGCCTGAAGCAATTTCTGCTTCTACCATTCATTCCTCCCTCATAATGCCAAATGATTACGTATTAGCATTTTAAATACTTGTCATATTGAATTTGGGTTAGTTTGCTTTTTCTGTGTGAAGGAAGTTTTCTCTGACTGTCAGAGATTTCCCCCACACCCTCTGCCAGGTACCTGACGTGCAGCAATCCTGCCTGTCATGTGTCAGACACCTTGTGATGGTGACACAGTCAGCTAAAAAGCAGGTGGCCAAACTAACAAGTGTCTGCTATTGTGGATCATTGTTCTGTGTTCCAGTACGAATGACAATCAATTAGTTAACTGCCTACCATTAATTATTAATTACAATTAATTACAATATTCCATATTCTGGGAGTTCTACAGGCACAGCTTTCAGTTAAGTCAATTTACCAATTTTGGAAACTGATTATTTTTTCACGCAGTGTGTTCAATACTCCCCATGTTCATATATCATCCTTCCTGCCAAGATATTCTGCTGCCTTCTATAAATCAAGAACTGATGGGAAAAGAGCTGGTCCGGTGGCAAACGGGGCCCAGAGTTTAGGTAATTGCAGTCCCAGCCCTGTTTCAGCCACCCTGCACCTGCAGGACTGGAAGCAAAGCTCTGTCACAGGTCCCTGCTCAAAAACAGAGGCTCCATACCTCACGGTGGTATGCTAATTGAGGCTTTTTGAGCTGGTCTGGTACAAGGCTGCATAAGATGCAGCCAGAATTTCAAGTGTTTTGTGTGTTTTCCTGATGACCCTGATTCTCACTCACCTGCACCTTCTGCTGCTGCATCAGAAGAGGTTGCGTGTCAACGGAGAAATATATCTTGCCCTTTTCTTTATACTGATAGAAAAAGCTGGCATAAGCTGTAAGTAGTGAAGACTGAGGTCCACTGGTTTTAAATCAAAGCCTAAATATGTTCCTGTTCCCTTTCACTCAGCAATTTCTACACTCATTCCCCTTGGGCAACAGGATCTCCGGAACGTGGACCAATGTGATGGCCTTGTCTGGAGGGACAATAGCCTAAATGCTGGAACAAAAAGAGTTTTTCCATAACTGCAAGGCCAAGAACTATTTGAGACATTTCTCCTTTCTTTTCTTCCTTTTTTTTTTTCTTTAAGTCCTAAAATATTACCCTCATTTTCTTTTTCCAGCTGGTAGCTTTTGATTTTATTGGGAAGGGGATTTATCAGATCTCCATTCCTCTGCTTTCATCTCCTGAGTTTCTCAAGTGTCTGAGCTCTAATGACAGCCCAAATGATTTCACAGAACTTAACCAAATAATGTCTTCTGAATTCTATCAAACCTGACTGCCCTCCTTCTCCTCCTCCCCTCTGTAAAGCACAAACCAATAAATACTGTATATTTACCCCTCAACTGAGCTCAGGAACGGGGAGCGACTACACTACTGCAGTTCCCCAGAGATCAATTATCCGTGCACCAAAAGAAGATGGAGGTACAGCAGCGCCAGGGCCTTTGCAATGGAAGAGAACTGATGGAGAGATGTTTTTCTAGCACAGACCATAGGCAAAGAGCACCCTCAAGGTAAGCAAAGCAGCTTTCTTCTGCTGAAAACTTTATTTCTTTATTACATGGTGGCATTTTGCATTTATCTCAAGTAGTCAGAAGATGATTTGGGGCATATATTATTAGTTCAAAGCTGAAAGAAATTATATTAGCGTTGGAAGCATTTTCTATGAAAATCAAGAAGGAACAGAGGGATGGACAGAAGATCTTGTGAGTGTTAAACGCAAATTACTAACTTGATATGATGATAAACAGAACTGTCCTTGCACACTTATATTGGCCACATGATGCAGTGGAGAACATCTGTACACTGCATATGTGCACGCTTTGCTCCACTTCCTGGCATTCCTCCCGCTAATATTTTTAAGATGTCCATACTGACTGTTTTTATTTCCTTTTGATAGCAAATTTTCTGCTAGTAACAACACAGTTAATGGATAGGAAAGATTTGTTTCTCAGTATTTGGGATAATGTAGATTTCCGCTTATTATGAAGCCATATTGTTTTATAGACACACTATCTCAGACTTTCTTTTATGTCCTTTGAATTTCTGTGCACAGCATCATAGAATACAACAGCAAACAAGCTCTCTACCAAACACAGGGAAATCATTACCACAGGAAAATAGCTGGAATAATCTTATAACTTTTTAATAAAAATTTATACTTTCTATGTCTTCTCAAAGTTTTCTTTGAAGACTTTGACAACTGCTGCAGAGACAAAACTGAAATGTATTAAATATGCAAGAAAGTACTAATGTAACATGAAGTCTGAATGACTGAAGTTATAATGTCAGAAAAGCATTGTGAAAAAACGTTAGATTTCAAGAACAAGCAGCAGTCTGTAATACATTTAACAACAAACAACAATGCAGTACAGCTCCACATGCAGTAATAGCAACGCTTGATGCAGTCTGAGACATTTAAATAAAAATCTATATAATAAAAATTGAACTGAAGTAGAAAGAATGAAAATGAAAGGTCCAAATTTCCTGAACCGTCACAAAGTCTCCAGAAGCAGCTTCAGTAAATGTTTAAAGTCTTTTTTTCACCACACACACTGAAAATTTTTCAGCACTGTTGCTGTCAGGGGTAGCAGTGGTGGGAGAAGGTGACATAATGCTTCAGTAAGGGAGGGCATGGATCAAACTGATGGAACTGGAAATACCGTACTCCTGATTTGCTCTGGGGGACACACCAGCGATATATGCCGGATTCCTCTGAAGGCACTCAGATGGACATCTCCAGAGCTTCAGACAACAGAGCTATGTAAGGAATGGAAACAAATTCTTGATCTGTTGGGCTAGAGAAGCAACAGGCAGCCTCCAACCACATTTCGAGCAGTTTGAAATAAGCAGCCCATTAGCCACCATTGCTATTTTGAAACCCAGGCTTAGAAGAGCTACTCTGAACACTGTGAGACAGCGTCTCAAGTACTTCTGGTGCCTGACTATGTTAGGATTCAGAGGTGAGCATGGGTGGGTCTGAATGTTTCTACCACAACAAATCTTCCCACAGCAGATGAGGTTTGCCTGAGTCCCGCTTCCACTCTGCGTATCACTTCCTCAGCAAGGGAAGTCTCCTAACTACTCCTCCCAAAGCACAGCAGGTACCACGTGGCAAACAGAGAAATAACCAGCTGCCTCTCCTCTGCTCTGCCTACCAGGACAGTGGTGGCAATGCCCTGTTTCCAAACAAGTCTACCCACAGAAAGCAAACCTGCTCACAAGCTCTACTGCACAAATCCTCTGAGTACCGCTGCTGTTCTCTGCTACCTGCAGAACACAACACTGCAGAGCATGTACTCTGAGATGGCTGGGAGAAGACCCCATACCAGCCACCAGGCCAGTATGCCCAGAATGTACTCCTCCTGCAATTATTTCCTTCCTTCCTTCCTTCCTTCCTCCCTCCCTCCCCAGGGCAGGGAAGTTCCATGCTCAGCAGCTAGAGTTACAGCAATGTTTAGCAATTGTCACATGCAGCAAGGACTGAGCGTAGGAGTAGAAGCATTTTAAAATGTCATCTGCTCCTTCTGTCTGTTGTCAAGAAGCTTTGAACCAATTCCCTTGCCCCCAGCTCCCGTTCATCCCTACCTGTTTGCTTGCCGCACGCGTTGCTGCTCTGCCCTTCCGCAGGAGCGCAGAGCTCACAGGCGCTGCAGTGACCGCAGCTCCCTACCAGCAAAGGTTACTTACACCTGCAAGCTGGGGAGACTCCCCAAGCGAAGGGAAGTAGGGCTATCAATCAGACACAGCAAACGTGTAGGCAGCCACAGGCTTTTGGGTATTTTTACAGAGAAGCAGGTAAAATAGGAAAAAAATAAGGTTTTTTAAAGTCATATATTAGATCTTCAGAAATAATTTCCTACCTCAGCAGCCCTGGGCAGTCAGAGCAGGAGACAGCAGTGCCCGGTGTCTTTCCCAACAAACGGTCTGTTATCCTTCTCTATGTCTTTACTTAACATCAGCAAAATCAGCTCCATTAACACAAGGTTACTCTTTGGAAATTTTTTGTCTTGATTAACTCCATTTATGTAATTTATTTAGGTCCTCTGATTCATATTAGCAGGATCAGTATTAATTTAAATCAGAACACTGTGTATTTTCTCTTGCTCCATTCATGCAGATCAGGTGCACTGCATTTCCCCTAATTGTATTGCTGACAAATTAACCTCAGTTGGGATTACCAAGATCAAGTGAGAAGAGTGACTGCAACTAGTTTTGCCTTTCTGTTTTTGGCAGCAATCAAACGGTGAGCCCACAGCTAAACTTCTAAAGAAATCTATACATCAGACTTGGAAGCAAACATAGAATAAAAGTGGTCGTTGTTTGAGAAAACCAGGCCATACCTGATACAGCTTCTTTTTCCCCAAAGCAAGCACTAGATGCTGCGGCAGTCATTCTACGTGCAGGAATGGAGGACTTGCTCTCCTAGCGAAGGTGTGGGTCTCTGGAGCCAAGGTAGGACTGGGTGTGGAAGGGGGCACAAGCTGAGATGGAAAAACTGTGGCTTCCAGGCAGGTAATAATTTAGATAGGAAGGCAGAAAACATACTTATAAACAAGGAACATCTGCACACCATGGTGGAGTAGGGGGTAAACACCACGTGAACAGTACATCAAAAGGCAGAGAGTGAG
The DNA here is from genome assembly GCF_028500815.1 of Rissa tridactyla. Lineage (NCBI taxonomy): Eukaryota > Metazoa > Chordata > Aves > Charadriiformes > Laridae > Rissa > Rissa tridactyla. The sequence continues at coordinate 10,312,617 of NC_071473.1, forward strand.
ACTGGAAGAGCAGCAGAGTGCAGAGGAGGATGGAGGACAACCTTACAGGCACTGCTCTCAGCAGACGTGGCTGTTGGGGATGTGCAGGCTTAGGCAATCAAGGCTGATTCCTAATAACACCCAGTAGCTGATGGGTCATTAGCAGGTGGCCTGTGCAGGGTTACCATGATGCTGAGTGCTCAGTAATGCAAGCAATGAGCTAAAACTCCAATTAAATCTGATAAAGGGTCAAAGGCCAAAAGTATAACATCTCTAGCAGCCACTGCAGGTAGTGGCTGGGGAACAAGGTGGTTTTGACTGGCTCTGGGAGGGATTTAGAGCCAAGGACTGTGCTAAAGGGGTCTATGATATTTTTGTAGTTACTAGTTCAACAGTGTCCTGCTGGAAAGTCAGATCTAGGGAGAAACAGTAGTTTGGGAGTGGACGCAACTGTTAGCTAGTGCACAGAGAGGCTTTCACACCTGCACATGGCAAAGGCTGGTTTTGCCAAAAGGCCAGGTTAACAGTTACATGCCAAGGCAGACCACTGCTCATAATAACTCATAATAAGTTTCAGTGGGTCAGCGTCCTCACTGCTCTAAAGGTCCCTGACATCTGCTTAGATGCCTACACTTTACTTGCATTTGGATTCACAAGTCACCTGAAATTAGTAAAGGGATCCAGAGGAAGAGTTACACTGAGCTAACCCAAGTGAAGCAAGTCTTTTAATTAATTTTTATAGCAGCTTTTACAGCAAAGTTGAGTGAAAGATGTAAAATGCAAGGCACAATCTGTTCATATCAGAATTCAGCACCATTATCATAAAATAAAGTGCTAAGTTCATTTCTTTCCCTGAGCAAAGCTAGGTTGTCTTGTTCAACTTCTCTATGAGCTTAATCCCTCACCAGAATGCTGCTATTGGCACCATCCTCCAGCAAAACGGACACGGGGTGCATTGTAGCCCACTGCTGTAGGTTACCACCCTTCACCTCATGGTGACTACTGCAAATTTTGTCCTGGCTTGGGTTTCAGAGATGACTCACAACAAAACACAGCATCGAGAATGCCCATGGCTGCAAAGCCAGCACTGCTGCTAGTGGAAGGACTGACGAGGGAAGCGATGCAGCTGCACAAGCAGCAGGATACCACCAGCTCCTGTGACCCCCAGTTACTCCTGTTTGAAGCTGCGCAAGTCTTCTGTTGCTCCCAGGTAGGGAGTCTCACCTTCTCAGCCTTTGGCACAAAGACTCTTATCATTTAGGGTGTAACTCTTGTGCAATGACTGAACAGCGCCAAAACAAATTAGCTTCATGCTCTAGTGAACATGGAGTTCATTGTTGAGGTCACTAGAAAGCATGGGTTAGACTCTGACGCTCAAGTACAGCTGCCTTTGGGGCCCAGAGGCAGACCCCGCACCACGCTGTCAGAGGGGGAGGCATGTCATCTCACCCGCTGCCGGCCATGGGCTGAAATGTGCCCTTCCATCTTCTGTTCCCCAGCATATGAGCAAATACCACCCATGGTGGGGCTGTTGCCCAGCCCAGGCACACCCACCAGGAGACAGGCACAGGTTGAGGTGATCAGAGATGCACGGGTGCTGCCTCTGGCAGGCACACCTGGGGGGATGAGGCTATGAGCTTTGATCAGTGCTTTCAGATAAAACCTAACTGTTAATCCAATCCAGAAAGACCTTCTTTCTAATTTATTTAAAATTCATTGCTTGAGAGAATTGCAGGACGTAACAAGTGAGCGATCTGTATTGCCCAGGAGTTTCACATTTCAATGAGATCTTCTCAGGAAAGAGATGGACCATGAGGGAACGTGTTTTATCTTCCAATTATTTGGAAGGTATAATGAAAAGTGATACAGCAACTTCCATCTACTTGAAAAGATGGCTCCCTGACAGAGCACACCAGCCGTGACATAAAGCTGATCTTGCAGATGGGCAGGCATTCAGAGAGTCGAGCTATCTGCTGCCAGCACAGCACCCACAGCATCAGCTAAGTCTCTCCTAATCACTTACTTATATTCCATCCAGGAAAACGATTTCTGAATACTACTGTAATACAAGCAGTCAGTAACATTATTAATATAATTATTAGTATTATTAACTTGTGCGGTCACTGTAATTAATGATCACTGCAGCCTGATGCTGAGTGCTTTTGAAAATCGGTGTTTCCACCATGGATCACAGTGATACACCTCTTGCAGCTTACACTGCTGCAGAAAATGAGCTCCACAGTTCAGCAGCTCATTGCCTACTCGCTGCTTCTACTTTTTCTTGGCAGCCCCAACAGTGCCAGTGATTTTAAGTGCCAGATGTAAGTTGGTCTTCCGCAAGTTGCATAGCTATAGAGACAATATTTCCAACCATGTACCACTTCACTGAATTCCTTGGCATTTCTTGCATTAGAATTACATGAACTTTCCTCAACTCCAGGTTCCCTGCTAAAATTTCCACCACTATGTAAATCTGGGCCCTTACTTTTCTTCTTTCCCTCCATGAGAATTGTGGGTTTTCTTCATTGGAGGGCAAGTAAAGAGAAAAAAGAAGTGAAAAGGAGAAGAGAGAGACTGTATTTTTCCCTCTATACATAGGGGGTTTTTTTGCACAGAAAACTCTTTGTGAAAAAAAGTCATGTCTGATTAGGTAACGATAAAGACAAGGATCTCCCCATGAAATTGCTTTGTCCAGAGAAACAAGACAAAGCAACACAACTGTCCTCAACCCAACAAGTGCCACCAACCTTGTGCCCTCCTTTGCCGCCTCCTCCTCTGAACGTGCCCTGGGATGCATCAGCCCTCTCAGTGACAGGCATTTCGCACATAGCCATTCTGCTTTCCAGTGCTCTCTCCTTCAAGTTTGCCTTCCAAAATTGTGTTCTGTAGGGAGGAAGGATGAGTAAGGAGCATATCTTAACCTTCAATTATAAACCACGGCTATGACATAGCTGTGCTACCATTTCTATTATCATCAAATTTATGTTTTGATTCAATGACTATTCCATTACAAAGGAATAAGCCAACACTGACTCACGGACACCCGCTGCAGTCACTACACTGCTAATGTTTAGTCACCAAATCTTCTCTTAAGAATAACACATCAAAAGCAGATGGGGGAACGTGATCCGAATGGAGAATGCTACGTGTCTGGTCTTGAGAGCTCTGAGCAGAACGATGCTGATAGATATGGAGACTGCTGTGTGAAAGAACGAAGAAATGTTTCCCACAAGTATCCATCAGGACACATTCAGAGTGACCTAAGGGACACCACCTGTGCTTCAGGGAAAGACCAGGGAGAAGCCTGGGGAATAGGAGTTTGTAAACCCATCACTGACAATCAGGATTTAAAGCAGTATGTTTTGTAGGGGTCAGCTGAATGGACTCTTAAGAGTGACTATGCCTGACAAGTTGATAGAAAGCAATTTGTACATTTTGAAAGCTCAGTAAGGAAAGAACTATGGGAGAGAATTAACATCCAGCGCTCCATCCAGGGAAGGGAGGCTGTCAGTAGGGCAAAAGTATCTGATACAGGGTATAACATGAAACATTAGTAAAGCTGTCCACCACAACAAAAACCACAATAAAAGCCAAAATCAGAATCTGTTTCATTTTTTATGCATGGTTAAATTATATTAATAAATCACTAAAAGGAAAGCCTACAAATGCAGAAAGAGGATTTAGCTTCATTTACTTTTCATGGAAGCTGGGAGACAGATTCTCTGCATTTCTGAAGGCCTTTATTAACATGAGATACTGAACCAAAAAGAGCTTTTGTTATTCTAGAAATACTTTTGTAAGTAATGAGGGCACGACCGAAGATTTGACTCTGAATAATAAACTGGCATTGAGTAACAAGAAGTTGATTCTGTTTAAATTAAATGAAAAGATAAACAAAAACAAGCCTGTAAGGACAATCTTAGATAAATTAAAGAACTCAGAAGCCATCTGGGCCAATGTATTCAGGGTGTGCGGGTGCGTGATGGCCTGGAAGTTCTTGAATTCAGGATGGTGACATTCCTAGGAGCTTTTTTCACAGGCATGAGGAAAAAAAAAACCAGCTATGGAGTGCTCCAAGTCTAGATGAATAATCACAAAAAGCATATCATAAGTAAATGGAGAATGCACAAATAATGAGGAAAAGCTACAATCGGGAAAGAAATCACACTCAGAGGCTAGGAGACAGGGATAGGGTGAGGATTCTTACAAATCAGTCAGAATTACATCTTGAAAGGGACATAAAACCAAATAGCTACAGGCCCTTCAGCAATGTAGCCATATAGTCATGAAACGATAAAAAGTGGAGCAGCTAAGCAGTGAAGATGAAGTAAAAAAATAAAAAATGTTACAATTACAACTCAACTCTAAATGAATACTTTAAATCAGTTTTCAATCCCTCTCCCCTTCTAGTCCTCTGCTTCTGCTTTATACACCCTACCCAGCTTTGGAAATCTCAGTCAAGTGATACATTACTAGTAGAGCATTCATCTAGTGCTCCTAGCTGGCAGCAAGAAATAAAGTAAAACGGTGGTGCCCGGGAGAGTCGGTGCCCCTGCTCCGAGCTGAGCTGTGGCAGCTCTGCCCGAAAGCTGGTGAGGGCGTGAGGAGCAGCCTGGCTGCCCATGGACTGGGCAGGCTGTCCCCAGGACACAGGTTTTGGAAGTCTTCATTTCAAACTACGAACAGGGGAAGGACACGTACATTTGTGCTTTAGGTAATCCTGCTCTAGCAGGGGAGTTGGACTAGATGATCTCTAGAAGTCCCTTCCAACTCTGAAGATTCCGTGATTCCGTGATTTGACTTTTCCTGAATTACCCATTAAGTACATTGTTTAACAATGAATGCTTTCTCTTTTAGGACGGCATCTGACTGATTTAGATAAAACATTTTTTTCAATACGTGTTTTAGCTACAGCAAGTCATCATCTTATTGTCTGATGGGTAGCTACACTAAATTGTACTTAAAATAAGTCAAGATAGCTACTGGGAAGATATTTACAACGATCCCTATTTTTTCAGGGCAGATTGTCTGCCTTATCTCAGGAAAGCTTACAGAAACTGCAAATAAACTTGAAGGCAGGCTGTTTTGTACAAAGGAAAGGAATGCTCCAGATCGTTAGCCGGCACAGTTACAACCAGAAACGGGGCAATGGTGGAAAAGAAGAGCAGACATACTCTGGGCTTTTTCCTCTCACACAGAAAGAACTTCTCCAGCACAGTGGAGCAGAACTGGCTCTGCAGAGTCCTGGTCACCACCTTTATCTGAGCTCACAGGATTTATCTAACCAGTCAAAGACAGATTTTCACAAGGGTCCCTCCTCTCCAGTATACGATTCCCACTAATGCCCTCACCAGACTACATTTACCGTCAGAGCCTGAGCTCCCGCTCTAGCTCACCAAACCTTGATCCTCTCCTGCCTTCACTGCAATTCTTCCCACAACCAGGAACAAAAGGAGGACAAATATTTTGCAGAGCACTCCATTTACTGCTACTGCTTTTTGGCAGCAGCCTCCTTTAACATCAAAACAGATTACAGAAGAGCATGGACAGGCTGTGAACTGGAGCATCACTCCAACTATCTTTTCTAGACAGTTTGAACAGGTTCTGCCTTCCATGTTTGCGCAATCCCCTTCTCCCAGGTTTTCTTCCAGACCAAGGTCTTTCAGCCTGCAAAGGCCATATATATTTAGGTGCCTAAACATGCAATTATTTACCATGCACCTCCCAAGGATTTTCATAAGGTTTTAGGGTGAGTGCATAATTCCCCGCCCCCTTCCCCTGCCCTTGATTGAGCACCTTTTGCAGGTACTCAGTTTTAGCACAACAAGGGATGAAAGATTTTGAGACTGTGGTTTCCTCAACTCCTGCATTACAAAACCCCTTCATGTTTGCCCGTGGAAGTACAGAGATGCTGCTAGCTCTGCCTTGAACTGAAAGGCAGAAGAGCCAGTTACAAGGTGATAAAGTGCTGCAAAATGCATGGCAGAGTTCAAGTATTTAGTTGTTCTGATGTCTCAGGAAGCCATCAGATGGGCCAGGTACCAACTCCAAGATCTGGATACTGGAGACTGATTCAAGGCAGTGAAGCCAGACAAAGGAGAAATAAAAATCACTTTCTGGCTACATACTACTGGAATATAGCAGCCTAGAAAGGATAAATTTGAAAGTATGCCAATCCCTTTGTACATGCCAGTAACAGCTTTGTTACATCTGTAATAAAATACCCATTTGTCTATGGCTGCAGGACACAGTGCTCCTGCAGATCTCGCTATTGCCCTCAGCCCTGCAATACCGTGACAGATTGTGCAAGTGCTCCTGGCCCTTTCCAGCACAAAGTCAGCTGTGTTTCTTTGCTTCACAAACTGATTCAGCCGAAGCACAACTGCTGATGCTCAGAAGGTAGGCGGGTATCACAATATGCAGAGAGATCAAGCTGCATAAGAATCTTGCTTAGTCACCTCTAAATCAGTTTAGCATAACCACCTGCCTCTTGCATTCAATGTCTTAAAGGATTTCTCTGACCTCCAGTCCCACAGTGAACTCCCTGGCCTTCAGGTGGGAAGGGAGAGGCTGCATCCCGCTCAGCTTCCCTCTGAGGGAATTTCAATTTGCTGTTCAAGAAGAAAAATAGTGAAAAAAACCCTGCTGCTTCAGGATTCAACTGATGTTGCCCTTGTCAAAGTCGATAATAAATCAGAAAAGAGCATCACAAGAATTTGGGCCACAATTTCTCTTTCTTATCACCCAGAGTTTACAACTATCAAGGTCTCTTCTACTGCACAATTCTGAATAAGGGCTGAAGTAGTGACCCGACTAAACAGTCCTTAGTGGTCTCCGTGGTTCCCTTGGCTCTTCTTCCTTCGATTCATTTTAATGAACTATATAGAGTCTGAAACATAAATTACAACCTTAATTTTTTGGCTAATCCCATGATCAGATTAAAATCTTGGCTTCGAATGTGCTCAGACCTTTTTGAATATGGCATTTATGTCTGAATCAATTGCAAATTATGAAAAACTCCCTAAAGCTTTATGCACATGGGATTTTTTCCCTGTTCCTTAAATAATGAACTCCAACAATCAGAAGTCTAAATGAGCTAAAATGACATCCTTTTAGAGTAAAGAAACACTTATCACACACTCAGCTCTCTCCCTCTCAGAACCTCCCATAACTCTTAACTATCTTCTAGTGTTTCATGACTTTATCAGCCAAATCATATACAGTTTTTCCCGATACATTGAAGGTCTCCAGGAAGTGCATGAAATACATTAAACACGAAAGGCCACATTTAACCGTGTGACACACAAGGCCAAAAAATCATGTTAATAAGAACTTTGAATTAAGGGCTTACATGGCACAGCACGTACCTGAACCAGTCCCAAAAGACACAGAAATACGTAAACTCCAGGTTTTGAACCTCAGATTGTTTTTCTGAAGCTTTTGCTTTTCTCTTTGCATTCAGACTGACTGGCCTGTTACACTTTTACAGATCTAGCTGAAACAAAGTGTAAAGAAATAGGTCCTGGAAAAATTCATCATAATCTGTGTGCTGTTATTAGCCCCTCGTGCAGTGGGCTCACTGTCATCTTTTCTTCCTATTGGTGTTACCAAAGTTCTCAGTTAAGAATAAAACAACTCCCCACCTCTTCAAAAAAAGCCCTTGCACAGCCATGCGTGAACCTCCCTCTGTTGGTTTACAAGCTAAGAACCCTTTTACCTCTAGGTTGGTTATTGACTTTGGCTAATAAGTTTATTTTCAAGGTCTGGTTTTTGTAGGAAATATTCTCTTCAGTTATTTCTTAGTATACAGGATAACTTTTAAGAACAGTGTCCTTCTGCCTTTTTGAAGGAATTATTGTTTTAAGAATAAATTCACCAACTTGGCAGAGAGAAAATCTGATTTCTGCCTAGAATATCTGTATTAGCTTGTGATATAATCAAAATTTAAACAGATGCCTCAGGGCTTTTTATTCGCAAAAGTCTATTTTGAGATTGGTTCTTCTCTTTCTGTAACTGACTCTTCTCCCACATGAACAGCACTGGCCATGGCAATGTGCAGTGTTACAGGGACGTTTGACATCCAGGTTTCATCTGGATCAAATGCAGATGTTTCCCAAACAGGAAGACAAGAAGATCTGGATCCCTGAGGGCAAGGGTAGTTTTCAGTTCATCAAAGAGTGACCTTGGATACAGCTACAAACTTTGAGGACAGAGGTCTTCGGGTTCATAAATGCTCTTTTCTTTGTCTTTAGGAGTAAAAAGTTGGAAGCTGAGAGTCAGGCAACAATTTCAGTTCAAACTAGGTGATGTGTCTGTTTTGTCTCCTTCTGGAAATTTCAGTGCGAAGCCAGTACAGCTGCTTTGAAGAAGCAGCTCCCAGAAGAATGTTCACAAGCAGAATGCTCTGGTTGTTGGTTTGGTTTTGTTCTCCAAAAAGGTTCAAGCCTTCAGAGGAAGATCTTTTGAATGTGACTGCAACTTCACAGGGATCTGAGGCCTCAGTTGGCCTTGCAGAGTCCTTTGCAACGAATATACAGAATCTTCAGCTTCCATAATCATTTCCTTGTCTGTGCTGACAGTTAAATACCATCACGCCTTCTCCTGAGAAAATTTTTTAACAAAAGATGAGAGACTAAATTTGAACTTGAAAAATTAATGCTCCACCAGTAATACCTGAGAGCTCACAGCACGGAAAGCTGAGGTAGCAAACCAGTTTGCATCCAAAGGAACGGTCTTTTCAAATAATTCTGTCTTGGAATCATTCATATCTTCCTGAAACTTCAAATTACACTAAGCTCCTAAGTCTCCTGTGTTCATAACCATTAAGGAGACACATTTGGAGAATAAGCTTCTGTACTGAGCTCCTAGAGTATCTGACAGTCGTCAGGCTATGTAGTCTCCTTAAATCTGGATGAATGACATTACTGAGACCTCTTCTTGCTAGGAATGCCTGCTGGGAACCTGTGCCTGCACTGCATAAGAGTTTAGGGAGGATTTAGGCTTAACAGAGACAAAAAAAACAAACATTCAAAGATCCAGGATCCTGTGTCTAGATGCTAAGGGTAGAGTGCAAGTGTAAGACAACCATATAGTGAGTGATATTTCCCTGTTATATCTCCTGATTCACCAGTGGCTCAGAGTCTTCCGGAGCCAGAGGTGATATACACACGCTCAGTGGCCTTTGCCAGACCAGTCTTCCATTAACCTACCTAATTCCTCAGAGAATTTACCTACCTGCTCTGACACAATATTCACTTTCAATATCCACAGTGATAAACACAGAGTTTCAGAGCTCAGCTGAACTACTGTGTGAAGAAGCACCTTCTTGCAGTTGTCCTAAATCTTTTATGCGACCGTCTTATCTGAAGGTGACTTGTTCTCGCACGAAGGTCCCATGCTCCTTCTCCAAGCCACTCATCATGTCATACATTTCAATCATACCCCACTTCATCTCTTTGCTGCCATAAAAAGTATAAGTCCATTTATCCATTCTCACACACCCTGTTTTTCAGCACTGAAAGCCTGCGCTTTCCCAGTTATCCTGTAGCTCTTTGAAAAGGGGGAGAGGGATCAAAACTGGATAAAATGTTAAAATGTGGGTGCAGAACAGATTTATACAACAATGTTTTCTGCTTTATTCTCCAGTCCTTTCCTAGTAATTCCTCCCCTTCTAGCTGGGTTTTTGGTTTGTTTTGCTTTGCTGCTGAATTGACAATATAATGGATAGTTCTATAAAGCCACTCAGGAAAGAGATCTTGGAGTTAATAGCTAGTTCAGAGACCGTCACCAAGTGTGTTTTTCCTCCCATGTGCATCACTGCACATTTATCAACAATGAATTTCATGTGCCATTTTGTCAAAGTGCTTGACAATACGAGCTTGGGGATCCATTCCTGCAAACTCGCCTTGCCTTCCAGGGTTTGCTCTACTGAATTCACCGGCTCTCGCATCAGCATGGGGGGAACAAATCTGCTTGCAAACTGCACCAACACAGAATAATTCTAGATAAAAAAAATGCTGCCTAAAAGTAGAGGTTCAGCATGGCTCCCCTTCAAAGTCATGGGAAGTGGGAAAGAATTGGTGGGTTCATTCCACCTCCTGTACTCTCAGTATGGGAGCATGGAGACTTGAAAAGCACATGGTCCCGAATCAAAACTGCTTTTACAACCTCCAGAACAGAGTTTAAATGCACATTAAGACAGAATACAAATGGACAAGCCCTCAAAGAGGCAATGTATTACGTTGTTATTTCAGTCCTACAACTCCCTTTGACATGATTTGATGTACAGAGTAGGCTGCTTTTCTTACTCGGTGCATTTCCTCTCTGACAGCTAAACACCCCCCCAGTGTAAGAAATCAAAAGTGACTCTTATGGTTAATCTGTTTCTCAAAAAGATATCTGCTTTCTCCTTTTGAAAAGGAGAGTGCCCTGTATTTCTGCTGAAGGCGAGTACAACTAATGTGGGAGACAGTTGCTTTTGGAGTGTTGATTCAGACAAAGTACCTCAGAGAGAGGAGTTATCTCAAGGCAGCGAATAACACCACAGTTACGAACCTCTATAAAACATAAAAAAGCTTGCAGTCTGGGAAAGGGGTGTTTAGTCATGTCACAGCTCCACAGTCTCCGACATGATGGAGTTGTTAGTCATGAAAGATAATGTTTTCAAACATGAGTGCTCTAAATTTGGGAATTAAGCTTTGATGCAAAACCTAGCGACATGAACAGAAAAACTGGGTTTTATTTCAGTGGAACTTGGTAGGTTCAGGCTCTTAAATTCATATTTGTGGCAGTTATAGAAAGAGGCCTTATTTTAGACATATCTGATATCTGCCCTATCAGCTAAATTGTGGCAAACTTGTCTGTTTAATGATCAAGACTGAATAAGAGACCTCAAAATTTAGCCCACAGATAGTCTCAGTTATCCTTCCTGCAGGACAAGTCAGAGAAGTAGATACATGAGAAGCCTATGACCTCATCAAGGGCTGAATCACCACATATGCAGACAACCCTTAATTATGGAGTGTTCAAAATTCAGATGGAAATCCCAAGGTTTCCTTTGAGAGAAGGAGATGGCATTATCACTCCCTAATCACAATCGCTTGGCTGACTGCAGAGGTGCTCACTGCAGTATTTACACTGAGAAGCACCTGTCTGTACAAGGGTACGCGCACCTACAAGTTCAGAAGTAGGGCTTGATTTCTGGAAATTCAGATTTTCCAAAAATCTAATGAGCTGAAGCCTTCACAGACAGTCACCAGTGTCTAATTTATATTTTTTTCTGTGAGCATCTGCAGTCAGCAATATACAGGATAATAAAATGCAGCTAGAGAGTATGACTTTCAAGAAAGCAGAATGCTACAGCTCCCTCATATGGCATGATTCATATCCTTTTTCATGATCTTTTTAACAGTAACCACCCTATTCTAATATTTCATTAACTTTCATCATTTGGTCAATGACTTAATTTGAAGTAACGATCTTAGGGAAGCTGCAGTCTTTTTTGTGTTGTACCATTCCGTTATCCTGTAATTTAGAGATGTCTGACCACATGAATGTTGGCAATGATATAAATTACATTATGAAAAAACAAGGACACAGATCGGAAATTGGTCAAAATAATTTATAATCTCTGCAAACACCGTAATCTACCTTGTAATAATTGCTGCCATTAAATGTCATCAAAGGGTTAAGATGGCTTAGTTCAGGACCACTTTGGGAAGAGACCAAATGGAAGGAGACTGGCACTTTTGCCTTGGGAGCTTTGTCAATACAGAGGGTAATGGTTTCAAGGGGTGTCTCTGACGCTTCTTGCTTTCAGATCCACTTTTCCCATACCATTGCTCTACTTAATCCCTTCGATGCCAACAGTCGTTACGCTGTCTTTCAAAGCATTTGTTTGAATGGCAGTCTACAAAACATCACTATAGGCAATGATGCTGATAGCATTATGTGAACAGGGCCATTAAACCACCATTTAAAAAATAATTTTTAACCTACACTATTGGGGTCACTAATTAAAAATCAATTCCTTTCTGTGTTGCAAATCTGACAGTAATTCTACCTCCAATGGGTACAGCAAGATTAACAGCATGTCAGGTAAATGCAGCTGGGAAATGACATTTTCATTAGTGATTTATTGGGTGTGAAATTTCCACCATGGTGAAATATTCATGAACAATGCAGGTTAGAATGTCTCCATAAATATCCACGTTACTAATTACTGCTGAAGCCCACACTGGATTAAATGTTCACAAAGCAAAGCATTCACAAGCCACAGGAGAATTAACCAGGACAAGACTTTTAGGAGAAACCAAAAATACACAAAACCCAATAAGCAGCAAAGTAAGAGGTTTTCTGCTAATCACAGCCTATCACCTTTCCCATCCCCAGAAAAAAAACAACAAAGAGAAAGCAAAGCAATACAGTCTCTACTAGCTGTTTGTCCTGCTAATTACAAGTGCCAGGGACTGATCCTGGGCCTGAAGAAGAAAAGGTACCTGCACCTGAGATCACCAGCAATTGCTATATGAGCTTGTGCTGGCTTTTACAGGGAGCCAGACCAGGGCCTGTGCACTTCCAGAATCTGCAAAGGTGAATTTAAGCCACATTGGCTTCTAGTCACTGGTACTTCAATGGGTTTTTTATTTTTAATTAGACCACATCATAGGTCTGCGTTAAAGCACAATCACTCAAACACAGAGAAAAGGCACCCTCTCCGGTGGGACAGACTGCAGAAGAGGAGACCACCACAGAGCCCTTGGGTTGGGATGGAGATCTCATAAACTACTTCTCCTGTTGACAGATTGGTAACATGGTGCCCCAGACATAAAGACGTTTTGCCTTAACATAAACATTTGTGGGCAGAAAGATAAATCTGAATTGTTGATTAAACAGGATTTTCTTTGTTTTTCCCTTTTGTACAGATCTCCCACATGATAAATTGCCAAAGCCAATGTAACTTCTCCGTAAAATTTGGTAGTCGAACACCAAATCTTCTCTCATGCTCAATACATTCAACCTGGTACAGCTTTAATAGTATTTGTTTTCAGTGGAATAAGCTGCACTGGGTAACGAGGCACAGAATTGGAGAATAAATAGATGGCCGTAGTTAATAATTTGTTAGGCCTCTGGCATTTGATAGCCCCTGAATAACAACATGCAATATAAAGACATTTACAGAGAAGCACAATCCTCAAAGTACTTCATGTTTTCTAGATTGGAAGTTCCAAACTGTTTAAAAATAGCTTTATGAAACCCAATTTTGCACAGTTTGGACTAATAGAAGAAACTAAAGTAGCCGATGAAAATGCAAAAGCAGGAAGTTTAAGTGAATTGAGCCTCCGAAGCTGTTGGAAGATAATGGTGTTGGGAGTAATCCATTGCCAGCCTTACACCAGGGTTTCTACATCTCTTTTTGAGCTCATTGTTAAAAGCCTCACTACATATTACTAATATTGCTGTTGCTGACTAAAATGCTTAGTAATGACACAAACATCACTCAAAATCAAATTATCAGATGTACAGACAACATACTCTAGAATTTAATAGCGTGTTAAATGATTGCAGGGAAACGTTCTGTGAAGTCAGTGAAGCAGCAGCAAAAACTAATTCAATTCTCAAATGAGTAAAAGTGAGAAACTGCTCTTAAAAAAACCAATATTGTAAAAATACATGCTGGCATACACTGCTGACTTCTAGGGGAGGGAGAAGGAATTTCTTCCCCCAGCAATAAATATCTAATTTTGGTGACTGATGTAGTTCACCTTGAATCAAAACTGCTCTGTGTGCCTGGAATAACAGTGTCCAAAATAATTTTATGAGGAATGTCATATGTTCAAAATACCACTCATGATTCAGAACTATTTATCATTGATCACGATCTGATGAACATATGGATCTCAAGTTAAATGAAAATCCTCTTAAATTTCTGGAAACTGCTAAAGAGCAAGAGCAGAGTCTTTCTCATCTTCCTGAGCAAACAACACCCTAGCATAAAACTTGCCTGGAATGTGAAGGGTTTCACATTGCCCTAAATTAGTTAAATGGGTACCGATCGTCACTTAGCTTTATCAGCCTTGTTCTGGCAGCGCGTCCCAGGTGAGCTGCCACGTAGGAGAGAAACCCACAGCCATTACCTGCTTCCAGAAACCTCACATGAAGAAAGAGTTTTTATAATACATCATGCGAAAGTCAAAATCAGTCACAAATACATTGACTTGTGAGCCCCAAAGTTCTTCATTTATAACAACCACAACATTTTCTGTTTCTTTCCACTGCCTGAAAGTTAGAACTCATTTATGCTCAGTAGGAATGTCCTTTAAATAACAGCTATTACCTGTCCTTCCACATTACCATCTCGTAGGATCAACAGCAGGGCTGTTTAAAGAAAAGTCAGGGTGGATTTGGGTAGTTACATACTTTAAAGGGTAAGAAAGACTGCTTTGGAAAGCAAATAGTATATTTAAAAGTCTAGGTAAGAAAAAGACAACTCCAAAAGAGAAAGTGGGGAGAACATATGGTCCTTCGAAAGTCAATGGGAATTTTGCCGTGACTTTACTGTAATCCTCATGTGGATTTACTTTCCTCATGTGGATCCTGTATCCAATCTGTAAAACCATTCTATCTGATGCAGTATCACAGTTATACTTTCTGTACCTTCCTAACCTATTTCACAACTTGGGATAAAAGCAGGTTACAAGGGGAACGATGAAAACCTGCCATCAGTGTACAGCAGAGGAGGCCAGTGAGTGTGCTGGCCTGTGTGAATCAAGATTGTTTCAATTTATAAAATAATCTTTTATAAAGAAAGGAAGACAACTCCTGCAGCATTCACATTTTCCGACACAGCCAGAATCCTTCAAAACCTGGCGTGATCAGAATGTGATCCCAAGTTCCATGTATTACATTGATTTTATAATTGATTATATTCCTGGGGTCAGTATCTGGAAACCTGTAAGACATAATTTTTTCAGCTGATTTGTCTCCTTGGACAGCTGCTGCTTACAACCTCCGACTTTGCAATAGATGATGACAGCACGGTGAACGATGGCTCAACTATTGCGATCATTCACTTCCACCCTTTGGGCTGCAATCCAAAACTTTCCTATACTTCATTTTTTCCATACAGTAAATCATTATTGGGAAGAAAGCGTCCAGATTTCCGCTATTGTGAGTGCACTTAATTGCTAGCCAAAATGGTGCAAGGGATTATTCAAATAGAGCTGGTGTGAAGTGACACACACTTCCACTACTGACTGCCTTTCCCTCCACTCAGCAGACACATCTTCCATTTGCAGCTCAATACCAATTTTAAACCCTGTTTTTTCCAGGCATTTACTGCCTTGTAACTATACAGCTAAGAATCCAAAGTCCACTAAAATCAATGCAAGTCTGCCCACTAAAACTGTGAGATTTTAGATTTAACCCCAGAAAGACTTGGCAAGACCAGGCTTTCACACTGGAGTATTGTCTGTTTTATAACCTGAGAGGCAGTTACTGATTGGTAAGGTACACTTAATGGTCACAGACACTGGGGAAAACAGTGAGGCTGAGGATGTAGCATTGCCATTGCGCGGTGCAGGAATATGTGTACAGGCTGCAAAATCACACATCAGGACCAAATGACTAACTGCCTTCAAATGTGTTACCTACCCCTGCTCGTGTCCCCCAAGGAAATCCACATGGGCAGCTCCCATGAGTCACCTTCACGTATACACCCTGCGCAGCCCTAAGCAAGCAGGGGCACACGCCACTGCTCGGGCTAGAGGGAAGAATAAAGCAGAGAAAAAACATCAGTGAAACACTGGGCAAAGCTAAGAAATGAACCTATGCAAAGAACAAAAGCCTCTTAGCAATGGCCTTCAAAACCCCTGCAGCTGCAGGACAAGCACCAGCAGTATCACCTCTCCCTTCCCGGTGCGCTGGCAGCACACTGGAAGGAACTAGTATTGCCACCCACTGCGAGAAGACCTGACTGAGCAAGTCTTACTTGTTCAGGGAGCTTAAAGGCCTTGCAGATGATGACTTCACTTGGCAGGGAAAGTCTTGGCTTCCAAGCGTGCTTCTTCGTGCGAGACGGCACTGGGCTGGTGGTTCCCTTCCAGAGTGCTGGCTCCTCCCCAGAAAGGGGATTTGCCTCTCCCAGTGCAGAGGGATCACTTTGTAATTTTTAGTAAACACTACCACCCACCACCCTAACTGGCTTTAATTCCTGATGACTTCTTCAGAGGTTACCACTTCGCTTTAGCTGGCAATTTTTTTTCCGTGATTAATTACTGGCTTCAACCTTAGCATTTTATTCACAGTAGGACAGAAGTCCAGTTATAGTCCTCTAGCGCAAAACACATTATACAGACCTACCAGAAACCAATTCCTGCTCCAAGGAATTTACAATTTAAATCTGTGATTGAACACTTGTTCGCATCCTTATCTTGAGGGAGGTATGGTTGTTCCAAAGACTCTAAAGTGATTATTCATCCTGTTCATGAATTCAAGCGCATGCATATATATATTTGCACAACTGGAAAAGGCCACAAGAGCTGGAATAACAGCAGGTGGATATAAATAGAGATAATTGTGACTAATGCAATAAGCAGTGGCTACAGAAGGGTAGCTGCCTAGCTGTTACTGAATATTTTATTGGCAGTATGCTAGGGGCAAAAATCAAGGAGATATTTAAAAAAGGACAATGTAGTGTTTTGTAGGCTTTTAGGAGAGCTTTTCTTGTGCATTATTATAGGAAAAAGCATGAAAATGTCTGATGGAGATAGGATTAATGGCTTAATTTCTAGGGAGTATTAAATTACCTGGCACATTGTAGAAACATTTATAATTTATAAGTAAAATGACATTAGCAATTTCCACGAAGCTTAGAGAAAGAGTCTAGACAAGAATTATTATATTCAAATCCAAGGTTCACACTTCAGGACTGTGTTTAACATCCACATCCTGTAATAGGACCCACCACACAGGGGAAGACATGTTTTCATACTTTCTCTGACTCCGCTTTCATGCGGACAGAAGTCAGAGTGGTTGAACAGAGGGGCTGGGAAATACCAGTCCAGGGGAGCTGCACTGCTACTGAAGGTGAATGCAATCCCACTCCAGCTGCACCGGTTGTGGATTGTACAGCATCATGAACTGGGCAGGATCCTTTTGCAACATCATCCATCACTAAAATGCATTAGAGATGTGGAAGCTAGAAAACAACATAAAAATCTCTTTCTGCTAAATGATGTTATGGACTGTGGGTTTCCTTCAGATGTGTCAGTATTTTACTTTTAGAGGGATGCTTCACTTGTGGCTAAAACAAATGTTGCAAGCAATAAAAGTATTTACAAGGCCACAAAGAGCCATTTCTCAGCTTGCAGAGGCTGTGCAGCTGAGATCTGCAGGCACAGGACAGGAGTCATGATTAGTTCAGAATCACTTGAAACTCAGGGCAGGGAGTAGGTTTTGCCATTTTCTTCTCTGCTGTATTGTTTATTGAACATTCACAGTTTAAAAACACTTTATGTCCCAGTTACCTAATTTCTAACCCACCCTGTTTTTATCTACTATTTAAGGTTCTCTCATTTTTCAGGCCATAAAGAGGTACAGACAACATTGCCTGCCCTTTCAATAGGTGTTCTGGGATTTGTAGCTGTAAATTTTGTGCAGAGAAAGCTGCATCAGGGTGAGGAGCACTGTGGATAAGAGGGTCTAGCCATCCTAGAAGATAAGAAGACAAGATAGCAAGAGCGCAGGAGTGGCATATAGACATTATCACAAAGAGTAGCACTACCTTCCCTCAAGGAATACAAGAAGGTCACAATCCACCCCAAGTTGTTCTGTGGCACCTCATGGCTGCTTGCAGCGTGTGGCACTACTCAAAGCAAACGCAAGGGACAGAGTCTAGCTGTACGTCACGAAAACCTAAGACAAAGTCCCACCACCAGAACATAAACAAAAACCTGTACTGTCTTTATGCACAAAAATATCTTCAGCCAGTCAATGTGCTCTGGGCAGCTTGTTGGGTTTGTTGGAAGGTTGCGGCGGGAGGAGGTACCATGTCGGGCAGCTCTCTGTCCCACAGGGCCACACGGCACAGCCATGCCGGGGAGCAGGAAGAGATTTCAGACCTGCAGATGCTGTAGCAGGGACATACTGCAGCGCTGTCACAGAGAGTTGCTGCGAGGCAGGGCTGAAAGCTAGAAACAATACAGTGGAAGGAAGGAGGTAATAAATACCCGATGGAGAAGAATTTCCAACTGTTGGTTAGCTGCTGAAAAAAGGCATCAGGACTGTCAGTCTTTAATGTCTTTATCGTCAGCTGTGGCTATGCAGTGCAGTTCAAGAGTTGCCAATACAATATATTTTAAAAAACTATGAATGTAATGCTAAAAATAATAGAAAACAGAATTACCCACAAGGAATGCCCTTTCTAATAATCTTTAAAACACGTTCACACTTATTGCTGCCTTTTAAACTTCTGCAAAACACACTTGAGCAATGGATTCTGTGCAGCAGGGAGGTATTAATTTAGCACTTTAGTGCGAGTCTGGTTTTGCTCAGTTAACTTTAGGCTATTGCTGTTTTATTGCGTGAATAAATTAGTCAGGTCCTATTTATTACATATCTTTATTTGGCTTTACATCTTTCTTCTGGGCACTGAGGGTGAACGGAGGCCGCTGAGGCTCAGAGAAATGTGGAACTGTTCAACACACCAAGATGTTTGACTCCGTTCTGATCCATTGTCCAGAATCGTGAACATCACAAGTTGCATTTTATCTTCTAGGAAGTTTATGACGTGCAGGGGGAGGACACATAGGAATGTAGTCCCACTGGGCAGCAGCTTACTGTAATGGTTCCTACTGGCTTGATAAGGTCTTGTCAGCATGAAGACCAAATCGATGTCCCAAAGGGAAGAAAGTCTTCGGGAGCTCTACATGAAAGAAATGCAGTACCTCACTTGGTAACTTTAAATAAAACACACCTTTAAGTGCTGAAGGAGCCACTGACTTTGCTCATTCTTCAAAAAACCTGCCAATTTCAGGAACATTACTCCTCTCTCCCTTGACCTAGAAGTAATTTTACAGCCCAGCCTCTGTCTTTGCTTCACACTGGAGCATTCTGGAAATGGAAGAAACATTTAAGTATTTGGGTGCCAGCAGCACATTGGCAGTAATGTGATTCAAGCATCTCCTAGCAACGAAGAGGGGCTGGTTATCCCCAGCACCACTGTATTAATTTTGATGAGAAGCAACACTAAAGATGAGGATCTGGTTATGCCACAGCCTTAGGGGACAAGAGCAGCCCCACAGCAATGTCATCTGGTCACCTCCTGGCAACACCCCAGCCTCTTTTTCTCTCTTCACACACCCCCCACACCCCACCCCCCCAGATTTTAGTGTTGTTTTGAATTCAAGGCCTGGCACATCCGTGTGTGTGAAAGCCCTGCCTATCTGTAAGGAGGTGTTAAGCCCTCACGCTGCATTAGACCACCTGAAGCTGATGATGCCTCAGTGCCGTACCCAGCGCTGGGTCTGACTGGCTCGCGTTCAGCGAGGAGGGCTCCCTCTGCCATCGCTTCTGCAGTGCCCCCCAGGGAAGGCATCCTGGGCGCAGGGACAACATCACACCTCAGGTCCTACACACCACACTGGGCAGCTTGGGCTCAGCTAAAGTGGCTCTAGGTGCCACAACTCCAGCATTTCAGTTCAGCTTTAGACTGGAAATGCACAGAAGGCCAACACAGCACAACATGGGAATAATGACAAAAAGGTGGGAAATTTAATGACAAGAGGCTCCAAGTCCACGGATTCAGCAATGCGAGCTCAGGATCAAAGGTCTGCTAAAGACTTCTGGCTCTCCCACTGACTCCCAGCACGCTCCAGAGCAGAGTACCGAAACCTCCTGTGCATCTTTTTATGCAAATATGAAATGGCTTAACATTTCCTGGAGCAGTAGCAGCAGGTAATGGTAGATTGGAAGAACACAGACAACCACAATATAACTTCTGTCTAAAAATCCAGCGTCTTCTGCAGTGTCAGAGCTCAAAACTGAAATCCACAGGATGCATTCCCTTTGTTTCACTGGACACTGAATGTTCTACTTTTTACACCTGGCAGTGTTTCACTGATCATACTGGGAGCAGGGAGACGGGAAAGAAAGCATTAGTAAAAACATACTTTTAAATTTGCATGTCTTTATAAAGTCACTTAAATACGAGATTATTTTTTTATATAATTTGAAAAAAAAATCAATTTGGCAAAATCTTCTGAATTCCTTGCTCTGAGCTTTAAATTGAAGAATAGTAAACAATTTTACCTATTTTGTTACCTCCACCATATAAACAAGAAACAAGCCTGCTCTTGTAAAAATCCTGGGCTGCAGCAGCTGCTAAATCCCTCTCCTCTAACAACTTCCGCTGCCGAAGCAAAGTAATTGTTTTTAAATGCTGCTCAATACTTCGAAAAACTAAACTAAAGATTACTGGTTTATAGCTTTTATTTGTACTTCCATTAGAAACAAGAAAAGCAGCCAAGCAAATATCCAATTACAGCTTTCCTCCAGTCTGGTATGGTATGACCAAGCAAGTGTGTCCTGTGTTTTTCAAAGAAAAGGAAAAAAATCTGTCCCGCAACAAACCTGCCTTTACCCCTTTGAATCTTGGCTGTCGTGAATTTTGAAGCCAACAGTTTCTTTGCTGAGATTATTTCTTCTGTTTGTAGGAAATAAATCAAATCCTAGGATGAGGATATTTTACACCCATCTTTTCCACAGGTTAGAGTAACTAATTGAGTGTCTCTTTCTGATGCTTCTTCACAGTTCTATTTAGTAAGTGCTAATTAATAATATATATAAACAGTATCAGTTTTTAATATAAAAGAAGTTGAATTCAGTGCTGATCAGAAGATTTGGTCTCCCTGGCCTGCCAGACAGTTTGGATTTGGACAGGAACACTGTGGCTGGGGTCATCTCAAGGTTTAAAGGAAAATTCCAAGACTCCCAACAAAAAGACTGCTTGAAGCAACTGTTCACGCTTGAGATGTGTCTCTGCTTGCGTGACAGGGACTGGGCACAGCAATTTACTTCCAGTTGACATTTTGCTTTTGTTTTACGTAAGAGCCCAAGTTGGGAAAAACACAGTGCACACAGGTGACACTTCTTAAATTTTGGGAAGATTTTAACAACTTTTTTCACTTTACATTATTACTCATGAAATTCACAAAGGACTTTGCAAGGACTGTTTCATTCTTGTTAATGTGACAAGACAAGTAAAAAGATTACTTCATTCCAATGTGGATGACAGCAGTTACTTAACAGAAAAGGGAAATTTTATACAAACATTCTGCCGAGAATTGAACACAAATCCTCCATCCAAATGGAAATGCTGTTTATATTCCTGCCCTGCAACAACTTCAAAAAGTGTTTTGCCAGAAGCAGTTATCAGCTAACAACATCGGACCTTTGCTGGCCCACTCCTAACCAGGGCTTCGTGTCATGCCTCTGAAACACACCACCACCTACAGCAAGTCCACGCAAGCTTTAAGAGTTGATTCAGGATGGAGGTAAAACCAAACAGCAGCAGTTCCTGGGATGCCACCAGCATTCCCTGCAAGGTCCCTGGGCTTCTTTAGGAATCCTGTCTCAAAACTGACTTGATTTAAACTCCAAACTTGGAATATCTGTTCAGGTAAGTTTAAAATTGTGAGGCTCCATTTGAACCTGACCAAGAGGAAAAATACGTAACTAAACCACAACAAAATACAAAGCTTTGCAAAAAATTTGCTACCCTAAACCACAAGTACAGGTTGTAAGAGATGTGAGCCTTGGATGAAAGCACAGCAGTAGTAGTTCTGCCATTTTTCACACCAAAACTACCAAAATAACTCCAACATAACTTTGGGCATCCTTTTATATATTTTTGCTCCCTACGGGCACTGAACTGCCAGGAACACTGAAACATGATAAAACTGATTTATAAACCACCACCACTACAGTCAGCCTACCTGCAGGTACCCCGCACAGCTATCTACACCATATGCTTGACGTTACAGTTACCCAGGTGTCCTTCCCTCCTCCAGCTCAGCTGGCCCACACAGGTGTTTCTCAACAGCCAGAAATGCCTTACAAAATGGTTTTGCTGTTCATAGATTAGAGGCTCTGAGTTTTTAAAGCATTTATGCAGTAGATTCTCATATTTTCAGAATTTAAAACAATCTCAAAATCTCATTCCTTGGCATTTACTTTCTTCATGAAAACAGAAACATACTATAAAATGATATAAACCAGCATTTTTCACTGAATCCCAAGTTATTAAATGCATTGCTTTTACGGGATATTTTAAACACTAACTAGGAAAATAAAAAAAACCTGCATGGGCCACAGCTCTGCACAGCCTCCTCTCAAGGAGTAGGATCGCCCCAGGCTCTGTGCTTTTCTCCAGTTGTTCCCCAGAAGCACAAAAGTACCTTCTGCTATTCAAAGGCCTCATTTCAAAGCTGTGTCTTAGTCTAGCTGAAGTTTCCAACACCTTACACAGTGCTTCTGAGAGAGAGAGATTGATAAAAGCAGTGGGAACAAAAAACAGAGAATGCAGTTTAAAAGATGAATCAAGGGATCAAGTTTCTGGGCCAGACTGCCTTTTCTTGTCTAGCCATTGCTTTGGTCCTGACAGCCTCACAAACACCAGCAGAAACAATATGTCGAGACTAAAGTTTTGCCTTAAAAGAGAAGCAAAGAACTTCTGTGCAAATATTGAATTCTGTGAACAGATTTCTCTTTTATTAACTGCTTCAAAAAGCCATTTTACAGCAAGTGCGTTGCATTACCTCAGAATATCGTTTGTCAGACTGGACAATATCACTGCTGGTATTGACTTTTTCCCTTGGTGCTCACTGTAACTATGAATAAGATGTTAACTTGTCCTATTTAAGTGTTGCTCCTACTTTTATTCTACAAGCACAAATAAACTTAGATGTGCATAGATATCTACCTTTTTTTTTAAATATAAAAATACATTTTACAGTGAGATGAATGTCAAACACAGCAGGGATTCTATTATTGCACTTACTGTGAAGTAACTGAATCATCTATTCAGACATTCATATTTTCAAAACTTCAGCAATTACATCTATAGATAATTATTATGCAAAGCACATTCATATCTGCATACTTAAGTAGATCTTGATGCAAATACTTGGGAATCTACTCCCAAAATCTGTGTGTGTACAAGGGCAGCTGTGAAGACTTTCCTGACAATGTGTGTAATTTGGAAGCTCTTTTAAGGGGCCAGCTAGGATGCCAGGCTCCAAGAAACACAACTCCTGTGTCACTGTGTGGGTGACCCCAGAAAAGGACTGATTTAGGCTCAGGACTACAGAATCCACAATCAAGTTCAGATTTCTGAATACACAACTCCAAAAGCCTCTGAAACTGTTCAGAGATAACAACAGAGCAGTAATGGAAAAAATAAGAAAATAATAAAACCACAAGTATGACACCTATTCACAGATACCTGTAAAAATATTGAGCTATTATTACTGAATACATTTCTGACACAATAGCGGTATCTCTCTAACACATTTCAGGATTTCAAATAAGAGTAGAATAACGTTATGCTAGTGCTTCCTGCAAACATATAAACTGCAAAAAGGTGATATTTCCTTTACAGAGGGAGCAAAGTACCTGCTGCCAACAGGTCTCTGAACCCTCCTACCCTGGGCTAAAGCATTTTGGTGAGAGAAGAGTTAACTTTAACCTGATGCGTAGCTCAACAACTGGTTTCCAATGCAAGATTGTATGAAATTGTTTTCTTTCTTTGATGCCAACACCTTCTCCATGGTTAGGTCTACACGAGGGATATAGGATGTAGGAGAGAGAGTTGCTCTAGGTGGGGATTAGAAATAGTCTGCAGTTAAGGAACTGAAGTCCAGAGGTATAACAAAGAAGGTAAAATCTGACTCAGGTCTGGTTTGTAGTTGACCATGTATGTACCACGTAATGGTAAAGGCTGCCCTTCAACACACTGTCATCAGAAGTTAGTGAGTCATAAAGAATGCAACTTGATAAGGAAAATGAAGTTCCCAAAATACAAAGAGTTAATTAAAAAAACCCCAAACATTTCACACCCAGTGACACTAAAGGTAACTCATTCTGTGCATTAGGCAGCATCATTTTGATAGGCTGGGAGGGAAGGAGTATTTTAACAAACTAATAAAGAGATACAGATGATACAATTAGGTCAATAAAACCAGAAAGATGGAGTTTCATTATCCAATCCAATACTGCATACTGTGCAACCAAGTGTGTTAAATGAAAACTTTCGGCTATATGATTTCAGGATGTTAAAGAGAACATAATAACAACATGTACTTGGATGCTAATAATGGCACTGTAAATAGACATAAATTTTAGCAATCAAGGCCACTAGAGTACAGTTGTCGTTAAACGCATAATAAAAAACCCAACTCAACAGAGTGGGAGCAAAAAGCAAATTAGAGCTGCCTGGCTGCTCTGCAGATGCTGGCTGTGCTGACACCACACAGAGCTTTAGCACACAAAATTAGATATGGGCTTGTAGCACTGGACTTTCAGTGCATTTTCAGCTCTTCAGAAGTTTGCCAGGGCCTTTTGGGTCACCTTTGATGTTCAAGGTGATCACTAAAACTACTCATTTTTATTAACATAGAATTGTTAATCTGAGGAACACAGAGGGATTAGGAAGGGATACATTTAGGAAGTGTATTGTTTTGTTGTGTGAGACAAAGTCAACTAGCGCCATAACTGGCATTGGTTCAAGAAGCATCAAAGTTTTCAATGTTAAAATACATGTTTACATTCTGCCTTCTGTTAATGTTCTACAGTATTTGCACTTCTTGTAGCACAGCGCAGGATGTCAACTACACGTTATTGGCAAGAAACACACTGCCTGCACACACGATAGGTGGGACATCCTTGATAAAAACAGTTGTCCATAACGACAACTCCATTACTTCTTCCAGTTAGCCACAGTTTTTCATAAACAATGCTAATTTTTCTTGAAATTAAATGGTGGACAGTGAAAACAGAGATATCCTTCAAATTGACTACTTGACGAGTACCACAAATTGCTATGTCAGAGACAAGATAGGAGATGAGGTTAGCTATCTGTCTGAACGAGTTTTGCAGAGCGTATTGGAGGAAACATGCTTCTTGCGTAGAAGAGAAACACAAACTCTATGTGTTGAGAGTGTTTCAGCTTGGTATGCTTGTTTGGAGCAGGAGAAGGGACTAAATGGTGACTGAAGGTTGTTCCCTTCTCTATTTTCTGGGTCAGTTCTCCAAAACAGTAAAAAAATGGCACACAGGTCCTGTGATGATTCCGTGCACAGAGCTGAATTCCACCACTATTCCACTGAAATCAATGAGGTGAATGCTTTCAGGGTGACTTTTATGTATCTAAAATGATATTAACCTCACTATTTAAGCCATTTAAAATGATAAATAATTCTGATGTTTTTTAATAATGTTCAATTTTTCCCCAAGATGACTTCTAAGATTTTGACGCATGACATGAGCCTGCACCACTCTGCCACATTACACAGCATGATGAAATGCAGAGAGATAAATCGCAGTGCAGCTAATGAGGCATAGAAACCAACATCAGAACTAAAATAAGCTCAGACAAAGATCACTCCGTTTGGCTTTGACAACTCTCTCAACCTCCCCCTTCCTCTTCAAAACAAGAGAACTTTGTCGGTACTCACTGGCTGGAAATAACACTATAATGATGAAGCAGAGTTGCACAGGTACTTGGTAAGTCCTTCAGCAGACCCACCATGGGCACACAGGAGCCACGTGCAAGTGCGATAAGGTATGAGCACACATCAAGGTTGTACACACATCCAGTGTCCCTGGGCAGAAGTGCACAGGGCAGGGGGTTGTGACCTCCCATGGGATCCCTGAAGCCAAAGTCCCTGGTATCTGAGGATTTGCTGGAGCTGAGAGTAGGCCAAGGAATCTGCCTTGAAGCATCTGCAGGAACCAGCTGGGTTCAGCAGTGTACAGCCTCCCTCTCCTAAGCCTGGCACCACCAAGGAGGACCATTCCTGTGGGTAATCAACACCTAGAATCATAGAATAGTTTGGGTTGGAAGGGACGTTTAAAGGTCATCTAGTCCACCTCCCCTGCAACGAGCAGGGACATCTCCAACTAGATCAGGTAGCTCAGAGCCCCGTCCAACCTGACCTTGAATGTGTCCAGGGATGGGGCATCTACCACTCCTATGGGCAACCCATTCCAGTGTTTCACCACCCTCATCGTAAAAAGTTTCTTCCTTGTATCTAGGCTAAATCTTCCCTCTTTTAGTTTAAAACCATTATCCCTTGTCCTATTGCAACAGGCCTTGATGAAGTTTGTCCCCATCTTTCTTACAAGCCCCCTTTAAGTTCTGAAAGGCTGCAATGAGGTCTCCCTGGAGCCTTCTCTTCTCCAAGCTGAACAACCCCAACTATCTTAGTTTGTGCTCATAGTAGACATGCTCCAGCCCTCTGAGCATTCTTGTGGCCCTCCTCTGGACTTGCTCCAATAGGTCCATGTCCTTCCTGTGCTGAGGGCTCCAGAGCTGGACGCAGTACTCTGGGTGGGGTCTCACCAGAGCAAAGGGGGAGAATCTCACCTCCCTTGACCAGCTGTCCATGCTTCTTTTGATGCAGCCTAGGATACAGTTGACCTTCTGGGCTGCAAGCGACATTGTTGGCTCATGCTGAGCTTCTCATCAACCACCACCTCCATGTCCTTCTCAGCAGGGCTGCTCTCAATCCCTTTTCATCCATTTGTGCAAATAAACTGTCTTAAAGCCTCAGATTCTAGCTACTTCTGAAGCAGGTAGAAGATGTCACACAAGGGCAGGAGAAGGGAAACCTGTTGTGATGAGGAAATTACACAAGCTTCTGTCTAGCAATTTACCAGGGATGGGAAAAGGCAAGTAAAAGGAAATTTACCTCCCACCATAGCACCAGTTATCCCAGCTGCACCACAGAACTGCTACGAGTGGGGTTTTGTTCTTCTCACTCACTAGGGGTTACTGATCTGGAAAGTGCTTGCAATAACATGCCCTGGTCTTCAGACTGACTGCTGCAGCCCCAGAGGAACAGGTTTGTCTGAGTTTGTGGTTCTACTGTAATGCAGTGTCCAGAGATCATGCAGTTTTTTCTTCCCAGTGGAAGCCAGCTTCAAAACAAGGCAGAGAGATTCACTGATTCAGTCAACACAACATCTTGCAAATGAATCACGTGAGGTTTCAGAGCTATCTACTTCTCACATAGGGTTCGGTAAAGGTATTTGGATGCAAGATTTTAGCTCTTGTTCACTGTAAAGACCACTAAGGAAGTGACAGGGAAGCATGTCAAAAAAAGGCCGCCACACCTCTGAAACCCCTCTCTCAGAAACTGCAGACCATACTATGCCTCTGAGTATTGACAAAGTATGAAATAGCTTCTCCAGAAAGAGCCTACTGAGAAAAGCCCAAGCACAGTTTTCAAGACAGATTGTGCAGACAGCGTGGCAGTTTGGTTCAGCAAATTGCAGTAACTGCCCATCCCATAAAAAGGGGACACAAATGCCCTGCTTCGAATTTGGTAGCCAAAATTTTAAGACTGTCCACTGAACAGCCGCCAGTGTACCAGTCTACTTGCAAATACAGCATTTTTTACTGAGTTGTCCCAAGGACCAAAGTCCATCCAGATGCATTTGCAAATAACACTTTAACTGATCAATTATTTTGCTCCTCCATCTGCATATATGGATAAACACGAAGGCTTATGCTAAAGAAGTATCCTACCAACAATTAGTCATCCACTTTCCATTTAGACAGAAACTACCAATCAGGAACAGTCTTCCTATCAAATTTTTTGCTTGATATTACCAAGTACAGCAAAAATAAACAAGGATAAAATTATTCAAAACACTCAGATTAGTGTCTTAACATGCTTTGATGAGGCAAGTCACCATCATAATGTTGTTTCAAAACTAATTTGTATGCTAAGTACAAATCCATTAATATCATCCTAAAAGCCATACAGAAGTCCTTGCTTATGAAGAAATCCACACAAAGCAATGAGCTCAAATTCAATACTGTATCCCAGCACTTTGCTGGACGTCATATTTGCAGTTTGCACTGATGGCTATAGATCACCTGCAGTACAACTAACCTCAGTGCCCTGGTCCTCTGCCATGTCCTTGCTCTGCAGTACCTCACATGCTGCCTGGTGGCACAGGTTCTGTGTGGCTCTGCTGTGCCCCTGCACCAGCCATCTGAGCACTGCTGCAGCTGTTACAACTCTGCGAGGGAAAATGCTCACGTTCGGAAGTTTGTAGTGAAATTCCCATGGGACTAAACCAAAGTTCACCCCTTAAAATATTGCCTAAAGCAGGATTAGCAAAAGACTTAGACTTAGCAAAAGACTTTTAAAAATCATAATGATTTTTTTTTTGCACGGACTGTAGATACCATGTTTCTCCGTGCCTTTCAAAACAGAAGGCTCTTCACTGCAGAACATACCTGAATCTGATTCTATAAGAGTTTGAACAAATTGTGCAAACTGCATATCATCACAAATCCCTTTCATTACGTTCTTTGCCATACATTTTTCACTATATTCACATGAGAGGTAAAAGGGAGCACTACTGCCAAAATACCTTTCAAACCCAGCCTGAACAGAATTTAACAATGCTGTATTTAAAATGCCAGAAATCACAGTGGTCTGCGTTTATAGTTTCTATTGCATAGAAGTCTCCTTTCTGTTAGTCATTTATTTCAATCCTAAACTTAGTCTCTGCAGCCCCTGCCAAACACTGAGATTTTAAAAGCTTTGCTAAATTATCTTTTTCTGTACTAAATACTCTCCGAAGGACCAGGCACCACTCATTCACAGTCACTCCGAATTCTAAAGATCAATTTATCAAAGATAAGGTCTCTTCTCATAATGCAAACCTCAAAGAACATGTCTTAAGCATGGGAGGAAGAACAGTTTTATCATATAAGATATTAATTGGTTACATGCTCTTATTTAAAATACAAGGGTCTCATATGAGATCTAGTAAATCTAAATGTTAGATCATAGTTGCATAGACCATATAGATAAAAGCCGATACTTATCTTCCTCAAATATGAAGAAACTCAGATATCTTCTGTGATTAAAAAAAAAATAATTCATTCCTTATGGTGTGGTTTCAGCTATACCATGTTAAATTATATTGTGATAGGGTCCTGTTACCCATACGTAATTTCTGATACTAGAAAATTTTCACTACAAAAAAGGAATTTACATTATTGGCAGAATTATCATGCTTAGGACTCCGTGCTCCTGTACTCAATTCTTACCAGATTTACAAGGCATCACGGATACTACTCAGAATTAAATACATGAAAGCTTTGCTTCACCCTGCAGAACACATTGCTAATAGAAAATGAGAGACTGCAACTACCACAAAGTCTCGTAAAGGAAAATGGGGACACTTTCATTTACTGTACTCCTTTGTAAATGGTCTTTCGAAGTCACAATCCAGCTATATCACTGACTTTCTCAGTTTACTCAAAGTCTGTCACAAAATGTTATAAAAGCGATGCAACGCAAACAGCTTTCCAGTACCTAGATGGAGAGAAGAGGCGTGCTGTTTTCCACTGGCAGAGACTGGGAACTCCCACTCCTAAAACAAGCACCTAAGTGTGATATCAAGTTAGGTGGTGTGAATATCACATCCATCCCAAGAAGTTAAGACAACTTTTTTCTTCCCCCCCCCCCCCCCCCCCCTTCCCAGAATTACTGGGAGGTTGGACTAGATGATCTCCAGAGGTCCCTTCCAACCCTATGATTCTATGAATTATACCTATATTTGTATATTCAGGACATTCATTTTCTTACTGCTTGAACCTGTGCACTGGCAGTGGCTGGATGGAACGAGTATGACCGACGATCCATCAGAGGGCTAGCAAAGATCTCTACAGGGTGCCTGTGTAGCTTATATTTACCACAAAACATGTTCTATAGTGGGCATGCAGGTCTGGAAACATCAAAATGTGGTGTTCAAAGCTATACAGCATAATCTGAGCACGTAACACTGGTGAGACTACATGGAGAATGTACACCTTTGGTGTAAGGACCCCACAGAGTGAGTCCCATGGCTGCTGCACAGTTTGACTTTCCTATGGAAAGGGCACTCTCCTGCTAGTTATCCTCTCGGGGCAAAGCCTGCTGTGGAAAATGTCTTAAATGAAAGTCAGTGCTTCAAGCCGTTCTCCAGACTGGCGTTTAACAAGCTGTCGGGATGACTTAAAAATAGTACAGGAACTAAAGGAAAAACAAAAGTTCTAATTTGCTTGTTCTGCTTTCCCTGCTGTGATTTTGTCAGGAATTGGCCAGCTTAATTTAGCTTTGCTAGTTGCCAGAAAATGGCATAATTTTGTTTTAATTTATTTCTTGGCTGGGTTTGCCGAACTCCACCACTAATGGTCCATCAATGACTGGCACCAGCAGTTCGCACCAGATCCCAGGCCAGGAGTCCCAGGCCCTGCTCTTGCTCCTGCTGCTGATGACAATGTGCCCACCAGGCAACGCATTTGCCGCCTCATGCTTCATAGCCCATATTTATAAAGGCAAATTGTTGTTACTGTCCAGGTTGTTGTGAAGAAAAATTGACACTTTTATAAATGCTTAGAACTAGAAATACTTAATGGAAGTATTATTTTGTGAAGCTGTAAGCTTTCCTTTTTAGTTTGAAGGAAGTGTGAAATAAAAGAAAATAAAGCATCTGCAACATTGAAATCAAAGCTCCTGTATCTTCAGACTGGCTCTGATCTTTGCATTGCTTGTAAGACTGAGAACCTCCACCATCTGAAGCGAGGGCTGTTTCATCTGTCTGAAACTGATCCAACCAAGGTAAAACTCAAGCTTTAACTAGCACAGACAAAATGAAAGTGTTCATGCAGCTTTTCAAAATGCAATGCAATATTTTCTTTTTTTCAAGTGTCTGTCCTTCATTACTTTGCTTAAGCCTTGATATTCAGACATAACAACAACATGGTTTTGAACAGGATTTGAGATTACTGGAAATAGAGAGGCCGTTCAGAAAATGTCACAGCCTTGGTAAGAAGATCCAGGACTGGCTGAAAGAATCCAGGAGCTTATTAAAAGATAAACCTTCCATATGTAGAATTCAGCAAAACATAAATATACTATAGTTTGCCATTAGCAAGCAAACAGCAACTCTTATGCTTTCTCCTGAAATATCAAACAATTGGGTTTTATTTACCTCTGGTTCCAACGAAGCCAATAATTCACCGTTCCCAAGCAGTGTAACATGATGGCTCCTGCAATGTTTAACAAAATCATTTGCAGGCAGTGAAGTTATCTAAAGCAACCTTCTCCACAACGGTGGGGTGGATGCTCCTGCAGAGCTCTGGTTTAGGATACCAGCTTTCTTATTTACAAGGCTGGCTTGCTTGCGAGTAGCTCTGACACTCAAGTCCGTGAAGCTGACTGTGCGCTGAGCACTGCCATGCTGTGGTATTACCCAAGCTGTAGGACACTGTCAAACTAGTTGTAGAACCACCAGAACTTTCAGGGTCACCACCATTTCAAACTGCCCACACACCTTTCCTTACGTGTAGAGTTCAACTAATATTCCACATTAATTCCTGACTCATTTAGGCAGATTTTGAAAATATAGGATTCTGCATATCAGGGTGGTTTTTTTCTAATTCAATATTGAATTAAAATCATTCACATGCACAACGAAACAACAACCAAGTGAGAATCAACATACTGGTCAAACACACATGGTCCCAAAGAGTTATAGGAAC
Source organism: Rissa tridactyla (assembly GCF_028500815.1). Taxonomy (NCBI): domain Eukaryota; kingdom Metazoa; phylum Chordata; class Aves; order Charadriiformes; family Laridae; genus Rissa; species Rissa tridactyla. Next base: position 10,344,421 of record NC_071473.1, read on the forward strand.
CTAAGAAACCTGCCTTTCTCACCACCTTGCAGTGTTCAATAGTGTTCAATAGCATGTTTTTCACTAAAATTAAAGGGAAGAGCACATTAATGAAAAGTAGGACTTTCAAGACTTGTGATTCTTACTAATTCATCTTACAGGAAAAGAAATTTCAAAAGATCAAATCTTGACATGCAGGATTTTAGGTTGACTGTAAAAGCCAATAAATCAACCTCTTATAGACTGAAAAAATCTATCCTAAGGTATTTTGATACCAGCACATCATCTTAGTTTTAAAAGAACAGACAGTGCTTCTGTAGTTAAGATGAAAATATATATATAGGTCAGTGCAGAGGGAAAGTTTAAAAGACACATGTGTTTGGCAAAGATTGAATCTCCATTCCAATAAAGCAAAATATTTGTGATTTGACTGAGACAGGCCAAGTACATGGCAGTTTGAGGCAGAAAATCTTTATTTTGATCCTAAAACAAGGTTTCCTCTTTGTCCCATGAGGAATTGATATGGATCTATCTAGTTTCAGTCCTCCAACACAACATCCGTCTTTCCATCTACAGCACCCAATGATTCCCAGGGTGCTCTTTGTGCCCAAAGAGCTATGCACAGACAGTTGCAACATAGGAGCTCCTGTCAAAAAACAACAGTTATCCCCAAATAGAAGACGGAGGTTCAAAGGAAAAAGGTTATTCATAAATTGCATAAATATCTTTTGCCCTCTGCAGATTAACTCTGAGCAAATCTCTTGTCCCCTCATATTTCTGAGATATGTTCAGGGGAAATGTCAGGCTGATCTTTAGCAGGTTCCTTCTCTCAAGACAGGTATTTGCACAGAGAGGAAAGCAGAAGTTGCACTCTCCCCTCCCCCTGTAAAGACTTCATTTTACGTAGATACATTCTTTAGAGATTCTTATAATTTCCTTGTATTAAAGGGATATTAAAAAAGAAGACTTAATATATTTATTATTTTTAATACTAGTATAGGAATAGTATTTATTAACTACTTCTATGAAATCAATACAGAATTGTTTTCCAAAATCACACTGGCCCTCCCATGAAAGTTGAATTGCAAATAAAGCATTGTAAGCACAGAGCATCCTTTTCCCCTTCTGTGTACCTGCAGTTCTTGGATGTGGCTGCAGTGTGGTGCAAATACAGGCATGGAATAAGCCTACAAAAGGCCAATGGTCATCACCTAAGGAAAAATTAAAAACTGAACCCAGAGTAGAATACAGGCTTACTCCTTGGGCTCAGACTGAAGAGGCAATTGAGGATCCCTTTCTGGCAGTGCCTCTTGATCCTCACTGACTTCTTGGGGAGCTGTAAAACCTTCTAGGCGGCTGAAGTTAAGTGAGAGGAATCCTGTTCCAGTCAGTGGGTAGGGAGCCTTTGATAGATTTGCTTTGCAATGTAAAACAGTCTAAAATACTTTTGCATAACAAACCCCCCTAGCAAACTGAGCAAACTTACCACCTTTGTCTGAAACAAGAAGGTAAAGTGCAAGAGACCTGCTACTATATTAAATTAAGTGCATGTATATAGTATAAAGATATGCTGGATTTCTGTTTTATAAGGAAAATTTCTGTGTTTGGCTTTCAGTTTCCTTTTGTATCATGATATTTCAAATCAATATATTCTTCCATGTCTTGAACTTGACTGCCCCCTTAGGCTACAGGCTAAAAGCTATCCCCAAAGAATTTACAAAATACTTTTAGTTAGGAAGGAGAACACAACTCTAATTTACAATCAGTTTGCAGAAAAAACCCTAACACAGCTAGTCCCTGGGTAGCTTCTCTTTTCACTTTCCTTTAGGTGTTCTGTTGTTAGAAATATATTTCCAATATCTTCTGAGATCAAACTCTCTTGTAACAATCTTATTTTTACTTCACTTTTATGAGACTCTGAAGAACATTGCTTGGTCATCACATCCAGCACTGCATTTCTTTTCATGTATCAAATTCCATCTGTGACTGTTATCCAACTGCGCTGAGACTATTCTTTAGCTAAGCAACTTGGAAATATTGCTTTTCCACTCATTTTCCTTTTCAGGCTTCCCAGTTCTGTAACTGTCTAAATCTTCCTTGGTAAAATCTAAAACTACCCCAGCCCTGGCTTATTTCTTGTACCGTCATACAGGCCAAATGATTCAAATTCTCCTTCGCAATCAAAAAGGGGTTTGTGAACTTCTGTTACTGAGTTGCTCTGTAAAAAAAACGAGCCTGACCTCATTTCCTGGTGAGCACTTCATCCGCCTCCCATGTTCACATGCATCTGGCCGCCTCTTCAGCTCTTTAGTGATCCGTGGCTTCCCAAACTCTGACAGTGGCTGCCTACATCCCAGTTTCAAAGATGGGAACAAAGATGCCTACATGTAAACCCCAAACCTGACCTTGCTGCTCTGCCTGGTTCTTTGAAATGTTACCTGCCTAAAATCACAGCAAGATTCATGGATCCTGCTCGTGTATGCCCCAGGTAAACTTCTCCTGTCCCCTCTGCTCAAAGTAATATACCTCAATAGCAAAATATTACAGAATCACATAATTGCCTAGGTTGAAAGGGACCTTTCAGATCATCTAAAATATTACCCATTTTTGTGTATTTAAATAAGTCTCTCCCCAAAACAATACAAAACCACATAGCCTTCCTGCATTACTGACAAAACTAATTCATTTAAACGTGCGTGGAGGATGCTGCTGCTTTTAGAAAGCACCTTTTGCGTATGCGAAAGAGAGCTGTCAGACACGGTTTTCTCCCTTCTTATTATTTTCTTATAACCACCCTGAAACAAAGAATTAGAAAGCAAAATTCTCCAAGCTCAAAGTATGGAGAGGAAATGTGGGCAAAGAAATAATTTTTTAAAAAGTTCCAAGAAACTGAATTTACATATCTTAAATCTGTAGGCAGCCCTGCAAACCACATTTCCTTCTCTTTTGAAAGCAGCTGCTCTCTGCATTCACAACTCCATAATAAATTCCATAGCAACCCTGTGAAGTGCACAAATAATAGACCTCAGTAAGTCACAATAAGAAATTTGAGAGCCATGGACAGAAAGAGGTCCCAGAGGTGCTTTAAAATACCTGATTTCTCAGGACACTTATGACCCAGCATTCACACTCCGTCTTCAAATGATCCAAATTCAGTCTGTGTCTCAGCTTCCTACAAACCCCATTTTCCTTTGCTCAATACCACTCACTGCTCTGCAGGACTCCTTGGTCCCCAAAAGGGAAGGGCTTGAGGTCTTTTCTGTTTGTCACAGCACCGTCACAGGCGACTGTGTGGAGCAACAGGATCAACCAAGAGGCAGGGAAGCACCCATCAGAAAACAAGCCTGACCATAAGCAAGATCTTACCTCTCAGTACATCTTTTGGCCCGCTTCAGAACAAGTCCCAAGGGCCTTCTGCTGGAACTGATACAGAAATTCCACCACTTCTGCACAGCCAGAATGGTCAATTCTATCTTGCCAGGATTAGCAGTAACCATATATGGGTGGGGTTTTTTTTAAAAAAAAAGAAACTCTGCTATTCCTGTCAGTAGCACTTAACATTTTCTTTAAGTCCATATCGTTTATATATTGACAGGAATTCATGAATCTTGTCACAGTAAGAGATATAAGAAAAGTATAGTTTTGGTTGCAACCACTATTTAAAATTTAATTAAGAGTTGAATGAATATTTATTGTCTCTCATCCTCTTGAAACTCCCCACTTGCCTAACTGCAAGAAGGAAATATTTACTTAGATGAGCACACTATCTGGTCCAGCTAAGTCAAAGAAACTGAACATAGATAAAAAACATTTCAGTGCTAAAATTATTTCTTAGGATACTCAAATAACTCTGATTGTTCTTCTAACAGCACTGAGCATTGGCAGGGATAAACCCTGGCAGATGATTGCTGGGGTTTCCTGAGGAAAAGGCCAGGACCTACTGTCCACTCAGAAAATTGCAATAGCCTGGGCATGTCCGTACATCCTTGTCTCGTAATGCGAAGGGCAGAGTGCGAGGGGCATGGCAGGGTCTAGCAATGGTTTCCACACCTCTCTGCTGCTAGGAAAATCAGGAACAAGCACCACTGAGGATGCAGGTGGGGAGCTGGGAAGACAGTGAGAGGACATGGGCCACCTGGCAGGCAGCCTCGGCGCCAGCTGGGAGGGCAGCGCTCGCCAGGGCACCCGCAGGGGAGCAACCTTCAGGGGGACCGTGCCAAAAGCATACAAAGGCTTTAATCTCCAAAACTGTTTAATTAGATCACAAAATCCTAAACAAGAACAACGTAACTCTTCAGATATAAAATACAAATCTTCTGATTTGAAAACAAATCCTGCCTCCCTTCCCACCTGCTATATCCTTGCAAAATTGCCCTTCCTTCCAGCTTTGCTTTCCAACACACCTGCCACGGCTCCCCAGGCTGACACCTCTCTTTCAGTCTCCAAGACCTTGTCTGCCTGGCAGCACTCTGGTTTCCCTTCTCCCATTACCACCTGCACCCCAACCTCATCCCCTCATCCACCTGCGCCTGGAGCTTGTTCTGCACCAAGTGGCTGCAGCGGCTGCTCAGGAGGGCACACACTCCAGCCACCCCGGGAGGTCTCTCCGGCCGAGCCACAGCAATAATGCAGTCCTGACATCCCAAATGCTTGTCCTTGGAAAATTCAGAACAGAGGAACAAGAGCATTGCTTGTGCTGTAAAGAGCCCACACAGTGACAAGAAACCCACCAGCCCCTCGCATTTCCCCAGGTGTCAGCACTAGGTCAGGAAACTGAGCCAGAGCATTTAGGAAAGAGCAGCGATGAATCTGGATTAACAGCACACAGGCAGAAAGACCAGCTCGGGGGCAGCACTGTGCATGCAGGTCATGGTCTGGTCATGGTCATCAAAAAAAAATTAGAGCTCTCCCTTTATAGAAGGGAAGAAGCAAACCTGATGGGGAGTTCACTCATCCTTCCTGCCCTGGGACAGTCCAGACCCATCACCTTCAAGGCAGATGTGATAGCTCCAGTGGCTAAACCACTTCTGGCTTACATGATTTATGTTTGCATTTTCTCTGTTCCTCTGACAAACTGTCAAGATCCTCATTCATCTGACCAGCAAACGTTTAGGAACACACACATCTAATCTTTGAAATGTTTGAACCTACTGACTGATCTGCTCGAAGCCAGATTGCTTATTAGCACTGTTCTGAAAAGCAGCTCATAATTCCAATTGTAAACACGGTTTTTCCTCATCTCTTGGCGTTACTATTTTAAGTACAGAACTAAGAATGGTAAAACACAAAGGTGCAAGTGAATATACTTCCCAGGAAAAAAAAATAAGCTTCTCCTCTTTGAATTTTGTTCTAGGAGCCAGAAGAAATCCAATCCCGTTGTGCTTTTATCTGTCATTTTCACTGGAAGGTTTTCTAACTCAATTAGCAGAGCTATCTATCCGTACTGAAATTTCTCTTTCGGTCGTTACTTTACAGTTCTTGAATGTAAAATTCAGTAGGCAGAAAGATTTTGAGATGCAATTTATGGCAAGCTTGAGAATCTTTCAGTCTTCTATTTTTACCTTTTTACCATACACTAAGTAGTACATACAGGCCCTTATTCCACGTAACAGGCTGTGGTAACTGAGGTGTGCAGGGCTCAGCTGTACGTGGGGTGGTGGCAGTCAGTCCAGCCCTGGGTGCAGACCCCGCGGTGGACACGCAGGCACTCCGAGCAGCTCAGCAAGTGCTCAGCAGCTCAGCCCCAGCTCCCGTGAGCTTCTCTTTGGGACATGGGACCTGCACAGCTCGACTGACCAGTGTGGCCACCAGCTGCGTGGCTCAGCAGGTGGGGACTACGCACAAAAGCATACAGGCACAAAGGCAGCCTTATAGAAATAACAAGTATTTAACGACTTGATCATATACTATTCCTGCCTTGCTGCAACTAAGTAATCTCATGGAATAAGGCAGCCTTTCAGTGCTTCTATCATTATTATTCTATTAACAGACTCTACGTTTTATTCTGCCTGAAATAATATTGACTCATACCTTTCCTTAAGGGCAGTTCTAAGATGTGAGTGAACTACTATCTCTGCATTATCTGAAATGGAGCAAATGTTCTCTACCAAGTCTTCACCTCTTCAAGAAAGAAACACTTCCATTTGTGTATAATCAGTGCTGTGTCTGGGAGGGATCTTTGTCCTGGTCATTGCTAGAGACTCAAAGGGAAGCAGACTCCAGAGGCTGCCTGCTGGGATGACTGCCACGTTTAGTGCACAGCATCAGCCAGGAGAAACTGCCTGATCTTTTCAAAAGCTATGCTTTGCCACTGCAGAAACCAAGCACTGAAGACCTTCCCTGTAAGCCCAACAGCAAAGTCAGAGAGTTGCCGCATAGGAAAGGACACTTTTTTATTCTTGGCCTCCCCTTCCTTCCAAATCCATTCGCTTCTAACCTTGTACCCTGTCCAGGACAGTAGGTGGAAGGATGTAACCAAACAATTCCCAGTCTTGGTGCACAACTCCTACAAGTACAACACTTCAAGAATGAGCTTCCAGGAGAATGCCAAACACTGTTAACAGGGTTGTTCAATGTGTCCAAAAGTGCCAAAATATTAATGAAGGAATCAAAAGAGATAAATCACATGAGTCAAACTGGCCTTTCCTAAATACATATAATACTTTTGCAGAAAACAATGGAAGTAAAAGGGAAGCATTTAATAGCCTAGTGTCATATTGTCTGCAGTTGTTACCATTATAGGATAGTGGTCATCAGCAGGATCTGTGAATTTGCCTATCTTTAGAATAAAGAGGCATTTCAAATATTGTAGATACACTGCATATGTAAATACTGACTTTCAATAACAAGGCCTACACAAAATAGGTATTAATTCTGTATCTCTATTTAAGAAACTCTAGTTAAAATACAGTCAAAAGCATCTCTATTTACCTGAGGTCTAAAAATCCTCTGTTGGTGGACTAACATCATCACTGTTTCTGTAAAGCGTCAATCAACTTCCCACACCTTAAATCAGCAAATTACTGTATCATTTCTCTTGTGTTTGTCATTCAGAGCACTTCATCTCAGAGAGGAGAGAAAACATTTGTTTCTTTGACAGTGGATGATAATGAGTATACTTGCACAAAAGCATTTTCTAAGGGTCAGTATGTAGCCTGTTACAGGGCGATTCTTACACAGCTTTTCAGCACAGAGCAAACAGAGCACGTGCTTTTGCTGCTATTGAATCATATCCATTCCTGCAAATGACTGTAGTTCTTCTATTTACTGCGTGATTGAGACAGAGAGGGAAAAAGATCAGGTCAGTACTCACAGCATGGATCAAGAAACCAGTATTACAACAATACAAAAATTATTAATATGATACAGCACTAGAAAGCATCATGTTACTGTGGATCTCACATTACCACCTGCTGGGCTAACCGTAATGGAGGCAGGTCAACAGCTTCATTTTACTAAACAGATCAATCCATGATGATAAGGCAATTTGTATTGCGTTATTCTAGCTATGTTGTGTCTTCTATAAGTTGGTCATGACTTTATTTGAAAACCAGGTGTACATCTCTATAATGGTAAGCAGAAATACTAGTCCTCTATGCAGCGATTTGTTTTATATTATACAACATTTGTGGAATGTTTCTCATTAAACCATAATTCTGCATTGAAATCAGATTAGTCATTTTTCTACCCTGAATCTACAGATTTGCTTATCAGTAGTATCCTATACTTTCAAAACTGATTTTGTGCCTCTGAATCACATTTCAGAAGAACGTTAATTTTGCCAGCAATTTATATCATGTTATTCTTATTAATGGGCTCAAAAAGAGAACAATATCAAGTACTTCTAGTTTTCAAAAGCTGAAGAGCTGATGGGAACACAGACATTCCATTTGTAACCCAGAACTACACACTTAAATTGTCACAGTGAGCATGTTAGCAAAACAAAACAATTCAGAAGAACAGAGAACAAAACAGACAGAAAGAACTGATTAATTCTATTGATTCAGAGCAGCACTATGTGCATTTAATACTACACCAGAAATAAGACTCTTCCTGGTTTAGAATTTACATGTCTAATGGAAATGCCGTTACCTTAAGGACCAACAGAAACGGGGAAACAGAGCGCCATCATCCCCATCCCCAAACAGTATACAAGACTTTCCAACTCGAAGCCTGAGTCAGTTTAGACCACATATCTGGGCAGCTTTTTCTGATATAGGAGAATAATGATCTTATATGTATTCTGATACCAGACTTTCTGAGAATAATAGCCTGATTTATAAGAGAACAGGTATTTTCATCACGCAGTTCTACTTTTTCCTCTTCAGCAAGTGTTGGTGGGCAAAGTGGCAAAATGCATGTCCCCAGGAAGGAATAACATTAAATATTGCTTGCCAAAAAAAATCTGCAGGCACTAAACTCACAACCACAATGATCAGCTGATCTTTAGAGTCTTCTTTTCCCAGGGTCACCATCTTCATCCTCCTCCTTCACAATGCCTCTGAGATAGCCACATCTCCAAGGCAAGTTTCTGACTACAGACAGCAATCATTATTTGTGTAGACACAGTGGACATTTAGTGCAAATAAGGGCAGAACAAGTTCAGCGTTTGGTCTGAAGTTGCCAGGAGAAAAGGGAAAAGGGGGTTCCGGACAAATAACTGGATTTTAATCTACTGTCACATTCAGATAACTTTCCTATGGGCCCATTCCTCAATCACTCTAATTCATGGCCTAGGATATTTAAACTGTCATTTACATTAAAATGTCAGGCTATGAATTGTAGGAGCAAGGTAGAATCATAGATTTGCCTCCAGCATCTCTGCTACGCAGGCTGTAACCTCTGGCAACAGGACAGAGCAGACACCTCAGAGCAGCAACGGCTGCGTCACTGCAGCTCTTTGCTTCAACACCCACATGTCACTGCCATAAGAGAATTTTAACTAGGTCAAAAAATATACCCAGAATCATAACTGGTGTCATGCAAGGGTCCTGTGGATAGAGACACCAAAATTTAAGACAACAGGTATTTAAAGAAATAGAACTGAAACTGCAGCATCAATTGTCAACTAAATCTCTTGCTGTGAATAAAAATCAATGATAATCTTGTCTCTAACTTTTTAGGATGTGTTCAACAGATATATTATAAAGACTCTGAAAGCTAATGGAGCCTGGAATATGAGCTTCATCCTTAAAATGATATGTAACGTAATTATGCATAATGTTCTTCTACTGTGTTACAAATTTACAGAAGTTTGACTTCTGTATAATTGCTTATTTGACATTAGTGTCTGTGTAACTGAAATCATATTGAGCTTTCAGCTTGTCAAATATTTTGTGGTTTTCCACCTGTGAAACATTAGAATTGGCCTGAGTTTTTCACATTAATCTAGATGAAGTAAAACTTCCCTTCTGATCTCCTTGGCTTTAGGTATTGCTTTCAGCCACACACAGGGGCTGAATGTATGAGAACCTAGACTGTCATCATGAGAAGTCAATGTCCTTCTCAAGGACATAAGGCACCATCAGTATACCAAATCCCAAACAGAGAGAAACACATTTCACAGCATTTCCTATGCAATAGAGGAAACCTCATTGTACATGTACAGTATTTACCCACTTCAAAGGTAAAATACAGGGTAAGAAAGTAACAAAAGTCCCACCTCTAGGACATAACTTCATCACTTGCACATATGTGATCAGTATTCTGTCACCCTGTGCACAGGATTTCCTCTCTTAGATATTCTACTTTCATCACATTGGTGATTATTTGTATTCAGACAGCACAAAGAACCTGCAACAGAATGGTGCTGTGTAGAAGCTTGAAGCAAGCTAAAAGAGTATCCTCAGCCACCCGTTAGCTCCTTCTTACCAAGTCTGCTTTATAAATGCACAGTCTCTACTTAATCGAGCTGAAGATCAACTAGACTGGCATTTTTACCTGTAATCAAAGATGAACATATCCTCAGCACCCACTATGATTTTGCAGGGCTCTTTTCCCTCCCAGTAACAAGTATTATATCCAAGAGGCCCTGAGGATTGGTATATGAGCATGCTATACCATCAAAATAATCAGACTGTAAGTATTCTGAATTCTTATTTGAACGCACTGCTACATTGGTAAGCGATTTCTATTTTAAATTAAAAACAAGGACAATATGAATAAAGATGATTTTGAATTCATAAAGATGAATTTGGTTGGATTAAGGGAACAAGCATGCAAACATCTGACACGGCTAAGCTTCAGCTATCTCGCAGCAAAAACAAAGCCAGCACCACAAAATCACTAAAAACTATGTTAAAAAAGACAATGTGAAAGGAAGATTAAAAAAGGTGAAAACCAATAGCAATGAAGGTTAAAACCCAATCCACATACTCTGCCTTTTCATGCACATAACTCACTGCACAGAAAAAAGATTATCTCCCACCACTGGAATGGATCAGTGCCTCAAGGAAATGCAAAACAATTACTGTTACAGAATAAAAAAACCCCACAGGATATGAGAAGGAATACTCTCCCCCCCCCCCAAAAAAAATTAAAAAGGAGAACAAGGGGGAAAAGTCTTACTGCCTACAAATGAAAACGTGCAGCAACAGGACATCACATCAATAGGGAGAAAGACATAAACATAGCCAAACAGACTTGGGGTGAAGCAGGGTAATACAAAGACTTATAGATCCAAGTTCTCCCAAGAACAGTGAAAGTATTCTTCCAAGCTAAAACCTTGCCCACTCGAGCAAATGGCCCCTGCAAAAAGCCAAGGAACACCTCATTAAGCTGTACCTGTACCTCACACAAAAGAAATGAGTTTCATAATACATGGCAACAAAGGAAGGGCTGATTCTGATTTTTCGTTGTCATTATAAATAAGGAACTATTTCGCTGCAGCCATTGAAATTGCTGCACAGAGACGAAAAAAAATCTGCAGATGTAAAATGAAGTTCAGGCTCAGGAGGAAACGCAGACTCCCTATTTTTAATCCTCCTGCACAGCAGAAGGTGTTTTGTTATTGACACAAGGAAGGAAAATACAAACAGCAAATCAATTTTGTCAATTTTTCAGGTTATGATTAACATAAAGAAATTTCCACACTTTTTTTTTCTTTTTTTTTTTCATCACTATGTTGGTGCTTATAGCACTTACACCACTAATCTAACATCATGGGACAAATATTTTAAGGAAGAAACAACACATAAGTAGCACCACAAAGTTTGTTTCTCAGGCAGGCAAGCTGCCATCCCTCAGAAGACAGCTGAGTCACATAGTGTATAAATAACTCTGTCAACAGAATAACTTGTCTCACTGTGAAATCACTCAGCAGAGCCAGAAAGGTGGGGAACATAGCAGCCGTTCCCACTGTGCCAGCGGCTCCCTTTCCCCTACATCACCTGTAACAGCATTGCCTCTTTCAAGCAGCAAAGCCATGCATGAAGGCAGATAAGAATGTCCTGGTCCCAACTGCAGACACCAGGCTTTGTGAGAATTCCTTAACTGTATCACAATTGGCAAATCCTAGCTGTGCTGAGAGTTCACTCGGGTGTCCACGTGCCAGTTAGAAACAATCCTACAAAAAGGAACAGAGCCATACACAAACTCAGTGAGGAGAAGCGCTGCGTCACGTCCTACCCAGCAGCATTCCCCAGCTCTCAGACGCAGCACAGCCTTTACCTGTCCCACTGTGAGCAGCCAGAACATGCCGAATAGAAAGTCAAGGTCATTTGCAATGGTGGCAGCAGAGAGGCACAGCTTTTCCGGAAGGCATTCATGGAAGCACATAGAAACGTTTGCCTGCATCAAATACTGCTTTGGGGAACAGGCTTCTTCTAAAGCAATAAAGTTTATGCAAGAGTACTGGTGGCATTAAACCATATATAACTTAACTCATGACCTCAGCATCTCATATGAAAATTAAGACACATTGTTCAGCTAAGATCTTCCTTGTCCCTTGACTCATTTCTTCTTTACATCCAGAAGTAACCAAAGAACATTTAGGCCTGTCCCTTGCACTGCATTTGGCCAAATCCTCCAGTACACAGACTAGGGAAATCCACGTCTCACTGAGACAGGCCTACCACTGCCATTGTCAGTACAACACTGCCTCAAATCTTGGCATGCTCAGGGACCCAAGTATGGAAGAAGGCTGTTATTCTCTCCTAGGTGCAAAGAGCACTCCTTTACATCACATCTTACGCCACGCAGAAATTATGCTGTGGCAGTATCAGAAACTGTGTCGTCAAGAAGCCGTTGGCTTTTTGATGATAATGGCAAAGTTTCCAGTACACCAGGAGTTAAAATAATCTCAACTAAAATCAGAGCCTTCCATGGACAATTTCTAACTGTCTTCCACCAAATAGCTTAATTTAACTTTCAACAACTGCACAAGTTCTGTAGCCACATCTCCCTTCAGCAGACTGTTTGCATGCAAAACAGAAGATCACAATACTCTATACAACCTCATAAAAATATGCAGCATAAGACACTAAGCATCACTTTGCAAACTGTTTGCTCTTCTGTTTCTTGTTATGTTTCTGTCCTGTCTGTTTGCCTCCCAAAAATTCCAGTCATCCAAAGAAATTGTGAAACCAGACAAATTAAATGTTAAGTTATGTCATGGACTTCTGTCAGGTAAAATATGAGGACTCCTTTGAGTCCCATCCTGAAGGCTCTGTGCAGTCAGCATTTCCACTGACTTCAGGGAGAAGTCTGCCAGAAAGCTGAGCCTTACTATAAAAAGAAATGTAAAGATCCAAACCAAAGATGCGATTCCAGATGTATTTTTTCTCCATAGAGATGACTTGTACTACCTTAGCAGAAGAAACCAACTCACTGCTTCCTGAGCTGCCAGATCTTGTTCCAAAACTTGTGATACAATACGAAGAGCTAATGGAAACATTAAAATGTGATGTTTCACTCTTCATCTGTAATCTGGCCTCCTTAGTGAACACCATTACAGGCTTTGATGGTGACTTGAATTCTCAGCTATATCAAGTTCCTTTAATTAAGAGTAAATGTGGAGATTAATATAATTCATGTCCAATATTCTTGTATTTCTTACGTTGAGGCAGACGCTATAAAAAGGCATGTGTAAATAACTGCCTGCAATTGTTTCACCCTCCTAAACACCAACCTTCTCTCAAATTTTCTTATCCTTTTTTATCCTCTGCTTATGGAGCATCACTGCAAAGTATCTTCCTGATACATCCTCAGCTCACTGCAAAGTATCTTCCTGAAAATGCCCACTTCTTGCCAGAGGAAAAGGCATAACACTCAAAACGAAAAAAAAATAAAAATATCCAGACTAAAGAATAATTCGCATTTCCCTGTGGGAGTGATCTGAAGAGATATTATATCTCTCCTTCTTATGAGTGTGGTAGCTATATTCATTTATTGTAAACATTTTCATTTTCTTCTGCCTTTTCATTCCCTTTTGACAGAGGTGATAGCTAAGGTCAAGTCATCCGTTGCCTAATGAAACTATCCTGTCTCAAAAACAAACAAACCAACCTTTCTCTGGGTAGCAATGGTTATTATTCTTCTTTCACCATCTCTTTTGCCTTCCTCTATCCTCTCCATCTATACAGCAGATACATTCTCCATTTTCTACTTTATTTTACACTCATTTTACACCCATGTAATTGACAGACTCCGTTAAGGAACAGAAAATAGATACTAAAAATCCCACACGACATTTTCTTTCTACTTGATTTTTATGGAGAAAAAAAATGGTCTACTACTTACTGTCATCACATTATCAACATGGCAAAACATTTTTAGGATTGAAATGAAAATTAACTTCTCTCCTGTATGTTAGGAGGTATTTGTGAGGTGTCGACAATCTGAAGACAGTAAATGGCAGGCTGCATTGCCAAGGCTGCTCCCTCGCCAATGGACTGGGAGGTTCCTCACGGCCACAATGCCAGCGGGCATGCATGCTCTCACCGCTACATCCTACCTGAAGAGAAAGATGGCTGGTAGCACAATACCGTCTTTCACATTTATCTCCCTTTCACAGACGCCAGTCTAATGTCTGTGAATACAAATGAAGGGATAGGATGAAAATAAGTTTGTTTGGCATTGAGAGTCAACTATGAATCACTAACAATCAATGAATAACCCAGTGGGTGCTTGATTACATGGTCTGCATGTTAGGTTTTTGAAGGCTAACCTCTTAAAGCATATTTCCATCCCCTTGGCTCCCTAGGAGAGGATAAACATTTCAAAGTTAGCACTGTCTTTCTCAGTATTTCTTTGTACAGTGCCCTAGCACAATGGGGCTCTGTTCTCCAAGCAGCTCTTAAAGCGAAGTTCAACACCCATTTCCTTTTATAATCATACAATAAACAGTTTGTGTTTAGTCTTCTACTTTCCTGGGAGGCAAAAGCCTTATTGATCAGATCCGCTGTTAGTTGTTCACCTTGGCAAGAATCCTCTTGCCAGGTAAGAGAGGAGGAGGAAACTTTTCCTCAGCAGCTGCATTCTTGCTTGCTTGTTCGCTTCCACAAATAATTTCTACTTTTTTTTTTCTCTGAGACAGTTGTTGAAATTCATTTTGAGAGATGAGTTGAAGGCAAGTGAAGTTCTTAAAGAACACTTCAGCTGTGAATACCAGTCTCTTTGCCTTGCACCTTTGAAGACACTTCCTGAGCTACCAGTGATCCAGCATCTAATCTGAACGCTTACTATTTGAAATGAGATGTAATTTTGAAGAGTAAACATGTCTCAGCAGCATTTCATCTTAGTGTCTCTCTAAATGGAGCATTCATAGGCAGGTTGGCTCTCAGAAGCACCTATGCCGGCTACTGCAGTTGGTAGAATCACAGAACCGTTTAGGTTGGAAAAAGCCTTTAAGATCATTGAGTCTAACTGTTAACCCAGGAGTAAGGCAGAGATGACAAGGGAAATGAATACAGACACAGTTCAGGTGTAATCACAGCAAATTCCTATTTAAACTGAAATGAAGTTTTGCTCACCGTTACATTAGCCATACCTCAACACTTTGAATTTTGAAATGACTGTATCTGTAATTTCATTTCCTGTCCAAATACCTGCACCTGCATCACCCGCGTTACCATAGCACACTGCAGGAGCTCCGCCGTTTATACACAGGCCTCAGCAGGAGGAACAGCTCCAGTGACTCACGCAGCAGCCACAGCGGCAAGTGGCCATTGCTTTTGATTTTTAAAAGAAAGGTATTAGCTGATCAAGACAGTATCTAAAAAGGATGACTGCTTCAACTAAGACTTATACACCTTGGGTTTGTACCCTTTTTTGGACATGTTACTGCTGGAAACCTTGAAAAATAGGAAAGAAAATCTCATCACTTATTGAGAAATGCATAAGCTGAGAAGCAAAACTGAGAAAGTTAATTTTACAGAATGCAATAACATTAACTTCCACTAACGTGAATGGTGGGGATGATGGGCTTCCAGAAACATCTGGCCACTGTTGCACATTTGAGAGTTTGGAAAGATTACTAAACGTAACTGGCTGACACTGCTGGGGGTGTTGCTACAAGTGTCCGTTGATAACACAAGGGACAAACACTACTTGTTATAAATGCAACAGAGGCTTTGGAAAAGGAAAAGGGGTCAAACACATTTAAATAGTAAAAGAGAGGAGGAAGGCAAAAGTGCAAAAAGAAAAGAAAAAAAAAAGGGGGGGGGATGGGACACTCTCTATTTTGCTTTTCCTTTACACTGACTGTAATGTTTCTCTTAAACCAAACTGCTTGTCAACCTGTCCCAAGAACAACATGAACAATGTTTTTGAAACAAAGACAACTCACTGAAGTTGCACCTTCAGAGCGTACCCACAGAGCACCTTACAGATGAGCATCCAGGAAAAATCCTCCTGGTGTCCCGCTGTTACACTTCCCACCAGACCATGGAGGGTAGCACTGCCCCAGATATGTCACAGTGAATTATGACATCCGTGGACGCTAATGATCGGTATGAAGCCAACATAAAAGAGGACAGAAACAGTCCTCAGATAAAGAGCGTTCACTTCTCATAAGCCTTGAACTCATTGCCTAGCTGAGACAGCTCACAAAAGTATCAATTTAGAGTCACCTGTAAGGGTAGTTTTCACATAATGGGCACCTGGTTTACTCTCAATGAGTCTGAACCCACCAATTTATTTCACATAGCAATCAAACATCAATGGGTTTCTGTTTTTACCTGTCCAGACCTGAGATGGTGACTGAAAGAGATAAAATTGCATCCCATCACGGGTCTTCAGAGCCAACTAGATGCTTTCATCTTGCAGTCTTTTTTTTTTTTTTTTTTGGTAAAAGGAAAGTTCGGATCTATAAAAACTTTAAATACTTTGCATGTTCCAAACAGGAACTTCCCTGTCAATCTATCATAGATTTCAGCCTCTTGATCTTTTCTTTGCATCTCATGATAAGACACAATGCCAAGAAAGAAATATCTTAAAGGGCCATCCTATAAAAATAAGTAAGGGGATTTTTATTTCATATCTTAAAATTAGAAATGCATTATTGATGGGATCATTAATTATATATTTTGGATTTATAACCAAGATTTGAAGAAAAGCACAATATTTGAGCGTACATAATTGCTATCACAGCATACACTCTCTCTTTCCTATTAAACACAGACCCCATTTCCTCCTTGTATGAATATTTTATCCTGAATATGTGTTCCAGTTATTTGGCAATATCTTCTATTCCATTTCAGTCCTCATTGTGAAAGAAGGCAACTAAGATGTGACGACTTCCCACTGATAGAATCTAGTTCTAAATAAAAATAAATTTGAAGTGCAGTATCTTAAAAAAACCCAACCCTCCCAACTCCCTCATCCTCATCCCTCAAGGGCTCAGACCCACAGCCTGGGGGAACTGCAGGCACCCCGGGCCTTGACTGCATCTTCCCAGCCCTCTGTAAGTCACAGGGAAGCACCTGCTTTTCCATGGCTTGCAGAATTGCTGCCAGCCCAGATTATACACATTATTGAAAGTTTTTGCATGGCAGTGAGGTGATCTGTAGCCTTTCAGAGGGCTCTCTGTGTGTGTTTGTGTGCATGCACGCATCCACGTGCATCTTTTTCTCTCAGACCGGGAGCGGATAAGGAACCTTTATCAAGTTTTCAGTCACCCTAAAGAAACTGCATTGTTTTCTAAGTGCATGCTTGATCTGAGACTCCAGGAAGAGTTATCAAAATATAAACCAATGTAGAGGTACACAAAGGAAGATTAAAAAGTTTTGTGGACATATGTCCCACCGTTTTTCCCTTGGGTGCTACCAGGTGCCTCAGGAGCTGTTTACAGCTCTGGGAAAGCCGAGCAGGAGAGGACAAGGTGGGTGCGCCAGGGTGCATGAGAGGCAGCAGGTGTGCAGGGCCAAGGGGCAGTGGGTAAAGCAGCTGTGATTTTCCTCAACCTCATTGAGTTCCTTGCTCTGTGACAAAAGGCAGCTCCTCCTGCCCTGTACATAAAATGCATCACATGTGAAATGAATGACAGTGTACGTCAGGCTTCCTTTGCCTGAAATTAGAGTCTTGCATTAAAGGATCTTTGGGTTATTTTTTTCCTTATGTAGAATAAAGAAGCTGGTTGATTCCCACAAACGCACACACAATTTCCCAACTAAGGTGAGTACAACAGAGATGACCACCTATGCTCTTATCTTGTCAGTCATTCAGCAGTGACAAATATGTATAAAACCTTAATTTTCAGAACCAGACCTGAGAATGCAAGCTCAGCTAATAAAGTATCTTAGAGCAGGTGGTAGGATGCTGGCCACAGGCTTTAAAGGCCCAGATCCATTTCCCTGAGTTACCACACAGGATTTAGGAGTGAAGAGCTGGTCTTCAGTCTTCTTGTGTGTCACCTCCCCATTGGTAAAATGGGGAAGCCACCACGTGCTGCTCAGACCAGGGCAGTGGAGCCAAAAGTGACTGAAGAGTACAGTTAACTATAGAAATCAGTTGGTTGTAACCAGCTGCTACACTAAGAGTAACTCAGAGGAAAGAATCTGATATTCTACTGTTATTTTGTATTTAATTTCTCTAGGTTTAACTACATTATTTAACACAAAACCTTTAAAGCTACTGAAACTGAGAAAACAGGATCTTTGGTGTCTTTTATGCTTAATTCATTCATAGTGTAGATACTAAAACTCCTGCTTTAGAGACTGAAGACTCTGCTTCGTTATTAAATATACGTGCATCATGGCCCCTACAAATCTCTGTTAAACTGAGGATTAGGCAAGGGCTGGAACAGATAGACAGTATATTTTCATTCAATCTCCTTTAAAATAATGATGCATGCAACTTCATGTCATTACTCTTTAACGGTCTTAAGCCTGTTTAATAGCACAGTAATATTCCAAAAAGGAAAAGGGAATTATTTCCACATTTAATTTTCATCGCAAAAGCGAATGTGGTTCTTTCCATGGCAGATAAGAAGCTAAAGCTGCTTGGTACCTTAACTGGGATATGACTGCATTAGCTCTGCTACATTACAGCTGAGCTAATGAAACAAAGCGAAATGATTAGCTTCAGACTCCTTGGAGTATCCGAAAGTAACATTTCGCTTGTTCTAGGGACCTCTGTAGCAGAAATGGGATCGGCAGATGCTGCACCTGAACAAGCATCAAGTTTGGCCTGTGTGACTAAGCTGGTTACCTGCCCCATCCTCCGATGGCACAGGTGGGCTCCACAGGGAGCAGCCTGAAGGTTATGGGCACTGGTCCCCAGCTCCTCTCATCTGCTGTGACAGGAAGGAATGGCTAAAAGCTGAGGACAGATCTGCCCTAGCACGTGGTCAGCTGTGCAGTCCCTGAAAAAGCTGCATGTCCAAGGGCTGATCCTACTCCCTCACCTGAAAACAACACGAAGTTTTCCTCCTCATCCTGCAGCAGTGCAGGGACAGCTTCGAAGCAGCAGGGGACACTCTCCAGCCCTGGGCCAGCCCAAGCTGGGTGACTCCAGCGTATGAGCTCTGTCGGCATCCTGGCTCTACTGGTTACTCAAAACCAATTGCAGGAGGAACTGTGTTTTACACCACCATGAAATGCAGTTTTAAGGCAGGGACGAGCCAACCTAACTGCATAAGGGACTCCACTCCCTTATGCTCACAGCAATGCCCATCAACTGGCAACAAGTTTTCAGTCATTTTGCTTGCCGTCAACCTGCCCTACCATTACATGAACACTGGCACCAGGATTGGGGTGCAGCAGAAGCTCATGGCTGAGGCGAAGGGGAGGGACATGACTATCCTTTTTGCTCCCAGCAAGCAGTTTAAACTGGCCATAGAACAAAGCTCCATCCCGAGCTCCTTCCTCCAGCGATGCCTCTTGCACTTTTGCCTGCCTCTGTCATTCAATGCCTTAAATCCCTCTGCCCCAGTGGTCACCACCTTTGTTTCCTTCTTGGAGGAAAGTATTGGACTTGCCTCTTGTACGCCTGGAAGTAGTACGAAATTAATACAGGTTTCAGCACTTACTGTTATAGCTTCTCACCTAAAAATTCTCCACCTTTCCCCACAGGGTCTGCCAGCCTTGTGGTTTGAGCAGCAAGCATCCTAAGGATAAAGTTAGCATCACTATTGCATAGTCAGAGACTCTAAGGCATGTTAAATTAAGCCTAGATTTATGAATGAAGAAGAGATGCTGATGCTCATATATACACAAAGGTAATTACAGGAAAAGAAGATGATAGGGTGTTGCACAGGTTTTCTCTGTTAGACCTTTGCTTAGAGCTGATGCCCATCACTTAAATCCTTTGTGCTGAAATAAATCCACTCTTGCTATACATTTATGGAAAGGAGCTGACACTTGGGCTTCTGGGCTCTTGTGCCCAAGTGGAAATAACTTGCTTTTCCTTTAAAAAACATAATAATCACAATGCCCTAGCAGAAGCTCCTACTAGTTAATTTAACTCAAAAAAAAAAAAAATCAGGTTCAGATGGTGGCTGTGCAATACAGAATACAAAGAGTATCTGAGTTGAGGTTCAGAACCTTTTTCTTTCAATGCAATAATGTGATTGATTATTCCCCCCCCACCGGAGGGTGTTACTGTATTCATATTTCAGCTTTAATTAGCTTGTCGAGGATTGTTAGTGCTTCCACAAGATTCTTTCCTCTAAGTTCTAATTATAGCTCCTGCATAGATAAGCCAGTGTTTGATGACCTTTTATAGCCAAATTGACTTCAGCTTCATGGGCACAAAAATCCTAGTTAGGAAAGGAGGAGAAGTTATATCAGATGACTAGAAACAAGTGAAGCACAGCAGCTCTGCCTCTGTTCTCCCATGCTGGTACTTTACATCGTATGAGCACAACTAGAGAGAAAACTCACATCACCCACACAGCAGAAGAGAGCCTGCTTATAAGCTGAAAACAAGATATATTAAATAGATATTTAATATAAACTTAAAACTCTTTAACAGAAAAGTTGACTGTGCTCAAAAAAGAAAAGATACATGTGGCAAAAATCTAGGGTTGTTTGTGTTGGCACTGTATTTAAAAATTTGCCTTGCCAGGCTGCACTAGTCCTCAAAAAAAAAAAAAAAAAAAAAAGAGCATATCATTGACCACCACAGTTCTTTAAGCACTGCCTCAATCTACTTTTAGGGAAGCCCGGAAGGACAGGGCTCCAGCTGGCCACAATGTTAGCAGAGGGGAAAAAAAAAAAGAAAGTGTGGGGGGGACTACAGAACTTCTGCCCCAGAGAAAATAGTTTGACATCCCATGATTTATAGACAGAGTCTCTCAACTACTCCTAAATATCCAGCTCCTACTCTTCCCTGGGATGTCCAGAAAACCTGTGGACACAGACATTTCACATGACCAAATCATCTGCTGGAAAGAGCCTTCAGCAGCATCTCCGTTTTTGCCAGCGGAGAAGCTGTGCTACAAACCTCTCGTTCTCTCTCTCGCACACTCTCCCTTCCTTGGGATTTGTGATACGGGAAGGACAGTCCCAAAGTTTCTCTCATCACTTACCGCAACTAAGGAGTATTGGAACCATGGGGTGATGTTACTATTGCAGATGAGATTTTCCCCAAGGATCTAAGAACACAAATTTCATTCAGTTTTTAACAATACGTCATTTTAAACTATGAAAATGCTATAGAAAAGAAAAGAAAAGCCTTTGACAATATTATAAAATTATTGTACGTGTGTACAGAAACACATAAAACTAGTCAAGGAACTTTGTTAGGTTATCACTCGGTGACTGGTTTAATAATACACAACTTTGCTCCTCACTCAGGAATAAAAATCTGGTGGGTTTTTTTACTTAACCATTAATTAATGAGGTTACAACAGTATGAATGATTTACAGTAACATGCTCTGACAGTTTGTACATGGTGAGTAATGCCATGTCAGATGCTTCAGTATTTCTATTGAGATGAATGGCACATAATACGATGCACATGCTAACAATGAACATAAATATTTAGTACTCCCAGCAAAGCCTACTGGTATGATTAATTTGGCCTTAACTCCAGGTCTCTCTGCAGTCTTGCCTATCAGCTATTTATTTAAAGGCGTACTTCCAAAGAGCCCTTATCAAGTGTGTTTACACATCGCTGCTGCAATCACAGCTTTTGGCAAGTACTTTTTCTTCTCCTCGGAGTGGTGAGCTCCTCTCACATCACTTAACAACATCCTGGAGTCCATAAAAGCCAGCTGGGCTTGCAGCAGCCTGGTAAGAGTCCAGGAACTTTGCTGTTACTGTCGCATTGTCAGCGACCTCCCTGCACAGCCCTGCCTCCTCCTCCACGCAGAGATGCACCCTCTCTCCGCTTGTATCCATTCCCTTGTGGCAGAAGAGGAGGACTAGACTGGTGCTACACCACACCTCTCATTAACTCTGTGAAGAATATTTTGAGTTACAAGGGAAGGGAAAAGCCCTCGTCTGGCTGCCCACCCCTCTGTTCTCGGAAGCAGGGAATAGCTCACCGCCCCCACCCACTTCCAGTGAGAGCTTTGCTCTGGCTCAGCAGAGCTGGAGAGGAGACCACGTGGAGCTTCAAACAACTCTGTACATTCAGGGCCCAGAGAATATGTTTGAGAAATAATTATAGCAGCTCTCACTTGCTGTTCCCTTACAATGTTCACAGTGCAGGTTATTTTTTGTTAGGAGCTGTTAATGCTGCAACGACCATGCTGTGACCAGTCTGTCTAGTGTTTTAAGTCACAGAGAGGGAGGGAAAGATCTTCTACATTATCCCTTATTTCTACCCAAAGAGAGCCTTTGATTGCTCAGCAATTAATAGTTGTGATAATTCGCTCCATTTTTAGTATTAACTCTGTTTATTGAACCACAGGACAGGCTCCCTGGGTATTGCTCTAAGCAAAATAAAAGTCTTAGTTTTGGAATGTTTTCAAGTGTTACCCTTGAGATTTTGCATCCTCACTACTTTTTAATACATAACACAACTCCAAATATTTAAGTTCCCAAGACAAACAACCGAACAACTGATCATTTTCACTGGTAACAGAGAAACCACAGACACAGCCCCTGTCCTCCATTTCCCAGCCACTCTCAAGAAACCTGGAAGGTGGGAGAGATTTTATTCAGTCTTACTATCCAGAATGTCACTCTGCCTGTAAGAAGAGGAAGAAGTGCAAGCTCATTCATTCCTGTTCCTGCCTTTTACCCGTACGTGTGGTCTCACTGGCTCTGCCTGCACACAGTATTTTATAGCATTCCTACTGATGGGGAATGCCTGTTATCAAACCAAGCCTGGGGTGCTGCCTGTTATCAAAAATACACATTATATACTGTAAGTATTATTTTATTTCAAAACTCAAACTAAATACAAATTAACCAAGATATTTTCCTTGTTGAAACATAACCGTGGTCATGAAACTGCAACTAGGCATCTACTTGAGTAGGGTAGCAATGAGCTAGCAGAAGATAAACCCATATTGCCAGAGGCCTTTTCTCATTTTGAGTAGCCTCTTTACAATCCAGTCACACCTACCTGAGCAGCGTATTTCTGCATTTATCCACCACTAATCCATAATTCTTTATGAACTGAACTCTCATTAAATTTTGTCATCCCTGTTGTCATATGAATAGAAGAAAGACTCATTCCATGCATGTGCATAAATAAAGTCAATGTTCATTTACTCACATCACGTACTGAACTATGTAATGTTTGTCAGCTAACAGAAAAGTCAACCTGCCATTCAAGCAGATGCTGTGGTGCATCCTACTCTTTCAAAGATTATTTATAAGGCAAGGTATTTGCATGAATGCAAATCATGAGATGTTTGGCCGACATTAATCCAACACACGTATTAAACTCCTCCCCTCTCTCCCAGCACCAACATTTTCAGTATAAGGTTTCCTACTGGCACAACTAACCACCATTACACATGGTTCGGCATTACACTGGAAGATCAAGGAGCTTGATCTGTATTGTCCATCACAAGGAAAACCAGAAGGTCACAGGGCTATGGTGCACTTCTGCAGGGAGAAAAATATCAAAAGCTCTTCAATACAGATGAGATTAGCACACGGGTACACTCAAACAACTGGTAATGAAACCCAAACAGATTCAAATGAGAAACAAACAGAAATTTATAAACCCATGAGTGTCATGAATCTTTGAACCACCTACAGAAGGGTTTTTCCAACTTTTAGCATTTTCAGATCATAAACAGGAATCTTTGTGAAATCGAGGGCTTAGGCAAAAGTAGTTCCTGGCAAAGTTCACATGAGCATCTTAATTGCCTCTGAGCTCCACCAGCCTGTTTCCACACAGAGTCATCACTTGGAATCCAAAACCAAAATATGAGCTTCACTGCTCTAATAGCATTGTGCCAGTGCTCTGGCCACTGCTCTGGTCACCCACAAGATGTGCTCAAGTATACAACATGTAGAGGTTCACTGCTGCTAGTGCTTCAACATGCAGACTGAATTTTTTTGGGCTGTAGGAGGTTCCCCCAGCTCTCCCCCAACAACTGCCTTACACATGAGCGAAATGCCTGCCAATCTTCCAAACTGCTCATACCTCATCAGGAAGAGCAAATGCAGGTCAAATTAGCTCCCTACTTATACCAGAGCACTCCTTTATCTTCTGCAAATTTACACTGATATCACCAATGCTTATTAGACAGTCACTTCAACACTTGCGGACAGGCAGAACCTTTAACCTGCAGAAGCCCTACCAACCTGCACAGCAGGTCTAAGGTGGAGGGTCAGCACTTACACACTATACTCAGTATGCGTTAGCCATGTTGAGAAATCTCATTTTCTGTTACTAAAACTCAGCACACGCAATGATCATCAAGGCTGGTGGGCAGATGGACACCTCTTACATTTATAGAGCTTCCTCTCCTAACAGCCCCTTCCACAGCAGGGAGGTTGGACTGGACAATCTTCAATGGTCCCTTCCAACCCAAACCATGCTGTGATTTCCCTCTGGAAAGGCAAGAAGGGGATAGCAAATGCAGTTCTGATAAAAGCCATGAAGAAGGTACCATAATGCAAAGCATTATCACAGAAACCAAAAGGTGAAACAGTCAACAGCTATGTCCCTTGCCATGTTCTTTCCAGTGCTTTGCAGTGTTGTTTCCTGCCTCCCAAGTCCCTTTCATCCTGTGGTATGTTCATGACAGTCCTATTCTTAGTGACTGGGCTCAAAACCTTACTGCTTTGTATGGTCCGAATTGATCCTGTAAAGAAATCTTTGAAAACTACTATTAGGATGATGTATGGCCTAATTTTGGTTGCTATAGCATTTAGAGTCAGACTTATGACTGGGGAAACAATCTCCCACTCACTTGAAATGCAGGGAAAGGTTTCAGTACTGCAAGAGAAGGCTCTCTGGCTGAAAAGTCATATTTTAAAGTTTACAGCTCCTGCTTCTGGCTCAGCGTTGCTACGGCAGCAAGGAGAGACAGCCTGGCAGGGTTTCGCAGATGCTGCGGAGCTCTGAATGCAGCCACCCCAGAACACTTTTTTAGCTGCTGTACGGGAGGAATCTAGCAGCACTTTATTACCATAAGTACTAAGATGCCATTCGAATTTTTCTGTGGTTTTAAAAGTAGCATGTTTTTATTAAGATAGAAATGACTATGAGGAATCACGTGCATTTTACCATAGGCAGTGAGATGTAATGGAAGAATGCTGTGTTGGTCTTTACTGCTGGCAATAGACACCATTGCTATCAACCTTTTCTCTTGCCTTCCATCGAGTTTAATGTGTGTAACCTTGGCGGTAGCACCCCATCTCACACACTCTGGCCTTAGGGCCATATAAACAAATAAATCAAGCTAAAGCCAAATCCCAAAGCAGACAGGAGAACCATCTTTTCTCTCTTCATTCTACATATATGTGTTCACATGACAGAGGTCCTCAAAGCATTACTGTATATATGCATCGTACTCTGCATGAAAAACAATACTCATTTTACAAACGAGGATAGGATGGTTGAATTTAAAAACTTGCCTCCAGTTCTGAATGCTTCAGCTTATATATTTCATCAGGACTTTACAAGTGCCAAGCGCCAGTTTCAGAAACGGCTTATACTTGGCACCTAGCGTTCAAACATGCCTTTAGAAGTCATGAACGAGGTTCTCCAGAATTGGGAAACGGCTTTAAAACATGGTTTTCAAGGCAGGCAAAAATCTCATATTATTAATAATGTACCTTAGACAAATCCGACCAAGCAAATCAGAGTAACCTAACCATTGCTTAGATATGTGTCTAATTCTTTTACAGGCAATCATGACTCTTCAGAGTGCAGTAAGAATGCACATACAAGTGTCATTTAGTTCAGCTTTGCCTCCTTTCAGGTACCTTTTTCAGCTGAGGAACAGAATCTGTTTTTAAGAACATACCTATTTATGACAGATACAAAACTAACATATGCTAGCTACTTCTGCAGATTTTAAACAATCCGTAAGTGTGGCGGTACCGGTGGCTTACACAATGCATATGCTTGATGAATTTTAGTCAAACTAATATCTGCTACTGTTCTCATTCCAAGAGATTTTAGAGGTGCCCACTCCCATTACTACACTGAGAAGTCACTTCCTGACTGCAAAGCAGATACTTGGATATCACATAGAGAATAGAAATGTCCTACTCAGTGTAGTACCAGGGCTGCTAATGAAATTTTAATTTCATACCATTGAGACAGTATCTTGCCACAAAACCTTAAATAGGTGAAATCGAGTTCATACATACGACACAACCTGCTCCCCCCAAGAGAATTATGCACTTGTTTAGTTGATACTAGAACCTTTGATCCAGACAACCATAGCACACATATGATCTCAAAATGTCACCTTTCGTAATTGTCTATTGTTCTTACTCTCTCTCCCTCCCCTCTGAATGCCAGCCAGCTCCCTGCTGCAAGCAAGCCATCACTTCCACAAATGTTTCACAGGCAGCTGATGCAATCATACGGTGCTCCTGGCTCCCACAGTGCTGGCAACACAGCATCCCAGGTGACAAAAACTGCTTTTAAAAAGCCTGAACTCTGGTGCAAACCCACGTTTGCACTAAGCACCCAAGCACACACGATACAGAATAAGTTCTTTCTTATCCATTGAGAAGATCCACAAAGACAAAACCATTTTCTTGTAGAATTAGCATAAATTGGCTTGGGATTTTGGGGGTTTGGTTGCTTGGGTTTTGGGGATATTTTTGTTTTGTGGGAGGCGGGGGGAGTGAGGGGCCCTAATTTGTTTATTAAAAAAAAAAAAAGTTTATTTGGTGAGTTTCAGTGAAGGCTTTATATGTTTCCTTCAGAAAAGCTCCATAGCAATCTACAACACATTATCCAGAAGAGTCTGTACCGTCAGACTGGTTTGCTAAAAGACTTCAGCCTTAAAGAGCTTTTTATTTACTTTTTTGTTTCTTTCTTGTTTTACTTCAAAAGTTTTCCCAGCAGCTCTAATCTGTAATAGAATATTAAGCTGCAAAACATCTCCTGTAGCTTTGTTGGTCACAGTTACTGATAAGATTTGCTTCCTACTGTTCTTAAAAGGCGAGCGACAGGCTTCACCAGGGCATACATGACCTTTCCAAAGCTGCGGCCCAGTAGGAATTGCGTCGATTGCTCTAACCTGTCAATGAACAAGAGCTGCAGAGCCAGCAGGAGAACAAGTTCTGATGCCTGTAGTTAAATAACAGCACCTCAGGAGAGCACATTTATGAAATATCTGAAGGGCCAAAAGGTCACTCTCAATGAACCTCCCCTTTCTCAGGAGCAAGAACCACCATTTCCCAGCTGCTCCTCTGGCTGGGGCAGGTTGTACCACAGCAGCCTGGATCTGAAGGGGTTCAGCACTTTGGAAACGAAGGTCTTTATAGATGTGAGCTTTTCTCTGTAATTTATTATACTTAAAGCTACACTAAACTTCTGGCAGAAATTAATAAAATCCAGGGGCTTGGACTTCTTTAAACCAGTGGCAAATAAGGCTCACCTGCCTTTTCACACAGCTTCATGGAGGTCTCACAAACTCCTTTTGAGGGCCAAGGGTCCACAATCACCACTCACAGCCATCAAAGCTTTTGTCCCCTCAAATGTCCCACAACTAGAGTTTGCAGACCTTCCAAAACCTACCACAACATGGTAGGAATCAAAGAATTCTTCCCAAAGGTTTAACCAAGATGGCTCCGTACAATTACAAAGCGCTCCTCACACCACACAGCACTGGCCTGAGCTTTGACAGCTCTGAGCTCCTACTTAACTCACTTTGTTGCACACTTTACTGCTAACTCCTGCAAGCCCTTAGCAACTCCAGGATGGATCCATGCATGGTACATGTGTCAATAAACGCTTTGTGGAGCAAAACCTGACTTTCAGAAAAATGACGAGAGTAGAAGTCCCCAGCTGGGGTCATCTATTGTGCCCTAAGCCCACACAGCAGCTAGGTGAGCACAGGCATAAAAAAGCTGCTGCATGTTTAAGCCTTCCGAGATACCATGCTGTCACAAGTCACCTACACACAGAGAAGCCCTTGTCCTTGGGCAGAGTTTTAGCTTACCTTCCCTGCACGCTGGCGCAACAGCCCGCTCTCCACATGGCCCAAAGGCCATAGTGTGAGTCCTCCTGCCTTTGTCTCTTGCTTTACGTTTTCTCCCATTTTTCATGCTGCTTCCCTGCTGCTTGGAGGTGCCTCTGTACCTGTCCAAAAGACAGACGAAAATCAGATTGGTACCACATCTCTGTTTACACACATTCTAGTTTTTGGATATAACAACTGACCTTAAGAAAAGGCACATTTAGTGCTTCCTATACTTAGTCGAAGTGAAAGAAGCTGGTATGGATATCAGTCTCAATAAGTCTGGTGTGATGCTTCCTAAACTGTACCCATCCTTCAGCGTAACAACAGGCACATCCAAAAGCTAAACAGTATTTTCTCTCTACCATGAGTTGTTTCATTACCAGCTTAAAGAGCAAGTGTCTCAAAAGCAGATCTTTTACTACAAGCAATATGAGCTTGAAGTAACTCAGATCAGATGTTTTACTACTTTTTTTTATTTTCTTAAATCTGCCATCTCTTGACACCTTCCCTCCCTTGTTTAAAAGCTTTTCTAATCCAGAATGGCATAAGAAACACAGTGCTGTAAAGTGCACACAGCGAAGTCTAGCTGGGTAATTTGGCAATAGTCTTACAACAACTGTTTTTCCAAACCCATTAGTACACTTTCCTCATGTTCCAGTTAGTATATAAAAAATAAAGTAAAGCTTAAACTGTACAACTTCTATAAAACCCTAAAGCAGGCAATGCACTCCTTGGCACAATCACACATTTCAAAAATGGGATTTTTATCACAGTATTTCATTTCTAGTCAATCGAGGTCTGCATTCATAGATCATTTTTCTCATACATTACTCAGCAACTGCTCTTTCTATCTCTAGTCTGGTAAATATTTTTGCCCTGTGCAAAGGATATAAGGGTAACACAGCCAAGATGAATTCTTGCATTAGTCTTGCAGCTGAGATGACAGTGACATACAGCAAGGTATTAGAGCACTATAGTATCAGAAATGTACAGTAAGCCTGAGTAAAGGATGTTGCTTAAAGTTTTATAGCCTCAGACCCAGGAAAACAAAGATAAAAGGCACACTTCCCCTGTAACATACAGCCAAGTTTAGTCATTCAGAATAATACACCACATCAATTAAATTTAACCTATCGATTCATCATCTTCCTGGAGCCAGCCCAGGTGCCTTTGATGACAGTTTGGCCTATTTCATGCAGTGCAGTGCCGATCAATAAGGAAGTGGTACAGGGTAGTGGATGGTGCCTATGTGTCTAGCTAAGAAAACAAAACATAAATTAGAGTTATTAAACAGTTTTACTGCTTCTAAATGGACATCAGTATTATATAATGTAATCCAGGTGACGTAGTAGAGAAGTTTGGCTGCTGAAAGTGCTGTGCTTACTTTGCTGCTGAAAGACTGCTGTGTTTTTCTAATGGGCAGCAGGATATTGCTCCCAGCAAGTTCCCGGTTACTGGGAGCAGACTGGTGTCAGTTTTATGGCCAAACTAGATTCAGCTCAAGAGCAGCGCATAACCAGTCTCTTATGACCAAAGACCATTTTGGTTTTCTATATTGATGGTAAATCCTCATTTCTCTTTACAGGCATTAATCCAGACTCTGTGAAATCAGGCATATTTAGAAGACAGAGAACAAGTTAAGCCATGCTTTCTTCATCCCAGCAGTATTGCACGTACATCATTTATGCCTGCAGCCTTATCAACATCCCAAGCCACATCAGTTTATCTAACAATACTAAGATTTTTAAACAGCTAATGAATTCTGTGCATGGCCAGAACTACTTTAATTCAAATTTGCCTTATATTGAGTTCCCTCAGCTCAGCAAAGAAGGCAGCTTAATATGCAATTAAGGCTCTACACACAAGTTGTTTTACCTGCTACGTAAGCTGTTAGTATTATATCAGAAATTATGTATGAGAAGAACTAACGCAATGGAGAGTCAGCTAAGGTGATGGAGAGGCAGAAATTTTATGCAAAATACAGACTGCATCCAAGTCTCAGAGTCACCTTCAGGAGTGTGAAAACGCCAAACAGTACATTTAACATCACATTAGTCAATTTGCTAAAATGATACAAAAGGACATCTTCAAGACGCAGAGCTTTAGCAGAGTGAGTATTGAAATCCCTTCATAAGAGACCTGTACTATTCTGTTCTTATTTGTAAATTTATATAAGGTCTCATAACCATATATAAAAATAACAAAGAAACAGTCTGGCGATGGTAAGTAATCCATACAAATTCTATCACGGTAATAAACTCTCTCAGAAGTTTATCCTCAGGGCTCCAGATAACCTCATCCACTGAGGAATTCAATAACTCCGTCAGTCAAGAACCAGAAAGGGGGGTGGTTACAGGGTTTGGAAGTAATGCTAAGGAAACTCTACAGATGCAGCTTCTCAAATGGAATTGATTAGACAAGAATGGAACACAGAGAATTGTTTCAGGCTCATTTTTTTGACATCTTTCAGAGTTAAAATACTTCCAAATTGATATGCTTGAAACCCTAGTGACTACCTTGATTTTCTAATGTAATATATTTGCAGGTAGAATCCTGGAAGACAAAAAATTATTGGCGCATGGCAGTATTATTTAATCTAACTTGGTCTGCAGGCTCAAAACACTTAATCTAAATTCCTATGGAATTAACAACCATACTTATTATTACCATGACTGAATTTTAATAACCTGAAATTAAAGCTGGGACAGTTAGAGGAGTGAGACACAAAAACCGAGCTACTAATTTTTTCTCTTTCAAAGACTTGCAAGTTGTTCTTTGTTTTTAACACAGTGAGGGAACTCCAGGAATGGCAGATATCACAGGTTGGTGGGTACTCTACAAAATAGGATAAAGTAAAAATGAAGATGATTCTTTCTTCCAAATAATTTCCAATTAAAACATGAAAAAAGAACCAACCAAAAACCAAAAACAGATTGAGGCATCAAGAAACAACACTGTTTTGTGAAAGGTTAGCGGCTTAGCGCAAAGTTTCTCACATTTTTGTCAGCAGAAATATTTTGGGGCATTTTAATCATGATGGTGTGATGGGCTTGTATGGAGGAGGCAACATAAATTTTCAAACAGGTGGCTCACACTAACATACAGGGGAGATGGACTGGAGGGAAGGCTGAACTAAGGCAAGCATCTCTTGGAAGAGAATGGGAGGTCCCGGTAGAAGGATAGCCTGGGTGAGTATCCAATGTTTGATGGAAGAGAAGAAAGAAAGCCAAGGAAGAGTTGAATCCAGAGCAGTATGAGGCTCAAAGAAACTGTCTAAAAAGTCATCTCAGCAACTGCACTCAGTACACCCATGCACAGTGAGATGGCATTCAGCAAGTGAGAAACTCCTGTAATGAAGGTTCAAAACAGCAAGAACCTGGAAGGAGTTCTGCTGGACTAGTCAAGAAAGGCCAACCATGGACACATTACTGAGGAAAAATCACCGAGACCAAGGCAACAGCTGAAAAAGAGAAGCAATTTGGAGATGATGTGTATATTACAGGCCTGAGCAAAACCAAAACAGGGAGGAGAAAGAAGTAGTGACAGCTGAGAGATAACGGTGTTATCAAGTGTTTATCAAGCACCAGCTTGGTTTAGAAAGCTTAAATCTACCTTCCATCTTCTATAATAAGAAATTAACCAACTGAGAAACAAAGAAACGGAAAAAGCATCCTTCCTTCTTCTTCTGCCATTCTCTTATTGCTGATCAAGTACAATACAAAAATCCAGTTTTATTGATATTTGAATGATATAGACGTTTCCGGTGGTTAATTTAACATTATAGAGATGGTTGGTTTTTTTTCCCCTTTATCTAGTCTTGTTCTTCTATTATTGCTCCTTGAAGAGTTTAGAGAGAAAAAGGAGTCTTGTCGCCCACAGCTGAAAGCATGATCTGTCTGAAAGAGGTCAGTGGACCAAAACCAGGAATGGGGTCTGGGCAGCAATCTTCAACACAGTTTTTATTTAGACATCTTAGGGCACCAAGTAAATGTCTTATCAGCACCTTTCTTTTATATAAAGTAAAAAGAGCTGGACAAGTACAAACAATGAATAAAAATCAAGATGTTCTGTTTCGAAAATCCATGTGAAATGGGTCTTTTTTTCTCTCCTTGCTTTACTTTTTGTTTTCTTCCTCTAATACATCACTGAAGAGCTGAAGTGAATTACTATCTCTATTATTCAAGCTAATTTTTGATGGCAACTCAAAACATTTTTAAGACTTTACTGATCACCCTGTCTTATAACAAAGAGTAATTTCTGATTTTATATAAAAACAACCAGAAGACACTCCCATTTAAAAAGCTTAGAATGCAATTATCTTTACACTTATGGATACTGATTAACTAGGATTAATAGGTCTTTGTAAATCAGGAACAAGAGGGATACAACTGAGCTGGCTACTGTAATTTCTGCTGCTAAAGCTCTAATCATATCTGTGGAAAACAAAACATCTGGGGAAAAAATTACAGTTCTGCCAAATGACAAAACAGTAAAGTGTCAGAATGTGGTTTACTGCTTTTCTTTAGAAAACGTATAGAATTTCTTTAGCACTCTTTAGCAAAAGGAAGAGAAAATGCGGTATGACTTCTTTTCAGTGATAGTAAAAATTGTAACTTTTTTCCTATCAAATGCTTTAGAGCAACAGATTTGTCCAGCAATCGCCACACTGTGGAAGTTGCCCTGAGTCTATTGGATCAGTTTCCAACAGGCACCTGGAGCACGTACTTCAGTACAGGGAGATACACACATCGACTCTCACCAAAACCAAGAATTTTTGCAATGCCATACCAGAGCTGGGAATTTAAGACATGACTTTCCTCTGATGCTTTATTACATGACTCTGAAATTCTTCCTCTGGAAGTACTTTTTTTTCTTTTGTTCGCTTCCTTCTATTAAACATATATGTGCTAAAAATGACACAGCAAGCATATTTATGTATGTGATGCACTTAATAAATTACAATTGTACATACAGAGAGTTGGAGAGAGTTGCTGGAGATTCAACAAAGCACCTACTTGTACCACACTTTGCAGTGAATATGACATTTTTCCAAACACAGTCTGTTCTACAAGTGACAAATACAGCATCTTTCCAAGTGGCAACGAAAGATCTCTGAAGGCTGGGAAGAGGGTGAGACCTGAGCCAGCAGGACCATCATATCTTTATCAGCAGATTACTTCTCTAACACCAACAGAAAATAATTTGACAAAGGCCAGTCAGGCCTTTAAAGTATGATTTCTAAACTGGGAGCAAGTTTTCAATGGTATGTTGCCATGCTAAGATGCAGAAAAAAACCCAAAATATTGTCTTTGTGCAATTTAAAGAAGCCATATAACTTCAGGCATTTATCTTTAATATGAACGGCCTGTGGGAAATGCACCTCACTTTGTACAGAAAACACAGGCTTCTAAATTGAGATGGCCTGAATCTCAC
This sequence comes from Rissa tridactyla, assembly GCF_028500815.1. Classification (NCBI taxonomy): domain Eukaryota; kingdom Metazoa; phylum Chordata; class Aves; order Charadriiformes; family Laridae; genus Rissa; species Rissa tridactyla. The sequence goes on from NC_071473.1 coordinate 10,377,831, forward strand.
CATCGCTTAATGCCGTCAAACATAACCACCATAAAAATCACCATCCTATTTGGATTTCATATTGATCGGTCTTCTACTGTGAACGGGATTATTTTCTTCCTTGACCTCAGTACAGGGAGCTATTTAGCAGCTTTTCAAAATCTACTTTTCTATTATTCAGAGACAGGTTTGAATTTATTGAACAAGAACTGCTTTTTAAAGATGCTTTTTTCTGGGTTTTTTTTGGTTTTTCTTTTTCCTTCCATCTTGCTTTTCTGTTCTTTCCCTCCCCTCCCAAGGTGGATGTGAACCTCAGGCTGCCCGAGTAGCTTTTAAATGTTAAACAAAACACATCAGCTTGCCATGTCTGCCTCAGCAGAAAGTCAATATCCACTCCAGGAGCAATCAAACACCCAAGTATGGAGGCTATAGCAAAAGTCTGTAAAAAAAAAAGTAGTAACAAAGCCTGAAACTGGTGTGAGTAAAGGCTTTCTTGTAAACCTGCAGTTGAAACCAACTTTATCTAAGAAATTACGAAAGTTTTGATCAACCTGAACTAAATTTTGGGATTACAAACCCAATGTGTGGCTAAATGAAATTTTGAACCATGCAACACACAGGTATCTTCTACCAAGTTCACTGAAATTCTAATAACAAAGTACTTCTGTAACTTTTGTAATTCTAAATCTTTGACGATCCACACAGTGGATACCGTAAAAAGAAACAACGAGTGCCAGCAGTGGGTGACTCTCTGTTAAAGGGCACTGAGGTGCCCATCTGCCGACCTGACAGGGAGTCATGAGAGGGATGCTGCCTTCCAGGAGCTAAGACCTGCAACATTGCCAAGAGGGTGCCACAATTTGTCAAGAGCAGGCTACTATCCTCTGTTATTCTTTCATATGGACATGAAAGACACCACAAGCCAGAACCTGGCAGAATCAAGGAAGAATGTAAAGCTCTGGGGGTGCAAGTGGAAAATACTGGTGCCCAAATTATCTTTTCCTCCATTTTACCAGTTGGAGGAAAGGGGACAGATAAAAATAGACATATAATGCATATCAACAACTGCCTACGTGTCTGGTACCATCGGCAAGGGGTTTTGGGCTTTTATGACAACAGGACATTCATTGATGACTATAACCTGTTAGGGAAGGATGGAATCCACCTGTCTAGAAGAGGCAAGGGAATCTTTGGCAGCAGACTGGCCAACTTAGTGAGGTGAGCTTTAAACTGAAAGACTCGGGGGTGGGGTCCCAAACGACAATGCTCATGCCATCGCATCCAACTGGGGAATAAGCCAGGCCAACCACAGCAGCAACAAATGTTCCCTGCCTCCCAAGACAAGAGCCAGAAGGCCAACCACCTCAAGGGTGTGTATGGCTATGGTGGATCCTCTTGCACCCCTCCAAGGAAACCTGCATGCTTAATTACCTCTCTGAAATGCCTGTACACCAACGCACGCAGCATGGGGAATAAACAGGAAGAAGCAGAGATCTATGTGCAGTCGCAGGGCCATGATCTCATTGCAATTACACAGACATGGCGGGATAGCTCGCACAACTGGAATGCTGTCATGGATGGGTATGTACTTTTTAGGAAAGACAGGCCAGCAAGGCGAGGTGGTGGAGTTGCTCTTTATGTGAGAGAGCAACTGAAATATATAGAGCTTTGCCTAGGGCTAGATGAAGAATGAGTCGAGAACTTATGGGTAAGAATTAAGGAGCAGGCTAATATGGGCAACACTGTTGTAGGTGTTTACTACAGACCCTGGATCAGGAAGAGGAAGTCAATAAGGCCTTCTATGGACAGCTAGAAATAGCCTTACAATCACAGGCCCTGGTTCTCATGGGGGACTTCGACCACTCTGCTATTTTGCTGGAAAGGCAACACAGCCAGGCACACACGGTCCAGGAGGTTTCTGCAGAGCATTGATGATAACTTTATTGCACAGGTGGTGGAGGAGCCAATGAGGAGAGGTGTGCTGCTGGACCTTGTCCTAACAAACAAAGAAGGACTGGTTGGGGATGTGAAGGTTGGGGGCAGCCTTGGCTGCAGTGACCATGAGATGGTGGGATTCAGGATCCTGTGTGGAAAGAGCAGGGCAATAAGTAGGATTACAACCCTGGACTTCAGCAGAGCTATCACTGGCCTCTTCAAGACCTATTTGGAGGAATCCCATGGGTTAGGACTCTAGAAGGAAGGGAGGGTCCAAAAGAGCTGGTCAATATTCAAGCATTGCTTCCTCCAAGGTCAAGATCAGTGCATCCCTGTGAGTAAGATATCAAGTAAAGGAGGCAAGAGACCTGCATGGATGAGCAACGAGATTCTGGAAAAACTCAAATGGAAGAAGGAAGTTTACAGAATGTGGAAAAAGGGACTGGCCATTTGGGAGGAACATAGGAATGTTGTGTCAGAGTATGCAGGACCACTTGGAATTAAATCTGGCAAGGGATGACAAGGACAATAAGAAGGGCTTCTTCAAGTACATCAGTAGCAAAAGGAAGACTAGGGAAAATGCGGGCCTGCTTCTGAATGAGGTGGTCCCCCCTGGAGATGGAGGATGCAGAAAAGGCAGAGTTATTGAATGCCTTCTTTACTTCAGTCTTTACTGCTAAGGCCAGCCCACAGGAATCCCAGACCCTGGAGATAAGAGGAGAAGTTCTGGAGAAAGGAACACTTTCCCTTGCCTGAGGAGGATCGGGATAGAGATCATTTAGACAAATTTGACACCCACAAATCCATGGGCCCCAATGGGATACATCCATGAGTGCTGAGGGAGCTGGCAGATATTATAGTTCGGTGGTAAGAATTGTATACATATGGGTAAGCACAGAAGCTATTTTCTGTCCAGCAGATGTTATTGCTAAGCCAGTCTCCATCATCTTTGAAAGGTCATGGAGAACAAGAGAGGTGCCTGAGGACTGGAGGAAAGACAATGTCACTACAGTCTTCAAAAAGGAGGAACCCAGAAAACCACAGACCAGTCAGCCTCACCTCTATCCCTGGAAAGGTGATGGAACAGCTCATCCTGGATGTCATTTCTAAGCATGTGGAGGAAAAGAAGGTTATCAGAAGTGTTCAACACAGATTCACCAAGGGGGAATTATGCTTGACCAATCTGATAGCCTTCTACGATGGCATGATTGTCTGGGTAGATGAGAGGAGAGCAGTGGGTGTTTTCTACCTCAACTTTAGCAAGGCTTTTGACACCATCTCCCATAATCTCCTCCTAGGTAAACTTAGGCAGCATGGGTTAGATGAGTGGACAGTAAGGTGGACTGAGAACTGGCTGAATAGCAGAGCTGAGTGGGTTGTGATCAGCGACGCAGAGTCTAGTTGGAGGCCTGTAACTAGCGGTGCTCCCAGGGGTCGGTACGGGGTCCAGTCTTATTCAACATATTCATCAATGACCAGGATGAGGGAACAGAGTGTACCCTCAGCAAGTCTGTTGATGATACAAAACTGGGTGGGGTGGCTGACACACCAGAAGGCTGTGCTGCCATTCAGTGAGACCCGGACAGGCTAGGGTATTAGGCGCAGAGGAACCTAATAAAGTTCAACAAAGTCCTGCACCTGGAGAGGAATAACCTCATGCACCAGTACAGGTTAGGAGTTGACCTGCTGGAAAGCAGCTCTGCAGAGAGGGACCTGGGAGTCCTGGTGGACAATGAGTTGACCATGAGCCAGCGATGTGCCCTTGTGGCTAAGAAGGCCAATGGTCTCCCTAGGGTTCATTAAAAAGACAGGTTGAGGGAGGTCATCCTCCCCCTCTACTCTGCCCTGGTGAGGCCACATCTGGAGTAGTGTGTCCAGTTCTGGGCTCCCCAGTTCAAGAAAAACAAGGAACTACTGGAGAGAGTCCAGCGGCGGGCTATGAAAATGATCAGGGGACTGGAGCATCTCTCTTATGAGGAAATGCTGAGAGACCTGGGTCTGTTTAGCCTGGAGAAGACTCAGAGGAAATCTTATCAATTCTTATAAATATCTAGAGGGTGGGTGTCAAGAGGATGGGGCCAGACTCTTTTCAGTGGTGCCCAGTGACAGGACAAGGGGCAACAGGCACAAACTGGAACACAGGAAAATCCAGCTCAACATAAGGAAAAAATTCTTTACTTTGAGGGTGACAGAGCACTGGAACAGGCTGCCCAGAGAGGTTGTGGAGTCTCTTCCTCTGGAAATATTCAAAACCCACCTGGACGCAATCCTGGGCAACCTGCTCTAGGTGAACCTGCTTTAGAAGGGGGGTTTGACTAGGTGATCTCCAGAGGTCTCTTCCAACCCCAACCATTCAGTGATTCTGTGCTCAGAATTTTAGCTAAACCATACCTTAATATCTTTCCTGATTCTATAAATGCAAACAGTGAGAAAAATATTTGTTTTGCTTAGCATTACATGGAGAGTGATAATCACAGAATCTTCATGGTTGGCAAGGACCTTTGAGATCATTGAGTCCAACCAAACACACACCAAACAAACAAACAAACAAAAAAACCAACAAACCACCACAAACAAACAGCCTACAACCTCTGCCACTAGAGCATGCACAGCTTTCTAGCAGCACAGCTTTGAAAACCCATCCCTAAAAAATATACTCATTTCACATGGGTCGCTGAACATGCACTGGAAGACAAATGCTTTTTATCACTACCAATCTCAAGAAGTGTCTCAATGAAGAAACGTCTAAGTGCAGAACAATACCATACACACTATAAATGTCCTTTTTTCTCCCAGACAGACTAAAAATAATGTAGCTAGCCCAGCAAAGATTTTAACCTTCATCCTATGAAGGTAGAAATGCTTTCTTCCTTGTGAAAAACATACAGAAATAAATAGACTAGAAACTCCATAGACTTAAAAAATAATTTGTATTATAAAAAATAGTCCAGATAAGCACTACATAATTCCACCCTTAAATAAGTAACCTTGAGAAGTGTTTCTAAATCTGCAAATCAGGTGGTCACTGTCAATGCTACATGCTGAGAAGCAGAATGGACAGGAAGCAGCTTCTGTGCTTACCCCCATATATACAATTCTTACCACTGAAGGATACAAGCACTTGTGTTCTCAGGTACATGCTGAGGTACAAGGAATTGATTTAATTTCTGTTTAATAGCATTTTATTTCTTCAAAGGGATTTGCCAAAATAATTCTAATATAATTTATCCAACAATCCAGCCTCCTTAAAACACTTTCCATTCCCAGTCACGCAGTGCTCCTGGTAAAATGGTGCGGAAAAAGGAAAGAAGGAACTCACAGAACAAAAATCATTATGGAGAACTAGGATCTCCTGTAAGATCTACAAAATTTAGAGAATAATTCATCCTCAAATCTCTGAAAGTTTATTATGTCATCTAAAAAAGAACTTCCCAACACCTAGCATTACACTTGCTTTCAGAGAGAGAGCTGTCTTTATTTACAGCCTTTACAATAACAAACAGATGTAAAGGTTAGGATCTACATTCTTAGAGGGTAGACCTTGAAAATCCACCTTTTTTCATTTTTAGGAGATGCTTTTCTCTCCCTTCTCACCATTTATTCCATCTCTGTTCTTTGTACGGAAACATGAGTTGCATATTTTAGTTTCATCACTGGCTTATCCAACCTACGGCATCATCTCTGCTCTACAGATAAGCATGGGGAACCTATCACAGCTATCAACCTATCAGTTGCATGGGTGACAAATACAATAGCTATTCTGGTTGGCTGACTGACACCTCTAATGAAAGTGTGTTCCGGAGAGTGAATGACAGGCAAATATGATCTCGGCAAGAAGGATAACTCTTTTAAATAAACATTTTGAAAGAACAAAGAATGAACTGGAAAATCCTCACCTGCACATCTCTCTCATCCCCAGTGCCACAAAATACCTTTTTACTTGAGAATATTAAAATAAACGTTCTCTTGAAGACTTTTGAAGCACAAGATGATTGTGGAGAGCACTGAAGGCCTCAGAAACACAAATCTCATTAAAATCACAACTAGTTGTGAAGAAAGCTTCATTAATACGAGTTAGACCGCGAGTCAGCAATGCTGGCGGCATTGCTAACACAACGCGGTGGACTCATCTCAGAAGACTACATGTGTAAGCAAACAGCACTAGCAGCCCACTGAGTCTGGACCATAAGCATTCATTACCAAGAGAAACTGATACTGTTTCTCAGACCCTGACTTTCTCAGCTTTAAATCTGTTTATTATTTGCAGCATTTGGCCAAAAATAGTGAAAAAAAATATTTCTAAAATAATGGATGTGTAAACTGCAGAGTGGAAACATTTTAGACAAGGAAATTCATCTCAAGTAAACACCAATTCCTCATGCTTTCAGAATATGTAAATACATTACACTGAGAAAAACATTAAAATGTTCATAATTGTGATGGGTATTTATACCCTGAGTGCTTAGGTGATCCAGGAGCAGACACATCAGCAGACACGCCTGTTCAAAAGTAATTTCCAGAAATTATCAAGAACAGTAGCTATCATTGAAACAACATTATATGAGAACAGCTATCATGGAAACACCTATTTGCCCAAAATGAAGCTACATCAAAAGAACTGCAGCATCTTAAATCATGGCTTACAATTAGTCACAGGGTCCAAAGTATCTACAAATTATAATTATTTGTCCCAGAATTACATAGCCATCTTGCACACAAGCATGACCGTTCTTGAACTCATGATTTTTTTAAAGCCAAACTTCTGTCTGAACAGAGGAATTTAATCTCTTTTATTTATGGTTCTCCCAATTCCCCAAACAATTAGGTCGCAACTGGAAGAGGGAGGCATCAACAGAGGTTGATGTCTCTTCCCACGCTACGGCGCATCAGATACTCCTCCTTTCTGGCACACTAGTGTCAGCGCAGCACTGCAAGGTCGTGTTGATTTGTAGTGCCAGAGGATTGCAGAAGCCTCAGGCAATTGTCAGAAGCCTCAGCTTCCCACTAGAAGCTCACTGAATTATTTCCAAATTTACTACTGTGGCAAACAGCTGCCAATAGTCTCACTGCCCACAGCCCAGAAAGGCAGAGCAGTGAATTAAGTTTAGAAGAGATGTAAAGTTTCTATCTTGCTAGGTGAGACTTTATCATCACATCCGCAGGTTTATTTACTTTCTAGTGACAAAGCTGGCATCCTTGCAGTGCCTGATCATTCTGGAGGACATGAGAAAGATGACACTTTGCCAAGAACACGTTAATTATAAACCATATAGCAGGTGACAGAATACTGATGTTATAGATCAAGATTCTCTTTAAGACTTATTTACAAGAAAATAAAGGGTGTTTCTGAAGCTTTAGTCAGCAATTGTTAAACAGATGCAAAATGCAAAGCCTGAATTACATTACTTAGAAACTGAGGGGCTATATCATGGATCAATTAGAGGATGCACACCTGGAACCATGAATACTCAGTTGTTAGTTCACACTTCCACTTACCTCTGCCTTTGCTTACTCATCTGTAAAATGGAACTGCAATTTCTTACAATCTTAGCTGATACGGGTTAAGAATTTTGATATTTGAGAGACGCTATATAGTATCGGCATGAGTCATGGTTGTGACTGTGACTGAAAAATAGTTAGCCAAGACAGGGAGTGAATGTGTCACCAGCATATAAGTAATGGAAGCCAAAATGACTTACTGTCCTTGCACAGCTCTTTATATTGCTAATGTAAGAAGATGTGAGAAACATACTTTACAGCACAGCCAGGGAGCATGACCCCACCTGGAATCTTTGGAGAAAGCACTCCAGGGACTCGAGGGCAACCTCCAGGATTTTGGCGTAAGGCACATAGTTGTATCCACGGCCTGTGAGACCCACGCTGAGAAAGAGATATTAGCAGCATCCGAAGGGGTTGGAGCTGCTTCAGAAGCAGTCAGCAGAGAAGCACAGCTCCTCTTAGCACCACAGTGTTGACTTATTTCTTCCCAACACTGGTTTATTTTTTCCCCTACCTGATCTGTAGCATGCTCCCTCTCTTGCTGTATGATGCCATTGCATCAAACTTATACAAAAAGTATTTTATTTTCATTAGCTATTTTTGACTGGTTATGAACAACAAAACGACAAAGATTTAACTTGAGTAAGAACATAACTAATCTGGGAAGCTGTTTTAGATCTTCAGAAATGAACAAACAGAAAGCTTGCTAAAAGCAATGTGTAACTCTGAAAATGTTCATACTAGCATCAAAAAACGCAGAATGAAAAACGTGATTTGTTGCTCCTTAAAAATGTATATTTCTAGCAAAAAATTACTCTGAATGTTCACAGTTTTATCATATTAAATCACTATACTAATAAGATATCAGTTTAGGTATATTTACACACAGCTCAAATCACTAAAATGTATATTAAGAAAGAAAGCGCTATTTGGTTTGGGTGTTTGGTTTTTTTAGAGAAGATTTTTTTGCATTTGGCAAACTGAATTAGCAGTCTTAGAGAGACTGCTGTCACATTTTAATACGTGAAAGAAATTAACCACAGGTTAAATTTGAAAATAAAACAATTAAATGGATCAAATGGTAAATACTTCTCATCCACGCAAGTGAATTTCAAGTTACGAGAAAGAAGTGAGAAATAGCCCAAATTGTCCAGATAAACTCGATTGTCAACTCTCAATGTTTTGACAAATATCTGAAATCTGCAGCTTTTCTCACTAAGCAAAACTGTGAAAGGAGCAGGAGGTCAGGCCTGTGAACATACCTTAAAACCTAAATTTTAAGGTTTTATACTCCCGTGTAGTGTGACAGGTCAATGTTGCCACTGCAGCAACACCTTCACTGTGCCATCAGCTGATGCAAGCCTTCCCAGCTCTCACCTGCTCCTCACACTGCGACTACTTTATTTCCTCTTGCAATCTCCCCTTTGCAATAACCTTTTCTACTGCAAGATGGGTCTAATGAAAAAAGCACAAAAAAACCTTGAGTCTCTTAGGCCAACCAAAGTCCGTCCCAGCTAATTCTCTTCCAAACATTCCATATTTACCAAATTCAGCAATGCAGTGTACTGCGGTAACAAAAACTTCATCTTTTGCACCTTGCTTCCACTATGTCTATTATGTTGCCCCTTTGATGTATCATATTCTTCCCGCCTACAATATACCTCTTAAGTGAGGTATATGAAACAAAGGACATCAGTGATGGTTATCTGGTATTTTTGCTTTCTCAGTGATAAAAGAAGCTTTCCAGTATAACTCAAATCTCTGCTCTCAGTAAGCCCAGCTCCACCAGTTAAGAAAGGCAAACTCGTCTGTCATTCATTTGTACTAAGGATTACCCCCAGCTGCCTGGAAACAGCTCTTTCATCTTTACTCTCCCTTTCCCCGTTCACTCTAGTAGTGTTTGCTTCTTCCCTTTTCCCTGAATTTGGCGGACTTCATCCATTTTTGACAGCACGTAATTTCAAAAGCCTTTGCATTTATTATGCTCTGCCCACAACGTATTTCTTTTCTCTCTGGGAACAGCGGGGAGCTGTACAGCTACTTAACACACACGGGTTTACAGGCTTTGCTGTTTTCTCCTTAATCTAAGGCAAAGCTATGTAAAGCCTTTACATGCTTCACTGTGCCCAGCCTGGGTTCCTCACCCCCACTACGGAAACCAGCCTTGGGAGCCCTTTGCTATTTTCACGGGCTACTCTGATCTCTGCCTTGTTCTTGTAAAAGATGTTCCTGTCCAGGACACTTCCCTATGCCTCTCCCCTGCCTCTTCAAAGTGGGTTTTCCTCAATTCGCTTCCCTGCTTGATTTAGGTCACTACACAGCAACATGCTGCACTAAGTATATAAAAATCCCATTCCCATGACAGAGCCAGAGCCTGATCTGGAGACTTTTGAGCACGACAGAAGAGCACAGTGAGGACAGCACCCACACAATCCTGCTTTTTTCAGACAGCACTGACTAACCTCAGTGACACCACGAAATAAGACACAGAACTCAGTAATTGCACCTGATACTTAGTAAGCACATTGCAAACAGCGGTGGGGCAAAATAAGCTGCTGTAAATGCACATTAAAAGGGCATGATCTTTTCTGAAAAATTTTTGTAGCATGGACCGATCTCTAAAGAGGTCTGTAAAACTAAGAAGGGACAAAAAGCTTTTTTTCCACCATCTATTCCAATTAGACAAGTAAATTATTTAAATACAGGTGGAAATGAGCACGCCTCTATCAGGCAAAATAATTTGAGAGAAATCTTTGGAGATTCATGAACAAAAGAATTGAATTTTTTGCAGGCACTAAGGCTGCAAATTGATGGCTTTGGACATTCTGCCTTCAGAAAGAAGCACATTTAAACAGAATAAGAGAGTAAAGGTCAAATCCAGCAAAGGAAAGTATCTGTAATGATACAATCAATCCAAATAAGGAGACCACAGAAAGCCTGTGCATAAAAGAGAACAGTTCCAGCTCAAATGACAACGTATCAAAAAAGGTGTGGGCCTCCTAAACATGCTAGAGGGAGATTTATCTTTAACATCGTTGAACAAAAGAAGAGCCAAAAAAGGAGAGCAGGCCGCTACAATGGAACATGCAGGAACAAAGTGATCTTAGGCTATAGGTATTAGCTACTCACGGGGAGGAGGAAGCCGGATCTGTATGAGGGGATGAGATACTCAGTTTAACAACTACAGCACAACCACAATGACAGGCAAGAAGCCAGGTAGGATAAAGAAGATAGATGGAAAACTTCCAAGGTCCAGTGATCATGGTAATATTAGCTTTAAAACTTTTCTGAGGCTATTGTTTCTGAAAAAGGAATTCAAATGTACTAGGGCTTTTAAAAAAAATCAGCACTTGAATACGAATGACAGAAAACTGATTGTAATCAATTATTTTCTATAACAGTTGGGAATGGAGCAACAAAAAAGCATTTAACTCATGGCTAAATACTGGGAACTACAATCAGCCCACAAACATCAACTGAGTAATTTTACACGAGTTAAATCATGCAAACCTTACTTAGTCACAATTCATGCTGAAATTTCTAGGATTTGAGTTTTGTAGTGGTTTCAGTACACACCTAAAACATCATAAACCTGTGAAAATCAGTAGGGAATAAGTGAACGTATAAATAAATAAATATTTGTCATAAAGAAATAAAACTCTGCAAGTATTTAGCCCTTGGATGGATGAGGCCAACATCAGACAAATTAGGAATACATGTAAGAAAAGCAGAATTAAACATTAAATTGCAGACCACTTATATGCAGTACTACCTCTTTCCTTCTAAGGCATCTTGCAAAACAGAAGCCTATTCCCATCTTGATTCTCTGGACCTGGTTCTCAACACCACCAACCTCTTTTACAGTGATCTGGTAGATTTAAGGACCTCAGTTAAAAGCAGCCTTATTAAGGACCTCTCCTCAGTGCAATTTACACAGCTACATTCTCAAATTTGAGTCATAATATTTAATACCTCATCCATACATAATATCTGTGAAAAAAGATTAAAATAAACATAATAGAAGTGGAACAGAAGTCTTATTTCTATGGCAGCACAGATGATTGTGCTCACAAATAATTGTAACATCGTTCTCCTCCACAAGCCCACTCACCGTCTTTTTGTGCTGCTATCAAGGACAAACAAATAAGAGAAACCAGGAGGAATCCAGTTCCTAAGCAACGCTGTATTTCTGTACCCCACTCAGGCTCTGGCAGAGGTTTATCTTGCTCCAGGCTCTGAAATAGGATACAAAAGGTCTGTGGCACCATCTGGGAAGCACAGTCCAGCTTCCAATGGCACCTTCTTAAATCACACTCCTCTGGGGCTGCTATTACTAGCCTATATGATGAAAATCATTGCTTTCACTTTTTTTGAGCCTTTGTGTTTCTCCTCCATCTACCCAATAGAGCCATCAGGGCAGAGATCAGACCCTTCTGCTGTTGCACAATGCCAGGCAATAGGAAGCCCTGAATTTGGAGGGAGGGTGTCTGATGCTACTGTAATACAAAACGTAACAGCATCAAGCAGCCTGGACACAAAACCAAATGATTTTCCTCCTGCCAGTAGCTACATTTGGTGTTTGTTTCTCTGAACGCTCTTAACCTGCGGCTAACAGAATTTCTCCTGCAACCAGAGTCAGACTAAATCGCAGCACTGCTGCAGACCAAGAGCACACACGGCTTTCATGATGTGAAGAATGACCTAATACATCCTAATTTATTAACTCCATGAAGAGCTGGTGCACCTCTTACATGATACTGCAGCAGGACCTAGGGAAACAAGAATATCTGCCATCTGTCCAGGAAGGTATGGCATATCTGAAAACATCCAACAAAAAAAAAAAATAAAAATCACATTTTCATAGTTGTCACTAAGCTATTTCTTACACCAGACACAAAAGAGTGGCATATACCACCATAACATCACTGTTACAGGACAACAAACAAAACAAAAGTTGTTTTTTGCTAGCACACACACACAAAACACATCCTCTAATTGCATAAAGCTCCATGAGCAATTTTGCAGAAGGATTTTTTTGTCATCCTGCAGTTGTCTAGTGGTAATATTTGTCCATCTGTTATAGAGTATATTTCCATATCCAAAGGCACAGTACACATTGCCATGTGCTGGAAGGAATGTAGGATTCTTGCTTTGCAAATTAGCTCATTGATCATAATGAAATATGGCAAAATGCCGATAGTTCATGTACTGAGACATCTCAAGGATTCACAGCTGAATAGCTATTTAAATAGTAAAAGATCCTATTTCAAGTCATATTTAGAGCTGAGTATCACCAGAGTAACAACTTTTTCAGCAATACAATGTTCTTTGTAAGTAATATGCAATGTAAATTTATGAGGGCTAAAGCATAAACCCATAACTATACAAATAATAACCACATATAAAAGGGGACCCTTTGACCTCAGTACAGTTATTTCACTCAGAGGAGTACTTTTCTTTATGGAAGGTTTATTTGTTCTGGCCTCACTTCTAACGATGGTCTGCTATAATCACAAATGGATGTGGGGTTGATTCGAATGGCTTCTTTTGCTTCTAAAATGTGCGATTTACTTCTAAGCATCAGTGCAGAGTCTAAGTTGTTCTACTGTATGACTTTTACTGCAAGGGAAGTAGAAAATGCTTTCCATCCAAAATTTCTCCTACATCTTTTATGCTTTTATGGCAAAACCTCCCGTTACTAAACAGAAATTATCACCTTAATATTAATCTAACCATTCTCTAATTGAACAGACGTCATTTGTGAGCCTGGATTCACTCCAGTGAAAGCACACACACTCCCCGATGCCCAGACAGATGAAATTTCAGTTCTTATCCTGGTCTTCAAGAACGCTATGCACTCCTGCCTTTCCAAACTACATCAACAAAACTGTAGCATTCAGCTTCAAATGATTAGCACCAAAGAAACACCAATTTAACATTTATGTAGATGTTTTCAGCACAGGCAAAGCACAGCACTTGCAGAGTTCACCAGTAATGACTTTAACCTAGGCTAGATGAGCCAGTCTTTCAAGTGGTTAAAGGTAATTTAGATTACATGCTAATTTATGTCTGGGCCTCTCCTGTGAGCAGCTTGTGCCAGATTGAATATGGTGCTCCTGTGATATGGGATTACAGTCAAAAGAATTAAGGAGGAACTACCAAATTAATTTCAGTTAATTTTATTTAAAGACATACAGTTGTATGCAAACGAGCTTCCCAGTGGTAGAGGAGAGCAATAGTATTTCATTCACAAAGCTACTGAGTCTCCATAATGCGTTCAAATTAATAGACACATTACCAGTGCCACAAACCTGTATTTGCACATCTAAGCAGCACACATAAGTACCTTGTCCCCTCCTTTGGCACAACACGTGAGAGCAGATCCTGCTGTCTGCTCAGAAAGCTACTGCAAGCATCGAATTTAGGATGGGCAAGAAACAACAACTGCAATGAAAGTTAAAGGTATTAAAAATGCAGTTTCCAAATTGCTCAGTATTTTCCTTGCAACAGGTCTGAAGCTCCACTGAACAGCACAGATCCTTGACACAGTCTCAGGCTGCTTTTCTGTCCCACGGCACATCCTTCACAGCTGTCACTGGACTTCACACACATTCAACGTGGAGCCAAATAAACCGCTGTTATAAATAGCAGTGGTGCTTGTACACATAGTCACTGAAGTGACTTTTTTGTATATAAAAATATCTTTAGGCTGCTGCTGCAAATGGTTATCTGAACCTCGATTCCCCGTGGGAATTTTGCTATAATAAGCTTCTTTTTGCATAGAAGACCTACATTTAATTCAGCGGTGCTACTCAGGGACTGTGGGACATCAGGGATGTGCTGGCAACGCTGAGAACTGACTCTTTAAGTGGATTAGCTTTGATAGCAGGTGGCCTGAAGAAAGGGTTATGCAGTATTGGAATTTGCCACCAAATACAAAGGATCTATTTTAAGTATGCTCAGCCTGGCTTCATTTCCGACCTGTCAATGAAGAAAATGGAAGGCTGGATGCTGAGTACTTTTAAAATAGTATTCTGGGTCAAACACCAAGGCCAGAAACCCAACCTGAATTCTCCTCCAGTCTTTCCCTGACCTCCCTATTTGCCAGCCCTAATGGTACCACCTTTTTTTCCTGCACAGGAAATTAAATGTACATAAAAATGATTACCTATGCCAAAAGCTACACGTATGTTTTAATGCACACTAAAGATACTATAAGAATGTGCAAGGCTTGTAAAGAGTGCAATACTGAAATACCAAGCAGGATCTCCGCTGAAAATTGATACCAGGAGCTTGCTGCATTCTTTTATTTCAACATGGTGCTACCAGTTCTCTTTTTACATAAAAACATCATTGCAGAAAGTCAGGTCCTCTGTATGCCCTCAGAGGTTACAATATATAACTGTTCAGAGACGTCTGGCTCGTTATTTTAAATGTCATCAAATCCAAACCACAGTATTAAAGGAGTTATTAGTTATATCCTTGTTCTGTATGCGGCAAAACATTTGCTCCCTCATCAACAGTTCTTGTTTATTCTCCTCTTAATTTACTAAGTTCTGAACTCACAGATGGTTGCAGTAAGCTTGGTTTACAGAGTAAGCATTGCAGAAGAAAAACTACGGTAATGAACAATGTCTTTAACAAGTCACACTTAAAGGAGATCGATAACATCTAATTTTTGTAAAGAATGCAGTAAATCCCTCTTGCCTGTCACATTCATGCGCTTACAGGTATTCACAGCAATCTCAGTTCATTTGGATGAATTGAAAACATAAAATTGATAATTTAAATTACTTTACTAAAGCAGATTCATTTTTTCTTTTACCGATTTAAAATATTATTTTTTTTGCCAATAATTTCTTCTACAGCGTGCAAAAAACAAGCAATAGGTTTCACAAGGCAGTATAAGTTGAAGTTGAATTTAAGCTAGTACAGTAAAACTAGTATAACTGCAATGTAAATACCTACAATGTTTGTACAAAAGTAGATTATTTCAATAAAGTTTAAATTACTTAATAAGAGGTTAACAAAACAACAACAAGCCAAATTTCTATTTATCTAAATATTAATTCAACTTTTACCCCAGTAGAACTAGATTGGTTCAAAAAATAATTTAAGGTTAAAAATTCAGGTCATACTACAGCAATTTGCTCATGCAAAAATAATAGAAGAAATGAGACCACCACATTAAAACTAAGCTCAAAATGAGCACATATATATCTGGAACTATACATTTACATTGCGCAGGACAGAAATATCATGATGGAGAAATAACCACAGGGAACTTGCCTTAGAAATACCTAGAAGTAAATTATTTTCCAACCATTAAAATAGTAATAAAATTTCTTTATAGCATATCTCACACAGCATATGCTACAGGGTTAAAAAAACCTTACTGAGGAAGAAAAACAGCATGGAAATTTCCTGGAATTCTGATGTTTCCTCCCATTTTCCAGCCCTAGAAATTTTCCACTTTCATTAAGTTTTAGTTAACCAAGTGGTATAAGTGATTTAGTACACTATATGTTACATCAGTAGATATATGATTGGATATATGACTTTTTTTTTTTTTTTTTTGCAGTTCATTTTATAGGATACTAGAATGCAAAATAACAGAGGTCACTATTGCACTTCCCTGCAGACAAGATGTCTTCATTTAAGGAAGGATTAAAGAAGGACCAGAGAATCTGACCTCTCAGAGGAGAAACTAAATTCACCTAATACATTGTCTACTGGGGGGGGTGGAGGGAACCACAGGGAAGAACTACGAACAAGCAAGATACGTGGCCTTATCTGAAACCTGTCCATCATGCTCATTCCATTAAAAATGGAATACCAATAAAAATGGCAACGAAGGTCTCTAGTGCAACCTGTGATAGCAGATCACAGATCAGCTTGGCTGTCAAATTTTAGCATGGGTGTCAAATACTGGGCTGAATATCTTTTAGTTTCACAGGACCAAGAAGTTTCTCCCCTCGCCTTCAGTAAATACAGAGGTAATATTTGTAACAGTTGATTGCCCATACTGTATCCTAGTGCCTTGAAAATACCCTCTCAGGAGGGGTGATAAGGTTATAGTTCTGCATTTCTGCTCTCTCCCTTCAATTAAGACTTTTAATGTCACCAGAATACGTTTTATGTAAATTCAAATCAAGGATTTGTTACTGAGCTGCATTTGGTATTTATAAACTTCAGACAGAACAGGCAGTAAGGCTCATGGTTTATTGTTGTTTTAAGCCTATTGTAATCTACAAAATATGATCAGTTATTGCGGCGGCTTTAAGTATTTAAAGCAAAATCCATTTTTCTTTGTCAAACACTTTATGTGATACAGGGAGATGTTAGACACACAAACTAAGTCATTTTCTCATTAGCTCAGCCAAGCATATACGTCTTTCCCCATCCTCTCCTTGAATTTATGTTATGAAAAGATACATATTTTGAAGCAAATAATTTTCTCTGCATGTTAAAAACAAAAAGAAGTTGGAGACTGAGAAAGGGACAAAGGGAACAGCTGAAAGTAATCTGAATCCCAGAATATATTTAAAGGGAAGAACAATGTATATTTCAATTGGGAGATAAGTCATACTGAGCTTATCAAAAAAACGGTCCTTGGATGCCACAGTTTGCATGTGGCTTGAAGATAAAGAAACAATGCTTCTTTCTTCCGCTCTCTAATCCTTCAAATGGGCAGCTTTAAAATATCCTATAAATTAAGTATGGTTTTATGATCAGAAATCAGGTACGTTTATTTTTTACAGTTAATTACATTCAGAGTACTTAAGAACCGAGTATATTTCAGTGCTTTCTGAAAATAAGTAAGTGTAGTTCTAGTACTAGTTCTGCTCACTGGGCTGAGATTGTCGTAGCTGGGATTACCGTACCCAGCACAGCTTTGCAAAACTTCATCCTTGGGGTTTTGCTGCATTTTATTTATTTAAGACAACATGGAATATAGTTTTAATTTAATAAACTGCAAGAAATTGAGAGGATTGAGGGATTAAATCAGGAATGAAATTTGTAACATTCAGAGACAGAGAAACAAACCAGAGCTGTCTCAAAAAACAAGACTGCAATTCCAATTAACAGATTACCAGCCTCTCCAACACCCCAGTAACTCTTAAATACACGACTCGTGCCACTGAAGCCACAAGGTAGGAGCTTGCTTGCTTAGGACCATACACTTTTAGACAAATTGATTTATGCGAACAGAGCTCACTCCTTTGACCGCAGCAAGCTTGGGATGAGACTGTGAGGTAAGAATTTTTTCATCGATTCAGACAGTGACCAGGTTTTCATTCTGGAAAATGCAGCACAGGTCTCTCAACTTTGGACTTTTGTCCCCTCACCCGCTCGAGCCCTGCACAGGCACAGCTCTACCTGGAGAAACTGAAGTGCAAACCCAATCCTTCCCTTCCAAATGGAAACGAGACAGTTTGGCTGTGTCTTGACTAAGCTCCTAAACCAGTGCAACGCAAACCACTGCAGGGACTGGGGGTGTTTTGCTTGTGCAAACACGTAAAACTTTCTTGCACGATAGTCTTTGTTGTTCCAGAAGATACATCCCCGTACAAAAATAATGCAATATTCAATTCAGATGTAGTTCAAATTGTTTTTTAGAGGAACAATAGCTCGTTATTTTTGAACGTGTCAGAAGCAATACAGAGATTTCAAAGCACAAAGTGTATAAGCAACAAATCCTAATGCCCGCTTGAGCTGCTCTGTAATATTTTATCTGGAGATCTGCCAAATTCTTTGTCTGAAATTCATCTGAAGTCTGATGATCACAAGGAGAACGGCTATTTTCATATCCAACATGCTTACTAACAGGAATAAAAAGACAAATTGCCAAGTGAATGGCACTGTTGTTATAAAGGTGGTATTTAAACAATTAAAGAACTTAGAAGCAAATACAAGGCAACCAGCAAATTCCACATTGCTTTGAAAGATGTTTTTACAAAGCTCTGTTTTTTCAATTATTTCACACAACATGCTGTGCTCTATGGATTTGGGTCTCCAGCGCCGGGTTGCAATGCATCCTTCGTAAAGTCCTGGAAAATTGACTTTTTAGACTATTTTAAACAATTATTTTTTTAAAGTAACCAACACCATAAGTGCAATTTTCATGCACGAACACAACTTTCTGGCTGTTTATCACTGATGTCAGGCAAACATTAGCCAAGTCCAGCATTGCACTTCCCCTTAGCTTTATTTTATAATTTCTGTTGCATACTGGAAATAGGGCTCTGTAAGCAGAGCATTTCTAAAAGGATTATTGCTGTGGAAGGATAAACAAGTTCATGAAAATGAGGAACTGCCTGTGGATTTCATCCTTGTCATTCCACAAAAACTAAGAAAATTACAATCTCACTTTCTATCCCATCTACTGCTCCAAGTTTGTGACAGGACATTCTCTCCCACTTTCACGTGACACTGCCAATACACATAGCCTCCTATCCCATACAGTCCCTCAGATACCCTACATTTCCTTTTCTATACTGCAGTTAGCCCAGTATCTCATCTCTCTAAATTATATTTTTAGATACCAACTGTCTCAGATGTTTGCTGTCTGGGCCACCAAGTATTAAGAAGTCTCACTTTTCACCTGTGGATATTTTTCCCTCTTGGACTGACCTAAAGACTGATGGAGGGGAGAAAAGGGGAATGACTGAATTTGCAGAAAGATGGTCAAGGAAAAAAAACCAAAAATCACCTTGCTCTCCCTTTGGACCATTAGTCATACTGATACACATTTTACTAATTAAAAAAAAATATTGTTTTTAAGTTTTGCTCACTAAAGCAGTGCTGCCATCTTCCCCTCTGCAATCAACAGGCACAACGGCATATGGGCTCAGAAGAAATCTTTCAAAGCAGCTATCAAGAGCATGTGAAAAGTTTCACTCCAAAGGTATGAAAAGCAAATGAGGTCTCTTCAGCGGCAGCTGTTCTAGGAGCACAGCCTCACCAAGTGACTGACAACAGCCTTAAGTCATCTTTAACTTATCCACCAAGATTTATATTTTGCCCTATGGCTAACTTTTTGAAAGGAGGTATAGGCTGATCATATTTTGTCTTCATCTGCTCATGTCTCAACCTTCTATCTTTTAAAACTTAACCCACTCATCTCTAACATGCACAGGCTCTTTCATCAGCCACAGACTGCTTAGACAAATGCTGTATTACATGTCCAACCTGGGCACTTTATGCAAAAATCCCAAATACTGATGTATTATGGTCAGAGGTTATTCTGTTTTGCATCCCACTGCCTTCAGGCATCCCTTAGTCTGTGTCCCGCACCTTAACGGTTTGCAAACTTGATGTGACTTGGAGACATAATCAGAAGCATGTTCCTGTCAGAAGCACTGTAAACTGGAAGTGCACTGATGAATACTTATTCTGACTTCAGTGACCTGATCTGCCTGTGCATTCCCTGGGAGACTTTCCCCTCCTCCAGCACGTGCGCCATTATCTCTTGCCCGGAGCTTACTAAGCTCTTGCATTTTCTAGCGCCTCTCTGCTTTATGTCATGAAGACACTAGTTTAATAAACAATATTAATCAGACTTAGGTTTCCAGACAGGTAAACTTCTAGCAGTATAAAAATGTAACAAATCATTGCATTTACACTATGGTAAGCTATTATATAAGGTACTTGCGGCAAAGAAATTAAATTGACAGATACTAAAATCAGTATTGATAGCAACAGCTTGAAAGAGGAAAAAAAAGACAAAGAACAAGAGAAGAAAATCACCAGGAGATTTAGCTTCAAATGTTCTAAAATCCTTAGATGACAGATATGACTAAGAACAATTGTCAGGGAAGCAGGTGTTTGGGGAAAAGCATTTAAGTGGCAAAATAAACAGAGCTTCAGCTAAATTTAAAGCTCTCTGGAGAAACAAAGCCAGTAACAAGACTGCACACCACCAACTATAATCCCAGGTAAAGCAGTAATGTCAATCACTATATAGACTATCATGCAATTATAATGCTGTTTAGTAAATTATTATAAACAAGTCCTACTAACCTTACTCTATCCATTTTATTAAATAGGAGAATCTTAAGAAAGACAATATTCTGTTAAGAAGCATCCTGGTTTCAGCTGGGATAGTTAATTTTCTTTCTAGTGGTTTCTGTGTTTCAGATTTGGTATGAAAGGAGGAATGTCAATAATGCATATTGTTTTAGTTGTTGCCAGGTAATGTTTATATTTTTCAAGGACTATTTTCAGCTTCCCATAGAAGCTGAGAAGAAGCATAGACAGAACAATGGAATGGCTGATGGAATATTCTATACCACAGTTGTCATGCTCAGAATATAAATGCCAGGGAAGGTACTCATGATCACTGCCTGGGACAGTGCGAATTCACCATTTTGCCAGGTGGTGAGAGTGACTTGTGTCTTCTATACTCTTTTATTATTATTACTGTTATTTTCCTTTTCTGTTATTGTTCTAGTAAATTGTCTTTATCGCAACTCACGAGTTGTGGGGTTTTTTCCCCCCCTTCTCCTCTTCTCACCCTACCCCCTGTGTATCTATATTGCAATATTGAAGTGGAAACAGGAAAAAGCTTCCTTACACCAAAGAGAACTTTTCTTTCAGAATTAACGCAAAAATAGCGTAAGCTTATGTTGGTTACCCTAGAAGTGACCATCAAACAGCTGTTGATTTAGCCCATCTCAAAAGGTACCAGCACAGGGATGAGAGGCTCTCCTAGCAGTATCAGTCTAAACAGCTCACCTGTGCTGGACAGAGAGGTCCCACTGCTTCTCTTCTTGCCCTGGCACATACCTCCTCTTCCTCCTGCCCCATTGCTCCAGCTCTGGCATTGGTCAGACCCCAAGCAGAGCTGAATCAGCTCATGAAACCAGCAGAATCCAGCCATGAAAATTAAATTTTTTCTGCCATGTTAGCCAGCTGAGCCAGCTCAGCAAAGGGTCCTGCTGTCAGATCCAACCAAAGGGAGAAGGCTGGACAGCAGCAGGATGGTAGATAAACTCATGCTTAATGTGTAATGTGGCACTAAGATCGGGAAAACATCCACATAAGTTTGTGGTTTGGTGCTCCACATAGGACGTGAGCCAAAAGAAAATCAAGCTGCAGCCATGCAAATACAAGTGTCACAGTCCATTGTTCCCCATTCCTGAGAAGAAGCAGTATACATTTTATATGTCTTTACAAGAATACTGTGACACAGGAGTCTCTCTTCAATGTGACGGCACGTTGATTTATGCATGTGAATTGCTTTTCCAACAAGATGGCTTCTAATCCAAAACTGTAATTGCAAATTTAAATTTACAGTCAAAGGGAGAAAACTTCTGTTTCTACAATTCCCTCTAATACAATATGACTCCTCAACTCAGCCACAGTGAATTTAGGGGCAAATATTTACTTCTGATAATCTCCTGATCCAGTAATTCTCATCCTTTTTGGAGGAAGAAACAACTCTTTTATTCTTTCTCCAACAATATCCTTCTGTCTTGTGTTAAACCCTACACCTTTACTCCTACCGAAGCAGAACTGTTTGACTCAGGGTACCCACCCCTTTAAAAATGGCTTTGCAGGGTGTTGATGATTTATTAAATACTAATTTAAAGTTTGTTGACATTTATATTTGAGAGGAATAACCATAACACCTGCAGCTTTGACAGGTGTTCTCATACAGATGTGCAGACTCACTCCTGTATTCAGTAATAGGCTTGGTCCTGCCTTTGTCTGTTTATATCTTCCATCACAATGAAAAGCATCCACTTCCTTCTGCTCTTCTGGGTTTTAACCTCAGCATCTTGAAAGACAGATACCTTCAGACACCTGGGTATTTATGATACTGATACTTCAAATATATGATATTTCAAATTTGCTTGAGGAAACATGTCTCAGGTGCTAAGCCCTTTCCTGCTGCCTTGGCCTTTTGTTTATTGAATGTGTCTTTCCCTGCTGTTCCCATGACTACTCCTTCTGTCTCGGTCAGGTCAAGTTCCTTCCTGCCACCAGTGTTTTTCGAACTCCCTTATTATGACTACCACAAATCAATCAGTCCAGTAGTTTACCCACTAGGATATTTCTAGATAGCCGACTAGAAAGGCCTAAACTATTCTAGGAACTCGCCAGGTCCCCACCCAGACAGGCTCTGGCACCTTCCCTCGCTCTCTCGTGGGTGATGGGGATTCAAGCCTGCAGACTAGGCTGCAGAAAAAATTGGGGAGGGTGAAGGAGAGGGAAACGAGGCAAGTAATTTTCTGCCAGCTCAGCTCACTGAAACAGCTCACCACAAGGCAGAGGTGACCCAAGGAAGAAGGCAGGAAACCAAGTGAGTCCTCTCAGTTCTGCTGTGGAGGAACCTTCCATGTCATCTCGCAGCTGCAAGGGCCCATGCCATCCTTGGGGCAGGCATTGTCCAGAATGTGTAGGGATCTCTCAAGATCTTTTCAAGTGATCTAAAATTCCACTCTCGTCGTTTACAAAGTTGTTAAGAACTTAGTGGGAACAGGGTGTATTGTCACAGACACTCAGCTGCAAAAAATTGCATCCTTTTGTTCTGTACAGAAGTACTGCTTGTAACATTCCCTTTTCTGCATTACATATATCAATTTTCTTATATACTGACACAATGTCTTTTGGAGCCTGCCTATGTAACAGTTCCACTCAGTTTGGAAATTTGCAGACACAACCAACTGCAGCAAACGGGGTGTCCTGGGTGCTCCAGCCAATCATCCTGCGGTTAACCCAATCAAACCACTGTATACATACTACCACAGGTCTTATACTTCAAGCCCTTCCACACATAGCTGTAACTGCCCTAAGAATATTCCTTAAATAAGAATACTCATTGCAAATGAGCCCTGCTAGATTAACGGCAGAGCAGTCTCACCCAGCAAACCCAAGCTTACTCCAGGCACTGCATGCAGTTGCTGCCCACTGACCTCACCACTCCTTGCCTTCATAAGCAGTCCTCCACCCTCAACACTAAAGGGACAAGTTTGTTTTAAGTATTTTGTTATTCGCCCAGCCTGATAACATGCCCACGTGCCGTCTCCCTTGCTCATTCTCAGAGTAGCATGGTTTGCCAGTTAAGTATATTTTCATTCTCTGAAGATGATGATCATGGTTGCTGCGAGTGATGATAACCTCCTAGGACATTATCGTTATTCAAAGCCTGCTATGGCAAAGACACTCTTTTAATTATCCGAGGGGCCTTTAGGAAAATGCTTTTGCTGTATGCATAAACCCTAACGAAAGGGCAGCTACACCGTGGGTATCCTTATATCAATTAAGTATGATTACTGAGGTGATTGCAACATTGTCCCACAATTTTTTCCAAATTGTAAGGTAAGAGAACAGGTAAGAGAACAAAAATCTGACTTTTTTTTAAATCCTCTTCCCTCCATCAATTAGGCAGATGTCATTTTCATTACCCTGTAAATCTCAGTTCTCCACCCTGCGTAATTATTACTGCTAAAAGACCCATTTTAGATCCTATACCTAAATATTTCAGGAGTATGCCCAGGAAAAAAATAAATAAATTGCAAAGCACTTTGGATTCATAGAAGGGGAAAGTCTTCAATTACTACACAAGCTGTAAAGCATTAAGTGAGAAGACAATGTGTTAGACACCTGTGAGAATGCGTACCAACTCTTTGCAAATCAAACAAATAATTTCTTCTTGAATATTAATTTTGAAAGTAGTGAGTTAGGCCAAATAAATTCAAAGGGCTTATTTTCTTTCACAAGTATGAGGCTGCAGATGAATCAGACCATAAAATAATAATTCTAAGTGTATAAAAGTAAAAACATCTAAAGAACTGACTGTATATTTAAAATAATACTTTATTATAGCCATAAGGTATATTAAGTGGGATTAGTTCAGATATATATTTAAAACTATTCTTTTAAAAATACCTCTGATTTCTGTGGGACAGAGAAAGAGAGCACACACCACAGCCTCCCCCTACTTGAATACAACAAAATTTATGAATGTGGGTGAGGACTCTCAGCCGTAAAGGCTTTTTAACAGGATCAGGTTTTCACCTTCAAAGATGAGCAATTCTTGTTTCTGTTGCCACTCCTATATTGCATGAGAGTTGTGCTGAATACTTATTTCATCAGTCAATGCTTTGACTTAACCTTGTACATATATTGAAGGAAGAGCACCTTAAAATGCAGTCACTGGAACGGCGTGACACACATGATAATTTAAGAGGCTCAAGCCTTCCACTTACTACCCTTTATTATAAAAAGGGGGTTGTCTTTGTCAATAGTATTTAAAAGGGTGTAAAAAAAGGACTGTGATATTTAACAATGTGAATTAACAACATGTACTTCTGGCTTTTTAAGTATGCTTAAGAAAAACAGAAATGGAAATGAAAATCACCCAAAGAATGAAGTCCAGAAATCTCATCCTCAAAACAACCACCCTGAGCAAAGTACAAAGATCACACTGGATTCTATTCTACACAAAGAGATCTTATTCTGCTCTGGAAAATGTTCATTCCCTGCTGCTGCAACCTGGCACGTGCCCTTGCAGCAGGCGAACAGAATCGCCTCCATTAAGAGCAGATATTGTAATTTTTAACCTTAAGTTTTTGCTGTTGAATCCCTACTTCAAAATTAAAAACAAAACCCAGCCTTTTAGCTGTTTTTCAACACAGACTTGCTTTGGAGGTGCTAAGTCACTGGGGAAACACGCATTATTAGATCGCAATAACTTTCCACCACACCTACTTGGACTGTACATGACCCTACTTAGTCCCAGCTCTTCTCCTACTGCTTACAGTTTGTCCTCAATTTTATTTATCTATACCTGTATGTATAAATTAACACACATATCTTCATACTTATCTGCATATCACAAATATAGTTTATCGTTCCTCATTTTAATTATTTAGCTGAAATTCTTAAAGAGGCTTTAAAGGAATTATTTTCTGCAGAACAGAAACGGTGAAGGAATCCTGATGCTGCAGGCACAGAATATTGCAACTGACTGCTCAGCATATTCAGCAAGGCTTGAGTGACTCATACAAGGACATGGCTGCAGACGAAATGTTTTTATTAATTATTTACTAATCTTCAGTGTTTCAGTGCCATACAGAGTTAGCATAACTTTCTGAATAAATTATTCAGATCTTCACAGTTCAACCCAAGCACAGCACAGTTCAAAAAAGATGACAAACCTGCGATGCATAACACATACCCACTAAATCTCTTCCCTTCATTGCAGCTCTTGATATTGTAATCATGTTTCTACCCGGGGATGCACTGCTTTCCATTGCACATCGGGCAATGTAAATCAGCAGAGTCCAGTTATAAATATTATAGAAATTCAGAGATCGTCCCAGCCTCCTCCCGGCACAGGAGCACAACAGACTGAATGTGCCACCGGAACAAGGAGGTCACAGCATTAGAGATGCTCTAACAGAAACAACCGCTGGCCAGCCAGGCTAGCTCAGGATCCTGCCTCCCACTGGCCCGCTCCAGCTGTTTCAAAGGGGCTTGGCAGGGCAGCCAGAACAGGCAGTCACGTTTTTCCACCTGTAGGAATGTCCTCCCTCAAGAACCAGAGTGCACTGCTCTCTTGTGCCCTGCAGCTGTGGCACTGTCATCTGCCAAACTCATGTTTGCCACACTTGATATTGTAGCTTTAAAGAGTCTTCGCACAGGTATAAAAGGCCAGTTTAAAATCCTGCCAAGCTTATGGCTATTGTGTAGCTATGAACTCCAGGAGTTACCTGTGTATTATGATGTTGAAAAAGAAGAGAGGGAACCATAAAATGTCAATGCCTGAGAAAAAAAATGATCCATAACGCAAACTAGATGAGAAGTTTTTTGAGCATTTCCTTCTGCAGACTTATCTCCACCGGAGCACCCTCTCCAATCCAGGGCACAGGGAAGAGCAAAGTGTGCCCCACTTGCTCCCGTGGCTCCGAGGATCCTGACCGCTCACAGCCAGCCCCGCCAGCAGCTCTGTGCAATGCACAACTAGTGCCAGAGAAATAATTGCATCGCAGCCTCTGTTGCTGAACAAGGCACCTTCATCTAGCTCCTGCAGAAATCAATCACTGATTAAATTTGCGTAGGCATAGTCCCTAGGCAGTGCTAGGATTTGGTTCATCTTATCCCCCACAAAGGGATAAGAACATCCTACTTAAATGGTAGACTACACATTACCAGGAAAAGATGCTGTCTTGGCCTCCTGAGATCTAAGGTACTTAAGAATATGCCTCCAGGCTGGGATTTCTGGTGTGCCTGAGGAACCTCATGCTTTAGGCACTTAACTCTCCTCAGCTCCTTTCTGTGCTTCAAGCTACACGATGCAACAGGAAACGCAACCACGCAAACCAACCTCTAGCCAATCTCCATTGGCAAAGCAGAAAACATAGATAATGGGAGGAAGAGGCAACCAAAACAAAAAAATTCCTAATGGATTATAAATTGTAGAAAGAACATTCTTTGCTATGTAATTAATGGAAATTTACCATTTTTAAGCTTCCTGAGGGAAATTTCCCGTGTCAAATCAATTTGTAGGTAGAACCCAAGAGGCAGAAAATTACAAGTGCTTCAGTATGCTTCTTCATTAGACTGTTGCTAGGGGGTTAATTTTCAGTCACGTTCTTTGGTGACTTTGATCTTTGATGACAGTGTTAACTCTATTTGGTCCTCAGTACTGCATTGATTTTAAACAGCCTGTTGAGATACCCTCACTAATTATTTCACTGGAAGTTTAATTAAATCTTGTCACACAGGAATAAGCTGCTTCTTGGAATAGCTGCTAAACATTATATAGCATGTAATTGGAGAAAGGAGGATGGATAATTATAGCTGGACAGACAAGCAGATGAAGAAAAAGCAGAAAGCTATTCCTAAATATGATTTTAACTGCAAGTGTCTTTGAACCTTCTCAGTTTCCTTTGTGCACAGAAATAGCCCACTACTTGCATTTGTTCCGTTTTCCATCTAGATATTTCTATATCACACATTTCCATTCTGAAGTCTCATCCTAATTTCTGTAATATAGGCAACTTTTTAATTTACAAGTTTCTCAGGATTTCTATTAGATTGTAAAGGAATTATTAATATTAGTCAAGAATACATTATGAGTGGCTATCTGCGTTCAGACAACTGCTCTACTTATGTTTGTTTACGCAAAGCAACAAAGCAAAAGTTGCAAGCATTTATTTTGTAATGAAGTTCTGGTGCCCACAATTCCTCCCTGTTGGTCTGTAACTGCCTTTTATTTTCCAAATGGAGTCCCATAGATAAAGGATATTAGATTATAGCAGAGATTGAATTTATTCTTCAACCAGATATACGTGCTCAAACATGGGACCTGTCTTTTTTTGTTAGAAATTTCACTACCTTTCCACTTCCCTTCTGATTCTTAGTTTCCCCTAGAGTAAATGAGTAAGTCTCTTACCACAAGTAATTCACCCAGCTCTGACGTTGAATGTCACATGTATATATTTCATATTGAGCCAGCAGCTTGTTAGTATGTTCTGGTTGGAAAACTGAGCAAAAATAGGAAATAAAGCTATATCCCTTAGGTTAAGCACATACTTTTTGCCAGCCAATATATTTTCATATTACTGGTGTAAAGATCGCATTCATACATAAATACCATGCTTTTAAGATGACATCAATATTTCTTTTTGGAAAAAAAAATAATCTGACTTTAAATGAGATTTAAGAGCAGAAGAAACTATTTGGGAGTGTATATCAACCATAACAAGACATCAGAAAGTAAAATTACAGCTTAATGATAGATGAAATAAAATAGCAAAATATATTCATTTCCTAATCTGAATTTTAACACATGAACTGCATAAGACATCACAGGATCAGATTTAAAGTTCCTTAGCAACTGAATAAAAGCCTCAAGAGTTTTGTATGATAAGCCAAAATGGTCAAACTGGACTCAACAGGAGGAAAGCAAATACAGCTGTTTTGAGAGGGAAAGTAACGGCGGCATCGGTGGCAGAGACCGACGATGATAAGAGCTGAACAGGAAAGCCAGGCCTTGGCCCACATTCTAACAAACATGTTAAGGGAAATGAAGGACACAAACAAGGTGCTACTTCATCTCATTAATATATCTACAATATGGCTGAAACATTCAAGAAAGAGAATTTGTTTTCCAGCCCTTGATCATGGCCATCTGAAGAGATTGCTCTTCATGCAAACAGGCTGGAAAGTCTTTGAGAACAAACACTCCTGCTTGGAAATTAAGAATAAAACCTCTGTCATTGGCATTTCTTTTTGACACCATTCTCAGGTCTAGCAGAAGCACCCCAGAGAGAAAACACCACTTCCTCATCTTACTTTTGAAGCATTGTAATAAATGTGATAGGAATTTTATCCCCCGTACAGCATTTTCAAAGATGTGGATGCTCTTCAAATCCCTCTACAGTGAGGGTTTAACTATCAAGTTCCACAGAACTGTAGCATTCTCTTCCCAATTAAGCTGCGCAATATTTTTTCCATCTGTATATTAACTTTATCTTACTCCTGTTTAGTTATTATCTTGTGTTCTTACTATTGGCCTCTCTTACCCCTAAAATGAATTTAACAAATCCCCTAGAACCTCTAAAGTGGTATCCATGCTTTTCCATCACACTCATCATATCTGACGGAGCTTCCAACAGGGTGTCTATAATCGCTAAACACAGTAACAAATCTTTCAAGCCAGGTGACCTTTTGTCAGATCACTCCTACTGGATTTCCATAGCAGAATAACCAATTTCAGTTGGCTTATTTCAAAGTAAAGATTCAGACCACACATCTCTCACACTGTGCGACTTACTGCTCCCATAGATTGTTTTCAAGTACTTGAAGATGGTGAGAGGCTGATCCTGCAGACCCCGACTCCCAGCCCAGTACCAGCACCTTCATGAGGATAAGTGCCACTGGCTGTCACTGCAATACAATATGGATATTTTAGTGCAGTTATTATTGGAGTTATGGATGTCAAGGGACGACAGATGAATCATCTCCCCTATTGTCACTAGGGATCAACAGACACGTTGAATTTACTGATTAGGTCAGCACAACAACTGCAGTTTCAGGCTGGGGAATCTCTCTCATCCCTTTATTCTGTGTGGTTTTGGAGCTTCTCGCAGATTAATCTCTTCAGGCTGGGGCTGGAACATCTTCCAAATACATGCTGTGGTTGTACTCACAAGAGGCTGAATTGGTTTTTCCCTAGTTCCACTTTCCTTGC
This sequence comes from Rissa tridactyla, assembly GCF_028500815.1. Lineage (NCBI taxonomy): Eukaryota > Metazoa > Chordata > Aves > Charadriiformes > Laridae > Rissa > Rissa tridactyla. The sequence continues at coordinate 10,407,451 of NC_071473.1, forward strand.
AAATAATTTCCTGATACTGACAGATCAGTGTGTCTGTTTAACTAAGGAATAAATGAATCGGCGGATGCTGTAAAACACCACTCACGTAAACTGAAATCTGTCATACGGACAGTGTGACTTCAAGCAAGTCATTTAACGAGTCTCTGCCTGATCTCCATTTTACAGAAAGTGCCATCACTGTCTTTATTTTATTTACACTCTCAACTCTTGAGGCTAGGAGTCCCTTGCTACTTGTTCTGGGATAACACATCCATGCTTTCAGTTGTGGGTACTGAAATACAAAGCTATGGGTAACTATGTAGGGGAAATAGTTAAAATAACTGCAGAGAAGGACAGAACAGAAAAGAGAAAATTGTTTTTTCTATTAACAATGTTCAACCAGAATAACTTTGGGTGTTATCTTGTACAGAAAAACACAAAAGCACAATATTTGCAGACAGTGTGATCTTCAAATTGTCTCTCTCTTGTTGCAAAAAGCTTAGCAAAGTTGTAGATTATAATATGCTTCAAGGTTTCATGTGTTCTTAATGGAAAATTTCTGGAATTCTGCCACAAATATTTAATAGCTGGAAGTCAGCAAATACATTACAAGGCCAAAACCTATAGTCCATCTACCACACCAAAAACAAACAAACAAAAAAATGATCACTGCGCTCATGCAGTGAGTGACCACAGATTAACTTCTGTGAAGCTTTCTTAAAAAAAGGCTCATGGTATTTAAGATCATCACTTTGAATCAATACAACTTTGTAATTACATCTTCTGTACTTCCAGTACATAAAGCTTTTCCCAGTGACAATCTAGTTATTACCAGTTAATGTTTTCAGTATCTGTCCACAGCTGCAGAGCATATATGATATGCAGATAGATTTATATATAAAAGATAGCAAATAAGACACACAATCTCTATTTTTCAAATATCTTCACTACAGAAATAACCTTTGCTATTCCAAAATGCCTGTCCACACATCCTCCATCAGCGATTTCTTTACGGAAGACTAACACAATTTCAAAGAAGGCTCATATTAAAAAAAAAAAAAAAAGAAACCAAAAAAACCCAAAACAAACAACAACAAAAAAAACCCAACAAAACAACAACAAACCTTAGAAAACCCTGAGAAAAATGGGATTTTCCCTGAAAAGCTTCTAAATTACCGCAGCCTGTCAGTGATCTGGTCTAGCTTCCAGCTTACATACTCAGTACGATTTTTTACAACTAAATTAAAAGACAACTTGTTACAATGACATGATGTAATGAAAATTTAGTGTTTCAGAAGCAGCGGGCCCATATAGCAAGTAAGTTCACTCCCACCTGCTGCCTCCTGCTATTTCAACCATAGTTGGGTGGGGGATGATAGCAAAACAATAACAAAGGGTAAGATTCTTTTTCACCACTTTAAATATTGCTGTGCTGCTATTCCTTAAGACCCAGGTAGTCGAATGCACAGCACATCCCCTCTCCTATCTAACAGGTACAGTCCTTTAAGAGCTGAGGCCAGCACCAGTGAGCCAGCGTGCAGCATCACAATGCTCACTTTCTTTTCCTCCAGCTAACTGAAGACACAGTCTAGCAAAACTGAAGAAATACAGAACTTATGCCTCATAGCCCCCATAACACAACAGCTATAGGACAGGAGAGAGCCCTCCTTAGGAGCAGCCAGCATCTCCCCTTTCTCAGCTCTGCTCTCCAGCTTCTGGCAGGGCAAGAGCCACCATGCAGCCTTGGCCTCGCTCAGTATTTCTGCACAACAATCTTTCCAAAAGTGTTTTTCTCTCTTAACAGCATTGAAAGTTTTGTACAATGATGAGCATTTGCCTGTCAACACTTCCCCATGGCATTGCTATTTGCACCTACCAACCACGTTTCTTCACAGAGCTGAAAGCCACTTTGAAACTGCTGGAGGTCTGGGTCAATGGGGAGAAATGCAGGATAATTAGTACAGAAGGTACCTGGTCCAATCATTACAAATGCAAAAGCAAATGCAGAAGAGAAGAAAAAGTACCCATTTATGTGCAAAACTGTGTAACCAGATATCGGTCCTGCTCTGACTCTGAAATGTGGTATCATTTATTTGTTTCTAACCTCTCAAAGACTAGCATTTATTCACTTAAAAAAAAAAGAGTCTGCAGACCTCTATTATGGAGACTTATTATTAGCAAATATATAAGCACTTAGGAAAGTCCTTCATCTTGATCAGAGTAGGAAAAAACACAGACCTCTGTAGAAATAACGCCAGAAGGGATTTTCCTCGAAGCTTCTGTGGGAACAGCGGGCATTGACCCTTCCCAAACTATTTGTTTCTGTTCACATGTAGTGAAAAACAAAAGTCCTAGCAACATAATTTCTGATTTCTCTGCTAAACAGTTCAAGACATCCAGAAGGACACTCAGCAATTTGTTCAGCTGAGCAGTAAACAACCCCTGCACACAGCAGGAACATGTGCAAAGCAAACTACACCTGCATGTTCCTCTCCAAATTGCCAGAGGCTGTTAGAACAACTGCATCTCATTTTTGGGAGGAAGAAACAAAAAAGCACAGGAATACTGCGTCATTTTCCAGAACAAGTTGTTAAAGCTCCACATAAAGTACCATCTGATGTACTATCAATAACTAAAATTAAACTCACATTTAACATGACAAAAACAAAGCAGACAGCCAAGTCTTGGTTTGTTCTTTGAAAACATTTTTAAGGTTTAAGCTTATTGATGTATTACAGTCCCTGCTCCTGGCTGTTATCCCTACCAGAGTTTGAATGCTTACCCTGCTGCTGATCCATGGGTGGAATTGGAGCCCTCCTACACACTTTTCAACTCCCAAACCTCTTGCTCTTGGAGCCATGGCACCATTTAAGGAGAGGCCGCCCTTGCGGCAGGGCAGGAGAGCACGCATGGGGCAGCAGCTCCCCCACTGCTCTGCAGCCTCAGCACAGGGAATCACGGTGGTCCCCATCTCACCACACTGAAAAGCAGGACCAGGGCAGCTCCCAGCTGCCAGGGGAGGAGCAGGTTCAGGTGGTACCACCTTGTCCCTCTCATCACTGCCAGAACGATAACTAAAGGCTGGCCGAGGCCAGCTCCTCACCAGGGAATCCCGCAGCATGGCAAATGACGTTCTGCCCTCACACATTGCTCCCGCTGCTGCCCAAGATGACAACGAGACACAAGCACAGCAATTCACTCCAGTACCCAGCTCTGCTGATCCCCACCAACATCGTTCCACATCACAAATAAAACACTGGCTAAGTGCATTAAAATCTTAAATCTGCTCCCAGGGGATCAGTCCTACCACATGCCATCACCCACCACAGGCACTGCCCCACTTCCTCCTCCAACCCTGCAAAGGGCTCCTTGCGTCACCCAGCTCCACAGCATCCCCAGACCCCACTTGGCTCCCTGGCCACCAGAACCAGGGTCACCACTGGCTTACAGGTCACGACCACGCTGCTGTCTCACAGGCAGAGCCCACGCACCCTGGGGTAGCTGGAGGAGCTGCGGCCCTTCAGCCACCCGTCCCCAGAGTGTCCTGGCTTCTTACAGCTGAACTGGGGCCCTGGCCAGCAATGGCCACAGCCTCTGTGGAGCCTCGGTGAGGCTCTTCACAGAGGAACAAAGGCACCGCAGATTCACAGGGAAAGAAATTTTCTCTGATATCTCTTTTTGGGAGGGAAAATATCAAAAAATTAATCTTGTTATGTGGTATTGACTTCCATTCAGTGAAAGACAGGGAAACAATATAAAAAGCTACAGAACAAAAATGAAAAACAAAACCCCAGTGACCTTGAGTAGACGATACCAGAATTGCTTCAGTAAGCAAAACTGCAGACACCAAAGGCATAACAATTCAAAATACGTTTTTCAAGTTGCTCAGAATAACTGCTGCATTTCTGGGAGATATTTATTATAAACTTGGCCCCTCTGTGAGGCTAACCTAAGTCTGGCACTCCGTAATAACAGACCCCCCCAGACAAGCCTCTGCGTCCACTGTAAGGACAGAGCCTGAAGCTGCGGGCGAGAACTGCAGAGGTCCTTGGGCACAACACCCTCCTCGTTTCAAACATCACCCATACAGCTGCTGCCGCGGGGTGCCCACACTGGAGCACACCAGGGTGGTTGTCGAACACTGCGGGTTGCCCTTCCCTCCCACAAAACAACTCTCTCTTTCATTCTTGTTTTGAGGAAAACTAAACATTGTGTGCCTGGTAGGCAAACTCGGCACACTCTCAAAAAGCAATGCAATGGAAAAAGCTGAAATGCAAATCAGGAAATAGCCAGCTGGAGAGGGGTTTAGGAGTTACAATACTTTTGAATCAAGTGATTTCTCTGGTTCCTATTACCTATTTTCAGTCTCAGCCTCTCTCTATGCAATTTCTTTGATCTAATACTATAATTATATGATTATCTTTGTCTTCCTTAAAAAGCTTTGAGAGTATCTGTGGTTTCTTGATTGTCACCTGTCCCTGACACAGACGTAGTGGCAGAGACACAAGAGAAGTGAACAAATGCAACCAGCGAAGCAGTGATAAAAGATAAATAGAAAAAAGAAAAGAGTAGTCAATGAGTTTGCTGCACCAAGTATGTCCACGAACTGGGACTGAAGCTCTCAGCAACATGCAGCTTTGGGATTTTATTCACACAAGCACAAGGCAGCAGCACTTTACCCTGCGATGTGATACCTGACCATCTGCCTGTGCACAGACAAAGTTCCCACTAGCTACAGCTCAGTAACTTCCCCGCTGTGCCACGCTGTCGCAAGGGCAGGATGCTGACGGTGGCTCATTTTCCCAGCATGTGGGCTGACCTATGGGGGACGCACATTACTGGCTGCTGACCCCTGAGGAAGCCAAAAGATGCTGCACCTCATGCAAGAGCTTTTCTCAGGGTTCAGCACAAACCCACCATTTGAAATCCACCCGCCACAACGAACTGCTCATCCCTTGACCCCTAGCTTAAATTACCAACAGGTAACACGCAGGGCAGACACACCCTGAGGTGGTCATCCCATTCCAGCTGACTTCCGAAGATGAGCTGGACTTGATTTCTAAAGTCAGAACTCTGCAAATTTCTCCAAGGATCCCTGCTGACCTCCAAAAACATGGGATGTGGGCTTTACCCACATTCAGCAGAGAGTTCACAGAGGAGGCTCCCTCCTGCACCCAAGCCTTTGTTCTGCAGCCTTCCCAAGAGGAAGGAGAAAAAAAAAAAAAAAAAAAAAAATCAAGCTTCACAGTGAAGACCTGAGAACTCCTAACAGCCATATCCATCCATCCATCCATCAAGTGCTCAAATCAAGATGGCCACTGACACAAGCAATATTATGCAGCTAAAGCACCTCTCAAGTTCTGATTTTTCACTCATGTATCCCGCCAAGAGCACTCACACTCATGTCTGCAAATATTTCATCCAAGCTCTGCTGAAGCATTAAGGAAAACTCAAAGTGTGCAAGTCATAAAAAAGAAAATTTGCATAGCAAACTTCATTTTGAGGAAGTCTGTGAAATTCTGGAATTAAAAGACAAAGAAATAGGTTCCACATTGGTCAGTTTTATTGTGGAATAACCTCTGCAGTCTGTAAGCATGCGGTATTATGATGTGGAAAGCAAAAATCATAATATACCAATCACCTACACCCAGGATAGAATATCTTGATTTCTGTTAAGTAACTGAAGAAATACACTCACAAAAACGCAGAGCGAAGAAAGCACATTTTAAAGTGTTTTTCAATCGTTCATTTTGTTGCTTAAAAACATCTAAGGGAATTTTCAGTCTACAGTTGCCCTTTCAAAGGAATTCTATCGGCAAAAATCTGCTAATTATCCCATGATCACAAATCACTTCCTAATATTAACAAGGGAACATACAGACAAGGGCATTTTAATTAATTATTTAGATGACTGTCAACTATCTGTTTTAAAGAAGAGACGAGAGACACCTAACCTCTGTAATCTGTGAATTTTACTGAATTTCTCAGAACCTTATGAAGACAGATTTTTATGTGTGATCAATGACAAAGTGAAATAACAAAATATTTTCTGACAGGCGGATTTTTTAAAGTTTTGAAGGCCAGTTGTTGACCTGCAGCAATAGCAGACATGATTATCACAAGGATAAAGAATTCCTAGCCATTTCGAAATAATTTAATTGTTGTTCTTACATGTAAAAGTATTTTATTGCTATTTCTTCTATACATGTCTTGCACAACCAATGCACAGGATGACACCACTCAGGCAAAAGCAAAAACTGCAGATATTTATTATTGAGATGTTCTGTGGGAAACCAAAGATGCTTTGAAAGAAAAATATCTAAGGAAAATTCTCTGCCAGAGTTCTTCCCAGGACCATTCTCCTCCCAGGACATTATAGCTCAGTTGCATCTAGATTCAGCTGTGATTAATGAATTAGAAATGCCTGAAATACATAGATTTACTGCTAATCAGTGGGGTGGGTTTTTGTTTGTTTTGTGGAGTGGGTTTTTTTTTCAGAAACTGTTTAGCCATAACTTCCATATTAAATGAGATATTAATTTTATTTGAAAAAATTATAGCAGTACCTCACACAGTAAATTTTATAGGACAGTCAGATAGCTATTTGGCCAAACAGAATTAAGGAAGAAAATGAACCTAATTTTATAGAAGCAGAAAACATTAAAGAACTTGTTTTATAGCCATATTCATTGTGTCTCAATTTTAACCTCAGGATATGTTGAACTGAGGGACGCTTTATGTGAAATCAATGCCTGTTGTGTGCACACGGGCTTTTTCAAGTATTAGTGTGCAGACTGGCATGTGTTTTAATGGACATGTCATTTACTGTAAGTAGCCAGTCATAATACCATTGAAAGATGGGATTATATTTGCTCCAATAGCACTATGATGCTGCAGGTATCCTGATGTACTGTAAACCTAAAGCTGTAATGGCTTAAGAGAACTAGCCTCACACAAGTTGAATTATTAGGGACTGATACTCAGTCAATACCCCTCTACAAATTAGGAATGAGAGACTTGACACCTCTGTTCAGCTGCAACCCTGGGAGTATAAATCCTCCGTGCATAGAGGTTGTCACACTGCAGGAACACCAAATATTATGCAGAGATAATCATCAGATTATCATCATTATCATTATGCATCAGATAATTAATGAGTTCCCTGTATCATATTTGTTATTACTTACCTATATCCAGTAAACCAATGGCCAGACTGGAGCAACCTAGAGCCACTGAAGACGGCTTGTCTAGTAACACTTCAGAGAAAAGTAGTTCTCACCAGGCTAAATGCCAAACACCAGAACTATTAAAAACCTGTTTAAATCCAACCTACACTCCCAGCTCCACGACCTGCTGCCACGTGCAAGCTGCCTATGAGAGGAAACTCCTACCAATGGAAGCGAGAACTGGGTGCCCAATGGCCTTTAGGAAGGGCTTAATAATCTGCAGGATAAACTAATTAAACCCAATTAAGTACTAAAGTGCGATCTTAAATCAGACAAACGTTGAATGAGGTTAAGCACAAATTGGAAGGTCAGTACTCAGGCATATGCTTACAGAGCTAGATGTTCAATGGGAATATTAATAAATTCAACATTTTTATTTTCTCATGCAACCATACAAGCAAGACGCATAACTGTTTACAAGCAGAGAGGGGCTGGTCTTGGGTGGTGTTGAAAGCTCTCAGATGCCCTGAAAAGGATGGTGTTAAAAGGAGATCAGCTGTATACTATGAAAAACCCATCTTGCAAAGCCTGAATTGCCCACAGTACTCCTTTTAATTTGTACAAACCTCCACATGTTTCTGTGGGAAATAACACAGAGTATCAGCACAGAACAGAAAGACATGCTTGTGCTGCTATTTGTCTGTCTCATTTACTTATTTGGGGCATGCTTAGTCATAATTAAACTATATTGATGTGATGTTTAAACAATTTCTGTATGGATTTGCCCATAGGGCTGCCAGCAAAATATCTCATCCTATTCAAACGAACAAAACAATTTTAGAGTTTTCATCAGAGACACACATTTTAACTCTCTTTTAATGACAGAATAATGAATATTTTATAGTTGCAGTTTCTGTTTTAAATGAGATATTTTTATTGATGTTATGATTGTCCTGTAATGGTTTCAATTCAAAGCTGGTAGGATTGTAATTAGGTATTTTTCTAAATATTTGGTACTTTTTCTGATCATTCTAATAGGTACAATTTTCTCATAGTTTAATATCCTCAAAGCTGAATATGCCAATCATTGAAATTACTCAGTGGTAAAGAAAATACATCTGTCTGATCAAAAATAACAGTGTAACAATTTGCGAATCTTTTAAAAATTGCTTATCAAATGTGTACTTGCATCTTTGAACATGTTTTTAAAATACACATTACAATAGAATCATCAAACTTACACTTTGAATAACATTCAATTTTTGTTAGTTATACTCATGAAAATTGAGTTTTATGCCACAAAGAAAAAGAAGATAATTTTATAATGTTAATGTAGAGAAAAGATTTTGTACTAAACAACAGCACAGCTAACCATCTGGAAAGAAACATACGTTCTCTATAAATCAATTTAATTTGGGAAATGGGTGAGTTCTAGACACTGATTTTTTCTCTTAAGAATATCATGTTCTAACAAATTTGCAAGAAGTCCACGTAGGCATATGTTTGTCAGGAATTAACAAGAAAGTAGACTGCTGAATACTGTTGCACTGAGACCACTGATCAACTCCGCAGTTTTACTGAAAATTCATATATATATACCACAGAGCATATAACAGAATTTCTACTTATAGTCTTAAGGTTTTATGAAAGCATCATTTATTCAGAAAAGTAGTGTGGATAGTCCAGAAATTTCTGAGCTATGGTATGTTTACTCAGGTAGAGGTTCCCATTGCCATAATAGCACACATGAGAAAACAGTTAAGCCTCGTGTTCCCTTTCTACTTCTCCCAATGTCCCATTGTATGTGTGATACTTCACTACATCCTATTTCCCATCAAGATACATAACCAGATTCTTTTGAAATGAAAAAAACCAGAATTATTTAGAGGCATAAAAAAGTCAATAAGAGCTTCCTAAATGAGGGTATTTATTATAGAAAACCTATGTAGCATACAAATCCTCAGAAAGCAAGCTACTTCTTGGCCCTAATGTTCAGCATGTCCAGATTCATTAGTCAGGGTATCTTATTCCCAGGACATATCTTGGGACCATAGTTTTTATCTTATTTGGGCAACAAATAACACAGGCCATGAGTGAGTCTTTCAAAATGCCTGGCCACATACCTTAGAGGTGCTCCATAACTGATCTATATGTGCAAATAGTGACTTGGGAATTTGAATTTAAACTGTTCACCTTAAACACTCTTTACACAAGCAGCTTAAAGTGATTCAGTGGTCCAAACTGCAAACGCCCAACACCCAGCATCTACATTACCTGTTAGTTTAATACCACTTGGTGGGGAGGGGCGGGGGGGAATGGTCTGTGGCCTAGGGTCTTAATTTTAAGAGCTGTTTGTTATTTTATCTCTGTCTATCTAGGACAGTAATTTTAGAATTCCACATAAGAATAATAATCCTTCTTCAGTAACTGCTCAAACATAGAGCCTGCAGAGCCCTGAATGGAAGCACTTTTGCAGAGCTCACTGCATCCTCAACCCCTAGAGCACTACCGTAGCATTTATGTCGCTGCTGCTCACAACAGAATCAGCGCTGATTCTCTTGTGCCACACTTTGCATCCTTAAGTTAAAACAATAAAAATAATTTTTAATTGGAATGGGAGTGCATAACATACTTCACAAAAAGCAGTTCTGTACTCTCATAAAGATCAGCAATGTAAAAGCTTTACAATCCCCAACTTTGATCAAATACACAGTAATTACAGGCAAACAGGAAGAAGACTAGTTAAGTCTCAGTACAATACAATGTGCACTGACAATTCAAGGAAGAACCCCAATACTAATATTATTAGAGGTGTTTTTCTCCAGGACTGCATTTCTCTGCTTTCATACCAAAGTACTGGCCCATAGCTGTAAATCACCACCATGCTCATCACTACAGCTGTAAATCATCACTGCGTTCCTGAAGGCAGCATTTTCACCGTCAGCATTGGAACCAATGGCCAAGTCCTGCCCCATGCTTTAGGAAGAGGCTGAGACAGAGTTAAGGTGGACAAACACAGCTAAAACCAAGGCTTGAGCAACAGCACCGCACCCTCTTCGCTGACGGCAACGGAAGACCCTGCACTTGGTTCATTCTCCCTCCCCAAAAATTATTATTGCTTTTGACACCAAAGCAAAGCTCTCAAACTGCCCTAAGCAGGCCATACAGATGTGACTAATTCTTTGGGACTGTGCTACAGGACGCTGATGCTCTTAAGTTTGATCTTGTGAGAAAAGGATGTGGCACACAAAAGTGGTATGAAGAGGTGAATTACCTGGTCCCCAAAATGAGATGTGGGAAAGGGTCACTAAGGGGTTTGACCTCAGCACACAGCTGTGGTCACTAAATACCACTTGCAGTAGCTCTCATTTCCTGGACAACACAAGAACTATGTAGCCCATATTAAACCTACCCACATTAGTACCATCAATGGAAATCACTAATACAGTGGTTATGAAACGATAATTAAAATAAAACAAGTTACTAAAAGATCCCATCAAGTTTGACCTTGAATAATTAGGTTTCTAAGGCATAGGAAGGCCACTAATAACAAGCTACCGTGAAAGCAGAAATTCAGATGTTTTTCTTGCAGGCAGAATTGAAAGGAAACACATTGCTTTTCCAGTGTCTTTAATTTTCAGTATGGAGTCTGCAATGAGCTGCTAATAATCATACACTATGCCATCAGGGTTTTGCACCTATTTACATATAAATAGTTCCGACCTGACTTGGCTACCAACAACGGTTAATTTAATTTATTGTCCTTTGGCAAGTGAATAGTCATTGGTTTTCTAGCACTTTTAACCTTGGCAAACCCTTGGGAAATAAAAATTAGATTGAAAGAAAATTACTAGTGGTGGAGAACAGTAAGAAAGTGACAGTAGTATATATAAACCTCAGGCAGCAGTGGAATAAAGTGTCATATTATTGTATGCTGTCTTCTAAAGTTCAATATTACTTTCTTGATTTACACTTCTGTAATTTTTTCCCAGTAATTCTTCTTGCTTTGGGGACTTTCACACCTAACTTCACGTTTTTCAGCTGGGAAGAGGGATTACCCTATTTAGCATTAAAAAAAAAAATCTATCAGAATTCATAAGAATAAACCAGTGATGTGCAACCAACAACAGCTAAATAAGGTGACAGTTATTGACCGCTAATGACTGAATATTAGAGTGAGATTATTTGGTCATCACTCCTATACCACTTGTATGATAATACATTTGAAGCACTGCAGTTTGGCCCCTGGAGCCTAGTGAGAAAATACAACGCCCAGAAACATTCCTTTCCTCTTGCAACGCTTACAGCTGTCTGCTGGCTTTCACTTCAAATGCAAAGTGCTCAACTGAGTGCACACGTGATGACTCACTATTGACATTGTTATCGCAATGAAGTCTAGATAATGAAGATCAGGAGCACAATAAGAAGAACTGACACTTCTGGAGTTTACTGGCAGTGCTAATCTTTTCAAAAACTTCTACGTGCAAGGTTTTATAGGCTAAAAGAGTGATCATTTGTAACAAAAAAAAACAAAACAAAAAAAACCCCAAAACATAGGGGAACTGAACACTGGAAAATGCCTCATGAATTAAAGGCAAGCAGCACCGGCCGCAGGAAGTGCATGTGCCCTCCCACCCCTGTTCCTCACCTGGAACTGAGGGTGCAGCTTTGTGGGATCTCAGAGAAGGACATGAGCTACCTCCTGCCCTTATAACACTGCCTCTGGGCAGAACAACAGGAGCAGAGACAGTTGCAGAATAGATTTACGTGAATTTTTTAATTGTTCCCGGATTCCTAGAAATTCTAGATATGCATAGTTCCTGTCTGCTCTCATGCATGTCCTGGACTCCCATTTCAGCATGTTATAAGACGCGCTAGCTTAGAAAATAGTAAAATCGGTCATATACATGGAATATCAACACAGTGAATATTTGGTTTCTGTTTTATGCTGATGAAGTTTGGCATTTTTATATTTGAGGCTACATCACACTGTGCAGAAACAAAACATTCATGAGAATGATTCAAACACACAAAACTGTAACCTTCATACCAAATGATCAGTGTAGACGCAAAATACGATGTGAAATTAAGGAAAACAGAAGTCCGCAAGAGACCCAAGTGGTTGTAAATGCTTTCTCAGCAGTCTTCTTTAAAAAGGGAAAGTTATGTACAGTCTATCCCTTGTATAATCTATCTACATACCTACCTAGGTAGCAAAAACACAATGGAACCTATTTCTGCAATTAAAATATTCCAGTGTTGGTTATCTGAGAGGATCATGCTTGCTTTTTATCTGGGGTCAAATTAATAATCAACACTGCGTATGATGACAGATAACACTTGTAATGGCTGCACTGTGCATTAAAAACAAGCCAAAAGACAAAACATCTATTATGCTATGGTTGAAATAGATGTACTGGAGTTTACAGTACTATCAATGCTGTTCATTTAGAAGTATTATTTTTCAAAGAGAAAGTGGGGAAAAAATATTTCTAGATAAATGCTAGCTATGAACTTTTTCATAGACTTGTGTACTGCTACCTGCATAGTCTACAAGGCAGAAAAAAAATGGTTTAGTAAGATGCCAGAATTATATTACTTGTCAACTTTTGGTGTTAAAACCATCTTCTGAATATGTGTTGTTTTCAAAGGGGTCCTTTTAGGATCCTTTGTGCTTTCAGGTTGTGCGCTATTTTGATGCACTTTGCAATAACCTCATTGTGTCACAGTGTGCTGCGAGTTCTCAGCTTTCCTATGATTCCCCTATGAAGAAACAAAACTAAAAGAAAACGTCTTTAGCCATGTAGATTCCAGAGGAATTGATTTGAGAAGCCTGTAAGGGGCTTGCTTTTTCCTCAGGCACCAAACTCCCATCCTGCTCAATCCAACACCAAATGACACCTCAGGTGGGCAATCCAGCACAGGGCGCTTTTGAAAAGAGGCCTATTTAGAAATGTAGAAATAGAAATAACTGCTAACACTGTTAGTTTGGTTGTTGCTTTAGAACACTTTTAACAACATTTACTGCATTATTGCTACAACAAATACTTTGGGAAAAGAAAAAGATTTGGGGATTGACAACTGCTTGACTTAGTTGACTTTTTGGCCACAGCTGCTGCTGAAGCAAAGAAAGCCTTCCCAGTACTGCAACTGGGGGAAACTTTGCAGTTCTTGCTTGTTGTGGTGGTTGTTCAAGTTCCATGCCATGGAATTTCTCTGCTGTCTCTGCCACCCATTTCTCATACAATGGACGTGGTTCTGCCCAAGGTATTTAACCTTGTCCTGTACTTACAAATCATGCTCACAGACACTGCAAGGCAAACGTCCTGCTCAGATGACATCCTAACTTTTCAAGGTGGTTTTTTTTTTCACACCTCTTCAAAGATTCTTCTTGCCTTTCTTGAGCATTCAACAAACACAGGGCTCAAGTACATGCATATGTCTTTAACTACATAGCAGCTAAAATTTATGGAACAGGTCCCACTGCACTTATGCCACAGTATGACCTTACCCATCAGATTATGCATATAACTGAAATTGTCCAACATGAAAATTGACAAAAACTATAAATCCTAATACTACATCTAAAGTAAAGATCTTATAGGGCCAATTTGAATTATATTTTGGTCACGAATGAAATGGTTAATGTACAAAATTGTCACCATCATAACCAACATATCTAGTTGTCTCAGAGTTTTCAAAATATCCCACTCCTACGCCATCAGCCTTCTTACAATCCTGTGTTCTGAGACTCTTCTTCCTCTATCTTTGCCTCTGTTTTGTACCTTCTCTTTTTCAATTTTGATTTGTGACTGCACACCTCCAGCATCTACTGATGAGTCCCAGTTAGTTATCTGCAAATCCTTCAACGGCTGTACATTTAAAAAATTTTTTACATGTTATATCCCATTATGATCTGCTCAGTAAAGTTCCTGCTAATTCCCAAATTACTTTTCCTGGATTGTTTAAACGTGTGTTGTGGATTACTTACATGTGAAAGGAGAGAAGAACGTGCTGACAGAAGCTCTTATCCAAAATCCCAGAGATGTCAGTTGTGTCTTCATTGCTAATTATAAGGATTAGAAAAACACATTTCTCCATAGTGTCTTGAACTGGAGAATATCTGAACTCCACAAACATGGCAGCAGGTTCAGGAAATAGGAAGTCCTGAAACATTGAAAAAATCTAATAAATTTTTTTTGCCAATACATTTTAACTAAAGTCTTTTTATGCCAGAAGTGTGTTACCAGCAATGCATTTTTCATCCCACAGGAGATTTTTGTTTAAAAAAAAAGAAAATCAATAACCATTGTGCAAGAAAATAAATTCCATTTTCAGCTTGGAAACAATTTCTTTTTCTGCACTTCTCTAAAACCATATTTTGCTTCTCAGTCACCTTCAGAGAATCATTTCCAAAAATAGACTTACATTCCTGATGTTAAAAGCACAAACATAGTGTAAGGACTTGTTCAAATGAACCAGCATTGCGTACCTTAATGTGATCTTCACTGGTGTGTCTCAGGTATTGTCAGCTATTTTCGCAGAGGTTGAGTCACCATATAAAATGGAAATGCTATTTCATTTCACATCAGTCATGATTCACGCTGAAATTTGTAAGATTTTAGCAAGCTTTATCGCTTAACATCAAAGTGATTAAAACCATCTACAAAGTAAGAAAATATTAACAGTTCCCATTTACTGAAGGGAGCTGTGTCAGAGAGATCTCACTCCAAGACATATTTAGGAGAGATGCAAGTATTTCACCAGGAGGAAATGCGGAGCAGTGGGGCACGTGACTTCCAATGTAATCAAATGCAAACAAAGCACTGGGACTTTTGAAAGCCCACCTGATGCAGCTCAGGATCTTTAGGTAATTTGGAACATTTTCACATATAGCCTAAAAAGACGGACTATGCCTACACTGCTGAGTCACATCTCAGCATAGAGTAATTTGCGCTGCTTCTGAGCAGTGAAATCAAACTCTAATGTTGTGTTGCTGCAATTTTACTATGCCTAGCACCTAAACAGCTTTACTTTAAAGCCAGCTTGGCAATACCTACACTGTACTCAAAGTGTCGCTTTGACTATGGTACAGGCATATCTGAACAGTAAAATTGGTCCAGTTCTTGTGTTTGCACTGAATGAGCATTTGCCATTCAAATGATTTTTTTACTAAAAACTTAATTTACACGGAAACAACAGTTTTTCAGAAAATAATCAATATTAAAATAAAACAAAATTTCTTTTGGAAAATCAAATTACATAATTTCACCTGAAGCTACATGGTAGTGGGCTGTTGTTGAACTGAACCAATACGATTAATTCAAGATCAGCAAGTGCAACAAACATAAACCTACATGAATATGTAATGTGCTACTTTAGACAACTGAATTTGCACACTTACCTAACTTAAAGGACTAATTTTACTTTAATAGTACAAGTAAATTCTGCTTGAATGGTAAATAGTGCCCTTTCCAAATCTATTTTTAAATTTTTGTGTTCTCTTGGTGGGAAAAAAAAAAAAATCAGTAATTTTCAATCTTTTCAAACAATCTGGTCTGAAAATAAACTTTTCTCCCAGAAAAGAAATTGTAAATTCTGGTAAACTCTGGCAGATTTAGACCAGTCCCTTTTTGAATAGGAATTTAGGAGTCCAATCCTACTGAAAATAGCCAAGATAACCTCCTGGAGGCCTCTGCCACTTTTGAAAATGGGAAAAAAGCTTCTATCCAACCTAGATATTTTCTAAATGTTTACTGTTATTGTGCCCAATGTGTTACACATTAAAACCAGGGCAAAGCCAAGCAATAAAACCAGGTTTCTTATTATACATATGTTCTGAAATTGCTAAGTATACCTCTTTGCTCAGGACCATCCTCTCTTTGTGACTGCGTGCAGTTGAGCTGCTGGTCATGATTTCAGTCATTCTTTTTACCGAAGAAGCCATTACATATAGTTTGACAACAAGGGAAGTGAATATATATTAATTTTCCATTTCAAAACCAGGATAATATTTGGGTTTGATTACACCAATTCCTTAGAAGATATTAGCCCTGTCACGAGTTTGGCCTTGATACAAATGGTATGAGCCACAGCAGCTTCCAAATAAAAGATTAACTACAAATTAGGATCTGAATGGAAAGAATCAAACAGCAGACAGAGAGGATTATGAGTCTATAGCTATATTCTGACATATATTGGATTATTAGGATTTGCATTCATTAGGAAAGTTAGACTAGCATTTGCATGAGTGTGATACATTGTACAGTTCATAAATGTTCTATAGTTAATATGAGATGGGTAGTTATAAGCTGACTTTTTCTGATGAACAGCTGTAGGTTTTGCACACTTTGACATTGCTTGTAGTTTGTTATGACAAGCAACACACTGATCCTCCACAGAGCCTCTGCGCCGAGATGAAACTGGTGGGTTTTAACTGATGTAGAAGGCTGCTTGCACTGTAGTTGGTAGAAACTAGCCCCTGTGGTAACTAAAACTTTTCATAAAATATATTGAGGGTTAAATCCGAGTTTCAGCTAAAATCCTGTGCCAAGTACAATTTATATTAATGTGTATGGATTGCACTGCAATAATGACAGGCAAGGCTGCAAACTGGAGATGCAATCTGCAGTCTGTTACAATTAGTTAAGTCAGTGATTCAATAAACAAGACTCTATAAGAGAAAAGAAGTGTCCTACTCTTTATCTATTAATTAATTTTCTAAATATTTGTATAGACCATGGAAGCTACTTAAATGGCCCCTAAAGTCCTTGGCTGTAGGCATCTTTAAGCTTGACTTGCACAAAATTTAATAGAATTCAACACTGTCTTAGGAACTTGAATACGTCAGTCTTCAAATTGAGCTCTGATGACGATAATTTATAGCCTTGAAAATCCTCCCACCCCAACTGTGAGTGGCATGGCAGGCAGGTAGACTTAGAGCTCCTCAAAGAAACTTGAACTGCTTCCTCTGGAATAGCTCTGCTGTGCATCCTGCCACAACGCTGGAGCTGGACCAACTGTGACAGTGTTGAAACAACTGACACGTAATAGCACAACGTAGGGGGAAAAGCAAGAAAGGGGAAAGCGGAGAGCTGAAGCCAACTTCTGGGGAAGGCTGAACACAGAGGATTAGACTGCTAAATGCATTTTCATGACAGGTGAATAATGAGCTTTTATTGGTGAGATGCTGCTTGTTAGACTTCAATATTTAAAAGGATTTATGAAGAGTTATTACTAAGGACTACATTAATAGAGTCTATATAGGTCTGCACTCCATCAGCCTACCTCCTGGTGCTGACTTTTTCCTTCTTCTCTTTCCAAGTAAGTAAAAATAAAGTAATAGAACCCCCTATTTGCTTTCCAGAGCTGAAGGAGTAATTAACTCTGGGAGCAGGAGGCAAGAAGGAAGAGACCTCAGGCTTAAGCTATTTGATTGCAGAGAGAAGCAAAACTATTATCAGCATTAATACAGAGAGATCAGAAGCCTCAATATGAAGGTATTAAAAATGCACATGCTATTGATCGACAGGTTTACCGTAATTATGTCGAAGCTGATTCAGCCGACTGCGCTTTCAGACTTCCAGGATGATGTATCTCCCAGCTCATGAAATATAGTCTGATGCTATGAATACTGACTGACAGCTTCATTTTAGTAATTTGCCACGCAGACTGACATTTTATTACAGCTCAGCAGAAGACACATCTAAATTAATGGGGGAGATTCTCTTGCTTTCAGCAGGCTTTGGATAAACTAATAGGTTTTATTTTTGATAAGATGGTGGGAGACCCTCTTAAAACCACAATAGCTTCAAAATTTTCAGAAAATGAAAATGAGTGGGAGCTGTGCATCTGAGTACTTTTTGTGTTTTTGAACACACTTCTTTATGATTACACAACACACTTGTCAGGATGGAAAGTCAAGAGAGAAGAATGCAAGATGCTTCACCTTTGCTCTGATACATCTCCCCTCAGATTAGTTTGCTCTCTTGTTCCATTCACTTTACTTTTCTAGTCTCCTTTCTCAACCAACCATTTTCACCAGTCCCTCCTCCCATCTTAATCTCTCTATCAAGCTATTTGCTACTCTTTCCATCAGTGGATCCAGGAGCTATTGCCCTACTAAGCAAGACAACATTTCTCTCTATCATTCCCAGTTCTGAGACTCTTCTTCCCAATCTGTTCAGCTCTTCTAATACGGCATTGTCTAATCTGATTTTGAGTCACCATCAGAAGATGAATCACCAAGAGCAAAGGAGAGACAGGCTCTTATCCAATGTGTTGTCTGTCCATACATCAGCCTAGAGCACCTCAAAAAAGCTATTACAGGGAAGAGACCTGGAGTCCCATAGTCCTGGGTAGTAATTACAGGGATGGTGCATCTTTATTCTGTTTACCTGTAAGAGCCATGAAGGGCTGGAGCCAACTACCAGGGACCTGAGCAAGCCAGAGGGGCTCTCCAACCTCTCCCCCTTCCTTGGCTGCTTGTGCTCCAAGCCAGCTTGGATGTGGTGCAGCTGTATGGTTCTCACTGCTACGTGAAGAGCTGTGCGGGAAAGCTGGGAGAAGCTTTCACGTCAGAGGTCTCTCTAGCTTTGCTTGGGAGCTGCATTTAAGCTACGTACCTTGCCACTCCCAGCCCTGGCTTGCTGACTGACATCCCAGCTTGACTTTGGCCCTGCCTCATCACCTCTGGACTGTGACAGACCCTGGCTGCCATCACCAGACCTGCTCAGCTTGTCCTGCTTGAAGTACTGTGGGACGGCACCCTTCTGGGTGAGGACCTTTCCCTGCCTATCTGGCACACTTTGCAAAGGATCACTGGAGGGACCAGAGGAAGTTTAGGGATCATTAATTAGACAAGGAGAAGATAAAGATCTATTAAAAATTGCCCATCTGTGAGTGTTACTTTAGCAGCTACTAGTTATTTTTCTTTGCTGGGATGGTAGATGGAAAACAAGCTGAGAAAATAAAAGGCAGAAGAAAATAAGAGAGGAAAAACAGTATGAAACTTATCAAGAGAAAATGTTAATTACAGTATAAAGCCCTCAGTCACCTAAGCTTATATTTACAATAGAAATAGAAGCAGTCTAAATTATCTCTGCATTTTTTTAAAACTGATTGTAGTTCTCTTTGCTACTTTTCTCTCATTAACTGGAGAAATATCAAGCACTTGTAATTTCTTGATATTGCTTTGTCACTTTTTATTTAATTCCTTGTGTGTGTGTTCTAGTGAACACACATCCAGAGGTGTGTGAAGCCACGTGAAATGTGGAGCAAGTTGACCGCAAGAGCCACTGCTGGCTGTTTAGTGCTAATCAAATGTGCACCCACCAAAGTCTCAGGCTACAGGATATTGCAAATGAATCCTATGTCACACCTTCACCAAGATATCACTGCAGACTCCTTCATGGTAGTGGCTATTAAGGTGCAATGGCAGAAAAAAAAAAAGAACTCTGCAAAAATGGCACAAAACAGTATTACCTTATATCTTGGACCACTAAAATAAAAAGTTATGTACAATTAATATCTATTTGTGCAAGGAAATATATCAGGATTTTGCTACTGAATTCAGTGAGAGCAAGACTATGCCCACAGGCAATGAAGTTGGTAACAGGTGTAAACAAGTGTAATCTTGTTCTCTAGGGCTGCATTTTTATATGGCATAAATAACAAGAGGTAGTCTCTCTTTTAAAAATGCTGTGTTCATGAACAAGGAATACTTAGTCTAAAGAAACGAGTGACCTTTTCTAAAATGCACCAAATTTAAGTTCCTAAGCAAGGAAAGGTCTTTGTCTTTAAAAGCAGTCATTTGTTTTCTGAATTTCTAGTCTGAATGTTCTCTGTAAGACACCATTGGCTGCAAAGTTCCTGATTTCACAACTATATGTAGTTGAAATATTTTGATTCTTCACTTTGAAATAATTACATTGTTAGATAATAGGAAGAGAGAACTCTAAAAAGATTTTACAAGCCATATAACCCCAAATCCTAGCACGTTTCTATTCAAAATAAAGTTTCAGGTATTAATTTGTGTCTTTACTTATTTTTTAAATAGTTGAGGAAAGTAAAAGTTATTTTATTGTAAGTTTACTGCTCAAATTTTTGTGGGTTTGCAGGCATTTCTAACAAAAATGCTAAAACTAAAAAAAACCCACTAAATACTACATCAAAGAGTGTGATTCTGTCATCTCTACCCATGGCAGCAGTCTTTGGGTGTGCTTTCAGCATGTCAATGTTTAAGAACAGCAAGGTTTAAATGATCAAATAAAAATAAGGTACAACACGGTAAGAAGCTTGAGTTTGAGTTGTATAAACTGAACAGTCAGGCATGCTAAGAGTTCACTTGCAGATGGTCAGATTTCATTAGTACATTCACACTGAACTACAGATAGACCTGTGCAAAGCCATAAATCTCAAGACACCACAGGTCTGACTTATTTAATGTCTTGATATCAGTTTCACAATGCTAGATGCAAACTCACTGCTGGATTTTTCTTGCAATAGTCATAGGCAAGGGAAGATGAAATTTCTCTCCATCTATGAATACATTCTAATTGCTTTACTAAAAGTCCTCGCTAGAGGAAATGACTTCTGTCTTTGCACACTATCAAATTTCTTGAGAACATTGATTTGTAAGCAAAACTTGTAGCTGAAATGACTGGCACAAACCTTGCTGTGAACCCTGATTTTTAATATTCAACTTGTTTTCCACCCATTTTCCTTACATTCCTTTCTCCCCTTATCAGCCATGCTTCTCCTATTAAATATCCCATCATTGCAACAGTCCTTTTTAAGTCTGAAAAGTAATTTGTACATATAAAATGAATAAATGCTGAAGTATATCCGCCTAAGAGCATATCATCACAGGACCTAAATAAACACAGTTAGCAAAGCTGCATTTCCACTGGAAGCTGCTCAGCCTCCATGTTCACCAGATCAGCCAGGTAGTCCATCTAAATCCAGGGCTCGAGCAAAACCAGTCACCTCTGCATGAGCAGAGAGGAGCTGCAGAATAGGGTGTATTGCCCACACAGAGTGGGACATTGCAGCTATTTGGAATAGTTCTCTGGAGAGCACTTCCCTCTACAAAGAAGAATGGGGAAACCAGTCATAGTCAGGGCTGCAGAGGGGAGAAGAAATAATGTCTCCCTGATGCTTCAGGTGACTACCACAAAGCGATCCCTGCACGGAGAGGACAGCTCCCGCCACCACAGCCCTGCAGCAGCGAGCGTCACACCAGCCACAGGCTTGGCAGCACCATAAAAGCACCATGCTAACTGCACAAGGACAGCACTCCCACCACCTGCATGAATGGAGGTCTGAGCCAAAACATACGCCTTCACAGTACAGTGGACTTTACTTCATTGTTATTGTGTGTTTCATTAACCACTCCAGACACAAATGCTCTGTTTCGTTTGTGGGAATAATACCACTGAACCTCCTCGCAGAAATAAGGGGAGGTCACAGCATCATATCTCTATCTGGCTCAATCACCTAGTCTGGCAAGAGTTGCTGGACCTCAAAAAGCTAATATACATTTGATGATTCTGCATGATAGCTTTGGAAATGGATACTTCCGTGGCAATGAATAGAAGCCATTGCGTGCATGCACTGAGTGAAACCAAACCCCTTCTGCTGAAGGCTGCTGCAAGGATTCTGCATGAAATATTAAAAAGAAGCCTTCATGCCTGGAGTCCTTACTGGGTCACCTCAGCCTTTAGCTATCCTGCCAGCTCAGTCCTCTCCTCAGGGTGTAATTAAATAAGGGCAAAATGGTATGAACCTGCTAATGGCTTCGCATTGCCCAGAAGGAAATCACTGAATTACCCTGGGGTGCCTGCTCTGATTAGGAATAGCACTTGCTTGATTGAGGTACTTCATTTTGCAGTGAGACTAACACTATATAAGCACTGGAACTGAACAGCATTAAAGGGAAACCACCTCAGAATATGCTCTTGCAAAGATTAGTGAAGGTTAAAAGGATCACAGACTATATACACCCACATCCTTTCTGAAAGACCTACAGAGAGAGCCCGATTTCAAGCTGACTGGTGTTTTTAGCTGAGCGCAATTTAGTCACCTGGAGGTATATCAGCATAGCCGAGATCAGGGGTCTGGTTCTCAGGGATAGACATTAACAGTTTGTTCCATCATCATAATTTGACATATGCTGTGAAGTTACTTTCTGACTCAAACTCTAAATATTTAAAGGTTAGCAGAAATATTCCTCCTTAGGCAAGATCATTCCACCCCTACCTATTGTAGGATTTCTTGTATTGTCTTCTGAGGCGCTTGCTGCTGGGCCCCCCAGGGGAGAGGACGAGATAAGCGTAGTCCAACTTCTGTTCTGAGTCTGTAGCCCGGTGCAAGTGAAGCCATAACTCTCACCTGCTGAGAAGAGACAATTTTTTAAAAATCCCATGAAAAATAAGTGAAAAGGTTATGACAGCCCTTTTTTCAACTGTAATTATCTTCAAAGTAATTATCTCTGGAGCAATATAGCTCTGCTGTTCCATTGCATTAAACCAACTTTGGTTTTCCTTTACAGAAGCAGGCTAAGTAAGAGTAAATCTTGACTGTAAAGAGCATACTGTGAAAGTGAAGGGAAAAACTGTGTAATTACAAAAAAGCTGCTTAGATTTTTGCTAAAAGACAGGAAAAAAGGAAAGACTGAGGAACAGTAATAGCTATGTTTTTGGTTTTTTATAACAGAAGAGTTTCTTTGGATTAAGTTAGTGGCCCTGAAATGGAAAGAATGAACAGTACATCAGGATACCACCCCAGCAAGAAGAACATCACAGACACGATAACGTGGAACTACACAGGGAAGAGACTAGAATTTATTTCTCAGCAGCCACATTCACACCATGCTATATCCTGTCTATACGCACAGGGCAGAGCACAGCTCAGAAGGCAGGTTTAGATCCCATTTCTGGGCTAAAGAGCATCAACCTTTTAATAAGAAAGATAAAATTTTCCTGATACCATAGTCTGTAAGCCCTACCACAACTTCCCAAGTTGAGTGGACCAAACGCTGTTGTACAATGAGGACATGAAAGACAAATTAAAGCTCAGGTCCTACACTCTGTTGGTTTACATACTCCAGGTCAATCTTTCCTCTCCCCTCTTCTGCTTTAAATTATAAGCAACTCAGCTAGTTCGTTCAGCAAGTTCACTTAACCAGGAAAAAGTCTGGCTGCTTCCACCTATTCAGTTACCTTCTAAAATTAAAGGGGGATGGAGCCTATTTTGCCTCTGGCCAAATGCCAGCCCACCCCTAAGACCCTTTGGTGTGTAAAGGCTCATGAGAAAGTTTTTCTATCACCAGCAAAAATGTATCAGATGGAGATGTCATGAGAGGCCTGTTTAGAAAACACAAACACCACACCATCAAATGGAAATATATGAAAGAAATCCTTTCTATTGAACCAAATGTAAATCATGGAAGGGTTTGGGTCCACTAGGCTGTGGTTTTAAAATCTTCAACCTACATGTCCATGCTGGTCAGTCACTATTTCATGCATCCATTCTGAATGTGACTGCATACAGTGACACTCAAACTGGGTAACCAAATTCCAGCAACAGATACCTATCACTTCAACTACAGCACTACCACTAAAGATGGCCATAACAGCAGGTCAGTATTTTCTATATGTTAGCGTGTAATACTGTCAGCTTGCCAGAAATAATTTCAATGACTGGCAGCTCCATCAAGGAGCTAAGAGCACCTATGGCTGAGGTACTGTGAGGGATGCTGAAAAACAATGGTCTATCAAGATGTGCTGCTGGAATGTGTTTCCAAGGACAGTCAGTGTTTTCTTCACAGGTAATCTATCAAGAACTCAGAGACTCTAGTATTTTTCTGAACCACATAAAAGTGAAGTTTTTCATCAACTTTGAGCCACAAAACCCATTAAGGCTAGATATGTGGCAGGAAAAGGTTCTGCTTTGTGTGCAGATGAAAGAAGACCTCTATCTTCAGTTCAGATCATGAAAACTAGTGATCACATCTGATCTCTGCAGCTTAGTCACACACAGGATCTCCATCCTTCTCGCACCAAGCTTTTTCTGTTCCAAATCTCTGTTGGAAATCACTATCAGGCACTGACCCCATGAAGTTGCTATTTATCCTTAACCTGCACATGACTTCTGCTTTCAGGCTTTCCAGCATAATGACCACATGTTTCTTTAGCACAAGCGTGCGCTCTCCAGAGCCCTGCACTCTTGCAGTGCTGTTCTACCAGTACTGCTGCTAGACGGTTCTCTCCGTACATTCGACAGTTCAGCTGTCCCTTCTCCTGTCAGCCACAAGTGGTTTTCCAGGCTGTTAATGGTGGAATTTGGTAATAAAGTGCATGTTATTTGAATTTGAACAGGCAATTAGACTTCCTCATTTAGTTTTTAGGGCTTTAACTGCC
Organism: Rissa tridactyla; assembly: GCF_028500815.1. Classification (NCBI taxonomy): domain Eukaryota; kingdom Metazoa; phylum Chordata; class Aves; order Charadriiformes; family Laridae; genus Rissa; species Rissa tridactyla. Next base: position 10,432,016 of record NC_071473.1, read on the forward strand.
TGACTTAACAGTTATGTGAATTAACCGGCATCCCACCCTGCTATGCCACTACCATTAATGCCAGTGCAACATGCACAACAATATTATATCACTGGCAGCTCATCTTCATATCATTCACATTTTTTTTCCCAAATTGGTCTGATGGTAGGATCACATATTCCCTAATTAACATCTTCTTTCTGTGTTTACTAACGAGTCTGTTGATACCACTTCTTCAGGCTGCCTCTATTATAATAAAGTCTTGTGGGTATATCCAACTCCAACTGTCCACTTTAATTAAGAGGCAGATATCATTGACTCTCTTTCATTTAACACTTAACAGACACATAGTCCCCTGGATGGTAAGTGAGAAAGGGAAATGCTTCATCTTTTGTTTCTTTCTTCACTGTTCACAGCAGAACTCTGAGAGATAGCTTGGCTAAGGGACTGGGAAGTGAGACTAATACCTGAAATAGCAACATCTGGCCGAAGGTCAGCCTTGGACTTTTTTTAAAAAAAAATGGGTCTAAGGCAGAAAACAGTGAATTTATAGAGGGAACAGGAGCAAAAATGATTAATGGAGAAGACTTAAACAAATCACAGGAGAAAACGACTTTCCCATTTAACAAGACATGTCAGGCTCACCTATGGCTCTTTCTGCAGCTTCACCAGAAATTAGAAACAGACAGTTGTGTTCATTTCATATTTTAAGGACGATTGATCTGATCCAAAACCTAACAAGGAAGGGGATCTCATTTAGCTTTGTCAGGTTTTCACTAACACTGGATCATGGAAGTGAAGATTTTCTATATAGCATAATCAACGCTGGTTGTAAAATGGCATGAGAAAAGGCACAACACAAAATGGATGTACAACATCTGCTAGAGAGATCTTTTCAGTAAACTACCATAGTGTCTTTGCTCTCGAAAGCAACGTTTAAGCTAATCCTTCAGGAGGCTAAGAAGATGGAAATCAATAGTATTTGACTGTTTTGTTTTAACATTGAAAAAGCTATTCAGGACACAACATTCATACAAAGCACCTGTAGTATTATTCCTTTTAAAGGTCTTGAATCTTTTGATTACTTTTGTTTACAAAAGCGGAACATTTATACAAGAATAAAAAATACACTTCAGAAGAGCAGATTCATTAATCTGTGTTAGCATATTTCATGTGGTATTATACAACATTATTATAGGCATAGAGTTTTATTATTTCATAAATGTAAAATAATACCTTCAAATTCCAAAGTCTGTTTTAAATATTAAAGCTGAAAAATAGAAAACAATTTAAATAACAAATGCTCATTTTGTATTTTGATTGCTTTATGAAATGGAAAAACTCAACCTTTGAACACAGAATGACAGTTCAAAATTGTGACTGATTTTGAGCTCAGTTCTAAGTTACCATAAGGGATTAACAGAGGGGTTAAAGTCAGACACGTTGCTACTTTGAAATTCAATAGCTAAGCCTTCAGCAACATTTGTGGCTCAGGTTTGGGCTGCTTTCTTGTATTTCCTCTGTGGCTCTTACAATCAATTTCAGCACCTCGCCTGCCACAGTGTCTTGCTCAACCTTATACAGCTGCATTTCTCATGGCCCTGCATCTCCTGTTATCAGACACATTTTTTCAAAGCAGAGTGATCTGTAGGAGTGTATAGATATTTTGATGTAAATAACCATTTTATGTAAGATGCAAGGGAAAATAAACCCATGTTGATCACATATCCAATTAATCAGAGATATAAATGATACCTATGTATCTCTTAATGCTTATGATTTGATTTCAAATAGCTTGGAACTGAAGCTGTGACAAAGACTTTCAAATAAGGGGCCTAGTGGAAGGTTAAGGCAATACATTTACAAAACTGGTGTGCTCTGGTTTTTTCTCTCCCCAGAATAATAGACCTGAGACTTTACCTCTTTGGTTGTGCATAATAGAAGCCTTCAAGCTGGAGAAAGTGGTTTAGGAGGGAAGACGTGATAGTATTGGGAAAATCATTAACAGGAAGTATCGAGAACATGAAAAACTGCTTACTCAAGCAAAGCAAATGAGAAGAGAGGGAAATCAGTGCTTTATAAAACCCAGAAGAAAGTATGATACCCTATAAACTGCACTATTATTCACTCCTGTTGCAAACCACAAAGCTTTTTCTTTCATAAGATCTTTTCCAATGGATAAACGCCTTATAACAATGCAGGAATGCAACTTACTAGTCTTCTATAGAGAGGGAGACAATCTCTTTATAGAGAGTGCTTACCCCATCTCCAGGTTTAATATGGGGCTATTGTATTGTTGCATGTCAAAGGTTAATGTCTTCAGCAAGAGAAACATTGGCAAGGGTAAAAACAAGTTCCCACTGTTGCTGCTTTGAAGTAATAGTTCATTTTAATAATGGCAAGAGAAAGGCTTTCACACTTGGACTTATGATACCGACACATTTTTCTTGAAGTGGACACGCTAATATCTTGTTTGTTTAGTTTTCTTTAAACACGGTGATATGTTTCTCCATTCCAAGTTCTCAGTATGTGTTGTGCTTATTAAACCACTGACCTATTAGAAGAACATAGCAGCTAAGTATTTTTTCTGAATACATACACCTTGACTGTCCTCCATTATTAACCTCGGGTAGCCAGCACAATAAAACACCTACCACCCTGGTCTTGTATCCAGTAAAGCATGTTCTTCATTCTGTGATTAGTTGGGTTTGGGCTTTTTTACTTGATTATTTATCTAGGTGAACTGGGGCTATTCATCCACAGCAGTCTAAAAAGACATACTTTATAGTCAACATTTGGCCAGAGTAGAGCTTTACCAGGGAAACGCATGATTAGCTGTTCCCTTACCAGCTGAACATACAGTACTACTTACTATATATCTACAATCCATCAATTAAATACAACCAACTATGCTATTAGTTGAAGAGTTCATGAATAGTGCTGCAGTGTCCTCCTCCAGAGAATCCAAAATGGAACAGCATATTGTCCCATTAAGGTATTTCATGATGTGATGTGATCATGATCACATCTTTATTTGCAACAGCTGCACAACCCTAAGCCACACTATGGTTGTGGTACAATCACATTTTAGAATAAAGATATTTTTGTTTGCAAAAGTGTTCAAGAGTAAAACTGATCTTTTAGTGATAGCGTAGTAACTGGCAAATATATTTATTCCTCAGTGAAGGAAATCATTAAATCAAGAAGTCTTGATCTTCTCCACCTAGCCCTGGCAACAGAAATCTGCATGAAGAACAGAGAAGACAGATGAAAGATCATGGGCAGCTTTTAAAGAATTCACACTGAAAGCATCTCTAAGAGGTAAAAATCTACAACAAAAGATTGTTTGTGGATGTTCTGGATACAAATCAGGGCTACAAGGAGACATTCAGAAAAGGTGCTGGTTTATAGAACAGCTAAACATCTCTGCCAAAACTTCCATCCTGTTAATATTAACTGTCTGCAAATAGGCCAAAGAATTCAGAGGGACACATAAAAAACAGGTTAATGGAGAAACCTCCCTGTTGGCAAAAATCAGTGAGACTCAAGTGCTACGGGAGTTTTGGGAAAAGAAAAGATTCTAAATCTCATAAAATGTATTTGTCAAAAAAATATGGAGGTCTGGACAACCACCAAGCTGTCCCCAGAGGAAGCAAAAAAGGACTCCTCCCCAGATAAGCCCACATCCTTGGCTGTAGACCTGTTCTAGCCACAAATTTGCTCAGACCCATCATATACAAATTCACCAGACAAAAAGTATTGTTCATAGCTACCATTTAAGGACGGTCTGTGTTGGAGTTAAGCATGCACAGTACTCCCTTTAGTCAGTGTTAGACAGGGAAGGGTGATTTGAAAAAGGAAAAGTGGCCTTCAAAGTTCCAGGTGAAATTGATGATATAAAATGGGTCAGTGTTGCCATCTACTGCAAGCAATGGCCTCTCTCTCACAAAAGCACTAGAAGAAAGTGGGTGAAGGGAACAGCAAAGAAGGTGTCAGTTGAGTGGCTGGAGGGGTCTGTCCCCTCCTTTCCTGCTCCAAAAGTAACAGGCACCCATTGAACAGGGTGGATTATAGGAGCATCCATCCCCCACTGCAGCTGTCACTATATCTTTGCTGTCATATAGTTAAAAAACCCATAGTAAGCTTATAATTTTGGAGATCATTAGATCAATTTCTGTGGAACCCTGCTAATTACACAGGCTTTCCCATAAAGGAAAGAACTAGTTCTTTTGAGGGGAAAAAAGTAAAATCAATCAGGCCATTAAATAGACTTTTCTGTGTATATTAATCTGAAACAATAGGAGCCAACTATGTTTACTGACACAATGATATTTTCTCCTCAAGAATATGACTAATGAGCTGAAATGATGCAAGCCTACATGGCACAGGGAAACACTCCAGAGAAAAGAACTTCTGACAGTCCAACAAACTTTAGATAAACTGGGACACATCGTCTTGTATGTCAGGGGAGGGGTAAGGTTAGTTCAGGATTTAGTCAAAGTCAGAAAGAGATTCTGCAGACTCAGTTCTGTTTCTTTGAATGACAGTTCATGTGGGAAGATACACTTCCTAGACCAAGACTCCTTCAGGGCACCCAATCCAGTCCCTCTGGGCTGTTGCATGGCAAGTGTGTCACATGACTACATCTATCATTTTCCACTTGGAAATCCTGGCAGCTCTTCCTCACTTTCTTTGAAAACTTAGGGCATACTGGGGGCTGCCACCTACATCAGCATCCCTACCTCATCCCTGGTGATCTTGCCAAAGAAGCTGAGGCATGTTGCCCTGCACATGCCTGTGGTCTCTGCACCATCATCTCCCAAAGACCAGTTCTTTCAAAAAGCATTTCCAGGCACTTGCGTGGGCTCGCATCGCAACACACGCAGAGGCTCAGGAACAAGGTTCAGAGTCATGGATTCTTTGCTGATAAAAGCAAACAGGCTCAAGTCAATCCCAAATGAGTGAGCCCAGATGCTGTCTTCCAAATGCATTTCCCAGGCAGCAGTTGAAAGAATGCAGCTTTCCCCTGCCCCTAAGCTGCGCGGGGCTGTCCTCACCCCTGGGAAAGTTTGCTGCCTTCTCTGGAGAATGCTAAGCCTTCCAGACACGACTTTTATCCCTATTTCAAAGCTACTTCTGAAGATCAATGTTTTTGCTGTCAGACTATACCAAATGGCAGAGATTTTTTAACTTTCTTTTTTTCAAATATCCAAAGGATAAGCTATCCTGAATTTCCCATTGGCTTTATTTCCTCTCTTCCCTTGCCCCTGCCGGGGAAAAAAAAAAAAAAAAAAAAAACACCAAACCAAAAAAACCCCCCAAACATCCTCCACATTATCACAGCCCTTCACGTCCATGCTACAGTCACTTCAGCAGACCAGCTGGCCCTTTCGTTACAGACTTGGAGGAAATGACTCCTGGTGAAGGGAAGAAAAAGCTTCACTTTCATAAAGAATCCAATTTTAAGGGGCAGATCATCACATCTGAACCTAAGACAGTAAGTGACAGGGGCTATAAACTGGAAAATAAAAGATTTTGTAGCCTGAGCTCCTGTAGGCAGGATAAATCCTTCAAATTACACAAGATCCTGGTTAAACTCATTATTTGCTGTTCAGAAGTCTTCCAGCATTTTTCATTCTTTGCTAAATTTATCACACTAAATCCCCTCCCTAAGATCAAAGTCTTTTGGGATACAGAAGCTGAAAGACTTAAAAGTGCTGTGATCCAAGGGGACTCTATGATGAAAACAGGTTTCAGTAATACAACCTCTTAATTGTTACCGTAACTCAGCATGATACACTATCTCAATGTCATCAGCAACAAAAGACTTCTCAACAGGAAATACTGATTTAGGGAATCCATCCATTGTCTCATGTGCATTCATAAGTGCTGCTGAGAGAAGCAGCCTTGTTCAGAGGTCCCTCAGAATAATTAATTTTCAAAATACCGTGATTATTTTTTAATAGAGATTCTTTTGTAGTACATCTCACCTCCGTGACCAGAGAGCAAAACCCACATTTCTCCATATATATATTTATCTTCATGGCAATACTTCACATCTTAAATAGTAAGGCTTACTTTCCAGTGGAGGTCCAGTTCAAAAATCAATTAAATCAATTGGAAACAACGGAGGAGTTAACGTATTTTTTTATTTTCCCTGGTTGTTCTAGGAACATTCAAGGAATATAATAACAGCTGAGGGGAGAGAGCAGCAATCAACAATATAAAAATCAGCCTGTCAGTCTAAGATACTTCTCCATCGATCACTTCCATAGTACCCAGACAATATGTTCAATACCAAACTCAAAATACTAATTCACTTTGGCATTCCCTAATTGTGCTGTTTTTTTCCATTGGGGTGCATTACTGGCATCTTTAACAGGTATATTAATTATCTAAATTTTGCAGGACTTTCTACATATTAGTGTGTATTTCAAACAGGAGAGACAGAACTATACAGAACAAAGGGTCTGACCTCATTACAAAAAGGGGCAAATTTCAAGGTGGCTCATTTATTTCTCTAGAGAGAATAAAGTTTATTTGCTACAGACCTACCAAATATTTGCTTCCAAATCATTCTACAAAGCTACTCCCTACAAGTCCTCCTCCCTTTCCACATCACCTCAAGCAGCTCCCCAGGAGTATGCACACATCTGCTGATCTGACACTACCTGTCGATAGCATTGCAGAGTTCATAAAAAGTGGCACTGTGGTATAAAACCCTTCATTCCCTGGGATGCAAAGCTGGGCCTATCTTGACATGTCTTATTCTCTGAGGACCTTTACAACCCAGAGAGCCAACCCAGGCATTATCTTACTCATACATACTGACGTTTGCTGGAAAGAACAGGCCCAAACCATTGCAGCAAAGTCCATAGAGTCAGCTGCAGACTTGCTTTCCTTCAGCCATTAACCTCCTGCCTAAGCCAACAGAAGCTTCCTGGAAACCTCCCTCCCATTTTCACTTGCACCAGCAATTCTTCTGTACCTGCAGTTTATCACTGCTATCTATACAGCTATTCAGTTTATCCACACAAGTGTTTGACTTCACTTCCTTTACTAAAATGATTATCACCTTTGCCAATAATCTCACCCAGCTGATTCTGTGCTGGAAGGATACTCTGCATAGTCCACGCATAGGATGAAACTCATGTTATGGTTAAACCCATGAGACACATCCATCCACAACATGAATGGAAAATGCTGTCTTCAGCTATGTTCTGATCCTGCTCTTGCTAAAAGTGATGGCATTTATGCCAAGATGTTGAAGATAATGCTGTAGCATAGAACAGTAGGGTTTGAGGGACCTGAAGTCTACCAAAACATCCTTCTGCCCTTACACAGCATCACCTATAACTATGCAATTGCTGATCTGCTCTAAAAGACACCCAACTGACTGAAACTGCAGATATACTGGTGCACATTTTCAGCTAATGTGAAGTTGTTCGACAACAACTGACACCAGCCAAAATATCAGGTCTGACAGTTCTTCCAGACTCCAGGCTTGCTAATTTGGAAACTCGTATAGGTGAAGCTACAGTTTACAGTAACCTCCTGTGTAAGAGCAATAGGAATCAAGAGGAACTACATGTTTACTGGCTTTCAGCAAGATGCATTGAAAGTGTATTGGATAGATGCAAAGAGTGTCTGAACTTTCCATTTTGCCATCTATTCAATATCCACAGCGCTGCATTCTTTGCTTTTCTTTTCTGTCAAAACACAGTGAAAATCACCATTGTCGCAGGGTCTGCAAGAAAAGAAGTCTAACTGTTGGCTTTTTCGTTTTCTCTTTCTCTCTTTTTTTTTTTATTAAATGGTATCCTTTTCTGACAGGAATACTAGCAGATAATATTCCCCATGCCTGTGACTCATTCAGGTGCATATACAGAAATATCTTTGTGTCAAACTAGGCTAATTATGCCACTATTCCCTAGTTATGGATTATAACAAAAATTCAATTAAAACTCATCCCTTCTTCATGATACTTCAAGCATAATTTCTGAAACTGCATTACCCCAATAAGTGCCTGTGTTTGTTGAGAGACGGCTGGGAAATACAAAGTGAATTCTCCCCACGTGGCAGTGGGAGGAGGACTCCTAACCTCTCTGTGCTTTTGAAAAATCTCCTCCTCCATTTCTACAATGCAATCTCTAGAAATAGTGCCTACATAGCAGTTTCTTGATGCCAGAAGGAAAACAGTCAAGCATTCTATGAACGCAGTTAAGAACACAAACGATGCAGTGCTGTTGGACCTTAAGCTAGCTGTCAGGGTCTGCAGTTTCAATGAGCTGCATGCCGTTTCAGAAGGGAGCTTCCACCCAGGAGCCCCAGCATGGTGTTTTACAGCACTGCGTACTGGAGATACAGTACCAAAGTTCTTGGTTTTGAAATCATTTTCCTCTCACTGATACTTGTTAAATTCTGCAACAGAGGTGAAATTTGTTTGTTTCAATCAAACTAAAGAAGTTTATCATGAACTACTTCAGTCCAATAAGATCTGATTCCAAAGACAGTATGGAGAAGGAACATAGCTGAGATGTGGTAACTGAATCCTGGGGAATGATGTACCAGTTACAATAGCATTTTGGGCACACAAACACTTATGACACTTCAGTAACAAACAATACTCCCTTATGACAGCATTTTTCTCTCACAGTTCTGAAAGCATTGTCAGAGGACTTATTATTCCAACTTTGGTTTTTGGGAAGCAAAAAGTACTGTGGATCAGCATTTCCAAATTGGCTATTGATTTTTGTAGTGCTCCTGTGTTTCCCATATTCAAGAGTCCAGCTGGAGCTAAGAGACCTCATCTTACAGAAGCACCAATTACACACAGATCCCGTTGAATCACTAGGAGCTGCAGGTTATCGGCATTTTTAAAAAATTAATTAAGGAGAACAAAATTAATTTGTTGTGATAATCTGGACATGCAAAAATAAGGGATCACTTTGGAAAAACTATGGCCCACCTCTCATCCAAGGTCATACAGTACATCTGTTGCACAGGAGGGAACTGACTCCAAGTCTCCTAATAGTGCATAAAGTAGAACTATACAGTAGAACTATATGGAAACTGGGCTAATGATTCAGCTGTGGGCTTTGCAGTATCATGTCTCTAGTGCATAATCTGAATGACACTGATGAAGTATCATCATCATTTCATAATCATCCATACCACTGTAGACTCTGGAGTATACCAGAGATATTTATGAGGCCAGTTAGGAAATACACATGGGTTCCTTGTCTGCATTATGAAAAATCAAAGTAACCGCATACTGGCTGGGTTGTTTTTTTTTTAGTGGCTTCTTTGAGGCACAAAAAGCATAAGAAGAGGATGGACAAATTCTTAAACTAGGCTGAAAAGAGAGACAAAAAAAAAATTACATATACAGGTATGATTTTCTGGTAACTAACAAAAAATCTCAAATCCATTAACTACATGTCTTCCCCTTGCTGATATTTAAAATATACATATTATTTCCTGATGAGTCTACTCCAAGTATAATTGCTCCTACATAAGCATTGCTTCTATGAAATAAGATTTGCCAATCAGACCGCTGATGAAAATCAAAGCAAACACTTATTAATTTTTTAAGTTCCTGAACATGGCATTTTCAGAAAAACAACATGGAAATTCTGAACAAACAAAAATTAATACTAAAGGTCAGATGCAATAAAGAAACACTGAGAAAAAGGCTTCTGGAATACATATACTTACATTTGTCAGAGTAGCCTTTCAACAAAACTGTCCACTTTACAAAGGAGGAAAACAGATAAATTATTCTAGAGATACACATTAACAAAGGGTAAAAAGAGTTACAGTTATGTGTTATGTAGTTTAAGACATCCTTCCAGTTTTGTTCTTGCTAAGTGGTATCTGGTTATAAGATATCACTTTGATAATAACAAATCTGGGGAGCAGGCAGCTCTTAATGAAGTAATTCTCAACCATTGAGAACTTTCCATTAACTACATGTCTTCCCCTTGCTGATATTTAAAATATACATATTATTTCCTGATGAGTCTACTCCAAGTATAATTGCTCCATTGAGCAACCATTGAGAACTTTCTCCCTTTATGTTCCTCTGCCTCTCTACTCACTCACTCAAAATGTGATGGATCTCCAACAGATTACATGGAAATGTAATATTAAAAAAACCCAAACCCACAGCATGGTAACAAAATATACTTTAACGTATGTGCAAAGGTTCAAAATTTAAAAAGCTTCTTTGTCATCAGCAAATCTTTTTTAGAAACCACTGCTCCTTTACACAGTTTAGAAATTTCTGCAACAGTTACAAAGCAAGGGCTAATAGTATAAACCATATGCATACGGCTGAAATTCTGAACATCAATATTTAGAATCCAAATTACCTTCCTCCAACTGACATTCGATATTCTGTAAATAGATTTAAAGAGACTTCCTCATTTAGAAACATTGAAATATGAGTAAAAATGAAAGGAATGGGTTAACTTTCTTTTTACTTGCCCTTTTCTGTTATTCATAGTTCCTTTGCATAATGCTGTTTAGATGTAATCCTTTATAGGTTTTATATTGTCCACCATTAGCATTAAAATTGAAATTTATTATAGGTCACATGCTCATCTGATGTAAGTTAGAGTAGCTGTTGAAATAAAAGTTACAGACTGAAAGTAACGCTGAATACTAGAGCAATAAGGCTCTCTTTTTCTGCTTGACAAAAAGTGTGTTGCAAATTTTCTTTTAAAAAAGAGACAGAGACTATTTGGTGACAAAATATGCTTCTCTTTTCCTAGTGAAAAGCATTGATTCCCTTCACCACTGAGACTAATCCCCACACAGGAAGAAAACAAATGCTACATAAAATTACATCTTAAACATTTGGTATATTCACAAAAATGAAATCAGAGCAGCTAAGAATATAAAGTTGAAAACAAAGCAGGTATATAACAGAAATCATTAGATATTATTCTTTCAGAATGCTTGAGAAGGCTTCCCAGAAATTAATTTCTAGAAGAAAAGTGTGTATATACACCAGTGACTCATGCTTCTAAAAACATTTTTCTGCTTTTCCTACTGAAATTCTAGCCACCTGTTGCATTAACCCATCTTACACAGACAGGAACCTTAAAACAATAACGGAAACCAACCTGTCTGAAATCACATTGTCTTGGGGACAGAGCTGGGAACCAAATCTCTTCCTTAGTCACCATCCAGTGCCATAGGAGGAAACAAACTCAACTCTCCAACATTTGGTGGTTCCTGTTACTTTCAGGCATACATTTTGCTGAGTGCAAACTCTGGGAGGAGAGGTTATTAATTTCTCACTCAATGATGAAACTACCAGTGCATAAATCTAGTATCAGCACCAGACCACTGACTGTTCTGCAACTGAGATACAATGCATTGCTGCAACTGAAAATGAAACCGTGATGCCTAAAGTTGAGACGTTTGTTTAATTTAGGGTAAGCACCTAGCATGTGCCTTGCCTTCACAACACAGTACAGACCACACTGAAGCCATGGGTCCAGAGGTCCCAGCCCCAAGACTCTGAATGGGCTTCCAAATTCCACCACCTACGTCCAAACTTTTCAGATATCCTAAAGAATATCAAATTGTCTGTAACTGATATAGGCAAACCCAATTTTCTGTATAACAAACACACTATTCCCAGCCCTAATCTCAGCCTTAATCATGTACTTGGACTTTAAACAACACAGAAATGAATGGCAAGTCCTCTATGCCAGCTGGTACAGACCTTCATCTTTGCAGTATAAAGGCACCAAGTTCTGCAACACCTGGTTTTCCTGACCCCAACTTGAAATCTAATGTTGTATGAATTAGCATTCTGCGTGGTATCAGAATCCATAAATGAGATAATATACCCACATGCTGTTTGGGATGGAGCTTAATTTTAAATTGGGTAACATTACAGCATTCAAGAATTCAACTAGTTTTGCAGCTCCTGCTTTTCTGGAAACTGACCCTAACCTTAACCTTATCCTGCACTGACTTGGCACAGTGAATAATAAGCTCCAAACATACAATAATCCTCAACCTAAACAGAGCTTTGTCCTCCTCCTCATATAGGATGCTATGCAATCTGCAGCAGTCTGTGTGGCCCCAATTTTTTATTTTTCCCCTCTTAATGCAAGTCCCTATGCCTAGCCTGAAATACTTGTAAGCATTTGGATTTATATAGGAAGAGACCAAGTGTGGACACACAATGATATCTCCATCTAAAGCCAAAACATGTGTAAACAATTTTCAGTTTTCAAGGATGACTGACATTTCATCAAGTTTCAGGTTACTTTGTCTGCTAGGAAATGAAGCAGTATATCCATGATTTAACAGGGGACAGCCTCAGGTTTGTACAGTACTCATCAATAGCTTATGTATTCACTGAACTCAGCTTTTCACCTCCTTGTTTCATTCTTTATTGTTCTCCTGTCTTTACTGAGTGTAGCAAACCTCGTCTAACAAAACATTTCATCTAATAAAGAATACACCTTTTAATTTTTTAGTCATTTGTGTGGAGCAAATTTCTGTTGCTAAGTAAAACTTGATTTCTAAGTATCAAATTCTGTTCACAATTACAGTCCTAGACTTCTGCAGAGCCCTGAGGGCTGCAAGCCTATGTTGCCAGGGATCGATCCTTTATTCTTCTGAAATCTTACGTGATGTCCCAGCCATATCACAGAGCCACAGGACAGGTGAAATAGGCTCCTGGAATAAACACATTATGAATGACAGTGTTCCCTGCTGAGTGGATCCGGATCTGGGTCAGCCAGTATCACTTGCAGTTTTGATGCTCGCGATACTTCTCCATAAGTACATGAGCTGGGCACATGCTGGAGTCACAGATCTGCAAGCCCAGTCATACCAGCTGCAGAACTCTGGACTCTGGCAGTCAGGACTCTGAGTAGAAAGGGGCAATTTAAGACTCTCAGGGAGTCACTGCATCAGAAAGGGCACTTGCCTGCACTACACGCCATCTACCTCTTTGCAGCTCTCAGCTACAGACCTGACTGTGTGCCTGCATGGAGGGGAGGGCATGCAGTGGGGGAGGCAGAGGACTTAGAAAACAGATGAGGTAACTTTGGCTGAAACACATTATTCTCCAGATATTCTCAAGAGCTTAGAGTTATAACATATTAGACAGCAGCTTTAGCAAAGCCTGGGGTACCTCTCAGACTCCATTCTCACTCCAGGCACAGGTTACCACAAGGAAAGACTTGCAGCATATCTATACCAGAGAGAGAAAGGCCGCAACAGAGGTTTGCTGCTAGCCCACCGACGAGGACGTGGCCCCAGCACTAGGACTCAAGAACACTGGCCCTACCCCATGGTGCTAAGCACAACTTGCCACCAATGTAGCTGTAAATGCAGCTATGGTGGACTTCCAGCCCTGTACGTTAACAGCAGTCTGTGTCTCTAGGTTGTTACTCACTTTTATGTTGCTGTAGCAAGAGCACAATCTGGAGTAATAGTCTATCCTATGCTTGTGCTCTGTGTTTAGGGAATGGGTAATTGGTTTTATAGCTTTTTATGAAGTCTCATTTATAATGGCAGCCAGCTGCTTTATCAGCCACCATATCCTCTTGTTCCCCCCTCCATACACTGATAAATTTTACTCTTGACCCCGACTCGGTCAGTGCTCATGAGACACATTCTCTTGTGTCAGATCTCCCCCGAGCATTTTTTTTTCACAAATTCCAGCATAGCATGTGATGGTCTAAAAGAAGAAAGATCCAAGCCTCAGTAACAATCCACTATTTGTGTTTTCATATAATCACATCTGGGTTTCTGTAGCTCATTCTTCATGGCTGCAGACTGCAGCCTCTGAACTTTGTTATTTATAAAGTGATTTAAGCATCACCCAGAATCTGAACTTCCCCTTTGCAATCTATCTCCATGAACCACCACTGCACACACAGGTGCTCTGTGCAGACCACCCACATATAAAACCACCCATCCATCTTGCATTGCCCCTCGCTTAGATCTAAACTGCAGAGCAGACCTAACAGTTGCATAAAGCCATAGGGTGGCCTTAGGTACTTGAAACCAGAGCAGTCAATTCAGACTGCTAAACTCATGTCACCTGCTTATACCATTTACCTCCAGGTTGCCTCTGCTCCTTCTAGTTGCCTTCCTTGCTTTTTGAATACAAGGCATTCTTTTTCCCAAGCTGCTTCATGCAAACACTGAGATAAGGGTGGTTGTTGGTTGTTTTTTTTTTCCTCGAGGAGAATGTTAGGAAAAGCTCCAGCTATTAATTTGATGAAAGAGGTGCTAGAAATTACAGGAAATGGCAACATCAATCCATATAAAAGCTCTACAGTGTTTTTATTCCAAACTCATGCAACCAGGCAATGCGGTGCATGTGTGGTTTCGTAGCCCCTCTCTTAGCCCCTCAGTTATCTTCTGTCAGGTGTTAGTAGCACCTGTTTCCCCTATTGTTATTTCAGATGTTTCTCACGTTTCATATTACTCTTCAGAGGAGAGGGAGTCACCCCAAGTCTTAATAAGAAGTCTGTTTGTCTAAGTAACAAGTACCAAATATCTGTTTGCAAAAACAGACCTGAATGTGTGACAAATAAAACCTAACTGTATACAGATTTGAAAATAAGCCATTATTATCCTAATAATAAACAGAATCTCCAAAAGGGAAGAACTTACTTTCTGCTTAAAACAAAAAAAATCTTTTAAAGCAATCTGCAATTCTCCTTGCTTTCTGCTTGGGAAGGATAAATTTCTTTTGCCTAATTTTGTTCTTACAAGGCCAGAAATCTCATTCCAAAGAAAAGCTGACTGTTTCAAGCTCAGGATATTCTGTAAAAGCAGTGGAAATAGAAATAAATTTTAAATGGCTTAAAACAGAAAAAAAGAAACCCAAATAGGCAAAAGGGAGTGCAAAATAGAAGGCAAAAGAGGGTAAACCTTAGTAATGGAACCACAGATGCAGTGCAAGTAAAGAATGCTGAAATGAAGAGTTACTGTTGCAACACCACACTAGTTTGGCTGTTTAAAGTATTAACCAAGTACCAAGTTCTGACGTGCCTCCGCACAGGTACTAGGGTGACACACAAACCTCCAAAATTCCCACCTGGCACTAACCAAAAGGAAACGTTAAATACATGGATTTCTGTGGAATTAAGACCTTGCACACACTTCTTACCTCCCGATTAAATACTAAACTTTTGCTGAAATCCTTGAATATTTGATAGGTTTCTGGCATTGGCGTTGCTACAGGCAACATCTCTATAGAAACATCATGTAAGGATAAACAGTCTGGTCAGTGAAATGTTTTGGCGATACAACTGACACCAAAGAAACTCATCATTAAGGGAGCAGGTAAATTTCTTATTCACAGTAAAAGGTCTCTCAGGCAATTCAGCTTTACAGCAACAAGATGCACATGCATGGTAAGTCTGCACAACCAACTAAGACCCAATTCCACGCCATTGAATCAACAGACACACTGCAGCTGAGGCTAGTTGGGCACAGGACTGGCCCCAAAGCAAGCAAATGTAAAACTTACCACTCTATAGAAGCTGTGACTGAAATGGGCACATGGGAAGGTGATAATAGGAACATCCCACCTCAAGACTCTTCTGTACCCCTACCCAGCTGGGATGTTCACAGAGAATTTCTGTGCAGTTTTAAACACTGTTTTTAAGCCCAAGAGGGGTGATTTTAAACCCTACAGGAGATGAGTCAAGACTCCTTCAGATGCACTTTATGAGACTCCAATGCACGTTGGTATTTCCTGGGCCTAAGTAGACCCTGCAGGCATCATCTTCAACATCTCTCAAAACCTAAACAGCAGCTTCAGAAGATTCTACAAACTTGCAAGAAAATATATTTCCTGCTGCTGCCAAGAAACCTAAATAAAGCACAGAAACCACCTGGTAGTTTTCTTTAACTCCCACAAGCATTATACCTGAAAATTTCTGTTCCCAAAGAGATTCCGGTTGAATGATTTACACCCAGCTAAACTTTGTTTGCTAGTGTAAGAGGTACTGTCTAGACACTGAAGATGGATGAGAATTAAAGAATTTTTTGATCATCAACAAGAAAAGGCAAGGCTAATAACCAGAGACACAAAACTCCCAAGAGTCTTGCCAGGGTGAGTGCCAGCTTGAGAGGGTACTACAACAGGCAACAAAATACAATAGCACCGTATGGAGGTTGCAGAGAAACTGCTTTTTGGATGATCATGTCACAGCGAGTTACAGATCACGGACCACGTATGATCCCATAGGTCGCAGCAGCCTCTGACAGAACCACTTCCCAGGCAAGTTATCAATAATGCTCACAGGCAAATCTACCCATGAGGACGTTTCCCAGCTCAACCACGTTATGGAATATAATCTTCAACCCCTTCACAACAAAATAAATTTCTCCTTTGACAACTGACTCTATAAAAAAAGAATTGCAGGCAGAAAGCCAGGCTCTAACCACAACGTTGGTGTGTATGTGCATGTTACTCTCAGTATACAGTGTTCAATGCTTGTTCCCAAATTCATCCTGCCTTCCCTTGGCTGACCATTAATGTCTCAGTGTTGCACAGTCCTGTTTATTTCAAGTCCTTCTATTTCCCATATAAAGCTTTCTATTCAAAAAGCAATTAAAGTTTCATAAAGCAAAACTTCCCAAACATGAACTGCTTCCCAGGCATACATACAATGCCTTATTCTTTCAATAAAAGCATGGTCCTTTGCATCAATAAAACAGAGTGAATTCTCTGCCTGCTTCATGAAAGGGCAATGTATTAAACATATTCTCTAATGTTAAAACACTTTTCCTTTTTGTCAGAAGAGCTCCCTTCCCACTTGCTGTTTTAATAAAACATGTCAAGAAGCACTAAGAACAGTGGAGCTGCACGCTGTAATGCTGGGCTCCTGTACAGAAATGAGTATTCAATCAACCCCTACTCCCAAAAGCAGGGAGATAAAGATCTATGATCAAACCCCCTTCCCTGGCTGCATGTGGCACACCGAAAGTCTCCACAACCCTCACTTCCACCACCCTTGTGTCTCTGCTTCGCAGGCAGCTGGCAAACAGCTCAGCTACCTCTGACCATGGTGTTACACCCTCCCTTCTCCCCATCAGGCCCCACCAGACACGCACTGCACCGCAGGTGAGGTCAGACAGGGGACTGGACCCTCCTGCAGATAAGTATGTTGCATTCACAAGACATTTCACCTCCCACTGGGTATTTGGGATCCCCAGTTGTCCTGCAAGTACCGTGCTCCCAACAAGCCTCCTGAAACCCCACCATGGCCCCCCACAGAAGACTTGACGTTCACAAGAGATCTTCCTGCTTACTGAAGAAATTGTGACAAATAAAAGGAGCTCCCAAACTCATCCTCTCCTTACAAGCAACTCTGTTCTAAGACTGCTGCTTGCAAAAAGGCTTAAAATTTGGGGGCCGAGTTTTGAAACTTGGTTTCCAAGCTGATATCATTAAAAGAAAATTAAGCTTGAAATGCGAGAACAGCTTTACCATATACAATGACAGTTTACTTATTATGCTGTCAATTATATTTGCCAGTGTTTGGTGGTACAGGTGGATATCTTTATAAGAATTCTTCCCACGTGCTGAGAAAGAGAGCACTATCTGCTGTCAGAACTGATTAACTGCAGTTAAAACTTCACATTTGCTTAAAGACCTCCATTTTCTTTCCTTTTAATTGTGTTTTGACCTAAAATAAACATTGTTTGGTGCTTGGAAATGCAATATCCAAGTAGGCCATCTTTCTTTATTATGCCATATTTATTTCTGTCAGTGCAATTCATTTCCCAGAACGTGTCATGTCAGGTGCATAAGTTTCATCTGAAGTTCTATGATGTTTGGAGCAGTTGTTGAAACTTTGGTACCCAGACTGATGTAATTACTTGAGAAATTCAGTTCCTTCCTTCCCAGTTATTATCCCTCCAGGATGCTGAGAAAAGGTTACAAATAAAACTCGTATGCAAACTAAAAGTTCAGAAGCAGAAAGGCTTATCATGACCAGGTAAGCATTAATCACTGTCTGCAATGGCCCACTTTCACAGATTGCTGTTCACATTTAAAATATCAATTTGCAACAAGTAGAGCTGCAGAAACCCAAGGTTCCTGAGCCTTAGAGAGGATGAGGAGTGCCAATGTCTATTTAGCAGAGAAGCTGATTGCAAATGAGTCTCGGAACCTGCTGGGTTGACGACTCGGCTGCCCCTTCACTTTCTTTTTGCCTTGAAAACTAACTCAAGGCTTTCTTTGATGTTTTGACAAAGGTTAGCCCCTCTGGAAATCAACTGCTCTACTGAAGCTGTCTGAACAATTGCTATGGTCCTGTTAAGGGCTGTTGGAAACTGCTGTTACTGCGACTGCCTCTTAAGATGTTTGCTGTAGTTTCCATCCCAAGCGATGGCCCGGTTTCCCTTTGATGTGTTCTGAGTATTTGCTCCCTTGACATTTATCCTCACTTTTCTTTACCTGGCAAAGTTGGTTTGCTCCCACGCCTGTTCTTTGCTCTGCTACAGCTATTTTGCACGTGTGTGTGCCTAGGACAGTTCCTCCAGCTGCCCCAAAGGAGATGCCCTTTCTAAATACTAATCTGTATGAGGACTCTGAACTCACCTTATGTAAGCCAGATTACCTATGATGAAAGATCAACATAGATTGTTCTTAATTTTTCTGGCAAAGAAATCTCAGAGGATTTCAAATGTTCTTTCATTCTTCTGACCGCTCAGCCTTTTAGATTTCATTACAGTGTGTTTTTCACCTCTCAACCAGAGATATCACTTTTCAGTTAATTCTTTGCAATGCTCTAAAAACAATAACAAAATATTATAAAAGATTCTTAAAATTACCACCATGCCAACTAAGGAATTTCTTTACCCATTTCTTCAGAAGTCACTAGGTAATCTTGGGAACCACATGCAAACAGCCATACTCCTTTATTATTCAGTGTAAGTTGAGATGGCAATAACATCTCCTTACAAAAAAAAAACCCAAACAACATCTACTCAGACTTTCCTGCCTTCTATCCAGCCATCCTAATAATCAAGACACATTCAACCATATTTTAGCTAAGTTCTCAGGCTAGTGGTTGCCAATAAATCAGTAAGTTTTTCACCATACCATATATCCAAAATACGAGCAAAACGTAACGAGGGTTGGAAGCATTACTGTTGTCATCCTGGCTAGTACCAGAATAGATATTATTTCGGGAATGTGCCGTATGAGCTGGCATGTATTTGAAAAATGCTCTAGAAGTGTGACCTTCAAAGTACTCAGGTAAACAGTCTCACAAGTGCCAGGTTTTCAGATCCCAACAGCATCTTCCTTCTAATTGTGTTGAGGCCCATTTCTCTGCGCCAAAACCCAGAGGCCTGTGGATTGTGCAATAACCTGAAGGCAGCAGATGCTGCTATATCTTGCTGGGTAGTTTTTTCCCTTTTACATTAAAAATAGGATATGAATTTTTCTTACACCTTCTAGTACTATTTCATCCAAATAATTGTTACCATTTGGAATGCAGCCTCCTATGACAGGCTCATTAGTCTGACAGCAAAGCCAGCAAGTTCAGAATAACACAGCAGAGCACGTGTTGCTTTTCTCTGCAGATGCCTCAAAAATAGGCAACAGGAGCCGAAATCCTGACCCCAGCATGAATCCCAAATTAGCTAAAGAAATCTTTCTCAAGACCTGAAGCTCTTGCATAGCCTTTGTTCTAGCATTGGGTCATAGCAGCAGATCAGTGATTTCCTCACTTTTTGTGCTTCTTTACAGAGGAGCCCAAGAAAAGCCCAGCAAAGGCTCAGAACATCACCACTGCTTTCAGGCTTGCCCTGCTCAGCACCCACTTGTGGGGGTGGCTCCTGTGCAGTCTCCCTCCCCCTGTCACACGGCCCCCCAGCAGAAGGGCATTTTTGCATTTAAATTGTGGAACACTTTGCCACCGAACTAGTGCTATTTTTTATCTCCTAAAAAACATTACAATGTGAATGGCTCCAGCTGTCTGATGATTTGGCTTGGCTAGCACGGGAAGTGGGATAAAGATACAAGCTGGCTTGAAGACTATCAGAAAAGCATATGCAAAACAAGAATATTATGGTAAAAAGGGATTAGATAGCGTCCTTATTAATTACAATAAAATTAATTCAAGGAATCACTGACTAGGCAGAAGCAGGATTTCAAAAGATCAGATATATAGTTTATGCTTAAGAATTACAAATAACCATTAAATTTTCAGGCAGAGGGGTTTTTTTATGCCTTAACTGGAAAAACAAGATATAATTGCATGTTACCTGGACTTGTGGAGACACAGAAGTGTTGTAAGTAATTATCATAATGATAACTACTGTTTCCATCAGTGAGGTGAGGCTGAGGTTACATCCCTCATTCTAGCCAAACTGTGTTTGACTCCAGAAATAACCTACCAACAATGTTTCTCTCAATGTCCATCTAAACTTGCAATTAAATTGGAGATAGAGGTAAAGAGGTTTAAGAGACAAGAAAAGCAAACATGCAAGGCAACAGTCTATGCTTCTAACAGACAAACAGCCTAGATAGCAAATCAGAGTCGTTTTCACAGAAAGTCTCTACTCTTCCCCCCTGGACTGAGCAGAGTTAAAAA
Source organism: Rissa tridactyla (assembly GCF_028500815.1). Lineage (NCBI taxonomy): Eukaryota > Metazoa > Chordata > Aves > Charadriiformes > Laridae > Rissa > Rissa tridactyla. The sequence continues at coordinate 10,452,601 of NC_071473.1, forward strand.
CACCCAGCATGGACACCTGATTTCAAACTTCCCAGGTTTTCCTAGCTTCTCCTCAGAACCATAGAGAGAGGATTCACTAACCACACCTAATGACTACAACGTTTTTATACAGACAAACAAAACAGTTGCTTCTGCATCCCTAAAGGGAGAGGAAAAAAAGAAAAAGAAAAAACAAAACAACAAAAAAACCCACCAAACCACCAGTAAACTAGACCTGGCAGGAAAAAAACAAGCACATCCTTTTTACTTCTCTGAATTTATTAATGAGCAAAGAACTTCTGAGGAACTGCTTGATTCGCTGAGTTATACCTGCAAGTAAATATACACAGGTTTCAAGATGCCTGAGGTCAAAGGAAGGACTCTGGATGTTGGCAGCTTTTGGCTCAGGTTTTGAGGATATACTGGTCTAACGTGGCACCAGTATGAAAGCAGTAGACAGAAAAGAAAAAGAAAAAACCAAACAGATCCCAAAGCTTTTCTGCAAGACACTCTGTTCAAAGAAGTAATCTGGACTTCTTCAGAACTTCATTTTCTGAGCTGATAAAAGAACAGCCCTTGAATACTGCAGATATCGTAAACGTACGGGACAAATGCTTGCACTGTTTAATTCACAGGGTCACTGCATACTAAAACACATTGCCATTTTGCAGCTAGATAGTAATAAGCTCTATCTGGAGTATTAGTAACATACAATTACATCAAAATTCTCACCTTTTGGTGGAAGTAGGGTGCTCTGAAACAAGGACTCTGCATAATACAACGTGGTACAGATTAAAATGTCTACTCTGCACACCTTGGGCTTCTGATCTAGGATACAATCGAGAAATGCTCAGGTAAGAATAGAGGAAGGATTGTCTTGTTGCTAAAGCATCAGTTCCAGTTGAAGAAAAGTAGATTCAGATGACAGATTTCACACACGACCTTGAGCAGGGCCTGAATCTTGTGATTCTGCATTCTGTCCCGGTAACTGGGATTACCGGGAACATGGACAACTAACAGATCATTTAGAAGCTACTCCAATGGGCAGGAGCAATTTTATAATATGATTTACTACAGCAATGAAAACAATGAGCTTGCCATCAAGGAGAGGCCTCGCAGGTGCAGCTTATATTCAATACAAAAATAATCAATGTGATTTAGCTTCTGTGATCACTAACCAGAGAGATGTATGGCTTCTTATACATTCTCATTAATATGAAACATAAATTATTTTCATTCTTATTGGCTTCCTCCACAAGGCATTCTATTTATAAGGGATTTTTAGACTTATAATTTAATCATATGTACAGTTTTTGCCAATTGATGTTCAAGTTCCATGATGTACATTTAGACTGGAGCTTTAAACAGCTCCAAGGAACGTTTATTCTGCCAACGAAGAGTTTAAGTAACGCACAATTTATTTTTATCTTACTGGTGTAACGAGGGCAGGTGAAGGGGATGCTAACCATTTTCACGTTAATTATAAATACTGTGTTACAAACACAGGTTGCATCTTCGGCTTTTCAGGGTCCGTAGATCTCCCTATGTCCTTGTAACCCAGAAATTTTAAGCTTGCTTTATGTTGCTTCAAGCCAACCTTATGAAACTAATCTTTCCTGCTTTCTTTTCTTATATAAACTCCAATCACTCAAGCAAAATTGTTTCCTTTTAGTTTCCTCTTCATCACTTACTGTATTCTGATAAAGCCTATTGGGCTCAGGTTCTATAACTAGGACATATTATCTAACATTACAAGGCCAATTTTCTCTAAGTCTTTTTCCTATTGGGAAGAAAAATTACATTTTAGCCACCCATTTCAGGAAGCTTAAATATGGGTATATTACTCAATAATAATAAAATCTATCTTAACAGTTTTATGCTGAACAAATAATTCTGAAAGCATTTATTCACTTTTATTATAAGCCTAGGATTTAGTATTTCTGATTGCACTGGTTTCTTCCAAACAGCCAAGACTGAAATGGAATCAGCATGACTAAGGAGAATTTGTATTAGGGACTTGGTGGGACTTGCAAGATACCATTTTTTTAAAAAACAGTAATTTTAATTTCTTTCTACAATAATTTTTTTTCAGTGACACACATTAAATAACTGGAAAGAGATAGCCTAAATTGTAGCTGTTTCATGTAAAAAAACCCCAACATATAAACAAAGAGAAGAGAGTGTGAGCACTGATTTACAGAAACTATATGATCTATGTTGTGAAAATGTGTTCAGCAGTCTTAATGCTAATTCTGATCAGCTTTGTCTGACACAATCCTCTGCAAATGCATCTGTACAGTTCAAAATGAAGGCAAGACAAAAGGCTGATATTTTTTCATCCACTGGAAAAATACCTACTCTGTTTCTGCAGGATTAGGTTGAACAAGTGGGCCTTACCAGGACATCCTGCACCTTATGTTTGTAAGATACCCTGTACACACTGGGGCTCCCACAGGATCTGAATTTTATCTCATTAATCTCAGGATTTATTGTATAAAAATGTAACATTCATTTTATTTCATATCTAAAGTTAATTTTGTGTTATTAAGATTCCACTTAAAAATTCAGAACTGGGTATTATTCTTCCAAAAGCTGTTTCTTTATGCACTACCTGTCCCACGCACCAGGTTTTAGGTCAACTCACAGGTGGAATCATGATGCAGATTTACTGGAAGACATGCTGAGTAGGGCTGGAAGTAGGGAGAGATTTATCTGTTTGAATATTCTTTGACCAAATGGAATAATCCAGTGGTGCTTTACACGCACAAGAATTAGCCCAGGCAGCTCTCAGCAGCGCAGTGCAAAGATCCCCCAGTGACTGTAAGCCTGAAGGCAGCGGAGACGGTATGGCACGTTAGGGACACAGAGTGCCAAGCATCGGAGAGTTGATTGTACTGATCTCTCTAGTTCCTGGGTGACTCTACTCCTGCTCGCAGAGTAACCTGCCTGGACACAGGACATTTATCCTCCAAGAGTGGATGGACCTCTAATTTACTCCATTAGATACAGGGAGGCATGTAAAGCAGAGATGAGACATTAAGAGCTAGCAACTAAATAAACAAGAGCATGGTGATGACATACTTTAATTATCCATGTACAATACCTAAACACAAGAGCAACATTTCCAATGACGTATCAACTAGATTAAGTATCCAAACCAAGAAAATATATACAGGTGCTAACAAAATTAGAAAAGAGATTTGGACAAGACCTAATTAATAGAAAACAAAGACTACTTAATTTAATTATATGCCCTTTGCTTGCACTTGAGCATCTGAGGAAGTATTTGCAGGTACAATAGCAATCTAAAACTGGCTACAGTACAACGCTAATTACTCATATCTCCCAAGGAACACAGGATACTCACAGATTTAAAAAAAAAAAAAACACAACAAAACAAAACAAACAAACCCCCCCAGGCTTTTATAGAAAACAACTGGAATTAATAGCCATTAGGAAAATAAAAATCCTTTTTATATGCAGTACTGTCTATTATTTGTGGATGGGATTAAAAAACTTCTGCAAGTCAAAGGATCCACCAAAAATAATTGAACACAGGGAAGAGGGAGAAAGAATCTTTTTATAATATTAATCCTATAAAGACAGGACAGCTACATATTTAACGTACCAAGTAAATCCAATCAGCTTGCACGTAGTAAAACTATGTATGCCTGAGCTCTATTAGGATGCTAATATGTACATTACAGATAGAAAATTAACACACTTCGAAGTGGGGAGGAGGGGGATTTGCTCATGGAAAAGTCTTTAATAGTTCTGAAATACCTATCTCTAATCTTTTGTTTTCAGAAGAAATACTGTTTCAGTTTAAACAGAGCAAAAGGACTGAGTAGTGCCCTAGCAATTTATTACAGAGAAGATGCAAATCAGTCATGCCTAAATTTCAATGACCTAAGGTACAAGCACAGCACAAAAGAACTTCTCAGATGAGCCAAATGATTGAATTTCACTTGTAAAGGACAATAAAACATGTAAGCATTGATTTTTTTTTTCCTAAGAAACTCACAATCCTGCTTGTGAATGTGTAATCAGCAGTTTAAATTCCAGTTAATTCCATCCATCTGAAGAAACACTCCATACAGATTAGAGCAAAACTTAGTTTCATAGTGTTGGAAGAGATGAAAAAAGGTTTTTGTTCATAACATTCATTCTCTCTGAATTGCAATTTAAAAAAAAAAAAAAAAAAAAAAAGCTATGCTTCTTTAATTCTGGTTGTGTATATAGCTAAACAGTTCCTGAATGGAAGCAGACAGGCACATTCCACTCCCACATAGGAATTTTGTTACCTCAATGGTTCCACAAAGGACTTGGAAGACCCCTAAGGCTGACTAAAGGCAGCACTCAAGGACTGTTTCAAAACACTGTTCTGGAGCCAGAAACACCATACTTTCTTAGCAGATTCAATAAAACAGAAGCGCCTTCAGGCTGGCAGAGGGGACAGCCACACTCTCTAGGGATGCCTGGTGCGATGAGGTTCTTGTCACAGACAAAACGTTATTTTAACCCGGGTTTTAACACCTTCACCACAACTCGAGCACACCGAACTCACACAGTCCTGGCAGGAGGCACCAGCCAGTGCTGCCATCTCCGGCCCGGGCCCCGGCCACCATGCCGGGGCAGTGCTCGCCTCCGCCCGGGACGCCGTTACAGGAGAGCCTGTACGTGACCAGCTCCCTCACGGGCAATGGCCGCCTGCCCCACAAGATGGCGCGCTCCAGGGCGGGAGTGGGGCACGGGCCTCGCTGAGGCACAGAAGAGCCGAGAAACCGTTTACATTTGGCTTTTCCCCTCGACCTTTATATTAATATTAGAAATGGGCCTGATTCCTTTTCCTTTTGGAACTTTTATTCTCGTTTTTTTGCATTTGGTGGCTACAGACAAGCACAGAGCAAACCCGAGAATGTGTTTGCTGCTTAAAAACAGAAGCCTCCAGGTATTAAAAAATACAGCAGCAGCCGCTTCTGCTCTAGCCCCAGCTGTATATGGCAGCAGATTTTCAAACTCGCCAATAAATATCTCCTCATTCACAGAAGTCAGGGAGGTCTGGAGGAAGCCTTGATTCAAAATATGTTACACCATCAGAAAAAATATATTTAAGACTTAAAAAAAAAACAAACCCCACACCCCAAAAACACCACCCTAGCATGAGGCAGAAATGGTTATTTCCCCTTTTCTCCTTCCACACACCGTCTCTCTATCCCTCCCCTCCATGCCGATGCTTCCAGTCACTGCTGAGTCAGACCTGCCCAAGTGACCGGCATGTGCCTAAGCACAAAAAAGGATATTAGCTGTTGAAATATCTAGTATCTGCGACTGAACAAGAGCGCCGGAGGTGGGCTGAACTCACCTGGGACAGCTGCGCTCCTGCCGTGGTAGAGCTAGGCTAGATTTGAAGCATCAAAGGCAATTATCGTACACAGCTTTAACATCTCTGCCTGGCACCTGAGGTGGAGCAGCCAAAGCCACTGAGCAGGCTACCGGAGGGGCAGGATCAGAGCGAGAGGTCTCTGCCTCTGTGCTTGCAAACTGTGCCATCCCCAATAGTTAAACCAAACACTACACAATTGGCCCATCTGCAAACTGGAAAACACTCTCACTGAGGCTAATGTCATGTACATGATCTGTACTCAGGTGCCCCTTTTTGCTGTTGCCCTTTATTGCTCCAGGACACCAGACAGGTCCCATAGAAAGTGCTCGCAGCCTGGTCCTGGAACTGAGACCAAAGGATGGCTTTTTGCAAGTACCATTCTGCAAAACTTTCTGTCTCCCAGGCTAGGTTCAAAGCAAGAAAAGCTGGAGACTGCCTTATCCTGTCTGAAAGCAGATTAGCCTTGGCATTTATACTTTGAGACAAAAGAAGGTGCGGGGGATGCAGGGGGACTCCTGCCACCCCCCAAGGCCAGCCCAGGCAATACAGCTGGTTACAAGTGCTTCTGGGCCTGCAGGGCTCTAATGGTGTCCTCTCTCTTCCCTGTTTCTATAGGATTAATGCCATCCTCCATAGGCACAATTTCCCTCACAGGGAGCCCATCACTGCCAGGGGCAGAGAGAAACTCGTGGTGTGGGCAGGTCCTTCTGCTCTGGGAAGGCATGGAGCACATCACACACAGTGCACACAGCACACCAGCCACTCGTCTGCATTTAACTTCCCACTTCCCCAGAAAGGTCTGCTGCAGGTGACCGCCTTTCCACTGGGAGTTTGCAGTTTACCTGTCTTCAACAAAACCAACCTGAATTCCCACCTGACTGCAGTAGTTGCTGCTGTAGAGACCAGCTATGGACCTCCCAGTTTATCACATTTTCAGATGCAGACACGAAGTTTCTAGCGCGTTCAAAACTTTCGTAATGATCTTCCTCTCCCATCACTTTTCCTTCTGCCTCCTCTAGTCCCCTCACAAGATGCATTGCACTTCAGTGCCTGCAAAAGGGAAATGAAAAATGAACAAGAATCAGCAAAAACGCTTATGTCCTTTTAATCCCCAAAGTTGTTTATGACTGTATCAGCTCTGAAGTTTCCATTCACATTACTTGGGAAGACAGGTCTGGCTGTAGCATAGTAAGTCAGGACACATTGGAAAATAAATAAATCCTGGGCTTAGTGCTGATACAAGAAGCAAAATTTGATAGTTGTGTTATTACTTTTCTAGTTCTCCTAAAGTTTAGCTTGGACATAAGGTTCTTATGTTCTTCACCCTTATATATATGTAGTTGGAGTGATGGCTTTGTAATTATATTCCATATCTTTCCATAGACCATTACATCGTTAACAAATGACTGTGGCAGAAGACATAAATACTTTTTCTTGGGTTGTTTCAAAACCTTGAGTGATTATTTTCATTGTTTCTCAAGTTCCCAATCTATAAAATGGAGATGGTGTTTGCCGGCTTCCCATATAAGTGAGTTAATACGTGGGGCTCTATGTCATCTAAGGCACTTTAAGGTTTCTTTAGTATCTTGTGGCAAAGAACCTCAAAATATTTTCTCCTCTTATTCTGATGTCCCCTTTGATTCATGAACAGGTTCGGGTCACTCAATAGCAGTAGTGTATAACCTTCCTAGATATGATGATGATATTGTTCAACATAAAATCCATTAACGTATTTGTTGAATTTCCATCTCCAATTCCAACATTCTCAACCTATTTATCAAATGTCCTACACAATTTGCTCACCTGCTCTGAAAGAGCTGCATCAAGCCATGGACCCTGCTTAAAGATCTGGATCCAGACAGCCATTAGTACATATTAAATTTAAATGTATGCTTTAATGATTCGCCACACGAAGGCTAAATTTCTGTGATACTGGGAAAAAATGGCAGATTTCTAAACAGCTGTTCTTGCTGGACCGTCCCTGGGTCTACTTACAACAGCGTAAATCAAGAACACCGCAAAGCTCACGCTCAGCAAAACAGGAATAAAGGCAAGTGAGGCCAGAATCAGCCTGAGTGTCATGACCCAACATCAGTCAGAAGTTTACATTTTCTTCCTCACCCCACCAGCAAAACTCCACAGCAGGAGCATGGGATAAAGGCTCCTTTATCATCAACTGAAAAATTAGCTAATTGCCAGCTGCAAGCCAGAACTGATGTCACCCCTAATTGTCCAGTCCCAGCCATATTGAACATATGTGAGCAGTCAGGCCCTGGGGTGAGTTTCTGCAGCACACAGAGGAAGAAAACCTTCACATTTTGAATGTACATTGACCTGTGGTCTATTACTATTGCTCTCATTATTTATTAATTTATTAGAAGTTAATTACTGATGCTTTTCATGCTAAGGATTAATGCAAGGTGCTCTTAATACTAAGAGTTGGTTTAGAGTTTTCTGTGTTGAAAGCACTTGACAAATGCTATCTGAGCCTCACATGAACAGTGCGCTACCAAGACAACAGGAAATCTTTTATCTTCTTATGCCCCATGCTGGGAATCACATCAGTGATTCCCACACGCTGTGAAGACCCTGACTATTCTCTTTTTTCCTTTCATTCATCTAGTCAGCTGTCTAGATACCTGTTGTCTCGGCTCCAATTCACCACACTGCCAGCACCCTGTGTTATCAAGTACAAGCATTCCTGAAACTGCTGCTGTCATACATGCCAGAGGACTTTCTTGCACTCACTTTACGTTCTTGTCATTCACTTGTCCAAACAAGTGGACAAACTGGCTGACACACAGCTCCTCCTCTGGAACTGATACACCATTCAGCCCTATGGCCCCATTACTTTAGCAGAAACATTCAACTCTGCTGCTTTCAGTGCTCCCCTTGACAAGAAAGCACCCCAGTTTTAAGTCTCTATTTTCCAAATGCTGTCCATGAAAGACACAAGAGCCCTATCCATATCTGGGGTTCTGCATTTAAAAAGACCCCCGCAACACACAGCCTCTGAAACCCATGAGCTGCATCACACATAAGACTTTGGGGTCAAATCCTACCATCCTCTGAATTAAACACTTTCTTTGCTGAAAAAAAGGGGAAAATGTGTCTAAATCTTTCAGCAACTGTGTCGACCGAATCTGGTCAAAAAAGAATTTTTGGTGAAGTTTTCCCTTCTTTTGGACCAAAGGAATCCATCTTCCAGCAGCCAGCTTTGACCATTATGAGCTCCTTTCTCTTCAAAAGCACTAAAAAATAATGACACACCACACGCATTACAGGCGGACACCCTCATCCACGTCAGAGGCTCTTCGACAGGTCATTCTCACTTACACCTCATCCAGCACACGTTGGGAAGCTCATCAGTGCACGTTCATAGCTATGACTGCTACGCACTGGAAAGGTTTGATGTTTAAGCAATTTCTCTTGACATTAATACAACTACTTTTCTAAATCACACCCTCTGTAATTTAGTGTCCAAACTTTATCATCAGCTGATTGCTTTCACAGAGTTCTTGATGAAACTCTAAATGGTTCATGGCACAGTAATTTTTCCTTGTTAATATTCTATTCTCTTCTAGAAACCAGACAATGTTTTAAGAAGAAATTGGTAGACCAATTTATAAATTCATGAGTTGAAGCAAATCTTATTCTTCGGCATATGGGGAATAAAAGCAGCTTTCTAAAAATCAAAGCTTTAATTTCATATGATTCCTCACTGTGAAACTTCTGTCTGACATTTGTAATTAATGCGTGTTTTTCAACTATAACTACTCTAGCTGGTGTGTCAAAGGCCTGTACAGCATCCATACAGTCTCCTCCAGGATTTAGGATATTTCCCCTCCCATAAAACTGCAGCTTGCTGCAGAAGCATCCCAGACGCTGATTGAGACAGCTGCCTTTTTTTAGTCAATCTGTCCGTGTTTCCATGCCAGATGTGAGCACTGGCAAAAACCTAATGAACTATTCAGTAAGGGGGCACACCAAGTGAGATCCCCCACTCCGACTGCTTCTCAGTGTGGGAAATAGAGCAGGCTGGTGAGTGAAAGAAAAGGATCACAAAAGAAACCCACACATGAAACTAGTGGAAGGGTGGAAGCCAACTTCTTCCCTCATCTCTGCTTCCTGTGTGAATCGTCTTTAGCTAGATCCACCTATAACATCTGCAATAAAATAGGTTTTGAGAACAATTATATAGCAAGATTTAGACACAAAATTATTGATGTTTTGCATGAATCAGTTGGTTCCTGCAAACACCTCTGGGGGCTTTCCTCGCTTTCTGTGCCCAAGTGGCAAATACGCTCCTCTGTACAGGCACGTAGCACAAAGACAATAATTCAACCACTAGGAAAAGAGAAAGACCACTGCCCAGCAAACACGAGATGGCAAGGAAGCCATCCTAACTGTGTGTAGGAGATAACACACCAGTCTGTATCTATTATGCCTAATCCAGTGGTCTCACATAAGAGGGAAGCATGCTGTGCTAACCTGCCTGCAAGGACTTTCAGGTAGAGAGCCTACAGCACAGCGCCCACCAGGAAAGCGTAAAACGTGCCCACTTTTGAAGAGGTTGTGTTAATGTAGCATCTGGCAAGCAAAGGGCAAAATGGTCAACAGAAGTACACTGCAGCCTATAAAGGAAGAATACATCCTGTAAAGCTGGATTCAAAAGCCCATCTATGAACTGGGATTGCTAATAACAGCAGAAGACTTAGGTGTGCAATTTCTGTAGTTACGCTTTATCGACTGAATGAACTGCTTAACAGCAGCAGTTCACATGAAGAGGTGCCCTTCAAGAGCAAACAGATCTCCAAACAAAAGCAAAGTAACCTGACAGTCTAGCCCTGCAAAAACACCGCGTGTCCAGCTCCAACAGGTCGCTGGCTTCCCAGAGCGTAGCATGGAGAAACTCACAGTAGCGCTTCCTTTGCAGTGGTGAGAACCTGTGTGGTGTATTTGTGTAGTGCTGGTTTCAGTGTCTTTCTTCCTTAAAAGTGAGCTTTGCCTGCACAGCACATTTGCCTATGCTGGTGACAGAGATTTTTCGAAACAGCACTTCCTGAGCTATACTGCTGAAAGTTCTGAAACAGGCTGCCCAGGGAAGTGGTTGAGTCACTATCCCTGGAGGTATTTAAAAGACATGTAGATGGGGTGCTTTGGGACATGGTTTACTTAGTGGGACTTGGCAGTGCAAGGTTGACTGTTGAACTCAGATGATCTTAAGGGTCTTTTCCAATCTAAATGATTCCATGATTCTAAGTAAACGCAGAAGTGATTGCACCCATACAGACACTAAAATCCTGAATCAGTGGCTTAGAGGACAGATGTATTGTTATAGTGACAATCTAGATTAAACTGAAATTTGAGTTTTCTGAATAAAGAAATACAAGTTTAAAAGACATAGGCAGTAACCTACTGCTGCTGCTGAAGTACCACTCCTTTGTCCTCTGATTTGACTGGAAAGAGAAATTACCAAAAAGTTATTAGATATGACTGCAGACAAACAATCCAATCCATCAATTCCTGTTTGCATTGTCAACTAGACTAAAACAAAATAAAATAAATAAAAACTGGTCACAAGTTCAAGGGAACTGTAAAGCTATCTGACAACTAAATGTTTTGCCTGATTCATGGACTTCCCTCAGTTCTAGCACTGAAAAGGGTATCTTTCAATTTCCTTGGAAGTAAGAAAAGCATAGTAAATAATAATTTAATTGGAGTTTAAATAATCTCTGTAGTAAAAAGACTTTTTAGGTAAGAAACATATTTTCTGCAATATATACACAGCTTTTTTCCCTTATCAAGGCAATGCTGTCTTAATTATAGACCGGGGTCAGAATAAACTTGAAATAGATTTGGGATCACCAGCATGTAGCAGGATAGCAGCTGGCACTTCAGCAAAAGTCCCCCTGATGATGACACAGCACATGAGTAGCTATGGAAACTCCAGCGTAACTGTCAGCCAACCATTAGTAGTTACTGGATTCTGACATCAGTGATATGGATATGTGATGACGTACCAATAGATGTTAGATTCCACGTAAAAACTGAGATCAAAAGTGAATGGATTCTGATATTATTTCATCAGCAAATTGTTATGACAATGATACTAGAAAAAAAACAAAACAGCAAGTTTGCACATAGAGTAAGCAAGCTGTATTTTCTGAAATTACTGTTTCAGAGAGGAAGTAAATACAAGCAGTAAAGGGGATCTGACCTAAAGATGGTGTAACATCCAGTTTCACTAACAAAGCCTTTGTTTCCCTTACTTGGCAGCACTGCATATAATTTCAGCTCCATTCTCCTTTCAAGATGGAGACTGATACATGATCAAAGTGAGCAAACAACAAATATATTCAGAGGCATTTCAGCCACTTAAAACCAGAATTTTGCCCCAGCTGTTTACTTTCAGCAAATATTTATGAGCACTGTATTTTGTTCAGACAACTGCTTGGTGAAAGCAAAGCCTAGGACTGTATCTGAGACTCTTTTAAACAGCAAACTGATTTTTTTTGAGAAATTTAGGCAGAATTAGTTTACAAAACATATTGCAAACAGGGCTGCAAAACAGTGCCATTAGTTAGCACGTGCCCAGAGGCATGAGGAGCTTAAAGCCGTCTGAAATTGAAAGTGATCCTGTGTAATAGGTGATTGTCATCTATTTTCTGAGACAGAGGAATGAGTTGCGCAGATCTGATTTACTAAAGCCAGCTCAAGAACGTGCAGAAGCATGAGCAAAACTCTGGAGATGTTTTCCCCTTCTCCAGATGAGGGATTTATCAGGGATATCATGCCAGGGAATTGCTCCCGCCCTTGGGGCACAGCACCGTGGGGACACCTGCCAGTAGTTGCTCTCCTGTGCTCCTCAGCTGCAGCAAGGACAGCAGTGAGTTGCAAGGAGGAAAGAGGTGATGGTGTCCTGTCTGCCCGTCTGCAGGAAGTTTACTACTTTAGGCAACAGCCTACTGTGCTTATAGCTCAATATCACCCTGTAGGTAACCATACACATTGCATAACACAGATGGGGTTAAATATCAGGTCAGCTATTTGCCACTCACCCTCATCTACAACCAACACCAAGGTTTGCATATCTGAGTCACTGTACCCAAAAACATCTTAAAATCAGGTTTGTCCCAGACATTTGTAAATTAGACACTGGGCTGAGATATAGAAATTCATTTACTGTCAGGCCTCAAAACAGTAACATCTGAGCAGCCTGTAGAGGGTCACAGCCACACACAACAGTGGTCTGAGCAGTTCCTTGCACCAGCCAAGCACGTTGACAGGCAGGCATTGCTTAGCCTCTTCCACTGCATGGGCAAAAGTGGTGGTGAAGAAACAGAATTTTCTGTGTGTCAGTTTGATGCTGACATTTTCATTTTTAATATCAAAAGCAGTGTACAAAGGAGCCATGGGTCATGCCTCCTCGACACTGGGCTGCAGCTGCTCTGAAACATATAGCTGGCTTGGCCCAGGGGAAGGACCTAAAGGCTGAACTGATACGTGCCTTCGGTTTGTGACTCCTAATTCCTGCACAGCATATTGAAAAGCAACGGTCGGGAACAATTGCTCCCTCTCATCTAACAAAAGCCAAAGCTGTGCAGGGAGAAATACAAATGGTTTCCACCACAGCCAGCTGTGCCAAAAGCTTTGCTCCCTGGCATGGTTGCTGAGAGTCCTCCGAGCAGCATCATAATCCCTGCACGCAAGCTCTGTGTTGGCACCTTGTCAGTTTTGGACACGATGCCCACACTATTTTTTTTTTTTTAATATTTTATCATGGAGCAACGGTGAAGGAGCTGTTCAATATCATCATTAACAAATCATCGATCCAATTATCTGCCTCTCTATTTCATTTCAAATTTACAATCTCGTTACCGCTTCTGTGACAGGAATAGATTTTCAGATGATTTCAGAAGTAGTTAGGATGCCATTATGACTCAATGCAAGTGATAAAATGTCTTTCTGAATGATTCTGTTGGATTAATGAAGCCATTCGATGCATTAAACTTGATATTCCAGCAAAGAGCAGATGACAATATTTCAAAATAGGAAAGATGTCTTTCACACGTTCTGGTGTTTTCAGTGTCATTCAGTATTAGGGACAAGCTCAAATTATCAGAGACAAGGCTTCTCTGATCATCTGTGGGACTTGTGCCTTAGTGTCACTTTCCCCAGTAACAGCTGAGAAGGCAGATATAGGGCAGGTCAAACAACACAGCCTGAATCCACATATAAAGCAGAGCCAACACATGGAGAAAAGCCAATAAACTCAGTAAGTTCTTCTATAAAATGGAAGAAAAGATGCAGAGTTTTGCATCTCATTCGTAATTGCTCCTAGGAGCACCTCCTGAAACAGAGCAGCTCTGAGCATAAGCTGTATCATAGTGATAAGACTTGAACTCCGAGTCTTCTGCAGGGCTGGAGGCAGAGGAGGAGGGTGGGCAGCACTGGGTTTGAAAAGCATTTTTACCATTTCTTCTCAGCAATTTCTGTAGATGTAAGATGACAGACATCTTCCAATTCAAAATATCTCTTTTTAGCTTTTATATTTTGCCCTAACAAAAGTAAAAAACAATTAGAAACTGCACTGTAAGAAGAAAGGACTAGATCACAATCTTAACACTTACTGAATTAAGAGCATTCCTTAATCCTTAGTTTACTTTCTCAACATTCTTCCAAGATAAGTGCTGGCCCTTCAGATTCACTGTAGGTACAGCAGGAGGAACATTTTGCATAGGTTTTCTTCCTTATGAAATCAAAGCTCCAGAGTTGCACTGTCCAATGTCCAAATGACTATGCTATTTATGCTATCTAGTCAAAGCATTTTGCTGCCACATGGAATGTATTTACAAAAGAGAATTTGAGATTATAAACCCCTTCGATGTTCTTAAAGCCACAGTGACAACAATTTGAGCAAGCCTAGGCTACCTACAGAACTTTTAGTAATTCCCATAACCATAAGTTTGGGACCATAAGGTAAGACTGAATTTCAGATCTGCTACAGAGAAACTCAGGCTCTCTTTGCATTTTCTCCCCACGTAAGTAGAGACTGCGCTCTCAAACGAAAATGAGCCAAACACTAAACTTGCTCAGGCAACTTAAGTCTACTGTTTCTCCTAGTGAAAACGTACACAAATACTGAGTAAAGATTGTGCAGGTAGATAACAAATATCTGAGATAAAACGAACAAGAAACCGAAGCTTGTCCTGTACTGCTTTGCCCTGGATGGGAGTGAAAAATGATAGTCTCATAGCACCAAGGAACCATGGGGAGCTGAGATGCAATACTTCTGCCACCTTTCCCCAAACCAGAATTTAATCCCCAACAAAGGATAGATATAAGAACAAAGTACTACAGAGCAATTCACAGGCTTACTGCTCAAATCAAGAGGCTCCTAGGCTTCTACTGCTTCAAATGGTTGAAAAGAGAGAATGCTTGACTCAGTAAGGATTTATGAGTGTTACAGAAACTTGATATGAGTGACTGATACTATATGGCTCTGCCATATTTCTTCAAAACCACTTTGATATCAAAACTACTTCAGCCAAACATAGGAAAACATACTTGTAAACAATCCCTCTTGTAATTGAAAAAAAAAAAAAAAGAGAGAAATTTTTACCTGAAATATGTTCAGATAAACCTTATAGGAATGCCTTAATAGAACATACACACCAGTGTTTTCTTGCATTTCATAGGTGGATACACTCGCATCTATACATCAAATTACACAATAATCTAATAATCTAATTACTATTAATAGGCGATTAAAAATACTGCTATTGGTATCAAAACTGGAAAACTTCTGAAGATCAGATCCACAATCTGTGTTTCTTAGTATTCATTTAGATATTATTTCCATGCAACATTTAATTATCCTGGATAAACCAAAGGAGTTGAGAAAATAAACTATTCATCCAGAACAGAAACAGGCTCATAATCTGGCTACTACTTCTTATCCAAACAATAATGAAGGATTCAAGCACAAACTGTAACGTAGACAGGTCCCGTGGGGAGAGATGTCATGGGCCCAAGTGAGTGAACAGACAGTGACCTTCACTAAGTACTGGTGTTTTACCACCTTCCTAAATCATTGCAAACCTTTGACAGACAGTACAGCAGATGAAGTACTAGAACTCACAAATGCCACAAAAAAAAAAAATTCGCAAATTTTGAACAGTATAGGTACTCCTTAACTCCAAAAATATGCTGGCCACATGCAACACAGACTGCAAACCTCCAAGCATGCAGCAGTGCACAACATGCTGCAGGGCTTGATTTTAAAGTCTACAGAACGCATGTTTATATGTTCCAGAGAAACAACACAAATGTGAAGATTTGTGATTAATTTTGCCCCAATTCATTCACAAAGTCACTCATCCATCATGTGCTGAAGTTAAACATAAGCTCAGCCTATTTGAGCTATCTGAGAATCTGAACGCTGCATCCCCAAAGAGGAACTGATTCTTCAGTTTCCTTAAACGATTTTGGAAATTTTACCCAGCATGTAGTTAACAAACACAGACACTAATTAGCAGCAAACAATATATTTTGGCTAGCTCTAACATTAATCACCATAGGTAAATAAAACGTGAGGACCTGATTCTCATCATCAGGTCAACTTGCCAATTTTCCATCAGACAAAAGTCTTACTATATACAAGAGTTCAGATGATACTATTTTTAATTAGATAAAACTCTTCTTAACTTTTCAAAGGTTTTAGAATCATAGAATGGTTTGGGTTGGAAGGGACCTCAAAGATCATCTAGTTCCAACCCCCTGCCATGGGCAGGGACACCTCCCACTAGACCAGGTTGCTCAAAGCCCCATTCAGCCTGGCCTTGAACACCTCCAGGGATGGAGCAGCCACAGCTTCTCTGGCCAACCTGGTCCAGTGTCTCACCACCCTCACAGTAAAGAATTTCTTCCTGCTATCTAATCTAAATCTACCCTATTTCAGTTTGAAGCTCTTATCCCTTGTCCTATCACTACATGCCCCTGTAAAAAGTCCCGCTCCAGCTTTCTTGTAGGCACCCTTCAGATACTGGAAAGCTGCTATACAGTCTCCCTGGAGTCATCCCTTCTCCAGGCTGAAAAACCCCAACTCTTTCAGCCTCTTCACAGCAGAGGTGCTCAAGCATCTTCAAGGCCCTCCTCTGGACCTGCTCCAACAGGTCCCTGTCCTTCCTATGCTGGGGGCTCAAGAGCTGGACGCAGTACTCCAGGTGAGGACCTCAATGTTTGATGCAATGAGAAGGGGAAATTCTCCACATTTCCCAGGATTTGTATCTTTATGGCTCCAAGTATACGTGCAAAGACCCGTTCAACTTTGCCCTGGTGTTGAAAAGAATCCCAAAACTGAAAGTGATGATTTAAGGCTGAAATTAGGAGGGACTGAATGACAAGATCGGGCAGTTACTGGAGTTTAAACTGTTTTTTGAAACTCAGGGCATACAACACAGAGCAAATCAAATGAGTCATTGACCTAGGTGCTACATCTTAATGGAAAAAGGTTTTGGAAGAGTTTGTATAGAAGTTTCTTCCACAAAGTAATTCAGCTAGCCTTTAACGTATCTTATTGAGGCAATCTAACAGAGTTAGGACTATGATCTCCCATCTTCATGGGAGGCAGGCTTTTGCAGGTGCACTTTCCTCTGAATTCGGGCGTCTTTGTAGCACCGTCCAGAGACTGTCAAGGAAAAGTTTCATCAATCAAATCACTGGGAACTCGTGGTGAATTTTTTTCAAAACAGACCACAAACACTTTTGGAAATTCAATAATTTGATTGTGCTCTAACTTCCTTTCCTCCCTATTTTAGCATTTAAAGCACTGTTTTCTTTTGTGTCTGGCTGTAATCAATAAGAAATTATACTTTTGCCTTTTTACATTCCAAGGAAGGCAAATGCAACATATTTCTCACGCTCATTCATATCGATTGCAAAGCAAAAACAGAGAAAGCTAGTGGAAATTCCTTACAGTGTTCTTAATGCTGCCATCTAGTACTGGGGAATTGCGCTGTCAATGCTAACTTCATTTGCAGAGAGTATTATTTTTAAGAGTGTGTACATCTGGAGTTGTATGAAGCTTTTTTGTTATCAGTAAAATTAATGATCATAAGATTAATGTCACTTGAGGAGACTTGCTGAGTTAGGACTCGGCGTCAGTGTGCTATCTGATTACCTCAAGGGATGAGCCAACCAGCTGTGACTGCTAAGTGCTGCTTACCTGGGGGTGGGATGCGTCTTCTTTTTACTTTAAGTGACTGTTACTGGGTATAGTTTTGTGATAAAGATAATAAATGCTGAAATTTGATTCTCTTGATATTTTGGGGTAAAAGAATCAGAAGTAAGGCCAGGAGCAGCGTGACCAGTATGTCTTCCCTCCCACCTTTGCATACCAATGCAAGCAGTCTCAGCACTGGGGCTGCAGAGCACTGAGCGACTCTCCCTCCAGTCCGGGGATCTCAAATAGGAAAAAGCTGAGAGAAGAGAAAATAATCCTCTGCATTCATTCATTGCAAAAAGTATGCTGCCTCTGGTGCTTAAGACACCAGCTTCTGAGCACCTAAAGCTCTTTTTTTAAAAAAACAAAAAAAAAAATCCAAGTCTTTTCTAATGAGAACATTCTTATAAGTATTCCACAAGTCATTGGCACACTTTTAAAACAAACCAGTGTTGCTTAATCAGCTGTATAAATGCAATGCACTTTTTGGATCTCCCGGTTTCTCAACTGTCCTGTTCTCACAAAAGAATATAAAATTTATTTTTCCCCATTTAAACAGTGCTGAGCTGTTTGTCTCTTACTTAGTTACACAGCTTCTGCAGATGTAAAGCCACCTTTGCACTCTGAGTGAAGAGCAAAACTCCTATCCCAGCTGGAGGCATGTTACCCTGCTTTGAAGGGAGCCTTCAGCTCGAAATATTTGTTGGAAAAAAATCCCTGCAGAGTGACGCTGTCAAATACTTTTAATGTCTTCCCTTTTCCTAGATTCTGTTTCCTTCTAATCTACTTTTTAGGGGAGGCACTTGCAAGTTGAACAAAAGTTATGTCTCATTATGCAACCAAGATACCAGCAGGCAACAAGAGAGCCTGCTAGATAAATAGTGGCACGCCTCTTCAGAGTAGTCCTGAATAAGTGTTAGTAATATATCACTGGAAAAATGATTGTCAATAGAGAGTGGAAGATGGGGGTGGGTGAAATGAGAGCCAGAAGCATATTTTTTGGATGGCTTCCCCAGCAATTAATTCAGTGTCGAGACTCTGTCCCTCTGGAAGGATGCACCAAACTGGAGAGTTAACATTTGAGTGGCTTCCTTCACATTAGCATTAAAGAGCAGAATTCATCTCAGAGAAAAGGAGAAAGTAATGAAAGCAACTGGTTTTTTCCATCAACATCACTTCAGTCTTTTTTATAATAATAAATGTCTCAAAAATAAGCAGGAAAAAATAGCAACAGGAAATTTGCATCCCAGAGAAAAGTTAATGTTTCTACTTGGCTAATTCATCACTGAATATTGAAATGCTGACAACAGTGACAGAGTATTTAATAAGTTTAACTTGCAAATGCACTGGGCCAGATTTCCAATAGAGCTGAGAATACTGGATGCCTTTGGAAACCCTTGTGTCCCTTATTTAGTGCTAATTTAGAGCTTAGCTCTTAGAAATGCAGATCTAGTTATGGAACATCAGCAAAGTCCAATATTGATTTCTTTTCCAAGCTTATTCCTACAGAGTGAACAGATTCAAGAAAAAGAAATAATATAAGAGGTTAGGAATTTCCCTTCTATAATAAATGCACAGAGTAACAAATTCACCACCTTGCCACCCATGTTTCCTCCTAGCAGTGAAAATATCTCCTAAGATACAGCACTGACAGCAATTCACCTAACAAATACCAGGAAGGTTTAAATTAACGCAATGAGAACAGAAAAATCAGTATATCTTTCCATTGCCTACATCAAAAAAAGATATGAACAGCATGAAAGGAATTTGAAATATGGTGAGAGCAGCATGCTAGAAACAATTAATGCAGTCAGGGTATTTCTGAAAAATTCTACGACCTGGGAAGTTTCCCCTGGAAGAACATGACTGCTATTAACAAGCCAAAGTATATTTGGACAAAGCTTCCAGTCACACAACAATGATGTGGTCTTCCAGGGAAAAATGACTAGTTGCTTTGAAATATTTTTTACAGAAAGAGCACAGTTAAAAAAAAAAATTACAATCAAAGTGTATGCTTTGCTATTCTATGAGAAAAGCAGAGAAAGCATCCTCTAGGAATGACCGCACGGAAAAGAGATTAAGACAGAGACAACTGAAGGGGTCAGACCAGAAAGGCAGTAAGATATTGGTTACAAATCAGGAAATATATCCTTTATTTTTCTTCTCTGCTCTGTCCTTGGAACCTAAATTAAAAATTGCTTTTGGGTATCTGAAGATGTAGGCATTCACATACTAAGACTGAACGGATGAAGCAGTAGCTCCCATCAGCTTGGTGGCCATGAGGCAGGCACGAGAGCTCTTGATAAGCCTGATGTCTCCTCCCTGTAAAGCCCAAATGACAGCACAAAATTTGGCAACCTGTTGTCATCCATACACTGAGACAGACTTCCCCACTTTTTGCTTCCCTGTTTATTATAACTTGGAGTTTAGGAGCCCTGTATCCCCCTCAGGCAGCTCCGACTGCATTCATGCATATTACCCTAAAAGTAGCTTCTACATTTGTTGGCGCAGAATTTCATCAATCCTTCTGCTCCCCTTCACAGCTGCTTGGCTCAAGTCAATTACTTTCTTACAGTGCAGCAGGTCCAAAGGGATGTCACCGTATTGGCTCAGGAGGTACGTAGGGTCATAGAATCTTTCTTAGTGACCTGAGTTATTCCTAACTTGTATTTTACTTCTTTATTTACAGCTGTGCTTGACTAAGTTCTCCTGAAATCATTGTAGAAGCACCTGAATAGTTGCAATGACATGCAGTATTTGCAGACACTTTAATATTTCATGCTAGCATCATTTTGTTCCACTAAGCAAAATGAAATCGTGGCAAGATGTTACAGAAAATCTCAAGACAGCTCATATCTGTCTCTGGAATTACCACATTATTCATCAGTGAGCAGTGCTAGGGCAGTGGTCAGCACGGGGCCAACTTTCTTTGCTATGAAGAGGTTTACACACCTCTCTCCCCATAAACCTCTGTCTGTTGCTGAGAAGATTTTTTTAAAATATTAATAATGTGCAAAGGGGAAAAAAAAAAATCTTACTTATGGAAACAGTCTCTACAAGATGATGGACAGGAAAAGTGGAGTTCCTGTTCTGAATATCCCACCAACAATGGGCAGAACAGCATGCAACCAGCTAAAAATAACTCGCGTAACTAGACAGCACACACTTTTCTTTTTCTTTTTTTTTTCCCTCGTGCTGAAAAGAACAAATCTGGGAAAGCTGTCCTGTTCAACATGTTCTGAAGTAACCTGTCATTTGATTGCCATGGAAGAGCTGCCAGTAAGATTCGTGCCCAGCACAGTTTAGTGCCTCAAGATTTGTGCATTCTCCTCCTGCTTGGTACTCACAGCTACCAAAACAAAGGAGGTCTAAGCCCAACATCCAGCATTGCTCTCTTGTGCCTGGGAGTCCCTCGTGCTTCTCTTCACAAGCTTCCCACCAGTGGCAGAAGAAAGGATTGGTGTGGTTGTTTGCCCAGTAGCCAGATAAGATCTTCTTCTGGCGCAACAGCCTCAGCTGCAAGGTACTCTATTGGCAGCTATTCACAAAGAGAGCAACATTTTTACCAAATGAGAGCACACAGTACCAGAACACCACACCATCACATTAAAGTGAGATTTCAGTCACAGAGGGGGAACCAGACTTAGCTGTAAGTAGTCTTTTTAACCAACTGCTGTAATAGTATTCTGCAGTTCATTTGAGTCTGTTTAATGTTAATTTACTCTACACATTTTTATGCTTTTCCTGGTACGACTTCTCTTAAGCAGTAGTTTAAATTATTAGACTAAAATATTGGCATAAACATGGTTGAAGTCTGTGTGAAAGCGATTATAATTAGGCCTGTAACCACAATTATTGTTATAATAATTAGTTGTATTTTATGACAACCAGTAACAGATTACTAATGCTAAGGCCTTTTGCAGTGATTCAAAAACCGTGCAATTTTTAGTTTAGTAAATGTTTTATATTTAGAATAAAGCTTTTCTGTTTTTAACACTATATGGCTAAGGAACATGTAATATTATTATTAGCATCAACATTTACTACAAACATTTTACAATTACTCCTGTTACCGGAATGTTTAGCTGCTTTATCTGGTTGCATTGATTGAACCAAAGATATAACTTTACTGTGTGAACATGAACATTTTGCACATCCTTAGAGCTCTGTGACTGCAATGCCATTGCAACTGGTTTAAAACACTGCCAATGCAGTTGTGAGCAGAATTCAACCCAGCCTCAATCTCAGTGTGGATGGTGCCATAAGAACACATAGAAAATGACATTTCCTTCTTCGATTGCTTTTTGTGATTAAAAACAGGCTTTAGTTTGGACCACTGGATTTTAAAAGCCTTGCTGGATTGATAGAATCATTTTAAATAAGGCCTTGTCAACAGCTTCATCTCTTTCCAACCAGGTGTGCTAGAACTTAAACCATCGTGAGACAAACATTATGTCATCACTAGAAAAAAAAAAAAAAAAAGGTCTTTCATGCACTCAGTACCTAAACCATGTATGACTTGAAAACCCCAAATCATCCCCTTAAGTTCCACTGGTTTCTTCCAATTCAGATTAAAAAGCATTTATGTTATATGAGAAGAGAAGGAAATTTTAGGAAAAAGTCTTCTATCATCTTCTGGAATGGCTCTCATATAGAGATTAATGCAATGAATGATTCACAGGACAGTGAAGTCAAAGTGCCCATAAACTTTTACAAGAGTGGAATTAGACCAGAACTGTGTGTTATAGGAAGTGTCACCCTGTCCACTTAATATTCTCTTGGGAGCCACACTGTAATAAAAGCAGAAGAGAATTTAGCATACATGGCAATGTATGTACAGCAAGTCTATTACATCCAAGGATCTCCTATCGTATTACAAATATATTTCAGTATCATTACCCATTACTACCCATTACTAAATAATGGGGAGATTACTGACAGTCACAGAAAAGGCCATAGACTTGCTGAAGGTCATACAGTGAGTCAGTAACAAGGTAAGAGCAGAGCGTATACTAAGTCCCCAGGTCAGCTGCTAGACTGCTGATCTTCCTATTAATGTAGAATGATTGCTATAAATGGTATTATTTAAAAGAGTTGGAGCTGTTTAAATGGCTGTACCTCACACAAAATCAGAGTTCTTCTCGTGACTTTTACAGAGGTAGAATCTGATTCTTATGGAGAGAAATGTATTTCATTCCAAGCTGGGAAGTGGGCAGCGAGTCCTTTTACATGCACATACAGAGAAAACTAATCAGCTAGCATTTCCAAAGCTGTTGTTGCATATGCAAGAGCCACGATGATATTTTCAATTCTGTGTTACTCATCTCTCCCACCTTAATTCTAGGCTGTTAGAAACTCCATGCGGTGGGAGGAAAGAGAAAGCTGCGAACAAGTACATTTTGCAAAATATCATCCCCAGAAATAGAGAATGTTTTTCAAAATTTGTCTGCGAATGAAATGTGTCTTGCAAGATCATAATCAATCACTGCAAGTACTTCATCTGGAAATCCTAGTGAATAGAACCATATTGCAAAAACTTCCTACGAACAACAACGTCTGCAGCAAACCAGACCATGAAGATTTGTGAGAATGCAAAACAAGTGACAATATGTTTCTTGAATTCCTTCCATCCATCTTTTGATAACATCTCACTCCAAATAGGGGAGTCAGGAGTTGCACCACACCCTCTACTATTGGCCTGAAAATTGTGTGCAATGCAGCAAGGAAATATGCTGCTCCAGCAGGCTTTTTTCCCCTTCTCCTGCACGAAATTTGAAAAAAAAAAAAAACAAAACAAAAAAACACACAAACAAAAACACACCTGGAAAAAAAAAACCCAAACAACAAAAAAACCCAACAACAACAACACCCCCCCACTTCTCCTAGCACTCTGCTAGGACTATATCACTTCCATACTCTCCAATATAAGACTGTACATTTTAGGTCCAATACAATTCCTAAAAATCAATGGGCAGCTTCATATTGAATAAGCTGCGTAATTAGATCTGCAATACATCATCTATTCTTATCAGAGTTACCATTCCTTGAAACATTACAGTATGTCTAGAGCTGTTGTGGCAGGAGGCTCAGGAATCCCTGGAGCATACCTTAAAGAACAGGGGGAAGCAACATATTCAAGTGCATCCAGACAGTTAGTTGCATTAGATCAAGTGTTCCCAGAAGGGCTGTGTGCTGTTGCTTCTACAATTGTCCTGGCAGAAAACACAGTGTATCAGCTGGTAGAAAGTGCTTGGAGGCAGTTTAAACCCAGAAGCACACTCGTAGTTAAGAACTGAATGGAAATGTTTCTCCAAAGCAAAATTTCAAAGGGAAAATAGAGGAAAGCAATTGTAAGAGTATTTGCCGAAGTGCTCATTGTCCAGACAACTCTAGCGTTACCTTTGCCATGGTAACTCTGCCATACTGAACCCACTTTCTTGAGCAGCTTCAAGAAGCAACATAGCATAACAATATATAGGCAGCAGGACTGGTGGGACTGCACGTTATCTTTATGCTATATGTCAGGTACGAGACCTTCATGTTGGCTAAATCTATATTAAACTCTTTTGGTCATACATCATTAACTCAATAACTTTTGAATTGGAGTCAGCTTCTAGGGATAAATGAACCAAAACCTTCTCTTTTATTGCTTGTTAGAGCTCTTAGCAGATAAGAACTAAGAATTTTCTTTGCTGACAAGGTAGTACATCATTTCAAGATGAAGCGTAACACTGAATAACCACCGTTACCATTGCTGCTTTACAGTAATCTCTTTGTTTTCCTATAATCTTATTTACTGATGTAATTTTACCTTAGTGTCAAATATTCTATTTGGTTTTTCAAAGTTGGTTTTATAGAGTAGGCATATTTTTCTTAATTCTTTATGCAAAATTAGGGGGTTTTTAATACTGCCAATTAATAAAATGTAGGCACTTTTTCTGTAAAGTTAAGAGCAATAATGAAGTCACTGGACTATATGTCTTTGTCAGATCAGCCTACACATGTCCAGAATTATTCTGTTGGACTCACTGATCCTCTAAATTAGCAAAATTCAAAAACATGCTGAAATCATAATCTTCAGAACTTTGTAAAGTGATGGACAGTTAAATCTTTGGCTACTGAAAGCATTTGATTAATACCAAAAACTAGATTAGATCAGACCAAAAGTATCTTTGGTAGCGTTTTTATATTTACTAGCCCTTCATCAGTTCCACTTCCTTCTTTACAAGGTTTAAGAAAAGACTTGAAGAGCATGAATCAGCACTTCTAGATTTCAAGAAAAAAATGCTGTAAATGGTGTGACGTGCCGGTACATTGTCATTCAGGCCCAGTCTGATGAGACAGTCTGATCAAAACATTATGAGCCGGCTGTTATACATTTCAGGTACTGGCTGTACTGAAAGAATGATGATATCATTTATTGTGTTCACAGTGTATAGGTACTGCTACACTAGCAGCACAGTGCACAAGAGATATATGTTTATGTTAAGCAATTGAGAATTAAATGCATCCATTCATGGACAAAGCCATTGTTCCTGTAATAATCTACACTGTAAGGCAGATGGAAAAAGTAAATTTTCATAAATATTTGAGACAGATTTTAAATTCAAGGAACTTGTTGTCTTGAAATGCCACATGTGAAGAGCAAATCAGAAACATCTGTTCAGAAGCTAATAAGGATTAAATAACCAATTGCTATCAGTAAATTGAAATATTCCATTTGTTTTTTGTATAGTTTATATATTGCTCAGTCTTCAGCATGATTAAGCCCTTCAGGCAAGCATGGAAGGACTCATCCTGTAGCCGAGTGGTGTGGACCACAACCACTTGTACTGAGCTAAATTAGTTAGCTATCAGTTGACTGTTCTTCAACATGCAGCCTGGCAGGCTTACAGTTAATGAGCAGCTCACTGCCGAATACAATTCTTTCCATTTCTTACTAAAGAATGCACTGCTTTTCCAGCAAGCTGTTTAGCTACTTTGCAAGCATTTAGAATCAAATACTGTCTGTTTTTTTTCTCCAATAAGAAAAAGAATTTGAGATGTTATTTGTGGAAAAAAAAATCCCCCAAATAGAAACGAAGTGGAATATTCTGACTGTTCCTGTCAAAAGACACCGGAGCAAAACTCCCTGTTGTCTCCAGGAGAGCAGCCTTTCTGAGAAGTCCAAGAACCATATTCTCAACCCAAAGTTTACAAGTCATGTCCAGCATCTTCAGAGAGCGTGTATACCGCAAGTGGGACTGGAGCTGAGCACATTACCTTTCTTGCAAACAGAGAAGCAAGACTCAAGGATCTGGGAACCACGTTAGTGAATACTTCATTATTTACAGACTTCAGGCAGAAGTCAGGTGCAACTGATGGCTAAGAACCATTCAGTCTCAAATATCAGAACTTCATTGCCTATTCTCTAGTGAAGTTCAGTCTGACAAGTAAGAGAAACAGGCTTTTTTACAAAAAATCCCAGCATCTGTAGTTTAAACATAGCTACGGGACATGATGTTGCTCTCCGTTCCTGCTCCAGTCTAGTGGCAAAGTGAGGGAGACCTGCATACAGCTCTCACCACTGCTGGATTCAGGCTGTGCTGTGGCACTTTGCAGAGAATAATTGCAGATGGTCCAAATCACACAACACACAAAAGCAAACATGCTATACGCTGGCTGTAATCCATTAAGCATGACACTTAGGGAACTCTCCCAGGGTAGTCTCTGGTCTTGGCGCCAAGGATGTTTTTGTACTTCAAATGATACTTACTCTCTCTGGGGCAATGCCTTGGAACCAGCTCTTCCTTCACCTGGACTCATTCTTCATTTCTGACTCAGATTCATGTCAATTCTGGATTATTTTCTGAACAAGGATAATGTCACCTGAAAGAGTGACTCAGTCAAGGGACACGCAGAAAGCTCTGGAATTCACCTGAGTGAAATCCTCTTGCCTTCTGGCCATAATCATAGCTACTCATCACCTGCCCCAAAGGCAGACTGAGCTTGCTGGCCCTTCCTTGCACATTTGCTGAAATATTTACTTCAAATACTGAATAAACTTAAAAACCAGTTTCCAAAGAAGTTGTAAGTCTAAAAAGCTGCCTGGTGATCAATGGCCTTTTCTCCTAAGGCTATTTCTCCTTTTTCTTCTTTCATTTTGAGGATAGGTAGGAGGAAAGCAAAAGCACACACTCTATACTCTTCCTCTCAAGCAAGAAAAGCTGTTGATGTGTGGTAGGAAGCAGAGCGAATACAATACGGAAGTCACAGTTTGATACAAAAAGATAGTTACTGAAAAGATGTTTAAAAACCAACAGAATAAGCATAAACATACCAACATTGCCAAAAATAGAAAAATACCTACCTTCGCCAGTGATATTCCCCCTTAAGCGCATAACTGAATAACAGGTACAACGATGCCTTTCATTCTCAGGCCAGCAGCTCTGCTGGTGGCAAAATGTGATTGCTTGTGAAGTTTAATTGATTTTTCTAAAGGTCTGAAAGTCTGTTGTTCCTTTAAATTATTGATGGGTGTACTTGGATTACAGTATGCGCACGGCTGTCCTTGCTACAGGCTGGACTGAAAAATGGGTCTAATTTTCTTTGCATCTAAATGATTCTGCTTGATTAGGTCACCATTGTCCCTGTTGGCAGCTTGCAGGAGCTTTGGGTGGTTTCTCCACTCTGCTCTCCCAGCTCCAGCTCCACTAATGACATTCTGGCTTCATAAATTCTCCCCCCTGGTTTTAAACGGAGAAGCTCTAACTGCAGCCCGCCACAAAGGCTGATGCAAAGCGCTCAATACCTGTCCTGCCTGCCTGTCCTATGGCCAGAGGAACCCGAACAGGGAAGACATCCCTGTACATATGTAAGTGCACCTCAACTTGTTCTACATGGAAGCAGGCTGAAGTGTCTCCATTTCAGGCACTCTGAAGGGAACCATTACTATTCTTTTTTCATGAGCATCTCTGTATGAAACAATTTTAACCTCTTACCCACCATGCAGACAGGTAGCTAGCAAACTGAGGAAGTGTGTCCCAAAGGGAATCTTGTGTCCAAGTGCCTATTGAAACCAATGGACTGTCCTGTCCTCACAACAAAGATATTTATATTATGTATAAAAAATGTAATACATGTTCATAGGAGCAACCAAGTGGGAGCTTAAAGAGATGGCCAGATAAGGGGAAGTTTATCAGGCAGGCAGGGCTATGAAATATAAATAAATTAGAGGAAGAGAGAAAATTAAACCACAATAGACTTTGCGTGAGAGAGGAAGGCTATGAAACCCAGAAGGTTATGTAGAGAGCTTCATTAGAGTCTTTATTAGAGTCAGCTGAGAAAAATTCAAAGTGAAATCAAATTAATTGGGGGGAAGGGAGGGGTGTGTGTGAACATGATTCTTAATTGTTCTGTGGAGTTTTAGCAACTCTCCAGTCTCTCCTGACAAACAAAGCAATATGTTTCCTCACAGGAGAGCTGACCAGCTTGAAGTCTTGTCTGGGCAGACACCAAGACTAATGTCTGCTAAAGATTAAACTAACCACAGGACTAACTTTAACAGCACCTCTTTCAGCAGGGACCTCTGTCGGTACCCCTGGGACCAGAAGCAATCTTTTCCTTCACAACCTATTAATTTTATTTACTTTTATATTTCACTTTGTTTTTCACATTTACCTCCAAACATATTAAAAGTGGTATCTGCTTTTTGCTCAAGAAGAAAACGCTTGATGCAAAACCTGCGTATCTAATAATTTCTGTTTGCAAAGTACTGAACAGTATTAATTGCCCAGTACTGCTCCATATCACCACTCTCACCAGGATGGGTAGGCACCATTCTGCTGACATGTGAGGAATTTGGGGAAACAATTTCTCCTAGTCCTCATGCCATCCCCTATTTTCAGTCTCGCTGCTCAGACAGCTCTAATAGACTTTGACAGAGTCAGTTGCTAGTCTCTTGCTAGCAACTCTTCCATTTGTCTTCATAAGCATAAGATCCTGTCACAATTTTCTTTCCACATGTTGGCATTTCAAATGTGTTGATTACAAAGGTCAGATATGTTTGTGGAAAAAATAATTTAATTGATTTTATTATTGCAGAAAAATAGAATAAACAATGGCAGTTTTGTTTGGGGGATAAAAACCAAAATTATTGGTTGCATACAGCTGAATTAAGCACTTAAAGTTCAGTCTCTACAGAATGCTGACAGCATAGGCTTAGATCAATACAGAAACAATTTACACTTTAGGAGCACTGGCTCTGGCTATTAACTAGTAATTATACCAAGTTTGCTGTTAAATTGCTTTAACTGTTTCCAAGGTGTAACTGAATTATGGCAAAACTTGTTAACACCATCAGAGTGGAACTCAGATCACCGTCCTGAACATTTAACACCTTCTACAGTCTCAGCTTTGACCCATGACAACTGTTCTTTCCATTTAATCTTCTACTCCACTGACCTAGTGCTCTACTGCAAACTTCCTTTCATTTCAGATTCTGTGTCGTCTGCACACTGAAAGTTATTCAGGAGAGTGAGGAGGGCAGAGGCTTCTTTGCGTAAGAGGCTGCAGCCAGCACTAGTCACTACTTACTCTCATACTGGCCCTGAAATAGCTCAGGAACTGGTAACGCTTTTTCGGCATTTTCACAAGTTGTAGAGAATGGCAACTAAGCCCTGGACTTTGTCTCCAGACTGGAATCACTATCCCTTCCAGAAAACAAAGCCTAGAGCTTGGATTTGGCCCACTGTAGAAAAAAATTTGTTTTCCTCAGTTAGTAAGTACCCAAACAATAATGTGAAGATACAAATGTTGAAAATTTATTTATAAGCAAAAGCAAAGTTTACAACTCCTCCACTTTGTGAGTCCCCTTTGTATCCTGCATTTCCCAGACAACAGCTGCTGAAACTGGTGAAATTAATCCCCTCCATCATGGAAGAACCAGTTCCTCCTTCAGATAGTACCCATGTGGTGATAGAAAACAAACAAAAAAAAAGTTATGCCAAAGAAAGACAGCAACAGAGCAACGTATGAGATGTACGAGGAAATCTGTTGTTAATTGAGTTGGACCAGCAAGACTAGGAAGACGAGAACTAATTGCGTATCACAGAATATGCTCTCTGTCCCCTGTGTCTGGCTTTAATGAAAATACATCGTCACACTAATCAGTTTTCAATATTCAGGGTACCAGAAAGTAACTGATGAGTTTGTTTTAATAACGTACAAATCAATGTGTGCCAGAGACTCACCTGAGTGTACTACAGCATGTTCAAACTATTGTCTCCTCTAATTAACGCCTCGTGCTGTGGACTTTACCTCCTGTTGCTTTCCACAATACAGCAACCCAAAAGCAGCTAACACTTTATCAATAGAACACACCCATTCAGAAGTAGAGAAGCATCTTATTTTTATATTTGCTGATTATCTGCATAGCTATATATTTGGCTTGCTCGTACAAAAAGCAAAGGTTGGTAAGAAGAAATCAGCTGACATGTTAACATCACCCACCACTGTGCACACACCTTTTTGACAGCTTATGAAGACCAGCTTTAAACAGATAAAGGTAGCATAAAACAAACTGATTGGGTGAGTATGACTGAATTAGGCATTACAAAATTTCAACTGCAGTTATCTTTTTAAGCTATGTAAAAACCCCTGGTCATTTGTTTGCTGAAAAGGGAAAAGAGCTTCATCCCAGTTGCTGTTTTTAATTAGCCTGGTTTGTTGCTAAATATTATTTGGAAATGGTGTTGAAGACATCACAAGGCGAGTTCTCACAACACAGCATAACTCAGCTAACATTGTGCTAATAATTTTAAGAGTGAGATGGTTCTTTATATAAAGGAAACATGATTTTTGAGGATACACACATTACTCAGCTGGGCACCTCCACTTAGGATACTTTCCCTATATGCTCAACAGCAGTAGGGAGTCAAGTAGTATGTTAGTATTTCTTTGTCAACCTCTTGTGTGGCCTGTCACTACTGACCACTGTGAAACAAAGCGTTTAACATAGTTTTCCATGGTAGGCAGCATGAGATCAGACTGACAGCGTTGAAGGAAACTTGTGATTCCTCCGTTTTGGTTTCTCCTGCTCCATCTCTTCCTTTCCCATCATCTGTTACATTAATTTCATCACACCATTTCTGTTTGCTTCAAAAGGCTTCCCTGCCTTTGAAAACTGCCATGCACTTCAGCTGCTTGTCCTGCTTCTGCGCAACAAACCGCATATTCTTAATGCCTCAGAGTCATCCATCAATTATGCCCAAAGAAGTCTCACCAGCCATTCTTCAGTGCCAGTTTTGAAAGCCTGCAATTCTTCCCTTCCCATACATGGCAGTTTCCTGACATAGTGCTTTTAGCATACCTCAGCCCTCCCGATCTCAGAGCCGTGTCTTCCCAAGGGGTGGCTCTTCACAGAGAATAATGTGGCAGCTGGGTCAGATCACTCTCCACTTTGTGTCTCTTGGTATCCAAAACTAGAGAAGCAGATCTCTTTTCCGTGGAAAGCACCGTAACCACAGCACTCCGCTCTGGTTTTAAGTAAAGGCAGTTCAAATATGTATAACATTATTTCACCCTCACCTGCCATCTGCTGCAGACTCCAGAATAAACTCCTTGGAAGATTTATGCACATGTGTAACTTCACTCCTTCAAAATACCAACCTCCTGTCTCTTCAAGGGGAGATGTTTCTAGTGGTGAAATCTTTTCCACACTAAGCCAGACAGAACTGATATATTCCATTTCTACTATAAATAAATGCTCTAGCTATTACAACCATATATGACCATTTCAGATTTTATTGTCTGGAAATATTAATTTCCCCTCAAGCATTGCATACGTGTCTGCGAGTCTCTGTGCTGTAATGCTAATGACTGAGAAAGCACTTTCATTCCCATGCAAATAGTATCAGCATGGGTTAGCACTCTCCATAAGCACTCATGCACACACATACAGTATAAGCATCCTTAGCTATACAGAAGGTAAAATCCAAGGGAAAAACCTAGCTATGAAAATCCACATCTAAATCCAACTCCCCTGCCTTCTGTGAAGCAACTACATTCATACCTACAGCTTCCAGTTTGGCGTATTATAGAAACATAGAGTATTTGCAAAATATAAATCTAGATTCAGCCACTCCACTGCTTAAGAGAGAAGAGGAAGAAGAAACAAAAAGAAGTTCAGATGCAGGGTTTCAGTAAGACCTGAGCAGTATTTAATTCATGCTGGGAGTGGTCACCACAGTCCATCCTGTGCTTGTCACTCCTGAGCTTGTTCAAGTAACATGGTTTGCTTTAATTTGCTGCTAGTGCTGACATTATGCTTCTCATCAGGAAATAGACTTCTGATGCTCTGCCCAGCTTGCATCAGTAATGGGCAACACACTTGTGAAACGTAACTCGTGTTTTTTAAATGAGCCTTCATAGCAGGTAGGAGTATGCCTGCCCTGTTGTGCCATGCAAAGACTTGCCAGAGAGCTCCAGGCAAGCTAAGTCAGGCTGCTGAAGCCTGTATGCCATGCTATGCTCTTATAGGACAAATTTACATATTCACATTAAGAGGCTGCATTATCCGTGGGGGATACGGTGCTGTACACTGCTCCCAGTACCCCTTCTCGTTGAGAAGTCACTTAAAAATCACTGTATGACGCCACATTCTTGCACTTAGACCAATCCCACAAGCTGTACTCTTAAATATCATGACAAATATTTTTCTTCTTAGACTTTGCAGAGAGCCCAATATCCTCTGCAACTCTCTGGTACAACTGTACAGTGGCATTTGCTATACTTCCTCAGTGATGCCAGCTTCCTCTTGAAAGAAAGAAAAGGAAGGAGGACACAGAATCCTACCAACCTCTACTGGAGTCCTTTGATCCAAAAAGAGATTTTAAATGCCTATTGCGATCTGCTGTGGGAATGGGTAGAGTACCATGCTTATCCTAGAAACTGCAGTGCCACGCATGTTTGTATATTATTTTCATGTCAAAGCATATAATCCTTAGGTAGGTGGCTAATCTGTTGCCACAAGTATGTACCAAGAATCTGATAGTCACAAGCAGCATTTAAAAAAAACAAAAAACCAAAAAACACCAGCAACAAAAAACCAGTCACCAATGGAATTTATGTTTTTAAGATCTTTCATTGATAATTTTTCCTATTGTGGCTAAAATTTGATGCCTATGGAATGTGAAATCACAGCATTTGAATATGATTCAGAAATTATTTCTGCAAACTAAGATAAGTGTTTTTAACCTAAAAATACTTTACATGATGTAAAATTTTATGATGTGCTTAACAAATCAGTCCCAAGATTGCACAAACATAATGATGGAAGTGGCAGGTTAGAAGGGAGGGGTGGTACGTTTTCTTTTTTTAAAGGAAAGTCACTAGGATACTTAGAAAAAAAAAAGTAGATAAACTTTTGGTAAAGAAATCCTTCTTCATGTCTTCAGTTTGTTTATTTCTTCCAAACTTCCCACTTTGCTTAATAAAAATTTTACCTCTTTTCTTTTTTTATGTTGGGCTACAACACTAAACTAAAACAAAATAATGATGGACACTTTGTTTTAAGGTACATGCTTTAACTCCATTGACTCAGCAGTGGTCAATGTTAGGTAGCACAACGGATAGCAATTCCTTCTGGAGGTTTAGGTTCACATTCAAGGATAGTCAACTTCACAAAAGGCCAAAAACTTGACCGTAGTTACCCATGAAAATAACCCATGTTTCTGAGTTGTAACCTAATCATTGGCTTATTTGAAAATGTTAATTCTAGAGAACAGTTTGGCACAGCTGAAGTTCGGAAGAGCACTGACATTACCTGATGGATTGAAGAAGGAAAAAAAAAGTTCTCTCAAGCCCACTAACAAAAAGAACTCAAAGAAATCCAACAGGACAGACTTGATAATTTCCAAAGGAGCGCTGACCTGTCTCTAGGTCTCTAGGTCTCAAAGTAAAAAACAATGCTTTTCCCCTCTTGTTTTAATGAGGGTACTCTAAAGTCAGCTTCATTTTTTGCATCAAACCCCATCTAATCTAATAAAGCCAGACCTAGTTTAGCTATCCGATCCTGAAGGGACTGTGGACCAAGGGAGCAAAGTCAGAACTGTGACTGGTAGAGCTATGTAGGGAAATCTGCTGTGTTTGGAAACTAAAAGAAAATAAAACACCGTCTGCAGATAGGCTACAAACTAGCCTGTTTTTAACCATTTAAGATAGGTGGCTTTTTTTTATCCAACCATTTCCACAGATAAATATCATTGTATCCAGAAGCAGACAGACTAACAGGACCTACTTGCCAGCATTCATAGACGTTTATTTCCTGACTGCCACATTCCGGCATATTGGATATAATTTAGAGTCCTTACACAAATCCCTGCACAACTTCTACCAGTCAATCTCCAGAGGAAGGCAAAACAAGACAAAATCACACTGATACCCAGTTTAAAAAAACAAAGCCACATCTGGTGCCCCAAAACGTTCCTACCATTTTATTCAAGTCCTCAGGATGGACCCATAACCACCCAGACAACACCCAGCAGACATCCGTCAGCCCAAGTTTAGCAGTCAGAAAAAGGCTCCTTACCATTTTAGTACAAAGTAGAAGTGGCACTGAGGGCACAGATTTCATATAAGACACATCCTTTGCCAATTCCAGGGCTGACTGACTAGCATCCATGCATTTGCGCAGATTTTCTCAGGGTAACAGAAACTATTCAGACAAGCTGGAGGATAAACGTGAAGGGGACAGTCAGCAAGCAAACATAATTGCAGAGTTCAAAATCAGAGGCTGCTGGTCCCCAATTCTCAAGTGTGCCAAGAGATGAGAAAAATCATAGCAATCAGAGACAAAGTCTAACAGGTAGAAGCCAGCAGGTGAAGTCCCTGTGCTGTTTTGGCACTCCAGGATGCTGGACATGCCTGTGCAGCCCCGGGCACTACAGGGCCCTCCCCCAGACACTGTACCGACTGCTGCAGGAATATAAACAGTACCACAATACTGAACATTAGCTTGAACTGCATATTGTGGAATGCATCATATTAGCTTAATGTCTGGATCTGAAGAGGTTACCAACTAGATCTGATTATACATCTGTTTTAACCCAAATTTATGCCTAAGGCAGTCTTCTAAGAATATTCATGGTCATTTTTCCCTGCAGATCCACACAGCAGGATGGACGAACTACATGCAGAACAGTCTCCAGGCTGACAGTCCGACTCTCCTCACTTACACCAGGGCAGGCTGGAGTGAATAGTTTCGCAGAAGCCAGAGAAATTCATAGGGGTAAAGTCAGTACGAGAGAAGAATCAAGCCAGGCAATCCAATGGGCAGGAGCGCGCACCAGCATACCGATACCGCTTCTCAGCCACAGGCCGGTGTGTGGTAAGCTCAAGAGTGGCCACAGGCATTTTTCAGTAAACATATGGAGGACAAATATCAATCTTAATGCTGACAGACATCACTGTGCTCAGCCACAATGAGAGGGCCCCACCAACACGTGTCACACCAGCTGGCAGGGAGAATTGGCTGCCTCCTGCACTTGGCACCCAGGGGGTGCCCCAGCACCCAGCTCCCCACCCTCATAAAAGTGGGTATTAATTCACCTAAAAAAGCCAACAGGACAGCAAATGATTCCTGAAGACAAAGTGTCACAAAACTCTACAGGTGGCATCCCAGTCTTGAAGCAATTCCTGTCTTTTGCCGCTAATCTGTAACTGCCTAAGTAATACCTGAGACATTTGGGGAGGGAAGGCAGAATATGAGCAAGTCCACAGCAGAAGTGAAACAACACGATTCTCCCCTGGGTGTTTCTTGCACTAAATCTGTTTCAGGTTTAAAAAGTGCTGGTATTTTATGCCTGCCAGGGCAAGATACAAATTCATTACACAACATTAACACGACACAGGTGAATGCTCTGGTGCTTTGGGGGTCAGCCCAGGTCCCAGGAGAGGTACAGACAACATAGTTTCTCTATGTAACATGCAATTTTTTGTCTAGGCCTCAGTTCCCCAGCTGCAATACTCAACCACGCGTATTTTACTAGTCTGCTGTGTGCAGCTGCTCGAGACACACATACCTGTGTGAGCAGTTCCTGGCACAGCAAGGGCCACAGCTGTGAATGCTACCGTAAACAAGGAACACCACAAGGATGTTAGGCAACAAGTGAAATAACAGGTACATAAACATCTCTACACTAATTTTAATGATTGCCCAGGAAACTATTTATTTTTTTTTTAAACAGAGGGACAATTCATTAACTGCTCACTCACCCAAGCAGCAACATTGGCTTCTTTGCAACTGTTCTTGAGAACAGCATCTCACCAAGAGAGGAGACGTTTCACTTGTACTAACCGGATCATGCAAAATGGGCTACCCAGGTTAGCTTCATCCCTGTGTTTGTGCAATGCAATACTGCATTTTGCTGTACCAAAATACTCATAAAGATGGGGACATCTGAGTCATGAAGACGTTACCTTGAGCTTGCTCTGATGAAGGTCTGAGCCCTCCAGGCCTCAGCAGGTGCTCAGCACATTGGAAAGTGGGGACCTTTTTTCCCATCAGATTCAAGATCTCAAGACACAAACCCCAGAAATTTTACAAGTAAAAACTTGCTGGCATGTCTCAAAGTGAAACCCGCAACTCTGATTGAATCCCTTCCTGTTTTCCCACTGATTTTTACCTCCTGATAAATTTGATGGGGAGTATTTTTACTGACAATACTAAAGCCAGAGAAATAAGAAAATTCCCTCACTTTTGCTTTTATAGTCATTTACTCTTAGGAAAATTTTAGAATACTGTTATGACCTTCTGGTAATTCTAATACACACTTCCCAAGCAGAAATGTTTCAGGTATTCAAGAAAAAGAAAAGCAAATACACTGTCAAAAATGTCAGTTTCTTGAGCTGATTTTTTTTTTCCTTAGAAACGTGACCAGAAAGTCAAAAACCAAGATTGCTAAATTGATAAGAATCCCAAATCCTATCTACTAAATACTATAAATTGGACACTTACTTGGGCTTCAAAGATAAAAATGAGGGCTTAGACAAGGCAGATTAGCTTTGCAAACTAAAATCCTTCCTTTACGTAAAATAAATTATTTGATAAAAGATTAGGTTGTTTACCAAGAAGTAAGCATTTGCCTTCAGCGTTTTCTCGCCTGCTGAGCGCTGCGGCAGCAGTGCAGAGCTGGCCGACGCAGTGGACACACGCTCCCAGGGCGCCATCTACACTCCCTGGCCACCCCGTCAACTGGGCACCCTTCTGATGCCCGGATGCTCTGCTGGGGCTGCAAAGTCCCCGCTCTGACCTTAGCGTGGCTGTAGCTCTCCTGGCACCAGGAGTTACACAAGGAATGTGTCTTCGCTTTTTTATAATAAAAATGCAGATGGGCAGCCACATACACAATGATGCTCTTTTTCAGCAGCATACTACCCCTTGCCCCTCTCTCGTGTGGCATTGCTCTACCTCTGGAGATTATGACTTCCCCTTGATGCTTCTTTCAATGCATGCAGTACTTGACTGCTGAAAAATCAATGACTGAAAATCAATATTAGTTCATAAATATCTGCTAGGGCCAGGGGGAACAGGCAAGGTGCAGTATTGCCAGCTCCCACTGTTTTATTTCCGCTTCCCAAAGGCTTGGCAAACTCTGCAATGTCCCAAACCCAGGAGGCATGTAACTGAGTCACACTTTTAAAAAAAAAAAAAAAAAAGTAAATTTCTAATTATAGCAAGACATTTGCAAACAGAGCTTAGCCTCAAATACTATTGGGAAAATATCAGGCTTTTAAGGATTGGGGGGAAGAACTTCATTCATAGCCTTTTATTGTTGGAACTGGCAGTGATGAAATTCCTTTTTTCTGGCTGTGAACCTCATTAGAAAGAGCAGGTAATAGGTGCATTTTCCTTGTTTTGCTCTACAAACTTCTCTTTTGGATGAAGAAACTGTATTTGTTCAGCTCGGTGCTATTCTCCTTACACTTTTTATTATGCTTTTTCCTACTCTTTTTTCATATTTTTTTCCATCTGTCTTACCAGAACTAGACAGAGACAGTCCCCTCTCTGCATATAAGTGCCACATAACTCAGCACATCAGGGAAAAAAACATCTCTAGGCAGAGATGCTCCGTAAGGGCCCAGCATGAATAAATCTCCACGATGGGCAGATATTTTTAGGTGATATTTAGGACCTTGCCTACATGCTGCAGATTTACAAAATCAGCAAGGCAAGCTCAGGAAGAAGAAGATTATGCCTGGATCCCCCAGAGGGAAGAAACTTGTGGAGATGGAATAATTCATTCACACCTCTTCCCCACTCTCTACTGTTAACAACTTGCCAAAATCACAAATCCCAGGGAGCTGCTGCCAAGTTGCTCTTTCTTGGGAGCAATTTTCATAGTGTCTGTGGGACAAGCAGCCCTCCTTCCCTGGTGCCAGCCAGCCCAGCTGCTTGGAGAGAATGAAAGACGCAGCAGGCCTAAGGTGCCACAGACCGCTTTTCAACTAGGGAGCTGTGAGAGCAGATCTGTAAGACAGATTGTCTCCCTGGGCTTTCTCCAAGTAGTCCCTGGCTCTGTACCACCCACCTCTGCAGAACATGGTTGTCGCCTGTCAGCTGTGACATTAGCACAGAGATGTGCCTGCTTCCAGTGTACAGCATGCCATGCTCTCTCTCTGCTCCAGTGCGATAGGAGCCATTCTTTTCCCAAAGCCCGAGAAGGCTGGAGCATGATGCTCAATGCCAGCCTGCAGTTCCTGTACAAGTTGTGCTCCAACTTGATAGAGCATGCAAGAGCCACGGGTGCCAAACAGCTTCTCCCTGCTCCAGCAACTCCACTTACCTGCTCCAGCAACTCTACTTGGCTGCTCCAACTCCCAGCTATTCTTCCCAAAATTGCTTTCACTCAACTGAGCCACTCAACAATATCAAATCCCTCAGAAACACAACAGGGGCTCATTTGCAACACCACTTCTGTTGGGAAGCATGACTCCAGTCAAAGGTCTCTGGAAAGAGGAGACACTGGCAATGCTAAGAGCTTGTGTGCTTGAGCGGCACTGGAGACCACCTCTGCCTTCTGGACAGGAGCGAGCATGGGCAGTGAGAACAACCTGAAGCGCTTAGGAGGCGCTTAATTTGGCTGTTAATTTGGCTGAATTATTTTGGGGGCCTCTCACAGATGGCGTGTTATAAACAAAGTTCATGAGTGATGTAGTACCCCCCAAAGTCAAGGGTGAGACTAGCAGCAGGACACAGCTTCCCAGCAGTGCCACGGACTGCACTGGGTTGTTGCATGTCACAACAGGCTTGGCAGCTACTGCATTAAAACGTAATGCCACAGGAGTTTGACATTGCATAAACAATTTCATGGAGGAACACAGTAAAGCAGCTTGTTCCATAACTCCTGCCAGTGCTGTAGCAACTTCCTCACAGAGAAGTCTCTGGAGTCCCTGCCTGGAAATAAGATTATTCCAGGTAGAAATATATCCTCCAGTCTTTTCCAATTGTTTCTTCAGTCTGTCCACTGCATGAGGTGCCTTCTGAAGCCCAAGATAAAATCCGGTGCTAAAGAAGTGAAGCCAGAACCTTGCTTTTAACATACGGAACCTCTGGATTTTTCTACTGCGTAAAAGCAAATAATCACATAACTATGTAATCCAGTTTTGTGTTTTGATGGCAGCGGAGTGCACTTTCACTGCAGTTTAGAGACTGTGAATAGCACGCTCAAAACAGTAAGAACTCATAGCCCTCGTATGCAGATCCCCAGGTTTGTGCAAGTCCTAGCTACCTAACGTAAGGAAACTGGTGTGCAAGCACCCAGAAGAGGCATCTCTGTACCAGCTTCCCCATCGTCTGTTGTGAAGCACACACATTCCCATGATTTTTATGGGCAGCACAAGACACTCAAGCTCTTATAACTTGGAAGTTTTGCACTAACAGAGGCAAGTGAACTGCTCTCAGACACAAAGATATGTGAAAATTAAAGATAATTTGATGGCTGGATGTTGGCTATGCCAGAGCAGAGCAGCATTTCAGGCCGTGCTCCCACCAGCTCCTCCATCTGGCCAGAACTCTATTGTCACTTGCCAACCCATTACCTTCCATGCATCCAAAATCAGGAGACTACTCAGGTGCAAAAGCCTCCAAGATCTCTTCTTACAGTGAAAAATCACAATCTGAGTGGTTAGATCCATTGGAAGTTGGACAAGAGGAAAAAAGCCTATGCTGGAAACTTCGGGTAGAGGATGCAAAAAAACATGATCAGAAAAATCATGAAAGCAGGGTTGGAGATAGTACCCTGACTATGCTGAGGTGATCATCTACAGATAAATTAACTACATAACTTAGGAAGTCAAGCCTGTGATCAACACGGCATGAGGGACAGGCAAGTCAGTTCCTGCACAGAACGTGTCAAATAGCCAAACACTTATTTTTTTGTTATTTAGCAAAAGGAAGTTTGACTCTGGAGGATTAAATGCAGTTCATGATACTGCAATATGATAAAGCCTGTGTCTAATATGCTTAGAAAACCTCCTCAAAATTAAAAAAAAAATCCTGTGCCACACACGTATATTTCTCTGCTGCTTTTCCTATGTGTTAATGGATAGGGATTGACTTTGTGAAATTGCTGCAGCAAGCTGAGAATGATGTATGAAGTGAGAAATTCTGCCCAATGCACAGAGACTCTGGATGTGCTATGTTACTTGCTGTGCATTGCACAGATACACAATATTCATCTCAGTCAGAGCAGCAGCCAGTAAAGCCTTCAAAGCCTAGAGACTTGTGCACTCCTGATGCAAAAGCCCAGTAAAGCTGATGGCTAAGTCCCCATTGTGTCCCCTGACAGCAAAAGGAAGCGGTGGACAAATGTATGCAGGTAAACAGGAGGTGAGAGAAAGCAAAGGGGAGCAGAGGGCAGAAGGGGGGAATAAAAAACCAAAAACAAGGGGTGTAAGTATCTCTGAGGATCCAGCCTCATCATTACAGATATAGTATGTGTGTGGAAATATTAATTGGAGGGATTAAGCTCCAACAGTGCAAAGACAGCATAGCTGTCTGCATACAGAACATGGGGAACAGAGATTTGAGCAGCGGCATTGTCAAGGCAGGAAGGGTGCGTTACGTGGCAGGGTGAACAAGCCACACACCCCCAAAGGGCATGTAGTAACATTTGTAGTGACTTTAAAACGTACCAATTTCCATGATTGTGCTTCTGCCTTTTCTTCATAAGCCACCAAGTTGCTACTTGCTGCCCTTAAATGCTGAACATATATTTGGCAGTATACAAGAGAGAATAGGAAAGGCACGAGGAGAACAGCTGCATCCCATGCTTCATCAAAACAGTTAATCCATTTTCCCAATGCTCCTACCTACATAGGCACCTGAAAAAAAATACAACCGCCTTTGTGGGAACAACCTCCTCTTCCAAACAAGTGCTACTGCAGCGAGCCTCCTTCTCTACACTCCACATTTCTCTTTTCTGCCACAAGAACACAGGCCACTGAGCTGCTGAGGCAGCAAGTGTCCCCCACTTCCCTACCACCTCCATCTGCCCAGGGGCACAGCCTAAGGCATGCCTAGCTGGCTCCGCCACCTGGCCTATGTCTCTTATTTCAGGAGTTATTCAACCTTTTGCAAAAACAAGTAGATTTCTACCAGGGAGGGGATGCAGTCTCCATCCACACGGGGAATTTTAAAGCGTATCTGCACAAGAGCTCAAAGAATATATTACCTCTTTTTAAGGATGATGCAGCTGCCTCTCTCTTGGCCCTGTTGTTTACCTTTAGCACTCCAGGTCGTCTTTAGCTCACTCCATGCCCCACAACTGCACTGCAACCTATGGCCCAAGGTTCACCACTGGAAACCCTCCACTACAACCTCTCTCTGGAACTCCCCCTTATCTGCACTTCCCAGCTTCAGTCTCTGCTTCCTCCTGTGATGGGGCTCTGTTTAAGTTAGGTGATTTGCTGACTGCTGCCATTGCTGTCTCCAGACAGCCTAGCTTCCTGGAGGGACACTCACTCCCACATTCTCAGAGCTTGCCAGGCATTTCCCAGAGAAAAGATGCCTTTTTTTTTTTCCCTGAACAGTCAAAAATCAAAACTTTTTGAGGAAACCTGTCCGTTTCAGGGAGCAGACAAGCTTTTCCACATAAATGAGACCATAGTTTAGCAATTCTGTTTTCTAAATGACAATGTGCAGATTCCAAATGGGGGGCTGAAACAACGGGTATGTGCCTGGCCCAAAAAGAGAGCACAGAAACGACATTTATTTACCTTCTAAAGGACTGCTCAGAGGCTGTCTGGAAAGAGTTGCTCCCCTCTATTTCTCACCTCCCCACACTTCATTAGATTTCAGTCCTGGCCCAGCAAATCTCTGCTGTGCCTAATTCATGGCAGGAAGATCTCTGCCACCCTCACACCAGAAGAGTGCCCACTCCCAGGCTAGTGACTATGTTGAACTACTTTTCCCACCCATGTTTAGCTTCGCTTTGGACCTTAAAACCTCTCCGATGAAGTTTTCATTCAAACAGACAAGCTGTTGTGACTTCAATCAATTGGCATTTTCCCACATGAACATGAAGCCCTCTACTCTTGAAAGCCTTCCAACCAGCTCTGCCCTTACCTGAGGTGCATAAGGAGATACCCATTTCTATAGGCAGTTAGAAAGCAAAAGTAGCAGGGCTTCCTCCTCTAACTGTGAGGAGGTAACAGCACTGACCACAAGTACTCAGAAACATATCCTCTAGTAGTGAGCAAATGTACAGTTCAGTCAAGCACAGTCACAGCAAACCCAGAGCTACCCCTGCTGAGGCTTTTAGTCTCC
Organism: Rissa tridactyla; assembly: GCF_028500815.1. Taxonomy (NCBI): domain Eukaryota; kingdom Metazoa; phylum Chordata; class Aves; order Charadriiformes; family Laridae; genus Rissa; species Rissa tridactyla. Next base: position 10,494,997 of record NC_071473.1, read on the forward strand.
AAAGGGAAGACCAGCTTATTTTGCATTAGGAGTATATTCAGTGAATGCACACATCTGCTGCATGCAAAAAGCAGCTTTAGATGGGAACGGAGGCATGAAAGAATATCGCAAAATAACAACAGCCTAGAACAAAGTCCACACTGATCTACAGCTGACCTTTCTTGCCTCAGTCACAGAGGTGAGAAGTTCCTTTGCAAATCCATGCTTAAGTACCTCCTTTTTCAGGACCCAAAGGAAATATCAAGACATTTAAAAAGCAAAAACACATCCTTTCTTTGTGTTCCTGCATATGCAGGACATACCCTTTGTGTCTTTGAGACTATGTGTAAATTAATCTTCACGTGACCCTGGGATCATGCTGACCACATCAGAGATTCTGTGCTTGGTGCCACAGGCTACCTGACCTGCATTTCAAAGAAGCAAAGTAGTTTTGTCATTCCAGAAACTCAGCTCATTATATAGCACTGCACTAGTGGCGATCTGTGAGCAGTTCAGTTCCTAGGACAGATGGAAAGTCAGTGGTGTTATACAATTGATATGCTGCTTGCTGGGATTGCAAAAATTCTTGTGGAAAACTAAATAACAAGACACATTCAGCAGGAAAAGAACAAAAAAAACCCACCTGATGAAAATTCTGACTCTCTGTTCTTCATACTGCTGAAAAAGGTAAAAGCTAAAAAGTATGGTCATTTTTTTGTGATTATTTTGCCAACAAATTACACTTTGAACCCTCCCCTCCAAAAACAGTCTATACCACCCTTCATCTTCTGATAAGGATTCCCAGTCCTGCAGCACTTCTCATTAAAATCTGGCAAAACCTTTACAGAAGTGTTAGTGTTCAATATGGACCCTTTGAGTACATCCTTCCTTCCAGCAGCTTCTTCCCTCCCTTTCCATCCGCGCTAGCTGGTGTCTCAGAATGGCATCATGCCCACTCGAGGAATCTGTTCCAAATTCCTGGCACTGCTGAGCACAGTCAGACACCATAGAAACCCTCCATCTCCTGCCCAGCCTCTCCCCTTGGGCTTCAGATAGAGTGACTGCTTAACACTTGCAAAAAATACTCAAGCTGCCAATGTAAACTTCATATGAATACTCCTCTAAAGCTATTTAAATATATATTTATTCATCTTTTCAAGGAGAGGAATATGTCCGAAGTTTTCTGCACACTCTATGCACTATCCCTTTCCCCTGAAGTCCCATCAGGTGTAATCATGATACTGTCTGAAAAATAATTAATTGCTTTCAGGGAAGAAGTCATTCTTTTTTTTTTTTAATAGCTTAAGGTATCATGTAAAGGAATGCTTTAACATTTTCAGGAGAAAAGGAAAAGGAGTTAAAATCCATTTTCTTTCCCTCCATTTCCGCATCATGCACATTCTCACAGGGTGACTTTTGCATAGTAGTTGTCACAAACTTTTCTGGAGGAAGAACACAGTTAAGTGATTTCCTTGGTTGAAGATTTAGCATTAATTTTGTGTGTGTGTTCATTCTAGGATTTGAAGATAGACTTAAAAATCTCCGTTTCAAAACCAAAACTGAAGCTGGGAGTTTAAAATATGAATCTTGGTATTAGGCAATTACTTTTCTTTCAGTTTTCAAAACATTACATAAATTGTAAATAACCCCATACTGAGGAAATAATTTCATCACGTGTGATTAGCTATTGTCTGAAGGGAATAGCAGAGTGTAAAGTACAAAATGACAGAATTCTACTATTTTTCCTCTCTAGAGTCTCAGATCAACACATTCATCTCATTCTCTTGCCCTTCTAATTATTATGCAATGGCAGTGTGTTTCTTGAAGCAATGGCACGTGCATTTCCATGACAAGTGAAGCAATCCTCTGACATCTAACTACAAAATACTTGGGGATCCATACGGGACAAAAAGATACCCAATAAAAAATTTAGATAGCATTAGTTCTTCATGCTGACAGAGCCTAAAATTAAAAATTGAAAGTCTAGATTAACTGCACAGAACCTACACAGAGATATGAATAGTTAAAGAGGGCATAGCCTCATCTCATTTTTATATAACAGTTACTGCTATCCATTCACTAGCACCAGTGATAGCCATAGCCACAAATTTTTAAACAGAAGTTACTCATTTTGGAATCTTCTCATTTACCTTACAGGGCTCAGAGGAAGAAGGGCAATTCAAAAGGTTACAGCAAACTGGCCACATCTTGAATGAAAGCATGCAAATGCCTGTTTAATTAACAACACATATTGTTGCCTCTGCTCATCTAACTTCCCACAGTCTGCTACCGGCTTTGACAGGTTTTCATAACAATAAAATGCAATAAATGAATTCAGGTCCTGAAGGACTCTAAGCTGCAATGTAGGAAAGCTGTGAAAGATAAATGATATCTTAACTAATTTTATGATTTATTATTCCCCCAACTTTGCTCATCTTGTGATGCAGGAGAACTCATTTTTCTATTTGGCAGATAGCTATGTCAACCCTGTTAATAGGTACTATTACCATCACATAAATATGTTTGTGAAAATAAGTGTGGTTTCACTCTGACGCTGACCTCAGCACTTCAGTTTTATTACAAGCACAAGACTTGTCAGTAACAAAAATTGATGCACTCATCCAGAGATTCTGCTTGTCTGCCACTAGCATTTCATTCATTTTTCTTCCCCAAAAGTTCATCTTTAAGCAAGTGCAGATTCATGGTTTAAATTACTGTCTTGACACATCATCTGTTGCTTTGTAAATTCTTACAAAGAACATAATTTCCACAGTCTTTAGGAGATAAAGGATCAGTGTTAACCATCACTGGGGGCACTGTACTGATCTGAATTTAACGTGGACTGTGTAAACCTAGATGGACTTAAAAGCTGCTCTTTGAAAGATTTCCTCAGCAAACATTGAGGCTAAGAATAATCTTAATTTAATAACTCCATTTAATACTAATAAGGTGCTTTAAGTGTCAGGACTCAACAGCTGAATTTTAGGGTGAGACTTTCCAAACCTCAATGGTTTTGTCTGAAATTGGGGACTTTTAGTATTTGGTGGAAGTAGGTTTATGCCAATGGTTAGCAAATACTGAAGTTCTGTGGATGTTGTCTAGACTGGTTTCAGGAAAAGTACAGTATAACACATAATTCAGCACTGCCTGATTTTAGATCTTCGTCTTCCAGTGCTGGTACAGCATCTGGACAGAGTCCGTTTATAGTTCCCTGACTGTGAGCGTAATTTTGTACTAATCTTTGCAGAGTTTAGAGCAGCCGTGGGACTATTTTAATCTCAACAAGCATGTACTGATTCACAAAGGATTACCTGAAAAGATGAGGATAAAGTGTGCAGTACAGGTGGTCCAGATTTCTTCCCTGTCCTCACAACTCAACAGTGGATGCACATGCTTTCAGAACCTGTTGTCAGGTGTTCTAATAACATAATGCTTTCTCATCTGGCTATATCAGAATAAATTATATTTGGAGGAGTGTGGGCAGATCTTAAGGTAACAATAAAAAGCTGATTGCTTTCCAGACTTGCAGTGCAAGTGCGGCAATAAAATTGATTCTGAAGTACTCTGACACTTGAAGCATCTACATTTAATTTTATTATTTCTGAACATGGTGCTCATTCTAGATGCCTTTGATATCATTTGGTGCTCCTAATACATATATATACACATCTTCAAGAATTTTATACCTGCTTGTTATCTCTCAACATGATTGGCTTCTCACATCCCAAAATAACAATTATTTGTGGGTGATCTTGGTGCTCATCCTTTCTTGCCAAGATATTTGCTTCTTGAAGAAGTGTACAGAGCTGAAGTCCAGCAGGCACTACTGAACTAGTCCTCTAGTGGATTTCTGGATTCAGTGACCAACTAGACCATCCAGACTGAAGATTCTTCCTAACTCAACACTAACATATCAATGCCTAGAAATTCTGGCAATTATGGTAATCCCACCTTTTCAAGTAAGAAGGAAGCAAGCTCTTTGTGCGCTGCCATTTGCTTTACACTTGAGACTTAGCCACCATCTCCCACAGGATTCTCCCATGGGAAAGCCTCATTGTTTTCTCTTGGCAAGAAATAGCTACTGATTTTCAAGACCACGGCACCATGTGTGGTATGGTCAGAAAGTCTTTTTCAGCAGTTAGACAAACTTTTTAGACTATCAGCTGCTAGAACAGCCTTTATACGGCAGGAGCCAGAACAATCCCGGTTAATGTGGTAATGCAGGGAAACCAAACCAGTGCAAAGTCACCTTCCCCTCCTACCCCACCTTGATCAACTCTACTCAGAGCTTTGGGCCTTCATTATGCATGGGAGAAAATAAAACTTGATTACTACATGCCTTCTGGGTACCTTCAATGACTCAAAACATTCCCAGATCTCCGCAATCTCAGAAGGTGTTTTCTAAGAGAATGGGTTACTTGTGTTGTTCCTATGGGGTTTTGATGCAACACGGTCAGAGCAGAGCTTGACTGTAGAACAGCAATATCCTCTCAGAGGATACTGGGCATTCTACTTCAACCCAATCCATCCCAGCTTCTCAGAGTTTTTAGGGGAAAAAAAACAAACCACAACCTTGCAGTAAATCAGGGCAGTTGTTTTCTCAAGAGGCAATACTTATTTTAAAAAAAAGCCAGTAAGTTTTATCACTCAGAGGCATGGAACTTTTAGTGCATCTTTTCCAGTTAAATGAATATAACCGAAATAGCAAACAATACCTTGTTTTGCTTAAACAATTTGCTATTTTACAAGCTGCACTTCATCTGGCCTGTATTTTCAAGATATAGCTATGTTAACTTGTTTGGTGTTCAAAACTATTTGAAAACCTTTCTAACCTTCTGCCTTGCTCAGAAGTTGACGTGATCTGCCTACCAACAGGAGAGAGACATCAAGAGATTAAAGAATGAAATCGGACAGCCAAAAGGCCCTTATTCACTATCATCACTTTATTTCATTCTCTAAACGTAAAGGAAGCAGCTAAACATTGAAAACACTCATTATTTATTTATTTATTTTTACACAAAGGTATATTAAATTCACCATATGCACATGTAAGCCACTGTAGTAAGTGGGTGATTAACTGCTTTACGCTAGACTCTGAAGGTCATACAAAGAATTTTGCTTTCCCAGTTGCTTTGCAATCTATCCTGTTTTACCCTGTCATAAACACCTGCTGTTCCGACATGCATTTAAGATGGACTAAAGCATCATAACATCAGTCTTCAACAGGAGTATGAGCTGGCCCTGGAGAAAATGCCTTTCCAGAATTCTTCATTGGAAGGAGGAGAGTTGATGAGGAGATAGGGACAGAAGTTAGCACTGTCTGAAGTTGGGCTTTTCAGTCAGAGCTAAGTTGGGAGGCACATCACCTAAGGGTCTAGAGAGATGTGGGACTAGGGGAAACTACAGGCTGAAAGCACTCCCAGATTGCCATCTGGAGAAACTGCTCTGCAGTGCTGGGAACCTCAGGAAACAGAGCTCCCAGCATGGGGCAACGAAATCTAAATGATGCCTGAAGTTTTACATTTGCCTATGTGTGTATATTTACACAGGCATGTAAAGGAAAACCAGTAGGTAAATTAGGGTGAGAAGCATAACCAGTCCGCATGGCAATGAGTTGCAGAAGTCCTTTTAGCCTCCAGGAGTTGTGATCTATGGAGCCAATGGACAGGTTAGCTCTAGTTAGGCAGGGACGTCTTCTCTACACCAACCATCTCACAGACGCACACGAGTATCATGGTGGACAGCCAATGCCAAGTGCTGAATGCAACAACTTCTCCTCGGAAGGAAAAGGCACTCTCTCGCCTGCTGTGCTCCACAGGGGTTAGTTGTAGCATGTTTGCCATCTACAATCCCTGTGCCACCACATAGTTTGGACTGAGTAGCACATCTGTTCTGTTTAATAGCTGTGCTGTTGCAAAAAATCTTTTGTAGTCTTGCACAGCAGAGATCATGTTAAGCCTAGACTGACTTGTATGGCAACAATATCTTGCTGGATAAAAAGCCTTCTTTTATCAGGTATCATATTAAAAATAGTATTAACAGCCATTGCAGAAACATGAGGCTAGTTGACACCTCCTATGTGAAGTTGATTCATGCTTGTGCTAAAGCTGGGTAAGGTCCAGCTGACACAGTCAGCTAAGTTACTGCACTGCCAGTTTAATATTTTGCCATCTGCTAACTGAAAGCTCTGCTGCCTGCTGGGTCCCATAAAGACTTTTATTTATTACATTACACATGGCAACATCTGCCACAGGATTCAGCTCAGCTCAGCTTTCTAATTAAACAAACAAACACTACATCTCCAGTACACGATTGGGTCTAACTATTATTTATAAAATCTGGGATAGGTATTTAAAAGATATACATTGTCTGTTCCAGATGAACAAATACCCCTCCTGCAGTTTGGGGCGGCAGGGGAGGGATTGTTAGAACAAGCTTAAGATTCTCAAATGCTCCCTTTTACCATATCAAAGGAATCATAAGTTACTGCATTTGTTATTGTTTTGCTCGTATTTTAGTCTCTAAATTATTCAATTTACACTAATTAGAAGTATAAGATTATTTCAAACATCTATTAGTTGCTCCCCTGAGTACTGTCTGTCTGTAAAAACAGGGGACAATAAAATACTCTCCCCTTGTGCCTGATTTCAGAGAAGAAAGTGGTACTTGATGAAGAGAGACACCTGATCTGAGCAACATTCCACTGTTCAGCCATCACAAAATACACCATGAATACACTGCCCAAGTCCATTTCGAACTTCATCTTAATGAGAGAAATCACTGAAAAACTATCACTGTCTATGCACCTACATCAAGGCTCTCCCATCTGTGCTAGTCACCTGCAGTTAAATCAGACTGGGAGAAAAACTGGATGAAATCCAGGCCTAATTAATTCAGTAGGAATGTCACAAGTTCTTCATGTTGTTTAAAATCAGTCCTAAACAAAAATTTAAATGCTATTTAAACTTTAACTCTTCTTTTGGCAATCTTTTTTCTTTTAACCCATCTCCCATTTTAAACATTAAGGGAAGGATGTCCGCAATTCCAAACATGCCTCCTCCCAAAAAAATATTTAATGTCCCAATTTTAACTTCCAAAAATCATAGGGACAAAATAGCTAACTAGAGTTACATTTTTCACTTTGCCACTCTTTTATCTCGTTACTACTTACTGCATTGAGCTGCAAAAAAATACTAAAGGAGAAATAAAATTAACCATCTGTGGGGAAAAAAAATTAAACCCCCTTGTTGACTCCAATTCTGTAAAATACAAATAACTTCCTAAAACAGGTATCTTGTTTTCATTTTTAACCAACTCCAGTTGCCCCTGCTGCCTGTATCACACCAAGGCAGCCCTTTTATTCTTTTCAAAAATTGGCCTCATTCCTCCTTTAATCAAGAATCAGAAAACATTTAGTTTGCACCACAATGATAGGCGTGTGCTGGCTGCCAACATCCCCAGGTCCCTTGGGGTAGGAAGTCATCTCAGTCAAGAAAAGTATTGTTATATTTATGGAAGTATCATTGATTTTCAGTTAAAATCATTGCCTTTAAAATATTTTTTTCAAAACAACTGATACCCTGGAGATTTTTCATCCCCACATTTGGTGTTGATGGAGTCACTCTGCCAGGCCAGGCGGGGGAGAATCTACAGGCTTCACCTGACAATGCAGCTCCCTAGGGGTGCCGATTCAAGACATCAGCTTCCTTCTGACATGCCAAAATATGCACCTCTACAGCCATGTTATTGCCATAGAAATGAATTGATATACTATAACAGCTGTTATCTGTTATTAAAAAGCTCCAGACACTGAGCTATTGGGGACTGGCTTAACAGACTCCCTGCCTACCTTAATCTTTCGGCTTTAGAAAAACCTCCTTATGTAAGTACATAGAACTTCGTTGTACAATTCTTTTGCCACAACACAAATAAGACAAGACAAAACCATATTCAACAACTTATCTCCGCCGTGATCCACAGTACCTATATATGGAACATTTATGAAAATCCTTTTATTTCTAGGGAGAAATGCAAGCCTGGAAAAAACAGCAGCTCTACATGTTCAGATTAAGCAAGATGTGCTATAGGATATGTTTGATGTTAAATTTTTTTAATTAATTTTGAAGTGTCGCTTTTGGATATTTACAGGCTCAAAGAAATTATGAATCCTTTTCCATATCACTGGTACCTGCACAATGAATTATTTATGACTGAATCATAACAAACAGACAATCCCCCAACAATATGTGACCTTTATTATCTTTCTTCTCTAATTCAAATATTATATCTGCCTATCACTTTCCTGAAGACCCTGTAGTTCGGCACAAAAGGAGGTGTCAATAAAGAGACAGAAACCTAATTGCATGCACATAAAACGATGAACACATCTGCCAGGTGCTGTCAGCACCAACAAGAAACAGGTTCAAACAGCTAGAAGTTGCCCATTAAAGCTAATTCCCATGGGCCCCAAAGCTTACGGGCTCACTGGATACCTTCCCAGGTAGCCTTTAACTAGTGATACTTTCCTACTTACCCTCTCCTGTCTCTTTATGGCCTTAGCCCCTGTTTTAAGGCAATTTCAGAAGTTCACTCCATTTGGGTGCCTGCTTTCTGTGAGAGACCTTCCTGTCCCATTCCCCAGGCGCTGAGCCATCCACACTGCAAGCGCTGTCAGGCAGCAAGCCCTGCACAACAATGCTTACAGCAAAGTCCTCAATTTACACCATTATTTATTAGCATGTGATTCTTATGGAAGGGGAGATGACAGAAGAGACTCCCAATGATCGCCTTCTCCCTGTCCCAGGCAGCTGCATTTATCAGTCTGTTCATGTCTGGGGACTCAGGAGCCTCTCTATCCAGGATTGCAGGGATAGAGGTTAGTCTTTATAGGCAGTTCACACCTTTATTCCTCCATTCACTGAAGCAGAGGTCTATGTACTTTCCACGGCTTCAAGACGCAAAAACACTCTGCACTTCAGGCTCAGCCATCTCTTTCAATGTTCATGTCTACACACAACAAATACAGACAACCTCTCTGATAGTTACATGCATATCAATAAACAGGTTACCAATCCTGTCTTGTTCATGAGCATACTTCTCTCCCTGATAAAGAGCTACCTCAAGAACAGCTGGACAAAAGCAAATACCTTACAACATGGCATTTCTCTGCGTCAAATGTCACTGTTCTCCTCAGTATTCCAGTTTAAATATTTCTAATGCCATACATTACTTTCTCTTGATCTGGCACTCTGTGTATCAGGCCCTAAAAATTATCTCATAGAACTGGTTTTTCTTAACACCTTCTCACACATTGTAGATGAACAGGAAATTTCAAATACTTAAGGAGATGTGAATGAAATTTGACAATCTGCATCAAGCAAGAATGTGTCCAGTCCTCAGAAGAGTCGTCCCAGGAAGAGGTTGTGACAGCTCATACCGGTGCCCACAAACAGAGCCTCAACCAGGAGGGGAAATTATCTCAAGGCCTCGTCAATCAGACAATGGGGAATTACTGCTTCTGGGTGACATGAGCTGTACAGCAGTATTTGTCAAACTGACAGGTTTCCACTTTTGCATAGTTGGTTTTTCTGTGCACGTTACAGCAGTGGCTCCTGCAGACATTCAGTTTAGCTGAATCAAATCCCAGCCTTCATGCAAGAATCAAAAGATTTCACCACTGACACAGCAAATCCTTCTTTATGCCACATAATTCTTTGTGCTCCTGGGTCAGTTCCCAATTCAATCGGGAGCATGTCCCGGATGTTTCCTAACACTGTTAAAGGCAACAGTTCATTTCTGTTCAGAGTCATTGCTAGGAAATGTCCTGTTGACGTGATTATCCTCCATTCACAGAAACACCATTCCAAGAAGGACAAGCACAATTGATCCTAATCATCTCCTACACAAAGCATGAGAGCTCAGGAGCTGATCTAAGGATACAAAATTCCCTTCCACAGTCTGACATTTCAGCTTACGCACTTTCAAGTCAGTAGCTCCTGATGATGGGGCAACAGTAAAAGAAAGAATTGAAAAGCACAGTTTATATTAAAACGAGTTTTAACATTAGCAGAATGTGTCTATTTGCCACCTGTCATTTTTATTGGTACACCAGGTAGATTGTGTCCCACCATTTTTTTGGAAAACATTGTGTCTGCCCGTAGACATCTTACTATCTATAGCATAATGCTCGGGCCTCAAAATCCAACGCCATTTTTTGTGTAGACTAAGAATACATTAATCCTATAATTACCAACCAACACTCAACAACTGTGTTGGCAGCAGACAAATCCATATATACTGTAAGTTATGCTATTAACTGATAGTGATACAATATATCATAATATCGTATCAGGCGCAGATGAATACTTATTCACTGCTACTCTGAAATTACGCTAATTTCTCACCCTCTCTGATGAGCTGTTTTTAGGTGTGACATCCATTCAGATCCACTCAGTGCCAACCTGATCTGGAAGTGGTAGTGTTGCTCCTTCTCCTAATAAAGCCCAACAGAACTTACCAAAACCAAATCAGTTCTATATCTAGAGTTAAAATAAAATTTTCTATTGATGGAACAACAACGACTTATTAAAGGGTATCATTGACTGTTTGTTTTTATAAGGACTTTTGTGTAACTGTACAAAATCCTAGTCATTGCATAAAGAATTTTCTTCATTTTTTAACAGATTCAAACTGCATTTTGGGGACAATTAAATTCAGTAGAACTTTTCCACAGAAATCCCCCTCAACTGTTGTTCTACTAAATTCCTTTTAGTTCAAATAATAGAACACAATTCCCAAACCCTTCTCTGCCCAAGGAACCCTGAATCTGTAGCATTCTACACTTTTCAGATGAGGTTTTCCTTGAAAGCACTGACCCAGGTTATTCTTGCCAAAATACTAATTAAGAGTGAAAATGAAAGAAACAATCCTATCTAAAAATATACTGAAAGTAACTGCTGGGACATTCTCTTTTGAAGATGTACAGAATATGACTCTCAAAAATGACAAGTGAAACTTCAGCCTAATTGAAGAGAAAATTGGAGAGAATATCAAAGTTCTGCCTGAAATGGCTGATTTAGTATGCATGGAAAATCTAGATAAACATCACATGATCTCCCTGGACCCTCCGAGACATAAACAATGCAATTAAAAGGAAACATTTACTTCCACTCTTGATGGTATTACCTGAGGGATAGCAGATGCCAGATAGTTCAGTGTTTATTAGAAGCAAGTAGCAAGTTTGGCAATTGGAATTGGCTCAACCCTCTCTCACATTTTTGTAATTTTATAACACCATATGGTCACTACAGATTTCTCTGACTATCTTCCGGTTTAATTTCATCTGTTTCATAGAACATTTAAACTGAAGTTAAACATATTGAAGATATAATGATAAGCAACAAAGATACTTTACTGGGGGCTGTAAAAATACTAAGAAGTGCAGATTGCTATTAGGATGAGTTAATATTTGTTAATAAAATGCTTAGTACCTTTGGTCTTTGGGGTCTGGCCAACCAGATGAGGGTTACACCAACGCCCAGTCCTCACAAGCAGACTGTTGGGCTGAACTGAAGCATGACCCCAAGAGCACAATGAACCCCCCAAAGCATGTTGACACACCATTGCTGCAGACAGATAGGCTAATGGGCACATAGGTATATCATACTTAAAGCTTTATAGAACTTAACAGCATCCTGTGCTGCCTAAAGAGGTGAACAGCAGACTAGTATTACATGCCCAGTATCGTTCATCTAGGTGAAAAGTAATTGCATTTTGCTAAAGCTTGCAAGGATGAAGAAAACCCAGTACTGGGAGGGTATCATAATTCTGCACTGATACTGCCACTTACATTAGCTTTGTACCCCACATTCTACTACACTATGCAAACTAACCCAGTCTTTCCATGCTTCTGCCATCCTCCACCATTCTCCTTCTCCAGAGCTGGGACAGTGCTAGGTATGGTCTTTCTGTTCCAGCAACAAAGAAAGGAAAATCTGAAAATGGGCTCTAACAGTCAATTCCACTCCATAGCAAGGTGCCAGAACAAAGCTGCTGCAGATCTGGGGTCAACATCTCCAACCAGGAGGCTGATGAAGGAGTACCATACTCTCTAGAGGAGTGGAGCAGGAAAGGAATTTACACATATCTTAAGCCATAGTGGTGTAAAGTCCTCCAGGGACAGCCAAGCCAACTCAAATCATTTGAGAATTAGGAATTTAACAAGCGATTCTGTCCCCACCTCTTCTCCCAAACACATCCCCTCTGACGTTCCCGTTGACCGCAGCTCCATATAATTTAATTACATTGTGATTCTTGTTGATGTTGAAATATTTTGGAATCAGGGAAATGAAAGATTGCACGATGTTGCTTATTTACAGCTTGCCCTACAATTACTGAGGTAGGAAAAAAAGCCTCATAAGAAAGGCAACAGCCATGGAAGACCTAGTGCCCTGCAGTAACAGAGTACACTGAAATTGCCACAAAACTTAGACCTTTTCCTTAACCACTTTCAAGTTCTTGGAGTTCACGAGTTTGTCACTACTCATGCCAGGAGCAGCTACTACAGTATTTTAATTTTACTGTATGGAGCAGAACTCCTAGAACAGCCTTCTAAGTTCAGCTGTAGTTCATCTTAAAATATATGAAAGACTTTCTAACTTTGTTGTCAGTCTGAGCCCTGCAGTCCTCCTTGACTGTTAGACAACAGAGGAATGAGTATGAGTATGCAGAGGGGCTGCTGTTCCAAGATTTTTTGCAACTTAAATGTAATTGTGGGTCTTGACAGACAGTAGTTCACCAGCTCATGTTCCCCTCCTCTTTTCATTTTTTGAACAAATTTCCATACCAATTTTATGGACTAGATTTTGGCTTGGGTTTCTTCTGTTTCTACGTAAGAACTTTTCCTTCTAATTTCTCCTCTTGTCATGTAAATAGACACTTCTTTTCAGCAGGGAAAATGATCAATTTAAAATTAACTCAATCTTTGCAAGTATTTAAACAAATATACAAGGGATTCGGAACTCCATTTCTAGCTTCAGTAAATGGCCTCAGCCACACAGTGATGGAAATCAGCCTGACTTCCACTGATAGCACTTACCATACAGCCTTCCAGTTACCGCTTCCAGTGAAATTACCCACATGCTCGTGCTTAAACAAATTGGTCTTCTCATAGTGGAGTCATGGTCCCAAAACAAAATGTAAGCAGTGATGCTGGCAAGAGGGCAGACAACTCAAGTCATGATCAATTGGCATATTAGGTGCCAATCAAATGCCACTGACTTCCCAGGGAATTGAGGGCAACGAAAGCTCCAGTTAATGAAGTCCCACATTTACTGGATTATCAGCAAAATATATTTTCTAAAAATGCATAGCAGAAACATCAGTATGACAAGGCAATCTGTTTTGTTAACAACTTATTTAACTGTGTAATTTATTGGTGAGATCTACAACAAGGTAAGGTATTCACTAGTTCTTGCTTCTCCACGGCAAAGAGCAAAAATATGTAAATCATATAAAATAGAAAAACCCAAGGGGGTATTTAAAGTCTGATCTTATTTAGCTCCACAGACTTAAACAACGAGTTTAAGCCTGACACTGTGGCAATGCAATGGGTCTGGGCTTCATTAATTTTTAATCAACCTTTATCCACTATAGCTTTTGAAACGAACTGTTACTAATGACTAGTCATATGTCACTCTAATGAATGGGATGCAGACTTCCATTAAAATAATGAAATTAGCTTGTTTGGACTTTTGTTCCAGTTCCATGGCACACAGCCCCAGGTAATTACAGTTAGCACTACTTGCCTATATTAAAGCCTGTTTATTTACTTAAGGTCTTTAGTCAGGACATCCCAATTTAGCTCATGTCAGCTGTTTTTTATGAGTCTAGGAGTACTTGTCTTATTAACAAAGAGATAAATACATGCAGGCAGTGCAAAGTGCTAAAACATCAACTGTGGACACATGAAAATAGAAACATCGTGAAAAAACGGAATAAGTGCCCGATCCTTAGCCATATACCCACATCTCACTGTTTCCCTGTGGCAGCAGCAATTACTTTTGGGAAACAGAACAAGGTCTGAAAGGCATCATTGCTAAGTATAATTTGGCCCCTTCAAGCAACATCTGTCCTTTAAGATCCTGAGTATATGCTAAAATAGACTGAGCTAAATTTTCGAGTATTATTGTGCTCTAGAGGGCCCAAGTCATGACACATTGTAATGACCATATTTTTAAAAGTGTATCAGTCTGGCACCTCAACGTGTCCCCTAAGAATGAAGGTACCTTCAGCCTAGTTTGCAATGAGAAGCCGTTATTAATACATTATTACAAATATGTTGTAACAGCAATAATGTTGTGAATAGATCGTACTCAAGACCTCACAACAGTTTCTTCCAAAGTTACTCTGGCAGGCCCCTACATCCCATAATCACAGATAACACCTAAAAGTGACATAGACCAGTCCTGTAGAGATGACTTCTGGAGCAGCTGGAGGCCTTGGTGTGAGCATGCAGGACAGGCCAGGTGAGCAGTTACTATGCACAGCAAATCTTACTGTTAACAGAGTACTTTCTAAATAGCAGCCCCTATTTTATAAGACTAAAAAAAAAAATCTGCAGTAAATAACCTCAACTGCCAAAACAAGATTTGTTAAAGGAAGAATGGCTTAATAGCCATCACTAAAGCTATCTGGCAAATGAATACAAGTCTCTATTGACTCAGAGAATGTATTGTATTTATTTTTACAGTTTTAATGTCTTTTAGGTTTTCAGTGAACTATTCTGGTCTGTACTGAGGCTTAAAATAAAATCCTGTAGAGACAGAGGCTACTCCTGCTTGTCCCCTCACAGCCTGAGCCCTGCAGAAGCAAGGCAGGAATCAGCAAACCCTCTGCAGACACAGGGCCCGCCCTGCAAACAGGTTAAACAGTTTTCTACTCATATGGGTCAGAAACAGAGCTAGGAAAAGCCATGGCTTCCTTTTCCTGGCATGGCAGAAAAAGCCATGTCTGTTTCTACTAGCCCCAAAATATTTTACCTGAACTAGAAGATCAGACAAACCAGGAATTTTGCAACAGAAGATATCTTTCTCAAAGAACACCGATATGACCCAAACAAAAGTTTCCCCAACACTCCCCCATTCCTCCCCCGCAGAAGTACACAAAATATTGATTATAGATCCTCTCCCCAGTACCAAGTTCAATTCTGCTCTATGAAAGCCCAGCAAAGATAAGGCTGCCAGTTTGGGGTGACAACTGGGCAGAGCAGGGATGCCAATTTGTCTCTCCTTGCCCTGACTGATAGACCCTCACCTTTGTTTTACCACATCCCTCCAGAAATCTCTGCAAGATCTTTTGTCTCGTTGCTGGTTCAAAAATATACAGCTTTCTAGCAATCTTCACAAGATGGGGAGAAAAAAAGAACTCTCTCCTTTTCACATGTTTATGAATTATGTGCCTGTAATAGATTGTGTTTATGAACACAAAAATCCATCAGTAATTGCACAGGACTTCCCACTTTCTGAATTCAGTTCCCAGTCTCAAATCAAATGGATTATTTTCATAGCCACAACATGAATCTCTGGGAAACGGAAATATTGCTTTTTTTCATTTCCTCAGACACGTTCAGCCACCCTGTAAACAGAAAGATCTGGAGCAAATGCAAGCCAGGACAGAGCCTGTGATTTAATGGGATTTAGCAGGAAATACTCTGAATTACTCCAGCTGACAGCTGTAACTGACACCACATCATTTCAAAAGTGACAAGAGAAATGGAAGGCGAGTGCTACATCCAGTTATAGTTACCATATCAGAACTGACATCCAAAGCTTGATTCTCCCAGTTCGAAGTCTGACACTTTGGACTAGCAGTGCAAATGCCAGTATTAAAACCTATAAAAGCCTACAATTTAAGGGACGTTCTGTGTTTACAGAGGACTGCCTAATGCAGGAGAGCTCAAGGACCAACCTTCCTGTCCTGTTCAAAGTACACAAGACTTGATGACTATTTGACTAATATAAGTCACTGTTGATAAAAAATATTTTATTTTTTCCCTGAACCTCCAGGCTACATAAGCATTAAAAAAAGATCTGCGAAAAGATGGAATAAAGGGAAAATTATATCAGGTCATCTTCGCTCTCTATTGGTAGCTTCCTCTTCAAAAATAAAAAGCATTACTTTACCAGATATTCTTTTTGGGAGAGCCAGGTGCAGAAACAAAGCAAGCTCGTGTTACTGTTTTGTCCCTCCCACCACAAGCCAGAGGACACATTGATCTCAACTAAGTTGATTTATCTCAATCTGCAGTCTTTCTTCTTTTATATTACATTAGGCCATGATCCATCTTCCAAATTACCTTTGGCAATTAACTGAGGTGGCTAATTCAGGAGCTTAATTGCTCTCTGTTACTCATGTAATCAATACAGACAAACCATTGCAGTGGCATACCAGGTAACTCAAGTATAATAGTTACAAGTTTCATGGTTTAATCCAAGCCTTAGAGCTCAACAGTCCTTACTAGAAATAAGTCCAAGTGACTTTCCCATATTAACACCAGAAAAACACAGCACAGCAAAGAACCAAGCTCAGATACCCAGGGACCTATGCTATCAATTCTTACAAAACATTCCTTCCCCTTTCGCCAAGGCCCTTTACAGAAGAAGGTCAGATCATTCCTGATCAGGTCCTGTACTGCGCTGTGTCAGACGTACTCCTGTGGCTGAGCTCTACCTGATGCTCCAGGGTGGATTTAGGAACAGATAATCTGGTCTACAACAGGTCAGTTCCCAACTCTCATGAGGTAAAAATGAGCTTGAACTCTGGAGCACGAGTTTTTATTTTTTCCCAAAGACTTTGGTAGATTAAATAGTCCCGTTACTTATGCAGATTTCCAGTGTGTCATGGTTTGGGCAGGGCAACAAGTGCGAGCACTGGCCTCTCTCACTGAACAGAAAATTGTCTCTGCTCCACCCCAAACAAGGACACAGCCCCACTCTGAATTTTTGGATTCCAGTTAACCCTCATGGCAATGAGTCCTGCAGTGTGGGTGAGAATGAATTCCTTTTGCTATGTCAGAATTTCATTAACTCCTGAAAAAGGGTATTCAGTAATATTAAAAGGTGAAACAAATGAGTTCAAAAACAGAAAAGAAAAAAAACACAAAAAATCCCTCAATTATCAATTACCATAAATGAATTAGCTTTTTAAAATGTCTCTTTATGTAACTGTTCCCTCCTCCCCAAACCTTCCCCAGTTCTACAACAAATTCAGAGAGAGGGAGACAACTGCAGTGCACTGTGCAGGGGGCAGGATGAGCTCCGCACCAGCTTCCCAGCTGGATCATGATTTATCAGATTTCTCACACACAGGAGAATTGCACTTGCTTTTTTGATCGCAGCTGAGCACTGAGTGGCCCACAGTGACACCTCAGTTTCTCTCCTGGACCGATACAGATTATTTAGATCTCAAGATGGTGTATTGAGTTTTTTGGGGTTTTTTTTCCTCTGGTATGTATTAGCAACAGCTGCATTTAACAGAATCTATCACTTTTCACTGTTACAAGTCCCCTTGCTGAAATCCTCAATTCAAATTAGGTCCCAATTAAAAAAATTTAAAAGTTACATTTGCAAAAAATTGCAGTACTTTCAAAATACATAAAACTTGTAAAGAATAATGACTGCAAAAGCAAATAGCTAAAACATGGGATTTAGGGAACGTATTTGCAAAGTTTTATGAGATCTTCTGGGGAATATGCTAGCAGTTAGAGTTATAAAAAAATAAGATTAAATAGGAAGAATATTTCCTGTCTTCTGGCAATGTATAAATTGCCTGTATTTAGAATTACTGCCATAAATTTTCAACACTGTCAGATAAGCCTGTACTGTTAACAACATTCAGTGATTACTAGGAAGAGTAAGATTAGGAAGAGTAAGACTCATTTATAACATACCATAAATACATAAGGAAAATGTATTTTTAAATGTCATTAAGCTGTATCCCACAGTTATCTAGGGGGGGAAAAAAAAAAAAGAAAGAAAGAAAAAAAACATTCATTTCCTTGAAAGTTTTTTGTAACTTTCACATTTTGCTAGGTCAGATCTAAAGACCTAGATGTGCTGATCTGAAGTCATCGAGGTGACTAAAGAGGGTTCACACCAGGCTCAAGCATTCAAAATGCTGGATTCAAACATCAGTGCTGCCCTCATTTCAAGGACCATTAGCTGGCACAACTGGATTAACTGGAGGATTTTACAGTTCTGCCCGTATGATGCACCCAACTCTACAGTCTTCACTCTCTGAGCCCTCCTGCATTGACAGACAACTGCACCACTGCTCTCCACTGACATCCTGCACAAATTAAGCATGTGTTCAAATGTTTACAAAATTACAAAAAATACATTTAAACTTCTCATTTTAAAGTAAAACAGATGCACATTGCAAGTAGTCTTGCAGTCTGTTTTTTTCATGTGACACCAAAATCTGCTATCTACTGAGTTCATGCTGACACATCCATCCACTTGTTGTCATGCACACACACACAACACTTTGAGATAAACCTTAACGATATCCCTGTAGCAGACTGGGCCCTTGACTCCTGTATTTTCCCTCCTTTCCTCCGGCTGCTGGGGTGAAGTTTCACATGAGTTTGCTGGGAATAAAGGGCAGGCTGCTGCTGGACTTTTGCAGTCCTGAGTGTATTATTAGTTTTCTGTTAGGCACTGCAACCCCAGAGATGGGAATGGAGAACTAGTGCCTGCATTAGCACACAACCACATTTGTATATATTTAACCTCTTTCTACTTTTGTTGTACAGGTAATTTCTCAATTTATTTTAAGGGACAGTGGCACAACACTAAAATTAACCGCAAACTCAGGGCAATATGTAACCATGCATTCTATGTTTTTTGACACTTCCTGGACACAGCTACTTCAGAGGTAGCTCGCTTCTCTTCAACCTTTTGTTTTACCATTCTTTCAAAGAGCAAAAGCATAACCAGGAATGGCCTTCTATAATATAACCAATAGGATTTTACAGAAATTAAGTGACTCTACACAGATATCTCCTAAGCAACCTTCAGCATTTAACTCGGACAGTATGCTGAACATAGTAGACAGGTGTAGCTGCAGATTGCCTCAACAACTTTACAAAAAGATAATTTTGCATCAAAAGTTGCTTAATTTCTATTTTTTTTAAAGTATAAAACATTTACATATGCCTCTACTCTATATTTACATGGTGCCCCATGTCAGTTTTAGGAGCTGATCAGAGCAGTGAGGTTAGTGGAGGTGCACAAACACCCATGAAACAAGGCAACTGATCTTAGAATCCATGCTCACGGATGAGCTGTGACTGCCACCAGTTTTTGCATGGCTGGGGTAGGCTTCCCTGGGGGTTTCTGCGTCATCTTTCTTGACAGCACTAACTCCCCAAACGCAAACCATAAATTTGCTTAACAGGTTACAGATGTCATCCATATATTTGCTGACTCTTCCAGAAGTTCCTGGGAATGCAGACGGCATTATTTTTATTGCTGCAACAAATAACAATGAATTTTCATTGTTCCAAGAATCTGACTGCAACTGCTCCAGGCATGCAGGCAGGTGTGCGTTCTACAGGCAGCCATCCTAAAGCTCTCACAGCTTTTCTCAGCTGCTGTCATCCCAGTCAGTAATTTCCAAAAGGTATTAGAATATTCATAGCTGCTTCCAAACAGATTAGGCGTAGGCAGTAAATCATATGAGATTAACTTGGCAAAACATTTTATCCTTTCATGTGCAGCTGTTCAAATTTCTGTAGCAAAGGAGATTGTTTCATTCAGCTCTAATATCTGGATTTACCTTTGCAACACAGACATGTGGAAGGTATGAAGAGAGATCAAGAACTCAGGTTTACCCAGTAAGCAGTGACAGATTTTTTCCCCCCTCACTGAACCAGACAGAGATGCCTATAATACAGACATCCTCCCTGAGAAAGCAATGGGAAACTTTCCCACTAACTCCAGAATAATCACAAGGTTAACAACAAGAAGCAGGATCAAGGGGGGAAAAAAAAGTGCCCTTATTGCTTTTATTTATTTTAAAACCCCACACCAGTAAAAGAGGAAAGGCAGACAATAAGCAGGAATGGACTCCACCTGCCACATAGACACCAAACAGCAACAGCCAAGCGCATTTAAAACTTGGACTTTTCGGATATTTACTCACCTGAGTTTAATTTAAACAAATTCAACTCAGATTCAAATTCAATTTTTTGTGATACTATTTTTTTCTTAATTGGATTAGGGATTTAGCCTTGTAGTTGTTTTTAAATTTAAATAAAATCTTCTCTGAACATGTGATGCGAGCTCTGCAGCTGTACTGGCTTGCACTGGTGTGTTTCGTGTTAGAACATAAGCCAGTGAACAGCATATTAAGCATCAACAGAAATACGTAGAATTTTTGCTCAAGTATCATCCTAGACTTCCTATTGCACCCAACATAAAATGTATTATCAGAGATTCATACACATCTCATGACTGAGATTAACAAAAATAAAATAAACTCTGCTGCAGCTGCTCTGATAATGAACTTTGATCGTACTGCCTGCTGTTCCACAGCATTAACATGTACTGACTACACGTTGCAGTGCTGACAAAATGTACTTGCTGTCAAGCTTCTCAAATGTAAAATTCCTGCACAAGCCAAAAATCAATCTGCATGAGCGTTTACAAGGATAATTCCTGCCCTTCTCACATTTAATAATGTGAAAAGAGTAATGAAGGGACATTAAGGCAACACAAGACCAGATGCCAATGAATTTGGAAGAAAGAACAAAATATACTTTCGGGTTGCACAATGCCACACAAAACTTTCAGTTTAGCCACCTCAGTTCTCCTCAAACTTTTTTTATCCATGCATTAAGCAATCTCATGTTTGAAGTCTGGTCACATGTTCCATAGCTTATTTCAGGATTCTCAGATACATTATATTCCTTTAGAGCAGCCTAACTCAACGCTCTTTGAAGAACCGTATAGTTTCATGGTAACATAGGAAAGTGTCATCTTAAAGCCCATTAACCCTTAAGAAGGAGACTTTCCATTGACTTGAGATACACTTTGGCTCAGGCCCAACAGGTATAGAGTACCAAATGACCAAGAGTTCACTAAAATAAAATCTTTTCTAATCCTTCTGTCTTCCTCTAAATGCTCTTCCTCCTACTCCCTGCTGTCCTGCAGCTGCCAGGATTGAAACATGTTAGCAAACTCTTCCTCCTCGACAGAGCCAACCCCATAAAACAGGTATTTAAATGCTAAAACATAGATGAATTATGATAAATCATTAGAATTAAAATACCATATTTCAAGTGCAAAAGCATGCACAAAGGTTGGAAAGCTACTGGCTTTTTCTCTACAGAAAAAGCAAGCTCATCATTTGCTGAGGCACCCTTTATTCAGAGAAGCCAATACTCTGGAGCTCCTGGGTTTGCTTGTCATTGATTTCTCAAATTATCCAACTTCATAAGCACAAACAAGATTTGTACCAATGAACAGAACAGCTCTTGAAGTCTCTCTGACTCAGAGCAGGAGGCAAAGTCTACCAAGGTTAATGAACTTGAACTTTGAATCAAGGTAACATAAAATACAGATGAAGAGCAGCCTGTCTTGTAATGTCCCTGTGCACATCTGTCCAAACAAATTAATACTGTCCTTGTCTCCTGCTCCAGCATACACTACATCAGCCCAAGGCCCACTTCTTTCACTCCTCTGGGGAAGTCTGAGCATCATAGACCCAGCTGCCCCCACACATGGGCAGACATTTGGAGGTTTGGGTACAGACCGCTGTCTGCCTTTATCAGTACCATTCAGTGAGAGCATGTATATGAGTTGTGTGTTCAATCTTTGTTAGCCTGGCTATTGAATTTATTCAAGGAAAAGGAACTGCTTCCACTTCGTTTCCATGACAACAACCCTAAGAATTTTGTCTTCATATAAGTGAGTCATTGCTTTTTGTGCTTCCATAGTCTAGGCAGAAAAATTAACATAATATGGTCTCAAGAAAGACAATCAAATCTTCCTATCCTCCCAACACTCCTACAGCCAGCAAATGCTTAGATTGCATTACCAGAGTTATAAATGGGTTGAAAAGCAACCCTCGTTCCTACAAGTATTAACACTGGAGAGATTTAATTTCAAAACAACTTCAATTAAAGAAGATTCTTTTGATGTCCATGTTTCTGTACACACTGACAGAGGAGAACAGCTTAGCTTATTATTGCCTGTCTTTCAGTGTTAGCCTTTTGAAAACAGCTTTGAGATGCTTAACCATAAATTGTGGTCGCTATTCTCCTCCATATATAATTTCAATTCTTATTTATTGGTGATGTATTCAAAACATTTTCAGTGCTACAAAAAAGTAAGTTTCCCCAGAATGTAAAGATCACAATCTACACAAGACAGCCATTTGAAAGCAGAGAGAAAGATTGGGATATTAACACTGTTCACTGACCCTTTGAATTAGTTGGGCTAAAACTGTAGTGTATGCACTAAAAACCCCTCAGAATAAGTAGAAGGCTAAAAGTATCCTAAAAGTGTCATTTCCATTGAAACAACAGTTGAAGCTGCTTTCCTGTGAAAAGTGAATCTGAATCAAAAGGTCCTCGTCACAGAAGGAGGAGACTTCAGAAGAGTCTTGAGTTGAACAAATTGGTGACTGACTTCGTTGAGAAAAAAATATTTAAGGTAAGGTGGGGTGGGACAGGGGGGAAGAATTTCTAAGTGGTCCTACTAGCGGAGACATTGAATGTGTGCCCCTTGTTCCACATGATTCAACCCACACTTAAATACCTGAGATGCTAAATGAGCGCAGAAAACCACTTTTACAGAAAAAGAAGAAACCATTAAGAGCATTCTCTTCCCAGACTTGTCTCCTGAATTACAAGAAGAATAATCAGATCCCCACATCCATAGTGCTTTTAGGGAAGGACTGAGATTATACCATGAATTGAACAAGCACTACAGACATTTCACATCACAGCACAACTGGGACATTCTTATCTCATAAACAAGTGACACAGCAAGACAGATCTCATTGTGTGGTACAAATTGTTGCAATTCTGCTGACTTTGCTGGAAGGCTTGTTACACCAGCTGAAAATTTGGACCCACTACCAGACATTTTTATGATTGTGACTATCCTGGATTTGACTCACAAGGAGTAGCTGCCAGCTCTGATGGATTCTGGGTTCCTTTCAGCACTTCGAGATAGAAGGGTTCATAAGCATGGCATTTATGCTGTTCCTAAGCATGTAAGTGAGCATACTAAATCAACCACAGAACAATGAATATCTTAAGGTCAGTTGAGCAGAAGAATCCAATTCTGTAAACAGCAAGGGCAAAAAGGTTTTCCTACAATGGGAAAAGAAAAAGGGCGGGGGAAGGAATAAAAAGTGCCTTTTGAATAAAGTATGGTCAAAATATTGAAGACCCAGGACAGGACACCAAGGAAAAGAAGCCCTGCCAGGTACAAGCTTGCAATAACTGTTCTGTATAGAACACACCTGCTTGCATGGCTGGGCTGGCAGCCAGGAAGCTGTCTGGGGACTAACCCCAAACCTGGCTGACCCATGAGACTCCACTAAAAACCGTATCTTCACTACTGGTGTCAGTATATTCTAGGACTTGGTGAAACATCTCCACTGGACTATTTAGACTAAGTGGAGATGGCTACTTTGGTCTTTGTTATCACCATAAATATTAATTCAGGCTGAATTTAACCAAACTTCCTTCCAGACAACAAAATTTTTGCTTTTTGAGTACTTCCCTGCAACCTTGTGGAATGAGTTTTACTTGAAAAAAAGCCTCCTACCTAGCAGACACATCCTAGAGAGGGAGAGAAAGGACGGGGTGAAGGCAAACTTTGGAGGTTCTAAATTGCAATCTGTGTTTTCCAAACCGTATTTCACAAATGAATGCCTTTAAAATATATTAACCCCTCAGAACATAAAATACCAGCCACAGATGAATTCTGTATAGACAACCTTAGGTCCACAACTACAGAAATTAAGTCGAGAGTTAGGAAAGACCTAAAAGAGTGTTAGAACAGGCTTGTGTATACATTTGCCTGCTTCGACCTTGGAAGACATTAATGCTCCTGACTTCATTTTCACCACTTGTTTTTCATCTGCGTTTTTGCTTCTTGTGGTTCCCTTTTTCACTTTGATAGGTAGGAGTTCCTGAACACAGACACCCAAGTCCTTCTTTGACCTGAGACAAATACAAAACCTGGACCATACATATATTCAAACACTAACTCAGAATATACCTGAATGGAATAGTGTGGGATGTTGATTAATCAGAATGACGGCAATTTGTGGAAAACAGAGCTTTCCAGTAACGAAAATAACAATTTCATCTCCACAGCAGTAGTGCTGGAGGCCAAAAGATCCCTTCCCCAGATGCAGACCCCAGTCCTTTCTGAACAGCAAACTGTGGTCAACACTACGTGATCAAGTCACTTTTTCACCTAATTAAAAAAAAAAACTTAACAAAATAATCATTAGAACTGGATATTCATCTTTTAGTGCATTGCAATCATGTAGAAGAGAGAAGATTTCCTTGACAGTCTGAAAGATCAATTTGGAATGACAAAATTCTAATGATGTCAGCTACAACATTATTTGTTTAAAAACACAATTTTAGTTCAGGAGACAAGGAAGATCTCAAGTTAATTTTTGTTCCAAATCTGTCAGTCTTCTTAATTAGACACAAAAATATGAGCACAACTTATAACTCCTCTTGAGCAATTGAAGAGCACAGCAGATTACATTAGTTAATCTTTAGAATAACTGTGAAACAATCAGGAACCATCAGTCTTGCATAAGAAGTATGTAATTACTCCTCCTGGCATACAGTAAGTCATAAGAAAAGAGTAAATGAGGTTCAAATAAAGAATTTGGGTCATTTACACAGCTGGGCCATTGGATCCCACAAGGTCTTTACCACTGACAGATGTGATTAATAACACACATAAGGACAGAAGAGGTATTTGCTACAAAACAAGGCATCATTCAGAACACTGAGGAGGAAAGAATTTGGTAACTATTACAGAAAAGGAACTGAAATCACCAGCAAATTAAGGAGAAAGTAGAGTATGTTGTACTGAGAGAGGTAACTATTCTGTTAATGTATAAATACTTCCAACCATAATCAACACAGGCATAACACCACAGACTTCAGTGGGCTCGTTCTGCACATGCAGGACCTCTGCTAGGCCAGCCAAGCAGTGCCAGCAATCAGTAGGGCAGTCAGGAGCTCATTTTTGTTGCCTCCCTTTCTCTTATTGTTTCTACACAAATATTTTCAGCCACCTTCACATCCTTAATAGAAAATAATGACTGTGAGCAAACGGTATTTCATATGAGAGCATGTGATTCTAACCTTTTACAAGAGTGAGAGTAACCTAGCCCTTAAAGCCCACTTTGCTATGAAAAAGCAGAATCAGGAGAGATTATATTGGGCAAATCAGTCCCCATGCTTTGTCCTTGCTCCCTAGATGGTCAAAACATCTCTTTCTGGTTATTATCAGAGCAAGGACACCAGTTTAGAGGAACCACCAAGTCTGACCCCATAGATGGTATTTATCCTTACAATAGGTGCATAAGGGTCTAAGCTCAGCGTCACTCAGGTAATTAAGCAGCTTAGACCTACTGTGTAAGCCTGTACTTTCAAACCCAAGGTCCAAGTAATCCTGTTAGTATGGGGAGAAAAGATTCTTGTTTCCATTTAACCCTTAATCAAGCACGTAGATTCAAACGCAATCTAGCTTTAAAATATTGATAAATCCTGGATGACACCAATACATTCAAAAGATGGGTAGCATGGTGTTAAAAGGAATGGGAGAATACTAGGAATTAACTGGTAATTTGCATAGAAATAATAAATGCGAAAGTCACAATTAGAATCTTGATTTAGAGACTGTCCTAGTCAGAAACGTAAGTGAACAAAACCACACAAACTATCATTCTGATAAACAAGAACTGAGGTATTGCCCCATCCCTGGAGGTGTTCAAAGCCAGGCTGGATGAGGCTTTGAGCAGCCCAGTCTAGTGGGAGGTGTCCCTGGCCATGGCTGGGGGTTTGGAACTAGATGATCCTTAAGGTCCCTTCCAACTCTAACCATTCTGTGATTCTATGAAAATACAGTCTGGAAATGGTTACGGTTATGATCATAACCATGTTATTCATGAGAACGTAAGCAGGTGAATCAAGAAATATTTATGCACTTGTGGAGACTCATTAAAACGATAGAGCACTGATCACAGGATTTCAATTACGTCAAGTTTGACTGGAATAAGAATTATTTAATGCTTGAGAAAAGATACATTTGGTACTGTAAGATTGTTTTCTCTTATAATTTATATAAGCAAGTAAAAAAAAAAAAAATCTCGAAGGATATTTTGGATGTAGTCCCAGGAAATGAAGCAGGACCTGTATGATAAATAAGATAGATGGTGGTGAGCTTTTATAAGGTTGAGTGATCATAATGCTATTGAATTTGAAATATTCATGAGGCTACAATATGTACAAAGAGTAGTGGCACAAAAATATTAAACTTTGAAAAAGTCAGTATTCTAAGAAGTGTGTAATGAATTGAAGAAAATTGATGGGGATGGGGATGCAACTATTGTCCCCAAAAATGTGTTGTGGGAAAATGGAGGAAATGTTTTAGGAACAGATAAGAAAGATATAATCTACATTCTTTCCAATAAAATGTAAATGTCAAACATGTCATCAATCATCTCAAGGCAACATTTTAGCAGTGAAATAGGAGACTGCAAAGGGATTAAAAAGAAGAATCAGCCTTGGTAAATTATATAAAAAAGAAAATAACATAGAAGCAAAAATAATACATGGAGGATACAAAGTGAGACTTGCAATACCACAGAAAATAGCATGGCAATTACGTTATGAAAATGAAACTTTCTTCTGCCTAAAAATAATAATGGGAATTAGACAGATTAGAACTAAGTGAAGCTCAGTTCAAAAAAAAGCCCTTCTGTTCTTGCCACTTCATGGTTTCCTAATCCTTTTTTTTTTTAATCCCTACGTAGAATCATAGAATGGTTTGGGTTGGAAGGGACCTTAAGGATCATCTAGTTCCAACCCCCTGCCCTGGGCAGGGACACCTCCCACTAGAGCGGGTTACTCAAAACCCCATCCAACCTGGCCTTGAACACCTCCAGGGATGGGGCGTCCACAGCTTCTCTGGACAGCCTTTGCCAGTGTCTCACCACCCTTGCAGGAAAGAATTTCTTCTGAATATCTAATCTAAATCTCCCCTCTTTCAGTTTAAAACCTTTACCCCCTCGTCCTATCACTACACTCCCTGATAAAGAGTCCCTCCCTTTAAGTACTGGAAGGTCGCAATAAGGTCTCCCCAGAGCCTCCTCTTCTCCAGGCTGAACAACCCTAACTCTCTCAGCCTGTCTTCATAGGAGAGGTGCTCCAGCCCTCTGATCACCTTCGTGACCCTCCTCTGGACTCGCTCCAATATGTTGTTCTTCTGTTAGGGGCCCCAGAGCTGAACGCAGTACTCCAGGTGGGGTCTCACCAGAGCAGAGCAGAGGGGCAGAATCACCTCCCTCAACCTGCTGGCCACGCTTCTTTTGGTGCAGCCCAGGATGTGGTTGGCTTTCTGGACTACAAGTGCACATTGCTGACTTATGTTGAGCTTCTCATCAACCAACGATCAACCAAGTATTTCTCCTCAGGGCTGCTCTCAATCCATTCTCCACCCAGCCTGTATTCGTGCTTGGGATTGCCCTGACTCAGGTGCAAGACCTTATGCTTGGCTTGTTGAACTTCATGACGTTCGCACAGTCCGACCTCTCAAGCCTGTCCAGGTCCCTCTGGATAGCATTCCTTCCCTCCAGTGTGTTGACCACTCCACACAGCTTGGTGTCATCAGCAAACTTGCTGAGGGTGCACTCAATCCCACTGTCCATGTCACCAACAAAGATGTTAAACAGTGCCAGTCCCAATACCAGCCTCTGAGGAATGCCACTCATTACTGGTCTCCACTTGGACATCAAGCTGTTGACCACAACTTTGAGCATCACCATCGAGCCAATTCCTTACCCACCAAGTGGTCCATCCGTCAACACAGATTTTAACTCCAATACCTCAGTTTTTCTCTTACCAACTTAACAAAATTCAACCATCATACAGCTTCTTTTTTTCTATTTGTCCTTCTTTGTACCCCACTGCTGAGCTCCAGCTGTAAAATTCTGCAACATTAATTAACATTCCTTAAAACTTTCTCAGACCCCCATTTACTTAGGCTTTTACCTCTAGAAACCTCAAAACAAGGATGAAAATTCAAAGGACTCTCCTTTTATCAAAGAAAGTTATTTAAGATCCCACTCTGAATACGCCACAAGTTTTTTAAAGCATCGAAGTGCAGACGGTCTTACTGTAGTGCTTACTCACACAGCAGGCCGGAATAGTTGCTGTTTGCCACAGTGGTTTTGCTCACTAGAGTGACTTGTGGAGCTGTTTGGTCTAGCCCACAAAACTGTCCTTGAAACAGTTGCAGATGCTAAGAACTCTAGAAAGAATCAAGGTTGCTGCATCCTGGCTTTCCACTTATTCCTTGCCTTCAGAAACACAAGTTCCTTCCAGCAGCAGAACCGGGCTGGGATTTTTTCCATATCTAATGTTTGGCTGGTGATGTGAAGCAGGTACCCAATGGCTCCATATACATGGGGTGAAAGGAGCTTAAAACACCATCCGGCAGTCTGAAAATCTGGCCACAGAAATCAAGCTTGTATATGAATAAATACGTCTACAGCAAGATCAAGTAGCACATCAGTTATTTCCAGATAATGACGTTATTGTATCCATCTGCCAAAATCTATGTCTGTTAGCCAGAGGGTGCTGGCAAGAACGGGTGAAGAACTGGCCAATTAATGAACTTCTCCACACACATCTGGTGAAAAAATACTGAATATTTTACCACCTGCATAGCAGAGAAACAGCTCCACTGGGGAACCCATTTCAGCCATATGATAGCCGTTCCCAGCAGAGACCATCCAAAGAACAGGGTGCAAAGCCCCTCTTTCCTTGAAAATATTTTTCACTGACTTATTTCTTATAAAACTCAGAGTCTTTACATAAGGTCCATAAGCTGTAATAGGTTAAAATCTAATTGTAGCATATTAGCCTGGGATTTTGCTTTTTAAGCTAACTAACAAGAGTCCAGGTCTGTACTTGCTTAAAAAAGCTGCTCTGAAGGCAAGAGAGACAGAAAGCAACACAGACTTTGAAGATCTGTCACTTTTTCTATGTTTGTCTGAAAAAATAGCCCAATACACTGTGACAGGACGAAGTGTTCTCACACTCCAGAAGAGCCAGGCAATGAAAACTCTGAAACATCCCATTGTATGGTGTGGCATGAGGGAAGCTAATGAGACAGGAGAGGAAACTCTTTCCTTTTTTACGTACTTTCTTTAAGAGAAAGAAGATGTCTTTTCCTGAATTGACACACAGTAAAAACCTCCAAAAGAACTGTGATCCAAATAATTAACTCAGTTGCTGAATAATAGAAACTGAGGGCAAATAAAGCTATTTGCTTAGAGAATTCCAATAGCTTCATTTGCTATTTTAATCCCACTAGGCTTCTCTAATTAAATCAGATGAATTTTCAAATGATGCTAACATCCTCAACAGCTCATATTCACTGGGGGTCTCCATCATTTCCACAGAGTCCCCAGTCTGTCTGTCACTTTTCAATATCAGTCATTAGAAACCATTCGTCAAGAGCCATCTCTCCAGGTTCACCTACAAAAATTAAGGTCATTTACTCTCAAGGCTCTTGGCTGTTATCCTAATATTAGTCTGAAGTTAGTCTTCTCCGGTGCTTCTCTGTTCTGGGGATGGAGTGAAGGAGGAGCACGGAGCAATATGGGAATATTTGCAAGTTTTTCATTTTTACATCACAACTTTACAAATCTAGGGTGAGGGCTTTCCCATGCAGCACCTGGATATGCTCAAATATTCTTAATGCACGAGGAAATAATCACCCAAATGTCCACTTTTAGTTATCACGTTGCCCAGTGTTCAAGATTTCCCCCTAAGCCTCACAGCAGAGAAATGACTTTTCGTTTTGTTTCTTTTCTTAAATACAAGGCACTTTTACATTTTCTTATGGAGGTAGCTTCATTCCAGCAACATAATTCATCACTGCATATTGTCTATAAAGTGCTTTCTGAACTTCCAGGATTAAAGTCACTTAATGGCAAGGTATTAATAACAACAATGGGTGGCTTGTGTTTAAATATCAGTCTCTTACACGCCTCTTAATAAATAAAAAAAAAAAGTGATTCAATCATTTAAGTTATTGAGGCAAGATAAAAATCAAAAATTATGTTTAGGTAAAGACAACACTAGGCAGAACAGTCTCACAGACTAAGATGGATATTTTCTGTGCTTTAAATGGAAAGCACAACACAGCCTTGGGAATTCACATTTAAGTGAATCAGTGTTGAGCAGGCACAAGGTTTTGAGCATCATTTGGACTCTGGCCCTCTGAAGAGCAGCACAACAAGAATTCACAGCCTACAATCACCTGTACCCCAGGGCCACTGCACCGTGTCTTACAAGGTAAGATGGTGGTGGTGCGGTAGAGACAGTACAAAGATTATGCCCTCTTTAATACCATTTAAAAATAAGAACAAAACAAATTTAATAAAAAAATTGAAAGATTAAATGGGTTATAGGTAAGATGTCAGTGTTTGAGGGTCCTGGGCTTGCTCTCTGAACAGCAGTTAATTTCTCCATAAGAAAGTAAGTAGCATAAAAACAAAAAGGCTGCTAGACTGCAAAAAGGTATTTGTTGGCTTGCATCCAGCTGAAACTAGACTCTGCATTAGCACATAACATTCATCTACTGCAAACAACTCAGATAAACAATTACCCTACTCATCTATTCCAGTTCAGTTATCTGTTCTGTGTATATTCAGTCTAGAGGCTCTATGAAGAAAGTTATTGATCCTTTTAATTGGTAAGGACCTTGCTAAGTGACAAAACTGTCTGCCCACTTTCCCTAATTAAGAAAAATCCAATTACCACACACGAGTGTAAATTGTGAGACTGTAAATACCACCCATCAGTCTTTAGGAATTGGTACAACTGGCATATATGTTCCCAAACCATCTGCACAGCAAAGGATTCATTAAAAATGACTTGTCAACTTATGTACTAGTTTGTAGGGCAGCAACTTGCCAGAAAACATAAACATTTGAAAATAGTTACAGAGTCGGAATTAGTTACTTTCTCATCATGTGAGTGACTGTGGTCATGGAGGGTTTCTAGAATCTGAAGCATGCAGTTCTCTAAATTCAGGGGAGCAGTCTGTCAGATCAAACCTCTCATTACAACCCCCAAAAGAAGATGAAGTGGAAAAGCTCAGGGGGAGGTGGAAATGTAGAACAGTGCTGCAGAACATGTAGAACCAATGGCAGCTGCTAGAGGGGGAACAGAGCAAACAAGTGCACTCCCTGATATGGAAGATGACACACTATACTTTGAAAACCATGTCTCTAAAATGACATTCAGTGGGACGGAAGCCGTGGGGAGGAACAGATCTGCAATATAAAAATCAAGATTTTGGGGAAGAGGCAGAGATTGCAATGAAGAATATACAAAAGTCTTGAAAGAAGAAATAACAGTGGAAGGAGAGATGCTCTTAAATATTTAAATCAAGCCCTCCACTCCTCACTACAGCACAAACCAAATTCAGCGCTCAAAGCAGAACAGGGCTTTCTGTCCTCTTTTACTCTCATGCCTGAAGCCCAAGAGCACTGCAATGTGATGGTAAGTTGAATCTGCATTGAACAAAAGAATCTCCTGAAGAAGGAGATCTTACTGATTTAGGATGCAATGCACAAATGTTGCCACGCCTGTCACCTTACTTTAAGAAAAATAAGAAAATAATTAATTTAAAGTCTGTTTTATGAAACAGACAGACTTAAAATTTAAAATTTTCTTTAAACATGAAGAACAGCATAGAGGAGGAAAATGACACTGAAAGGCAAAACATCTAGTAAGGCATACTGAGACAGTGAGAAGAAGACTGACAAACAAATGGTTAAGTGTGAACGATGGTACTGAAGGGACTATGAGGAGTTTTATGTAATCAACAAGATTCAGAGGACTGGACAGTAATAGAGAAAAAAAGGAGGGGGGGAAGTGGCCATATGAAGAAAATATAAAGAAAAAT
The DNA here is from genome assembly GCF_028500815.1 of Rissa tridactyla. Lineage (NCBI taxonomy): Eukaryota > Metazoa > Chordata > Aves > Charadriiformes > Laridae > Rissa > Rissa tridactyla. The sequence goes on from NC_071473.1 coordinate 10,527,228, forward strand.
GAAGAATTAACTGCAAATACTAGGGTTAAAAGCAAAAGGTAGAAAAAAGATAACATCATAAGGGAATTGCAGGTAAGGCTGGGATATGGGCTCTGATATGGCCTTCCAGGGAACTGTTATATTTGCACCAAAGTAGGAAACCAGAATGCAAATTGGGAGAGCAGGCCTTGGCAAGAGAGAAATCTACCAGACAGTGGCAGTTTAAACTTGCTTCTCAAATGAAAAATATTATAAACTGGTGTGGCGCAGTCTCACTCGATGTATGGATTGTGACAGAGCAAGAATAGTCTAGGTAATAAACATAAACCACATCTATCTCTCTATTCTGGCTAACTAAGGACATCAATGAAAGTTAGAAGTGAGAACTGTAAACTTCCATGTGGATTTTACATGACAAATCCTTTTTTTGAATGTGAATAAATGCTACAAAACTATATGCCAAACCCTATTTTCTAATGGTGTGTGAATGCACCATACAGGTGGTCAGACCTTCTGAAAGCTCATGGCACCAAGAGGCTGGATGCTTTTGGCACACAACTTTGACCATTGCATGATCCTCCTAAAAGCATTCACATCATGCCAAATGCAAATGTTATCTCCTTGGTGTTAATCTGCTAGACCAACAGTGTCCAAAAATAAGATATGCTATGTGTGCTGTGGGACTTGCAAAGGACTGAGACACTCAAGCAAATGAAAACACAAAATAAAGAAGAGGCAAGAGAAAGATGCTTGAAACACCAAAATGTAATTTCTTGATTTACATAAATGGACAAAAAGTCCTTCACGAATACACTTGAGTCCCTTGTCTGCCCAACTCAGTACAAACAAGTAATACCAATTGGGATTATTTGTTAAACTAATATATAATTATATCCTGCAATATTGATGGTGGATGCCATGCTTGTTTTACAAGGATTAGCTTCATTTCTTTTGCAGCTTTTAAAATTTGAACCCAATTAATTTCCTTTGACTACTGCAAGTCCGTTTCATCGAATTGATGAATTTTTTAACTGACTGAAAAAAGTACTTGAAAAACAACTTGTCCCACACACAGGATGCAGTGCCCGTACACCTCAGCCAGTGCTTAACGGAACCGATCCAAAGTCCACATACACAAAGAGGAGTCTGGGCAGGATATTAGCAATTCACTGGCCCTATGTGCCCCATCTCCAATATCATTTACACTCCTTATAGTACATATAATAATTAATCATCATTCCCTACCTGTGTGCTGTCTGTCAAGGATGATCTCAGGAGAGTGTGACTGGAGGTCAGCTAGACAGAGGACTGTGAATTGATGGCAGCCAGCATCATAATTTATTTCCTCTGCTGGCAGGCACTAACCATTCCTTCTGCTGAAGAAAATAGTCAGTAATGGAAATCCTGCCACCACCTTAATTATAACATCTCCAGCTTGATGCCAGATTAATGAGTAGCAGTGGAATAACATTTTTAAAGTTTGACTAAAGATGATGTAGGTAATGACTGAAGCATGAAGGCACCTGCACCCAGAAATGCTCCAGGTTTGGACCAATTTGTCCTATTATATCTAACAATATGACAAAAAAGAAAATAAAAACTGTGATTTGAAAATTAGAAAACTGATTTAAGATATTTTATTTCTTTATGATGATAAGGCACGGGAAACCACTAACATTTAAAAGAGAATATTTTTAACCCGAAAAATACTGATTATCACATCTTACTAAAAAAATGCAAATGGAGGATTTAGGACACCAATAGGCATATATAATTGTTCTCTACTTTTGTGTAAACAGTGGAATGAGAAAGTTTTAGACACTGCATTATAATTCTGTTTTGCTTATTTGTTTCAACAGCACCAGCTTCTGCCAAAGAATGAAAACTGATCGGAAAAAAAGGCTTATACAGAAAAATGAAGATACACACACACTCCTCTCCTTGAAGTAAAATCAGAGAAAGATGACATTAAAAAGCTTTTCCGTCTTCAAAGGACAAGTCCAGCAAAACTAAGGAAGATCAACTGCTCCAAATGTACCTATGGTCAAGAACCAGGAAAGGAAATAAACAAACCCTTCCAGCTCATCTTTATGCATCATAAAACAAATTAAATTAGGTTTTTGTTCACTGTGTTGTGCAAAAAGTAATTTTGTCAAGAGTCATTGTGATAAAGTCAGGCTGCTTCTCAATCACTGCACAAACAACTTTTTTCTCAAAGGTTATCTTCCAAGGAGATTTAAAATACAAATATATTTATATGAAGATTATTCCTTTCATACCTAGCATGTTTACTTGAAATGTGTGCTGGGATACTAAATTTACTGATATTGTTGATATTGTTCTGTTTTATACATTTTTATTAAAATTAAAGTTGCAGGAATTTTCTCACTGACATAAGACAATGAAAAGTACACCTTTTATGACTACTTACTAAAAAGATTAAAAGACATTTTGGAAAAAAAACTAATAAATCTATGTGTATAGGAATTTTGTGTATTAGCCCACGATCTTGTAAATATAATGGAATAGCAGATATCAAGGGGGTATTTACACCTCTTCAGTAAAGCCAGAATAATAGAGGTGAAGTTATGCTGATAGTGCTTGAAAAACTTCAATTACAAGTTTTGCCATAGTGAAAGACTCCTTAAAAACTTCACATAAAGAACATGCAGTTATACCTTTTCTCCAGAAAATAACATTTTCAAAAGTTTTCTTTATTCTTTATGTAGATATATTTCATATTTATAAAGCACACACCTTACCCCAACAAGCTTTAACTGCTATTTTAGCCACAGTAAGAGGATTTAAATGGTTGCTGTGTTTTCAACAGAAATGCAACAGTAGATGCAGAAATACAGAATCCATTTTCAAGATGAAAGCTATATGACAGAAATGAGTTGGCCTGCAGATATATATATATATAACTGTAGACAAGTAAGATTGGTAGATCTATATTAAGCCCTCGCATTTTGATAGTAGAATAGAAATATGCCAAATGATTTAGAGATTACTGGAAAAATTTATTTGCAAGAGAAGCTTGCAATAGAAACTTCACTCCAATAGAAAATCCTACCATGCAAAGAAGTCTGGGAAAATTTTAAATTACAAAGTTGAGGAGGCAAAAGGAAAAAATTAAATTGAAGTGGTTTATCAACTTCAGCATTGGCAATGAATTAACTGAAAGCAAGCTTTCCACCTAAATCAAACTTCTCTCTTTCAAAAGGATATTCTTGTCCTATAAGCAAATGTTTTTTAACCAAAGTTGATGCTGGGTTAACAATAGATGTTCTATAACAACTCTGTACAATATGATAACTCTTATTTTGAGCAATGCAATTGGAAAGCCAGGGAATAAATGTAGGAAAGAACAGCAGCCAGGCTCTCCAGCTGAAACACTAGTAAAGCTCAGCACTCACACCAAGGATGCATGCTACACAAGTGGTATTTATGCGGTCTCTCGTCTATTATCTGGAGTCCCTGTCGATCATTTCATAGGCTAGATGGCAGCCTACTTGCTACAGAAACAGAAATTAATTTACATTGATATCTTACTTTCATATAAGCAAATGGCATTGGATTGCTTCTCACACTGGCATTAAGAAATGTTTCTTTGGAACAGAAGACCTGGCGTGCCACCTCAGGCTGATGATCTCCCTCTTCTGAGCCTATCAACTTGTAAAGGCTAGCCTAGGTATCACACAACACTACTGGAGAACCCCTACCTGTAATTTTGGATGTTGCTTGACAAGATGTAAGCAAAACAAAGACTTAATCAAAATTCAAGAGCTACTGATAATATAGCACAAACTTGCCCTGGGAGAAGATACACGTTGTCAATTGAGCAGAAGTGAGAACCATTACAAAATCTCAGTCAAAACATACAGCATACCTGCACTGCAACCACTGAAAAAATTTGCAAATGGTCGTATTAACCTAAGAGTATCTGGAAGATGTGTTAGTTACAGAGATAATATATTGGATATACCGTAGCCTTTACAAACTTAATATCAATTCCTGAAAATTTTCCAAGAAATGTTTCAAAGAAAATTTCTGAGAAATACTGGTTTTATTTTTTGTCTGGATGGATAGAAGGCACAGATTTACCCAGACAGAACAAAGACCTAATAAATATATAAAATTTCATTATGCAAGTGCAACAAACACTTCTGTCAAACTATAATATTGAAATTATCACTGGAATACTATGGAGTTAAGAACATAACAGTCTTACCCTAAAGAGAGAAATATGGAGTAACACCCATTTATGTCAGCTAGAGACAGGGTTGCCTTTATTTGAGTTTCATCAATTTATACAGGGTAAAGCTGTCATTCATTCTGCACAGACCTTGGCTACGGTTCTCTGTGTTTCTTCTTGATTAACACTGTGGTGAAGATGAAACTTCCCCTCCTTTCAGAGAGGTTTCAACAAGCAGTCGTATTAGAGGTTCCCGTTTACAAGGTCTTCACACCGTTACCTTTGCACTGCTGCTTTACACTTCTACAACTATGTTGCAAACACATCTTTTTCCCAAATCCAAATTTGGTGGGAGAGAGCTAACATCTTCCATGAAAACACTCCAAATACAATATCACGCGAAATTCAGTATGTATATACTTTCTCATCACTAATGGCCATTCTTGCTACAGAACAGACACAAAATAGTAAGTTAAAAATCACTTGATTGTAAAAAACAAAACAAAAATAACACCACAACCTTTAAAGCCTGAAAATTCAGCACCCAAGAATGAGGATTTCAAGGCTCAGGCAGTAATCACACAATTTCTCAGAGAAATGTGAAATGATTCTTTCCTCACGCACACGGAAAGCTAGAGCTCTGCCTCTGCTGCCAAAGCATCTCTTTGTGACAGCAGAAGCTTGTGACTCCTTTGGGTAACATTCAGCCTGAGTGAACTCAAGTGTCACAGGCCTTGACCTTTAGCAATGCCTCTTCTCTAATTAAGAAAGCATGATATCGGGAGGCGGAAAGTATTGTTTTGTTTGCAAGAAAAAGGCAACTTTGGCTCCATTTCCTGAAAGAGTAGTATTTTTGCACATCTCTACATCTGGCAGAATAAGCTGAAAAAAGAGCAGTGTTTGTAAGATAATTGGAATTTATAGTTATAAGCAGAGACAGACAAGGGTTAAAGATATAATTTTAACTAAACATTGTACTTCACATACAAAACCAAGTGTGACACTGTCTCATCTATTCACAGCAACCATGCAGTATATGTACCCCATAAATATATTGCTGTTAAAAACACAGGACAGAACTAAGGCAGCACAGTATTTCCATCAGTTAATCAAACATTTGCTCTGTGATGACCCAACTGCAAATCACCTTGGGATATGCAGGAGAGGATTTTAGTTATAGATTCCTAACAAATAAAAAAAAAAGTTAAGTGGAAATTTGAGTTTCAAATTAAAAAATTACATAGGCTTTTGTTTTAAAAATATCTTCTGTTAACAATATTTGATTTTCTCCCAATCAAGAAACTTAACATCCTAATCCAAGATATTTTGGCCTACAGCTGGCATTCAGTTCCAAAAGACTCCTCTGTCTCTAACAGCCCATCTTAATTTTGCATAACACCCCTGCCGTTATGTCTGCTTTTGCCTCAACAAGAGCAAATGCAATATGGATGATAATAATCTAGAGGTTAATAGCAAGATTTTCATAAGAAAACTATGGTGCTTGAGATCTTTCATACGAGGTTCTGCAATTGCATTTTGGAACTAGGACATTTAATCTAGCAATTGTTTGGTGTGGAATCAATAATAAGGAAGAAATCATGCATATACATAATTTTTTTCTTTTTATACTTGCTGCTATTTGCGGGTCTACTGTAGAAAGCTTGACAGTGGAGAGATGAAGAGACATGGTTGGTGAGCTGCAGAGAAAAGGAGCTGTAGCATTCCTGAGGGCCTGACTTCAGGAAATGACTCCTGAAATCCCACCTCTACGTTGTAATACACAGCCCTATTTTTGTTTGTACAAGATAGTTGTTACCCAGCTGAACAGACAAAAATATGCGACATTGCAAGCACCAGTTACAGGTTCACTTTAAAACTAATGAAAAAAGTATAACATTATTTGGAAGTTTCAGTGTTGCTTCCCTTCAAAATTTGAGGATAGTGCCTTTTATGTTGTTGCATAATTATTATTCTTTCATGTATTCAGTCAATGCTGGAATTCACCAGAGGATGGGAGTGCTGTCTAGATTTTCCCAGCTAAACACAAGTGATAGCTAGAAGGTTTCTTCAAAGATTACAAAGAATATTTCAACAGTGATGATATTTAAATTAGTAACAGCTAAACAAAATATCTAGGTACCAAGACTGAATGCTCCTCCTCGTGATATTTTTTCTGTTCCCTTTTCTTCTTCCTCATCCCACAGTAAAAAGCAAGAATGTGCCCTTCATCTCAATTAAGAATAATTTGCTTAACATCAGGACCAGAACAGGATAACAACTATTTCTCCTTTTCCTTTTTTCTTATTTCACTTCAGGGTTTTGGAAAACTAGACTTAAAAAATTATTCTGGTACCAAATTCCATGAGCCTTTATTACAAATGACAGACAACTCTGTTCCCAAACTATATCATACACACCTTTTTATAAGCATTCAGTTTTAGCTAGGCATTATCTTACATATGAAGCAGCTGGCAGGTACAACTTTTATTACCCTGGTCAGAGTAATCTAATGTGATTGATCACCACCTGCTATGGTACATTGCATCAGGTGGCCCAAGACCGTCTCTAGACTCCAGATTGACTGGTCTGGCATTCTTATGTGCTCAGAAATTAAATAGGTTATTTTTCCTTCGTAGCACAACAGAAAGAAAATTCAAGATCATTCAAGAGCATTTGAGGTCATGGCAGGGGGCTGAAGAGATGTGTCCTTTCTCTTCCAGAGAGAATCAATACTAATAAACCAGAATCAAACTAATCCATATCAAATATATACTAGATAAGCTTTGTGAAAAGAACCCTTAGAGGTAATTTTTAAAAATAATATTGACTAGTTTAAAAAAGAAAACAATAAATGGAAGAATGATTTTTGAGAGCTTTGTGCAAATAACAAATATAGTAGCCCAAATTCACAGCTAATATAAATCCCACTAAGGACTTCGGTATTACAGAGTTTTGTTTCTCCTTTGGTGAAGAAGTCAACAGGACCATATGGGAATCTCTATGCTATATGGCAGCACACAGTTCTGTAGGGTCTAAACTCAAGTGAGCTTTGTATTAATGAAAATGATACCTTAGGGTTGATGGGTATACTACAGGTTAAATGCACCAAGAAGCTGTATTTGCCAGTCAGAACCATAAAACTACCTTTAAGTGGTGGCTGAGCTTTACTACAACCTTCTTTACAAGCTTTGTTTTCACCCACAAATCATTTCTTCACCTTAAAAATTCAATTTCACTTTTTATTTAAAATTTCTACCAAATCAAAAACATTTTCCTGGACTCAGTCCAGTTCAGATTCCAGTGAAGTGTTATCTTTATTCCGGAATCTCATGCAATGTTGAAAACACTTGGAATGGAAAAGAGAAAGAGAGGGGATACTGCATGCAAAAGGCTGCTCTTGTCAGGAGATTGGAATAGAGGCTTTGAGTCATCTTTTAAGAGAACAGTTCAGTGGGTTTTGTGTAGCCTGGTCTGCCTCAAACAGCTTAGCTGAGAGTGAATGCACGAACTCTGGGCTGGTTCACATTGCTCTGCACTGCCACAGAAATGGGTATTCTGTAATTTTGGTGGTTTGGTTGTTCTGAAACCTTTATCACTAAGTAGAAGATAGAGACAAAGCGCATGTGTGTGCTTGTGCATATACATACATGTCTTTCAAAGCTGTTAGAAGAGGCAGGATTTAAGGTGCTCAGAGACATCCTTTATCTTGATCAATTAAAGGTCCCTTAACAACCGTGTCCCTGAGCACCCTCTAAGGAAAATAGATAGAACTAAATCACATGATCAGCCAAAAGCAAAGGCCATAAGATATCGGGAAAAATGAAACATAGTTATAATAATACTAAAAAATAGTCATGAACTATGGGGATTTTTTCCATTCATACATTAGATTAAATAAACTCAGTCATACATTTTTTCAGTTTTCTTACTCCTGAAGCATTCTTGTCTCCTAACTAGCAGAATATCAAAGCAAGGAATTCAAAAAGCCCATTCATATATTGCTAAATTGTTAGCTCTGAAAGACTGGCGAAGAATAACAGCTTTTTTTTTCTACCTCAAATAATTTTTACATACGTAGTATGCAGTAGATTTTAGCTTTTCTAACAATAGTGGGAAAAGCAGTGATACCAGGAGTTTCAAACAACTCATTGTGGACATCAGCCTTTGCCTGACTGGCAGAGATTAAAATTAACAGATATACTGGGGAAGATATTGGTCTGTAGTAAAAAGTAGAATAGATATATCTTCACCTTTCATGAGCTAGTAAGAAGTGTAAGATAAGAAAGCATTGATGCCCTTGTCACCACCTACTTTCCCAGACATGGAGCAGAAGACAGTTCTAATAATTGCATTAGTTCCTGCCAGCAAACATTGCTTTCTGAAGTAGGGAATGATGCTGCTGTGTTCAGATGGGTTTTCATAAAAAAGAGCGAGAGCTTCCAGTAGTGAGGGAGAGAAAGCAAGCCTGCACCACCTACCACTTGCAAAATGTGCAGGCAGAAGTACCCCACTTTATCTAGTAACAGAAAAACATGTTTCCTGTTCCAAATTACTACAACTGTGTGTTTCCAGTGACAGTTTTTAAGCATAAGTGATTTCCTGCTGTTGATTCAAGAGGTCATTCTGTCATAACAATGAAGTTCAGGTCAAAATGCAGGCCATTGGAAGCAGAAGCTGGAAGGCAATAAAAAGAAATCAGCAGACCCAGTCATTATGACCAGTTGAAAGCATACGAGGATATCAGAGCCACCATGGATAAGGTTCATTCCATCCTGTGCTCCCACCGAGGTCCTGTAAGTTCCACTTTTGCAGAAACAAATACACACACTTGCATCCACTTCAAAGTTGTTTTGACAGTTTCCTTGCACCCATCTAGTGGGGAAAACCTTCTATATTTGCATATTGAAATCTATTTTCTCATGTAATTCTTTAATCAAGGTTTATATAAGAAGCCGAATTCGATTCCTCCAGACAAGTATCATTCTGCAGAGGTTGCTGTTCCTCAGCTACTCCATAAAGCCAAACTTTTTTTCTCCTGTGTGATGCCCCTTTGGCAGCCTTCCTTCTGCAGTGATATCTTCCAGGAGAAGACTGATACAGACTGGGCTGCAGCTCACAGTGCAAGAGATCTGAGAGACCATGGAAAACTGACATGGAATGCCTTTTCCTTCCTTATACTGGAGCCTCTACCAGCCAAGTTGATACCTGGAAAGCTGTCTATAATTTTCCTTTAAAGTCAAGTAAGAACCAAAACTGTAACACAAAGACACGAGCAAGTGCAAACAAAAAGAGGATAGACCAGCTCCTACCAGATCATACCAGTTCAACCACAGTTTCCAGCAGCAATCACAGGCTGAAGATTAGGACTTGAATCAGACTAAAACATGCTAACAATCTCTTCACGTTATATGTGAAAGCAGTGCATCATTAACATTTCCAACACAACCTTCCATTCAATTGCCTTTTTCTTATTTCTCCTTCTCTTACAAGTATAAATATTGTAGAATAGAAACTAGTGGGTGCTACTAAAAATGGAAGCGTACTTCTCTTCTCTGTATTGGTTTTAAAATTTTGATGAGCAATAGGAGAGATGGGAAGACCAAAAGATAAGCAACTGGTGTGAAGCAGTTTGCAAAACTGGAAAAGGGTAATCTCGTAGCTCTGTAATGGGCTGTGATATGACAGAAGGCAAAAGAAAAAAAGAAGCAGAGAGGGTAATTCAGTTCAGTTTGGAAGAAGAGAAGAGGAGAGCATGAAAGGAAAGATGAGCTTTGCTGAAACAGCATGAGGCTAATAACAAACACTTGTTCTACTTTCCAATTCAAAAAAAAAAAAAACAAACGCGTAACTCTCCAGTCCAAGCATCTGAGGAATTCGTATGCAGTTACCACTGAGACAAAAAGCAGAGTTCCTTCAGCCACAAACATACGACACCAAAGAATACAAGTGAGTGGCAAGATTTCTCATGGAACCCCACAAGCGACACTGGGAGGAACATATGGGCAATTCTCCAGCGCTTACCAAGTAATCTTCCATAAAATAAGTGATTTAATTTTTACCTTTTTGTTAGGGGAGCAAAATCTGTTGCTTGCAATTGATAGTTATGTATTGCCAGGTCCTCCCATAAGTGACACGTTACGTCACAACGCAGCAAAGCTATTGCTTGTATAAATAAACTAAAATAAATACGTGACAGCAAGACACAAACAAGCTGGATATTCAGGTACTTTCTAGCTTTAAATTGACACCAGCACGTTGCTCTGCACATTAATACGTAATCATTGTGATAATTATCTTCCTCCAAGGGCCTAAAATTAGAACATACACTACCAAATGTTGTTCTCACACAGGGCTGCTACTCTGTCTCCTCTGTTTATCTTCCGGTAGTGAGATTTTAACATTTTCTTAAACTCCATAGCAGAAATCCCAGAGGGATTTTCAGAGCACAAGAAATACAGAACGGACTGAACCGTCTGATGGAAAGGTGATATGCAATGTACTGATGCAGGTTTTCTAGAGCCCCTTGTCTCCCTTGATTGACAAGCTGGTGAGAAGTATACCACAAGCAGACTTACCATTAAATCAAAATTGTCTGCTCAAGCAGAAACAACGTTGGCTTTGATCATTATGCAAATCTGTCAACTTCTGTTTCCGTATTTGCTTGGTGCTGTTAGAACCTACCTATTAGTACAAATAGCTGTTTTACTTTATCATTTCATAATAGTTATGATGTTCGCATAGTTTCAATGTACACCTCAATTTTTAGTGACACATGCTGTATTTTGACCCTCTCTCTAGGCCCATTAGGCCAAAACTAAGGAAACAAACGGCCATACTCCGTGCAGTTTGGTATGGGTCTTATTTCTTTGTTTTGATTTGTTTTTAACAAAACTCTCACCTTGCCTTTGCTACAGACGAAGTCAGGAAGAGGGGAAAAAACACCCCAGCTAGAAAAACTGGGAGTAGAAGATGTACTGTTTAGAGCCTGTAGTAACTGTTTTTAGTATTTTCAACAGTCTGAAGTTCATCTTTTGCACAAATAACTATTTAATGTGCAAATGGAGTATCAGGTATTATTCAAACTGGATGACTTTAGTATTTCAAAATAACTGTTACAAACTACTTCGGATATGAATTTGACCCACTTGCAGAGCAGCTCTTTTTCTAGAGGGTTGTTTTCCCTTCACTGGCAGATACAGATGCTCATAGCTTATTTCCAGAATTTTGTATAGGACAATATCCATGGTCTCCGTATGAATTATGGAAAGAACAGAAAGAGTCTAAAACATAAACCCAGTCATGATTTACAAAACACATTTTCTGTTGTGTTGGAGTGTAGGCCAGTTACCAGACTCACTGCCTCTAGACTTCAGTCTGCTTAATCTTTTTAGAAGTGCCAGTATTTATATTGCTTTACCACCCACAGGCACAAATTACATACCAATGTTGAGCGCAACACAAAAACATGGTCTCTTACATGAGTAAGAAACAATCTGAGACAGAAAGAATTTACATTCACAATAGACAAGAGCAGAGGGAAAGAAGCATTTTGCCCACGCAATTCTAATTTTGCAAATTTCTAGTGCATTTTGCTCTACAGATACACTGACCTTTTCTCCTTTTTTATTGCAGGAGGTTTATGCACCTGCAGTCCAATGTCAGATGGCACTGGCATCAGAGTAGAAGTCTCTTCTTTCATTTTGGAGAAAGAGAAAAATTGTTATTACATTAGTACATACTGGACTGACCCTCAATCTACCAGAACCTGTGTGGAGGAATGGTTCAAATATCCTTCTTGTCAGGATACAGCACCAGTGCAGTGGCCTCGTACAATCCCACTTGCATTCACGTTGGATACCGTGCTGTTCAAGTATACTAGAAAATTGGACTGGAGGTCAGAGGAGGGAGGAAGAGGACACAAAGATTTAAAGGGCTAGAGGAAGAGGTTAGTTAGAAGTCTACAAATATTTGAGAAGCGTAAGAACCAGCAAAAAGGAAGGAAGCAATGATTTGTTTACTGGGATTCATGACACTCAAAACCAAGACAAAAGGTCTCTTTCTACAGAACGCATTAGATGGGCAGAATTCAGAAGAAAAGGATGAAAATAACAAAAAAGTTAGGACAAATGGAATAAACCTATTGGTAATTATATCTCATATAGGCGTTGAAATTTAGAGGTGGAATAGCAAAGTGGTGAAAGTGTTTTGCTTTGGTTTTTTTCAAGACTGTAGGTAAAACACTCTCTACCTGTCCAGCTCCTCCCCAGAATAGGTAGCCTGGGACAGCTTCACTTGGGCAGAAGATGACCTGTGAGCTGTTTGCCTTCTCTCACTTTTATAATGCTATTAACTTTAGAAAAGCATCTTCCCAGACTTCCCTCACCCAGAGATAGTCAGCTGACAACCATGATACTGAAGTTTATTCTCAGTTCCATTAAAAGCTGCATGATAGGTCCAGTTCTGGTCCCACTTTATGTAAAGGAAATCAAAAACATTCCCTTTGAAATGCAAAGGAGACAGAGTGGAGTAACATCAGAGCCTTTTGTTTTCAGATTCCTAGCAACAATCCCATACATTCCCCCTTTCCATAAAGTCTTCTCTCTTTTTGGCCCTCCTAGGCATAAAACTACTTAAAGGCATAGTCTGAGCTGTGGTAAAAAATCACTAACCCTATGAACAAAATATTCAATTAAAATTAAAAACAATGCAAATGTTAAGAGCTTAAGCTAAATTAATTAGTCGCTTCTTCCATTTCAAATCTGCATTTAAATATGTAAACATTGCAGCACTCACAGATTTATCTGATATAAAATGAGATCATCAGCAATTTCCTTCTAGAGGGGCAGATGTTAAAGTCGTTCTTGTGATTTTTCACAGATGTTCCCCTCACGGTATATTTAAAAAGGAATTTCTATCTCAGTCCTGAAAATCCACGTTCAAACACCAAAATGCAGGCAGCTGATTATAGGCTAAGAGCACATTTTGTGATACCTGCACAAACAGCCAGGAGCTGAAGAGGAAAGAACTTTTGCATCCACATGTATCCACAGCAGGTTCCCTACATGCTATAGAGTGGTGTAAACTGTACCTTGACTTCTATAGTTTTTATTACGTAGCTAAGGAGATAACTAATTGATCATCTCCATACAGACTGAAAATTCTGGGATTTATCACCCATATTACAAAAATGCCTTGACGTCTCATAGCACAGGGTCTCCTTGCTCTGAGCATTGCAGTCTTTCTCTAGAAGCTTCCACCTGCCTCAGGGATCCTCCAGGATAGAGAGATAAGAAGGCTAAGGGCTGGCAGTGTCCCTGCCAGTGTCCCCAGGGACACATTGTTGCAGATTTCAGATTGCTAATAAACACGTTTAATGCCATTATCAGAGCCATTGCTACTGAACAACACACAGCAAAGGCAGCAGCAAGCAGCCCATCCCTTATTCTTTACAGTCTAAACAAGAGAAAGCAATCACATTTTGAAATATGATGGTGAGGGGGGGTGGGGAAACTTCTCAAGAGTCCAAAAATCAAGGACAGGAGGGAGGAAGGGAGAATACCAAAACCTCTCCAAACCTTCTCCTAAAATAAATATCAGCTTGAAACAGAGCACTGCAAAAAACGTCAAATGGCAGCCTTGCCAGATTCCCCTAAATCAGCTCCACCACAGACTGGGAGCAAGACCAGAGGGGCACCACACTATTCAAGTGTCCAGTTTATCCTGCAGGGCATCTGTCACTCTCACATAGTCTCCCTGAAGCCAAAGACATTCCCCCTTCCAGGCAGGTCAAAACAGCTAAGCCAAGCCAAGCCGCTAGAAAATCACAAGCAAAGCAAGCAGCACTTGAAAAGATCTGCTTCTTGGTAGTTTTAAGGTCACCTGTAATGATATTAATAAGGAATACTGTTGTTTAAAGTTAATGGCAGGCAGTGAGCAGAGACCAGGCAGCAGCTTTTGAGAGAAGAGAATCCAAAAGATGATTTGTTGGCTTGTCTTTGCCTTACCAACTCCCAAGCACTGCAGCAGTCAGAATAGGAACTAGGTAAGACATCAGACAGAAACATGGGCAGGAAAAGCGACTACAAATCTGAGAGAAATAAGAATGTACATTTCCTAAGGGGAAGTTCAGCAATGAAGAACGGGTGTCTGTTGTGGCGCAAGTCAGATTTTCTATTACCTCCTATGCAGCTAGAATCAAAGTAGGCTGAAGCAGACTGTCCCATTTGGTCTCTCGCAGGTGTCTGGAGCAAGCAGATGAGGGACAGGACTGAGACTAGAAGCAGACTGGTGAAAGGCATCTTACAAAGTGACACTATTCCTCTGCTTGTCTCTTGCATAAGCCTGCTCATGCTAAGCTGATGAAAAAAAGCAATGGTACTGAAGGGAACAGAAAAAATATAGCAGCTTTCTGACAGTCACAGAAAGACCACTCTCTTGCCTACAAAATCCCAGACCAACATTGTATGACCAACTTGGTGTTCTACAGTTGTGCAACACATGTTCTATAGAAAACAGCAGTAAATTTTAAAAATTTTAAAATTAAAACACAGACAGATGCAAAGTATGGACAACTTCATAATCACATTTCTCTACATATTTTCCTAAGCCTTTCCTCTTGCACCATTAGGAATGGGCAGGAAATTGGAGACGAGGTAAAGGGAGGGTAGAGAATGCTGGAAAGGACTCTACGAGATACAGATTAAATGTTTTAGTATCTAGAGCTACACGCCTCTAAAACATACTATGTGATCATCTCAGCAGGTAATTATAAGCAGAGTAGCCATACTCAGAGAGGTTTAGTAAGCTAAATAACTTTCTTTTGCAATTTGTCTTACATCCAAAAGTAGGTGCAAAGACATGGACATCCAAACCCTAGATAATTTTTTTTTTTTGTTAAAATATACTTTCATCATTATTAGTTTACAATAGTACATAAGTGTTCAATGCATGCTACATAGATCGTATCACAATCACCACCTTTTCTTGCCCAGCAAACTGGAGTCTTGTTGGAAGGCAGACTAGGAAACCAGTGCTTGGGTGAAGAGGAATGATGTATAGTTTTTTTGTTTCTTCTCACTAATGCAGCTAGCACAGCTCTTCCAAAGAAGTTCTCTATTCTGAACAATAATTAAACACTTTTTTCCAGCTGAGAAATAAAAGGGGGAAAGGTTTGTGGACTCTCACAACTCTGCAAGGCCTCCCGCTTCACAGAGTTCACCTGCAGGAGTTAACTCCCCTCCTACTTCTGCTCATTAGCACCACTGTTGGCATTTAAAAAATTGTTTTCCTCTCTCTAATCTCTGATCTCATTTATCTTGGGACTGAAGTTCTAACACAGAATTTATCACATCAGAAGCCTTATTTCCCTGGCAACACACTGATATAGCTACAAATATCAAGCAAGAGACAATAAGTTATGACTGGAAAACAGAACTGTATTTAGAGAGAAGCATTGCCCTGCATAAAGATTCCCCATCTGACAAACAATCACTCTCACTCCAGCTCTAAAAAATGTTCTCAGAACAAATTTCCTCCTTCTTCTTTCTTTTCCTCTGCTTTGAGTGCAGCAGATGCAGTGCAATTCTGGAAGTGGCAGTCTGAAACAATTTTCTCAGGGAATCCTCTGGCCAGTCTGCAAGGATAGTCCTTCACCACAACTGCAGGGCTTGGGGTGAACTCCCTGCCAGCAGTACCTGGAAGCATTTGACAGTGAACAGGAAGGTGCAACATCGCTCCTTCCTCTGCCTTCTCCCCTTCCCAGCCTATCAGTGGACCCAGCCCTTGATCAGGGCTGATAATAGGTGGATTTGCCACATAGATTCCTGGCTATGAACTCTCCATGACACCTTGGGGACCATAGTGAGGTAGTATGGGTACCTGACAAGACAACCATCCTGTGGCAAGGGCTGTTTAAAATAACTGCCCTTCTGGAAACTGAAACTTTGCCGTTCTGGTTTTCACAGGCTTGGATGCTTATGAGAAGAACAAACCGGGGTGGGAGGGGTCCAGGAACAGAGCTGGGTGCCCAGCTCCCATAGGGCGCTCTTAGGCAGCCCTGGTTCAGGTCTCTCATATGAAGTCAATCCAAATGGATAAATACATGAGAACCAAGACTGCAGGAATCTCATAAAAATAATTCAGTTGTAACTGGAGAAACTGGGACTCATGGAACATTTTCCTTCGCACCAGGCAGATGAATCTATGATTTGTATTCTCTGGTTTTAAATGAGATTCTTGCCCATCTTCAGTGGATTTGATTGATACTGCACATGAGGCCACTCAGTGAAATGATACAGTGTAGATCAAAGCATGAAAGATAATTTTCCCTGAAATGTACGTAGCTAAGGGTAAGTTATGACTCTTTGTTTCACAGCTTATGGAACACAATTTCATTTAAAGCCTAAATCTGTCATTTCAGCATTGTTTATCAAAATACATCCAACACCCCCTCCCCCTAGAAGAACAGTGTCAAGTCAAAGGTAGAAAATCAAACCAATACAAAGACATTATTTCAAATATCTAACCATAATATAAACTCATGGAGAATAGCTTGTGATTTGCATAAATATTATCCACATATGATGCATTTGATGCAAGCAAAAAGTAATTCATCTGCAAGTTAAATACCCAGAGTGGTAAAAGATGCTGTAAAATTTATGACAGAAAGACTGCTTTATGTATACCTAAAGATGCTACAAACTGCCTTCACCTGCTTGTGTATCTACATTTCATAACTTTGCTTTATTCACGCAGGAGGTGAAAGATACTCCCAGCAATGATCATTTTTAATCTCCTTTCTTCATTACCTGTTTTTTGGCTCACTGGCACTTTGGGAGTAGATTTTTACTCAAAATAATTTCACTGCCAAATTACTATGTGCAACATAATTAAAGCCACTCCATTTTTTTTTCTTCATTACAGCAATACCAGGTTGATTGGTTCAAAGCAACCTTATAAACATCCCCAGCACTTCCCCACCATCACCCCATAAAGCCACATCACCGCTTTGAGTTAATGTTTACAAACTTAATAGACTAAAGTGAATCTGGCAGAGATTTGAGAAAGAGAAGCAGAATAATCATAAGAAAACACATGGGAAGAGGAGGACGAGGAGAGGAGACAAGACAGAAAGGCAAAACAAAGTTCAAACTATCCTATGCTTATATTTTAAATTTATTTCTGAAAACCTTTCCCTATAAATTTAATTAAGGACACTTTACCGGAGAGCAATAAGCTGTTATGTCAATCACCTCATTCCTGATATCACTGAACTGGAAATTGCATGCCAAAACCTGTCCTCTGTTATACCTGTGGGCCCTTAGATCCTTCAGAATTACTTTTGTGCTCAGCCTGGAGCTGTTCCACTAAAATATACACAGGTCACAGATTAAGGATGAATATAGTCATTTATGTTTTGCTCTTTCCTAAAAGCAAGATGCTTAACCACAGGGGATGCCTACATGACGTCAATGGGTTCAGGGTGTTTCCATGGCTGTTTGATTTACTTTGCCTTAGCAGATGACAGGATCATATCCATAGGGGTATGATAATATATGATATCATACCCTTATATAACAGCTACATGATAATGATAACACAATATTATCAAAGATGTGGTGATATGTGATCTCCTGGATCCTGTCCTGCCACACATACAAAAAAAATAATCTCTTCTGGATCAGCCAATTCCAACACAGCTAAGGGAACACGATCTGGCAGCCTCTCTCTCCATGGGAAAATTCATGCTTTCACAATCCATCTATATTCACAAATTCAGCTAAAACACTTGGTCAGGTTTTCAAGCTCAAGAGCTAAACACTGAAGATGACATTAAGCAATTAAGTTATCATGCAGAAGCAGCATTCAGGATGAAATGGACAGATGCTGTAAAGAAGTGCAAAACAGTTCAGTGCACTCGTATTGCTAAGGTTCACAGAAATTCAAGGAGTGTACAATAGATTCTTGAAACATATTTTCTAACTACCAGCCTCATAGGAAACAGCAAGCAAAGGTTTGCAAGACTCTGATCCAGGTCATTCCCCCTCCTTACACAGAAGACTGCACAGATCTGGGCTCTGGGGAAGTGGAAAGCCAGGTGGCTCTCCCTCAGCCATGGCTGCCCCACGTGTGAGCTCCTCCCACAACATCACCTCCACCAGTTTCCATTCCTCCTAAAGACCGTTCAGTGAGGTCTCCATGAGGAGAGAGGCATTTCAGAAAGTGTATGCTGAGGCCCCTGCAGAGACGGGACGCAGACAGAAGCATTGCCAGCGCCTTACCTCTTCCCAGCAATGGGGGTATGTTTTGGAAGATCTTTGGGTAACGGGTGAAATGAGGTCCCTGTCCCTGTCCAGTCAGCTATCAATGATTGCTATGCTTTTCCCCAGTAGAGCATCAGACCAGGGTAAACCTCATCCATGAACATTACTGACGTACAATCTGTGCACTCAGTAGCTGCCCTGCCTGCTTCCTACAAGCCCAAATGAAACACATACTGAAATATCTTTGTGAGTTTGGGTAGACAACCTCATGGAAGGATGTCATGGAAATAACCAATGGAGAGCACTAAAGCATCCCTTGGCTTACCAGCCATGTGGGAGAAGGAAGGGAGGGTAATGTGACTTTTTTTTTTTATCCCCACACAGAGCCATAAGAAATACAAATACTGTCTTTGCAAGAAACTTTCAGGAGAAAGAAAAAATAATAATTTTAGATCCACTAGAATACTGTGGTTAGTATATTTGCAAATAGACTCTCTCCCCCTGCAGGGCAACCTGCAGGGGAGTCAGCAAGCCGACATATTTAGGTGAGATATACCAGAAAACATGATTTATTTTTTTTTTCCCAAACTTAGTTCCTCAATGAAAGAAAATTGAGGTTATTACCAAGCATAAAACCCTGCACCAAGCTATAAAAGCAGGGGTTTTGTCCTGCTGCACAGGATGAGAAACAGGGTTGCTTATTATCGTGTGAGAAATGCCTGCAGGAAACCTGCAGCAGGTTTTGTTAATGATACGCTGCTTTAACTGTCAGCAAAAGACAGAAGTACTTCATTTTAAATTTATACCTAATATGGTTTGTCAAATTTTATAACTAGTTAAAGAATTTAGAGCTTAATAGCAATACAGAAATAATTAAGAGAAAAAAGTAAAAGCAAAATAACCCAGATGTACAGATTTTCACCATTCTGTATTATGTCTGCTGATGAAAACGTTATGAGTGATTCTTCTCTATGCACAAAAATTGAAAGGCAGGCATACTTCCAGCTATGGGTATTACTTGTTTTTGGTATGAAGCCACGTCAGTGTGAAGTTTGAAGTGCTGGACAATCATAGAATGGTTTGGGTTGGAAGGGACCTTAAAGATCATCGATTTCCAACCCCCCTGCCATGGGCAGGGACATCTCCCCCTAGATCAGGTTGCTCAGAGCCCCATCCAGCCTGGCCTTAAAAACTTCCAGGGATGGGGCTTCCACCACCTCTCTGGGCAACCTGTTCCAGTGTCTCACCACCCTCATGGTGAAGAACTTCTTCCTAACGTCCAGTCTGAATCGTCCCATCTCTAACTTTAATCCCTTCCCTCTAGTTCTACCATTACCTGACATCCTAAAAAGTCCCTCACCAGCTTTCTTGTAGGCCCCCTTGAGATACTGGTAGGCCACTATAAGGTCTTCTCGGAGCCTTCTTTCCTCCAGACTGAACAACCCCAACTCCCTCAGTGTGTCCTCATAGGAGAGGTGCTCCAGCCCTCTGATCATCCTCGTGGCCCTTCTCTGGATACATTCCAGCACGTCCATATCTTTCTTGTAGTAGGGGCTCCAGAACTGGATGCAGTACTCCAGGTGGGGTCTCACAAGAGTGGAGTAGAGGGGGAGAATCACCTCCCTCAACCTGCTGGCCACGCTTCTCCTGATGCGGCCCAGGATACGATTGGCTTTCTGGGCTGCTAGTGCACACTGATGGCTCATGTTGAGCCTCTCATCCACCAGCACCCTCAAGTCCTTTTCTTCAGGGCTGCTGTCAACAATACTTGACAGAGTCCCTCATGATTTCAGTTAGATACTTAGTTATGTGCAACTTCTCACCTACCTTCTCCAAACTACCTTGCACAAATGCTAATATTGGTGTTCAGCAGGAGATTTCACATGTCTGAAATCTCTGCTCTTATTTCACATATTACACTATACATATGTACATCTACATCACAAGTATCAATTTACAAAGTCTTTATTATCTGTCACACAGTATCCTGTGCTTAAAGGTGTTCAAACAAAGCCAATTACCTTTTCTTCTTAAAACATCAGGCTGTCCTTGCCAGCATGAGCATCTACATCACACCTGACAATATATGGGAGCTACTCCTGGGAAATCCAATGATCTAATTGAAACAAGCAGACTGTCTTGGAAAGCATTTATTATTCATTGTCACTCCATTAATATTGTATGGTACAGAAGCGATCGTATTGAAAAGGTTACTGTCAAACGAGTAAGGAAGCTCTTTGTTAGTACAGGAAGGTCAACATCTAAGACTAGGACAGAGGCAGTTAGTCAGTCATTTATATACACCATGATGAAACATGACAGAGCTGGAGACAGACCCACCACTAGAGCTTCACTTTGAATTATTCAGTAATTCTTTTGTTCTTCTCCATGGAACCTGACAATAGTTTGCATATTTTTAAATTGCCCTGATAAGGCCATGGGAAGTGTTCTACTGATAAAAGTACAGAATACAAACTGGAGCTGGATTTATTTAACTGCCCACAATAGATCATCCTGACACACTTTTCCGCTTAAGCGACAACATGGAGAAAAAAAAGCAAGTGGTGTTTCGCTTTCAAGTGTGTATCAGACAAATGTTTCTATTTCAAGTTAAAACATGAGACACGAGGAAGAAAAGGAGGGGTCTAACAGGAAACCTTTTTCATATGTGCAAATGCATGTATTAAAAAAAAGATCATCCAAGTAATTTAATTTCTTGCATTAGTTTTTACAGTAGTAAGAAATGACAATAGCCTCTAGTGAAGGGTAGATGAAACTTATTGAAATGGGGAGATAAAAATTTGGATGTAGGGAAAAACAGAAAAAAGAATACCCATGTTTATCTCTCACCATTATGAACACCAAGGAAGTTACTAACTATGAAAGTAAACACGTTAGGTGTTGGTGTGTGTCCCTATCCTAAAGGAACAATAAGTTTTTTATCACAACTGCTAGCTGTAACTGAAGTGTGAAAGCTTCACACTTCTATCCACAGGATTTGGAGAAGCATTATGATATCACACAGCAAAGAAAACTTAGGTATGAGTTTGCAGAATTCATCCCCACCTACCCAAAACCTTGAGAACAGGGAAATAAGTTAAGCCAACAAAAAAAAAACCCACACACCACAAACCTCTTTCTTCAAGAGTTTTGCAAAAAGGGGACAAAATGTCATCTTTTCCAGCTCCTCTCCCGGACAGAAGGGAAATACAAACAGATGCATGGGTTGCTGCTTTGGAGTGCTGTCTTTTTTACGAGGTTGGTTTGTTGTTTGTTTGGGTTTTATGTGGGTTTTTTGTTGTTGTTTTTTGGGTTAGGTTTTTTTTGGGGGGGTAGGTGCGTGGGGGTGTGATGTTATAGGAGATGAAACAGGAAAAACCATTCTTTTGACAATCACTCTTTCATATTCTGCCCTTGGATGACAATGGGTGTTTTCTTTCCTTATTAAGGGCATAGAAATGCACAACGTAAACCACTTCTGGCAGAAATGAAGGAGGAAGATAGCAACAGAAGAAAACCCCTTCCCCTCTGCTCGTCATTCAGTGAGAATAATATACATTATTCTGTTTGAGGTCCTGCAGATAGCTGTATCTCCCCCGCCCTCAAACCTCCGGATGGATCCAAAAGACTTTTTCTCCTGACAAGGCAAGATACAGGCTGAGGAGAACATTTCCTAGAAGCTTTCCAGCTCACAGTCACATCCAACATCCAGGATTACTGCAGGATCAAGTTGAAATAACTTGGGGGGAGGAGGGGCAGAGCGCAGGGGATTCAGCATGAGGTGATCCCTCTCTCTCCTGCCTCTCCACCCCATGCTTCCTGCTTCCCAAAGCTACTCTCATGGGAGCAGACAGCACCATCTGCACAAACTGCGCAAGGCAGTTGCAAGCTAGGAATTGACTGATCTCACCCTTACCAAATTTTTTAAATGAGAATGTTGTCGCTGGTGCATTCACTTTAATTAATTCCCAAGAAAGACCACTTTCCTTAAATTAACATTCTGTGAAAGCAGGGAGTGGAAGGAGGGGAAGCCTAACATCTTTGAAAGGGATGATAATACCTAATCGACTAACTTTCTGATAATTAATTAAAATGTTAGCTGTTCTCTAATTGAAAAATGTTGAATGTATTCCCCAGAACCTTCTATTATTTTTTCCATTACATTAATCATTAGAGGACACCTATTACAGATTATCCCTTTCAAACACGATCTTCCTGATAAAAAGAATCAGGAATGCTGTCAAGGTTAAATGCCTAGCTAAATCCCAATGAGAATAGGCAACCAGCGAGTGTAGTGCTCAGTAAGATTTAGAAAACGTCAAACTATGAAGATAAATTATGGCTTTCCAAATTTAAGGCAGAACACATGAAGTGTAGTACACAAGTCAATACTTCCCTATGAATAATGTATTTGTCTTGCGAGGTGGTCCACATACTAGCCTATTGGTTCCCTACCATCTTAAAGGAATTAAGTTAAGTAAACAAGCTTTGAGATCTATTTATACAAAATACAGAAGGAAGATGTTGTGGTTTGGTTTTTTTTCTTCTGTAGGTGATACATATTCCATAACATCTCAATGCTCTCCTTCAATTACTTTTTGCGGGTTACAAAGATTTTACCGCATATTATTAATAGTGGCATTAAATATACAGCTCACGCTTAATATCAGTATACTTCTATTCCTTTTCAGATACACAGAGTTCATCACAGCATGGACTCATAATCGCCAGAACAGGGAATAAATATTTTTCATGAGCATAAGTTATTTTTGTAGATTAGCTGCCTGTGGGTTGTCTCTTCATTGATAACTTTGGAAATCAGGGAGAGAGGAACAGGTTGCTTTGAAGTGTGTTCCATCACACCCTAGAGACTGCGGATATCACTGATATTTATTTCTTTCTGTCTACTTCATCATTTTGTCTATAGTCACATACTGGTAATATTATAGGTACCAGGTACCTGCTCTGCCCAGTTTCTCTTACCATGATATAGGAAAGTCATTGCAGAGGCAAAAGAAGTCTACAGCCACAATTTAGGACATGCAGCATGTAAGAGGGGTGCTTATAACGAAGGAGCATCCACTTTTAGACATGTAGCCGGTATGGCATGGAAGATGGGGTTTGGGGGGAGAAGTACCTCGGAGACTGGAAGCCTGGATGAGCCACAAAGACTGATGTCACACTCACACCATCGTGAAGAAAAGTGATCAGACTGGCAATGAGAAGATGACTAGCCCTTAATAAAAAGTTTTGTGATAGAACCTTTTAATTACAAAACTTGTTGTAATTATGTAGTAAACAGCCATAGATGGTAACAGAGACCAAAAAACTGAATCATTTCTTTGTGTAATAAGTGTTTTTTAAACAGATATCACATGGGACCTGTGGTAAATTACAGCTTTATCTCTCTCATTCCCAGGAGCTACTTGGAAACCCAAAGGACTGGGCAAAGTAGGCATGGTCTATTAGCATTGTGCTCAAGGAGCTAAAGGCAAATAGAGCTTAGTAGTAGTTTACCTGATTTATGCATCTTCTCTTAGTCTGCTATAGCAGAGGATCCAATCTGAGAAACAACTTTGAGCTGAACTCTACTGTTTCATATGTAAATACAAAATAACTCCATGGTGGTTCAATGTCACCACCAATGTTTTATTTCATTACCTGATGTAGCAGAAAAGTAACCTGACTGGTACCACTCCATTCCTTACTTGGATAGGCATAACTAGGTCATGCCTTCCAAGCAAATTATTGCCCATGTCCATTGTTTTAAAGTCATCTTGATCCACAGAGAGATTATTTCAATGAGTCAGAAGTAAATAAGTAAAAGAAGTGACAAGCCATAAGTGTTCTCTTCTCTAGTGGCACTTCTCCAATCACAACAGGGTTCCAACCCTTGCTGGTACCTTCAGATAATAAAACGTATCTAACAAAGAAAAACACAAAGAGCAGGAAACCGAATGAAGATTCATGTTGACTAAATAAGTGATAATGCCTTTTCTCAAACGAGTAATATTTCTGCTTTGAGGTACACAGGAATGGAGAATACTTCCCCTACTAACATGCTTTTTTGAAGACACAGCAAAACAGAATATAAACGTACATCTTCATATCATCGGGTTCATCCCCTGACAGACCATCACTCTGAATGTTGGGTATCTGCTCAGATTTTGTGGTTCGGTCCCTCCTAAGCTCAATGCCTACAACCACAGAACAACTCCACCTGAACACAGGAGACAGTGCTCCTGATCTAGAAACAGCATCTTATGGACTCCAACTGAGTGAACAGGATAAGCACTAGCAACTTCATTTCCATGAGTGGTTCCAAAGAATTTCAGGTCTTCAGTTCAGCATCATCCCAAAATAAAATATCAAACAGGCTACTTCACAAAGAAGAGCAGCAGGTGGATCTCCACAGAACCAATACTAATTCAGTAAGTTAAAAAAAAAATCCAACCAAAAAAACCACAGTTGCTGCTTGTTTCCTTTTATAAACTTGCTTCAGAAAATAGGTCTTACAGCTCTGCTTCCTGTATTGAGCAATATGTTTGCTCAGCAATAGTTTAATGGGGAAAACTGTACAAACTTTTGAACTGTGATTACGATAATATATTAGCATTTTCAATTGCTAGTTGGGTTTATGGTCCTTGCACATGTTACATAATTTACGGCTCGTCTTACACATACAAAGAATACATTAAAACTGCAAACACTTGCCCATGGGACAGACTTTTTTATGGCTTAATATGCTTATGGTTGTAATAAAATTTATTTTAGGAGAAAGTAATAAAACAAAACTCAGAAAGTAGAATAATGGGATAATTATGCTCTAAAACAAAACATGCCTTCTTTATGTTACCATTTCATAAAGTCAAAACAATTTATTATTGTGGTGACTCAATAGCACCACTATAATTAATGGTCAGTTGCTACTCCTATTATAAACCCTGCTTTTCAAGACCTTCATATAATTCCACAATTCTATCTTGTATTAAACTAGAACTTGGCATATCAACAAGTTATCAGCACAGATGCAATTCTCCACACCTAAAACGCATAAAGTCCATTTTTAAGATCAGGGCATATTCTTGAGAAGTGGGGGGAGATAGAAGAAGGTTTGCTACCAGGAACACAAGTGAACAATGAAACAGTATTAGCTACAGTAAGGTGCCTTTTTTTTTTTTCATAGCCTTTTCCAAGGTTTTCTCAGTGTGTCTGGCATTGCAGGGATAAGGAAGAGAAAAGACCCTTAGGCAGGTTAAAGTGAAGCCCATGGGGCCAGAAGTTGAGAGAAAAAAAAAAAAAGAGCCCTGTTATTTATGTACTAGGAAAAATACAGTACCATGTATTTTAAAGATTACACAAGGAGGTCATGCCCTGAATTTCTTATACATCCAAAGTTTTTATTGACTAGAAGTTTGAGAGATGAGGAAAAGAGGATCAAGAGCAGTTTCTTAAGTAAAAGACGATACATATGGAGGAGAACAAAAAGATTTTAAAACAGCAATAGATTTCAGCTCTACATCACTAAGAGTACCCTGAGCTATTTTACCTCATATAAATTAATAACAAACAAGGTTTTTCAAGAGAAAATTAGAAAGGACATTCTGTAACACATTGTTGGCATGCAAATGAGGCATGTAGTAGCACATGCATTGAGGCTGAATATTTGATAAGTTTCAAGTTCTTAAGATGAGTCTTACAGAAACAGATACTGTCATTTCTCATTTCTCCAATTGTTCCTTGCTCCTGCTTTCTCCAGAAGAGTTGTAGCTTCAAAGTTAGTTCTGGGATGCCTCCCCTCAGCACCATCCCTCTCTTCCTTCTTCTCTTGCTTGGGCAGAAGCAGCCCAGTCCTGGGCCAGCTGCAGCTTTTTGATCTTGGGAAAGCAAAATCTGAGTTGCCCTGATAGAGTTGAATCTGGCCAGGGACATCAAAGGCATCAAGAAAAGCTTCTACAGATACATCAGTGATAAAAGGAAGATTAAGGAAAATGTGGGCTCTTTCCAGAAGGAAAAGGGAGACCTGGTTACCTGGGATATGGAGAAGACTGAGGTACTCAATGACTTTTTTGCCCCA
The DNA here is from genome assembly GCF_028500815.1 of Rissa tridactyla. NCBI lineage: Eukaryota > Metazoa > Chordata > Aves > Charadriiformes > Laridae > Rissa > Rissa tridactyla. The sequence continues at coordinate 10,553,740 of NC_071473.1, forward strand.
GTCTTCACCAGCAAGGGCTCTAGCCACACCGCCCAAGTCACAGAAAGCAAAGGCAGGGACTGAGAGAATGAAGAACTGCCTACTGTAGGAGAAGACCAGGTTCAAGACCATCTAAGGAATCAGATGGTGCACAAATCCATGAGACCTGATGAGATACATCCGCAGGTCCCAGGGCAATTGGCAGATGAAGTTGCTAAGCCACTATCCATCATATTTGAGGAGTCATGGCAGTCCAGTGAAGTTCCCACAGACTGGAAAAGGGGAAGCATAACCCCCATTTTTAAAAAGGGAAAAAAGGAAGACCTGGGGAACTACACGCGGGTCAGTCTCACCTCCGTGCCCAGCAAGATCACAGAGCAGATCCTCTGCTAAGGCACATGTAAAATAAGGAGGTGATTGGTGATAGCCAACACGGCTTCACTAAAGGTAAATCCTGTCTGGCAAACTTGGTGGCTTTCTACAATGACATTACAGCATTAGTGGATATGGAAAGAGCAACTGACATTGTGTGCCTGGAATTGCGCAAAGCATTTGACACTGTCCCACAGGGCATCCTGGTCTCTAAATTGGAAAGACATGGATTTGACAGATGGACCACTCAGTGGATAGTAACTGGCTGGATGGTAGCACTCAAAGAGTTGTGGTCAACAGCTCGACGTTCAAGTGGAGACCAGTCATGAGTGGCATTCCTCAGGGGTCAGTACTAGGACCGGTGCTGTTTATCGTCTTTGTTGGTGACATGGACAGTGGGATTGAGTGCACCCTCAGCAAGTTTGCTGATGACACCAAGCTGTGTGGAGTGGTCAACACACCGGAGGGAAGCGATTCCACCCAGAGGAACAGGCTTGAGAGGTCGGACTGTGCGAACCTCATGAAGTTCAACAAGGCCAAGTACAAGGTCCTGCATGCGGGTCAGGTCAATCCCAAGCACAAATACAGACTGGGTGGAGAATGGATTGAAAGCAGCCCTGAGGAGAAGGGCTTAGGGGTATTGGTGGACGAGAAGCTCAACATGAGCTGGCAATATGCACTCACAGCCCAGAAAGCCAAACACATCGTGGGCTGCATCAAAAGAAGTACAGGTCAAGAGAGGTGGTTCTGCCCCTCTACTCCACTCTGGTGAGACGCCACCCGGAGTGCTGCATCCAGCTCTGGGGCCTCCAACATAAGAAGGACAGGAACCTGTTGGAGCAGGTCCAGGAGGGCCACAAAAATGATCAGAGGGCTGGAGCACCTCTCCTATGAAGACAGGCTGAGAGAATTGGGGCTGTTCAGCCTGGAAAAGAGAAGGCTCCAGGGACACCTTATAGCAGCCTTCCAGTACTTAAAGAGGGCCTACAGGAAAGATGGGGAGGGACTCATTATCAGGGAGTAGAGCGATAGGGCAAGGGGTGGCAGTTTTAAACTGAGAGAGGGGAGATTTAGATTAGATATTAGGAAGAAATTCTGTGAGCGTGGAGAGACCCTGGAACAGGCTGCCCAGAGAAGTTGCAGATGCCCCATCCCTGAAGGTGTTGAAGGTTGAGTTGAATGGGGTTTTGAGTAACCTGGTCTAGTGAGAGGTGTCCCTGCAATGGCAGGGGGTTGGAACTACATGATCTTTAAGGTCCCCTCCAACCCAAACTATTCTATGATACACTGCTGAAAACCCCCATGCTCACTTTGCAGGGAGCAAGATGCTGGTAATTTCAGCAATGCTGTGTACTGACAGTCATCAATGGCCAGTCAACTAACTGAGCTGTGCATCTGAGAGGAAGAAGAAATCCTAGAGTCGGGGAGAGAACTCATTTCCTGGGATCCAGCAGCAAGGCAAAAGTTTTGAGTCAACAAGAGAGATTATGATTCAGTTTTAGCAAAACAATTTGGAATTCTATTCCACATATTATCTACAATCTTGTCCACTCTTCTTTTGTGTCTGGCAATTAAAACCGAATTGGCATTCAGCATTTCCAGTATCAATCAGAAATCAGTAATGCTATCCAACTGGAGACATTATACAGAAAAAAGTGTACTCCAGGGCCATCTAGAAAACCACCACTTCCTTCTCCATGCAGTGGCAAGACTGCAGTCTAAACTTCCATATTCATTCTTAAGCTTTCCAATTTACCACTTCCTCACATCAGATATAGATTAGTTTCTTTAATTGCCCTATATGAATTTATAGCTGAAACATTTGACTTGCCCAGAACTAATTGTCTGTCAAGAAGATATTTTGCAGCCAAGCAGATAGCTTAATTGGATATTTAATTCAACTGCAGGCTCTTTTTCTTCATATTTCAAGCCTTATTCCTTAACATTTGCCAGATTATGTATTCTGAACACATCCTTCGATTGTCTGCCTTTAAGTAAGTGTTCTGTTGTTCTCTGAGAATAAACATGGTTCATTATTAGCTTCTAGCTCCCTGCCATGATTTTCCCATATTCCAAAAAGAAAACAAAAAAACAGACACACACGGACAACACAAGCCAGGCAGGTCGCTTCAGGAAATAAAACACTCTGCTGTCTTGATTGACTCTGCTGTCTCCAACGAGTTAGTATTTGGAGAATTATAAATATAATCTAGAAATATTTTGTTTATTTGCAGAGGAGACATGTCCCTGGTACTGAAGTGAGGCACGTCTTCTGGATTGTAGCACAGACCTGCAGAGGTCTAGCAAGTGCAGGTTAACTTCAGCTAACAGAAGAGAATACAGCCAAAAAACATCTACTACTTATGATTCCAAACTCTGTCTGACAAGAATGTACATTAATGGCCACAGACTTCGCTCTAGAGCTTAGAGGGTGCATCAGCTCTGCCACCTCCCCAACACAGCCACCTATAGAGCTAGTTCTCTACAGGACCCGTGTAGACCTTCACACACACAGGAGGCCTACTAGAAGTCAAGCCAAAGCAAAAACAGTGGAAGTCAGTATTTCATCCTTTCTTTCTCCCTTCCCCCTGGAGCTTTCACCAGGAAAAGAAAAAGGTAGTTTCAGATCCCATCCTCCTTTTCCCATTGCTGCTATCAAGGTCTAGACAGTGCAGTTTATCAGCAGGTTATTAGCCCAGCATGGTCCACACAACATACTACCATCATAAATTGACAAACTCAAGTTCAATGGCCCATGTTATAATTTCAGAGAGGTTCCTCCTTTGATGTCCTTGTTTCCACTGATCCTTGCTCTCACCAGATCCTTAGCATTCTCCTAATGAAGTTTTTAGTATTTTTGTGTAATGATCAGTGTATGAGAGAAAAAAGAACATATACACAAAATTTATATCCGATAGCATATGCCAAATTGGATAAAGAGCATAGTAAACTGAAAAAGTTACATATACAGGGATGCTTCTGATTTTATTATCAACCTCGTCTTTAGGCATCTGTTGTTCTCTTTGAAGCTTCATGAGTTTTGCTGAAAGCAGCCTCTTTCCTTCTGATTACTGCAGTATATGTGGTCTCCAGTGTGTAACTAATTAGACATTTGCTAATATTTTTCAATATCACTTATATAGACACTATTGATTTTCAAATGCCTCTAAATACATGGCACTCAGAACTTGTTTGTAAAAAGCTTTTAATTTGCTTGAGACAAGATCAAAATAATGGTGTTAAGAGTCCCATGAGAATCAGAAAACCCACTTCCATAGGTCTTATATACACTTATAAGTACATAATGCTTCTAGTCTCCCAAGTAAAACCAATCAGTTCACAAAGCTTCTGTGAATGACACCCCAGCATTAGATATTGGACCTTGGCTTACTGTCAGAGCAACATAGGCTCTGCCTAGGAAGATCTACCTGAAATCCATCTGGGATTTGAAAGCAGTTTGCTGTTCTGCCTTTTTTAATCTTTATTCCTTATTGTTATTAATGACAGGATAACCTTCAGTACTATTTTATAAATTGCTTTTAAACAAGATCTAGTTCAATTTTTCTTTTTATTTCATTTCATGACAGAACTTGGCCTTGATGAACAAGTTCATTGCAATACAGTTTCTAATCTCTTCATCAGGACTTGGAATATAGATTTCTGACAACAGAAATCAGTGGAGTGAAACAAATCTGCTCTATGGAGCAGGATGCACAGGATGAACTGACTGTTCAGCTTCAGGATGAAAGCAACTTTAATGTAGCTGTAAAGCTGTGTTGTATGATACTTTGACAAAAAGGATGTACTGCACATAATACATCACTCAAAATACCCATGTATTTTGAACAGGAGCAATAATGGTCCTATCAGTTCAAAAGGATCTGATTAAGGGAACCACAGTCTTTTGACTAGGTTATAATAAAAATGGAGCAACAAATACCTACTGAAATCATGACAGAGAACACCAGAGTAGGTGGTAAATGACATTATATATATATATTTTTATATATATACACACACAGCTGAGATTTTGCCTTTCAAGTGGTTAATGAATAATTAATGGTGCACTTGATTAAATGAATTTGCTTATTTTCATAATTTCCATACTGTCAAACCCTTTGCACCTACATCAAAAAAGGGGACAGGAGAAGGGAAAGAAAATGGCAATTTGTTTGAAAGCCAGCTTCATTAATATTCAAGATCATCCATTTTAAAGCAGCCGTTTGCAAATCAAACAGTGTGTGCCATTTTGCATATCAACGATATTAAAATATGAACAACATCAAATTTCAATCACAAGCACATGAAGCCAAAAATCAGCTCTAAACAGAAATAGGATAGATGAACAAAAATGCTTTAAATCCTTAGTGTAGGACTTCATAGAACTTTAAAGCATTCCGTCTGCTCAAAGTAAATTAATCCTTTGTCCTATTGGATAACATGAAGAATGTATTTTGTTTCCCTAGATAGTCCTGATTCTCTTCTACATTACGTCACTTTCACATCAAATGAAAGGAACCAAACCAATAGAAAATGAGCTCAGCAGCCTGGCAAATACTCTTGCTCATGTTCCTCCACACAGCTTTTATCCTACATACTTTACAAACAAAATGAAATCCCCTGAAAATATTTATAACACCTGTTTCTGTGAAATCCTAACATTAAATATTGGATACAAATGCATGGATAAAATCTCTTCACAGGTAGACATACAGAAATAAGTATCACCAATTCTGAGGGAAATTAACTTTTGCATTTCTTTTAATGTACATAACTAAATATGTACGTAGAAGAAAAATATGATTCTTATTCTTGGAGTCTCTTCATTATGCAGAAATATTAGTGTTGATGTTCCTTATGATTTTAGAGGCAACTTTGTTTACATCAACCTCTGCACAGAAGCAGAGAACAGAAACTGGCTCCTCAGTAGCTCTTCATTTGATGTGTGATCAGTGCAAGGCAGTAGTAGTCAAGGAAAACCCTCAGTGACAGCATCAATCCTTTCTCCTCCAGTGGGCAGCAAATTTCCTCCGAGACATATAATATGGCTTGGTGATCAGGCTGCTGTTCGCTCTGTCCTCTTCTCCTGCTTGTGTTCACTTTTGTCCTGGGTTGGCTTCTCTAAGGCAGCGGCTACAGTAAAAGCCACTGCAAAATAGTCACCTCGGGTTCTCTATAGGGCTTGTTATGTTGATATCATTGCAGTAGCTATGATCTAGTTGCTTTGCCAAGCTCTAGAAAAGCTGATATCAGGCTGTTATTACCCAATTTCAGCAGATAGGCTCCTGAGCCTATACTCTCTCTTAATATGGCCACAGAAATACCCATCACAAATACTGTTTTGAAGAAACATTGCCAATTAGTAAACAAAGAATCACCATAATAAGTACAAACTTACTGGTAGGTGTTTATTTATTTTAACATAGTTTCCAGCATTCACAGTATGTTGGGGGACCAGTAAAGATATAGAAGCATTCTTAGATATGAGAGTAAGGCTAAAGGTCCCCCTCCAAACTTAGGTAAAAAAAAAAAAGAAAACAAATAGCAATGTTTTGCATGTTGTAAATAGAAGTGCACTTTTCCTCCTAGCAAGGTTCTGCTGGAGTTTGTCAGGAGTTCCAAGTGCAGTGAAGTCAATTACTCTTCTCCCAAACCAGAAAACATTTATTTAAAATAATTGCAAGCTATCAGGAAGTCATCTAGATTTCAGCTAAAAAAAAAAAATCTGGGGCTCAAGCACATCTTCTGAAGACATTAAGCCAAAGCTGCTTAATTCAGAGCTACTGGATTCAGGCCAACAGCTAGTGTTGAAAATGCTGCCAAGGCACCACAGACAGGACCAAACAAAGAGAACACCACACAAACACACAGTGACCAACTACCACACTAGTGAAAACAGGAGAGGCTGCAATATACATGGTGAAACAGCGAACCTTCTTTCCATAGTAGGTTCTGTCCAAAATGTTGAACATGGCAGCACTGGAATTGCAAATAATTAATGTGCTGCAGCGATTGGTAAACTTGCTGATTATTAGTTGATTTTTCCATCCAAACTATACCATTATTGGAGTAAATTGAAATCAGAATGAGCAAAGGAAGTTTAGTGATTTTAGCAGCAAAACAGAGTTAAGAAGAAACTTGGTCCTTGAGTTTCCAATTTTGGCCACTTTGCCCTGTTCAAGACTGCCTTGATACATGCATGGAAAGAAACTAGATAGAGCAATCCATTACTCCAGTGTCATACATCAGTTTATGAATGGAGACTGACTCAGTTTATGTACTTGAGGAGCCACACAACACATTCGCAAACAGCACCAGGTAAGACAAGGCTGCAGTCAAATGAATCTGAAGAATTGGGAGTTATGGATAAAGCATTCAGTTTAGTGCCTAAAGTGTTTACAGAAGAGAGTGGCCTAAAATATAAGCTCTGTTGATAAAGGGCAAGAGAAATCCCCATGGTCTTTGTGGCACAAGGGTGAATCTGGAATGGGTGTGCATATATGTACATACTGAAAGGGTTAACATGACCAAGAGGCATTGTAATAGTAATTTTAATCTGATCCATGAAAGGATTGACTCACACAGCATTTACAGACCAGAGGTAGCAGGCCAGAGAAATGCCAGGAGACAGATCATAGGGCTATCAAGGGGGGGTGGGAAAGCAGCATTATAAAATACCTTCTAGCCCAAACACTTCATTGCTGGTAGTAGGGAAATGTCTGGATGTCACAACAAAGGACTCTGCTGCAGACACTCAATGAAGCTATCTACAGAGGCCAGTGAACTGGAGCAAATTGATGAGTTGGAAGAGCAAGAGGGCATGTCAGCAAAGACCTCAGCTACAGAGCCCAAACACCCAGCAGGGAAGGCTAAGGGATCAAAAATGCAGTTAAAAGTCTGCAGGGAGAAATGGAAATATTGACCAGGAAAAAGTTATAGAGCTTCAAATGTAGAGGCAGCAGGTAACTCCACAGAGATGGGGAGAAGCATTAAGGGCAACCTAGGCAGGATTTCAATCAAGAGGAGCAAGCTAACACCTGGTCAGAGGCTAAGAGGGCATGAAAATTAATCTCTGAATGCTGTAGAGGAGCTAGCCTACTGAAAGAGGAAAAGCCTGGTTTAAATTGGACAAGTATTAGACAGCAGGCTAGGAGGTAGTAGACATACCATACCAGTAAAGTTGCCTAACCCTGGCTAAGAGTTTTTATTGGATCAATAACTGATTGCTATTTACTCCTTCAGATAGAAGCAAAAGTTTTAAGAGAACAGTAAATACAGGGTTTTTCTTCACTCAACTAGTTTTATTAAAACATCTCTTCCAGAAGGCTACTTAGTCCCGTTTCAGCAATACAAGTAACAAAATATATTAGTGCCCTAGGCTTTTTCTTCTATGGTGCCTCATTCACTGATACAAATGTCTTTTCCTTTCTTTCTAATGTGAATTCTCATGACTCGGGTTTCAGTTCCCTTTCTAAACTCAGTTACAAACACTTACTGGGTGTCTCTGCAATAATTTCCAGGGCTCTTTAACATCCAGAATTTTATCCCCAGGAATGCTTTCTAATCAAGTGACTTTTCAATCTTCATTTTCATACACTAAGTGGATTGAACTCATGTTTTTCACTTAAGACACGTCCCAAAACCTCCAAAGCATTTTTATAGATCTTTCCTATACCCTCTAATTTTGCAGCCTCTGTTTTATGTCTCCAGGACTATCTGCAACAAGAGGTGTTTACCATTAGTTTCCTCAAAGCCCTGCTCATTATTGCCAGGAGTCCCATTTGTTCCTGTCACTCTGGGGTACCACATTCCTCTTGACTGTCCAGTATATTCCCCTCCCCAGAGTTCCTACTGGTTTTTTTTTTTTTTTCCTCCAGGGCTACGCATTTCATTCAGTATCTGTCACAGCTCACGTACAAACTTAGACTGCATTGGAATGGACCAAAATCCTGCTTTACTCAGCATTCCCCTAACTCACATGTCATACCCAAACAACAGAAAGCTTTGTTTTTTTACTTTGCAATCACTGGATAAAACATTGATCATCAGGTCTAAGAACATGCCTCACAGAACCCTAGACCAAGTAAATGGTATCCTACTGACATCTACCTTTGAGGTTAGTCAGTTTGCCCATTCCTAATCTATATGCTTAAGAAAAAGAATCAAAACACTGTGGACTTCTAAATCAAGTGTCTTTAAAGAGTTTAAGAGAGTTAAATTAATACAATTATATCCAAACTTTTAATCTCAGGAGAAAGCTCTAGGTTTGCCTAGGGTTGTTTTCTACAAAGCCATGGAGATGGACTTTAATTAAATTCTTCTACTTATAGAACTTTATTTCCCGAGAGCTTTTAGCTTTTATGCATCCTTATTAAAAGTTATACAAATTCTAAAAATTCTGCTTACAACTGTTCTTTTCCTAGTAACATAAAACTCATTGTTTTCATCACCCACCATTCAAGGGCTCTCACCTTCTGCTTCTATTTTCCCTTTGATTTTTTTTTTTAAACCGCCTTTTAATCTTTTGTTTACATTTATTACCTTTTATTTCCTACTTCTCTCACCAGTCTGTTGATTTACAATTGCTTGTTTCACTTCACTGTTGAATGAGGAAGGTCTTCCAGTTAATGCCATCTCATCCATCTTGACTAAGGAATTGCATTTTCATTGTGTAATGAACTTCTCTTTGGAAGTTCCAATTCTAAGTTTTTCTTAGAATTTCTAAGGTCTTTGAATTTAATATTTTCTAAAAAAAAAAATTTTTCCTATTTTTCCCCTTCAGTCTGTGGATGCTTTGCACTTTTGAATCACTAGTCTTAGATCTTGAAGTAGAACATAGCATCACACATACGTAATTATACATCATAATTGTAGCTACATGCAGTGATATTTTTCACAAATGGTCTTACAGGAACAAAGCGTTATTTTTGAGTGTCTTTATTCCAAGTTGCCTTGGCTGGTAGTCTTACCAAATAAAAGAAACTACATAAACAATTGACATCTATCAGCCATCTATCAGCTACCACTTCCTCCCCTTTGGCCCTTCGAGCACAGAACGGCACTCAAGGTGAGAAAGATTTGTACTGGTGCAAGACAGCAACAATACTGCTGCCTGCAGCTTCTCCTTTACATAAAATACACCTTGTAATTTAGAAAGCATGACCTGCCCACATGCCACAGATCTGGCAGGTGAAGGCTGAAAATCAGCTGGAGAAACACTTGGGTCTTCAAATATGGCTGCATTTACTGAACTTTCACATCATACAGTTGGAGGTCAAAGGAGATTCTTACAAATAACTGAGTGAAAGATTCTGAAATTAAAATTGCCAAACAGCTGCATAAATATAGATTAATACCTGAGTTATAGAGAAATGAGTATACCTTTACAGATATTAGTTTGAAATCTGGATAAATGTTACATTGATACTCCAAGGTGCATTTAAGCAAGCAGTAGCTCTCATCACTTGTAACATACACAAGGTCTCAATCCAAACATTTTCAGTGACACTGACTTTGCAGACCTGATTTGCCTGTCAGCCATGCTTTACCATTATCTATTATTACTGTGTCATTTGGGCTAGTCACATCTCAGTCACATCACTAATCAGTTTAGTAGAGATGTGAAGCCTTAGTAGAGATATTAAAGCCTTAGTATACAATTAGACTGCATTGTGAAGACTAATGCAGTGGTCAGACTGGTTATTTAGGCATAATGCATTTAAAGGTGCCTACAGATAAGCGCATCTAAGATAAGTGTCTCAAGAAGGGCAATTACCCTTTGTAGTCAATTTACCTTCCTCTAAAGTAGTATCACTCCATCAGACATTTGGGGAAAAGTCCATAGGACACCTTTAGCAGTATTGCACCATGAATTTAGTTTACAGATCAAAACAATAAGACTCCAATTTGAATCTTTTTTTTTTCTCTCCCATCCCTTGCTTCCTCAAAACAGTCAAGCGTGGCTTTTAGCTCTTTTCACACAACTGTCAAGAGCTACATTCTGCTATTCACAGATCGCAGTCTATTATACTTTGGATTATATCTAAAGCCAATTGAGCTTTTAAAGAGTAAGTTAGCAAGATTAGTATCTACACAGACTAGTGAACTGACCACTCCAGGAGGACTTAAAAAAAACTACTGAAAAGTAACAAAGTGTGACACTAGTACATACCAATTGTACTTAAGGTTAACTGGTAGTGAAAAAAGTTACAAGATAGAACCATCTAAATCTACTGCAACACTACTCAAGTAGTGTTCTTTTTCCAACTTAAGTCATTGTCAAGCCTGCAGTACCATTCAGCACAGAACTATGCAAGGTATTACATCTACAGCACTATCGCCTGTTGACGGCGCGTCTCTCACAACTGCGGCACATTGCCCAGTCCAGCATTTGCACCTAACCCCAGAGCACAGACTGTGCTCCTCAGCAGCCAGCTTGACTTCTCTGCTATTATTGAGTTATGAAGTGTTAGGAAAGTACCAGACAGTTGGGACATGCTGTCTGGCCAACCACTGCTCACAGATAAAGCAGCACCAACCTACAGACTCTTTCACAGGAAAGATGACACCAATGTTGACAGGAATTGGAAGATCATCGGGGGGGGGGGGGGGGGGGGGAGGGGATAAGAACTTCCTCCTACTTATAAAAAGGTTGCTTTCTCAGGATGAAACCCTTAGTTTATTAGAAGGGTTGTAAGACATCAGAACAAGAGGGTTTGGGTTTTGTTTTGGTATGGGATGCTTGCTTGGTTTGGGTATTTTTTTTTTAAATTGCCTTTGGATTTATTTGGGAGAGTGCATTTTTTTTAAAGCACAAACTTGAGTTTAACGTCTGAGGCCCGAAAACTTTTGAGTCATATTTCTTACATCCATGGATATGGAACATACTTTGAGAACATCACCCCAGACACATCTTGCCTTGAATCTAGCTGCTGTACCTAGGCATATTCAGATCTTATCTGCAGTGTCGATAACAAACTGAAAGAACAGAAATTCCCTTTTTGAGAAAAGTCCAGTTATGACAGTTTCTTAGGTTATGCAAGTCCTTTCCGGGATATAGTTAACTCCCTAAGCAGAACTGTGAGGTTTTTCCTTTCTGCATGAGTCATTTCTCTATGCTAGCTTAAACACCTCTGGTGTTACTCAGGATGTTCCTTATAATTATCTGGAGATGCGGATCTGCATGAACAATTTATATATTGGGTTGGTAGCAGAACCAAAATATACATTAGAAGTTCATTCAGCTCATGTGAAAAATAGAATATCAAGGTGTATTAAAGGAAGACAAATCTAAATTCCTTTTTAGGTCAATCTCTAGTTTTACTATGAAGCATTTTTGCAGACTAGAGATTTAATAGCAGCTTAATTGCAAACATTTATTTCAAAGTCTTAACAATCAACATTTCTGAATTTTTTTCTGCCACTTTTAGAATACTGCATTTATGTCTGAAAAAAATACAACCCAAGTGATTTGTCTCCTCAGAATTGCATTCTTCAGAATATTTTCTTCTCCAGAAAATTCCCCTAGTCCTAATTGCACATAGATCTGCTTGTTTCCCTACTTTTAGGGTTTCAGTGCACAGACAATAATGAAAAAGCCATTGGATTCTACTCTTTAGTCCTTGCAAGAGAACTAGGTTTTTGAAGAGAGTTATAAGAGTCTATATTTCTAGTCTCTCATACATTCTTCAGTGAAAAACAAGTTAGCTCTATTTTACACAGATGCATATTGGAAAAGTGTACCCAAGTTAAGTTTTCCATTCTTTAAGTGAATCAGTTAAAACATGAAATAACTATATGGACTCCCAGGCTGGCAGACATCAGAACATTTGGGCCTGATGTGTAACCTTGTGCACGTGCCCTACCATGGGGTCTATGGGAAGATGCTTAATCTTCATGTACTTTCATAAAATAAGATAAAGCTGAATCAATACTAGATTAGACTGTTTACACAGGGCAGTTAAAAACATTTAAAGTCGTATGGGCACACTCAATAAAACTATGCCTGTGCACCTATATTACAAAGCTCCTGGTTATTGCATAGTTCATCTAATCCCACACAAATGTGTTTATCTGCAGGGTGCTATCTGCGCTAGTACCCAGTTTCAGTTTATACAATTTTAATTTTGGATTTGTGCATTTCCTGACTAAGGTGTCTGTTAAGAAACGTGTTTAGGACACGTTAGCTTTCAAAGCACGTTCAACTACACACAAAAGATGCAGTTGCTGCCAGTCCGCCTTCCATAAAAAAATTAATTATCCAGTGATAAAAGGACAGTTCTAATGCCATGAACGGAAAAAATACATTTTTGATATATGGGAGGGAATTAAAAAAATCCACTACTTTAGGTCACCAGCTGCATTTAAGGGATAAGACCTAAAACTGTCTCCCTCTGCAGTTTTAGTATTAATGTATCAAAACTGCCTGTCAAATGGTCTTGATACTCTTTAGATCTTAAGTGTACATCTATTTATAAATAAATTATAACATGCATAAACTTAAGAGATGTGTGTCATTACTTTGGAGTATAATTAAATCTGCCTGGGTTCCCACAAGCTTCATAGAAGCCATGATAAAATCTTCTTGACTTGGATTAAAAATAAATTGTTGAGTAAATTAGATTTCCTGGTGTTTTATCTAATTAATCCACCTCTTAACTCAAATTGGTTGGCTTTTTAATTACCAGCAAATCTCATCTATATGACAAGGGTTTTTTCTGCTCATATCTTTTCTTGTAGATATGCTATGGTTTTGGTGGGGGTGCATTGTGTTGGGTTTTTTTGGGGGGTTTGTTTGGGGTTTTTTTTGGTTTTTTGGGTTTTTTTTTTTTAAAAAAAGGGGTCTGGCGTATCTACTTGCATGGACATATTATTGGAAACCAAGACTTAGATGATGCAAGTTAAGAAGAACCTAGTTTGTGTTGCATTCTTCTACTTTTACATCACACTATTTTGCACAACCATACAGCTGGGATGCAATCCCAGCACATCTAAAGTGTAAGAAGCAAACAAATGCCATTGCTCTGCAAAATATATTAAAACTCCCTAGGCTAAAGTTTCACATAAGCATGTCTTTCAATTTCCTTGGAACAGTGCTAGAGGGTGATAGTCTAAAGGCAATTCTTGAATCATTTTTAAAAAACAGAAAGTATCTTTGTTTCTTCTTTTCCTCCTTCCCAAGCAATGTTGAAACAGCAAACTTGAAAGCAACCTTAGTTTTCTGGATTTGACTGGTCCAAGAGGTGGTAAAAAAAAGAATTCAAGTCATCAGAACACAAGTAAACAAGAGTTAGCTGGGGAATCTCAAAAACCCAGGTAGGTTTTACACTAATTTTAAGTTTGCTTGAATCCTGTGGGAATTTCAGACAAATTCAGATAATACTGCCTGCATCCTACAACATTCTGACTCTTCTCTTTAAATTTTTTCATTTGTACAGGATGGTCTCAAACTCACACAAAGTGTTCACCTGTACCACCATTGTTTCTGTTTTTTAAGTCTTTGTTTGCTCTAAAAACCGTTGGTGTCTGCTTCCAGGAAGTAAAGGCAGGAGCCTTTACCACTATGCATAGAAGCACCTTGCGTAATCCCAGAGGAAACTGCAGCCTCCAGGTAATCCCTTGAGTGGCAGTTTTTATCTTGCTGCCCACACTTACTCATCCAGCTTTTCAAAAAAAGCCCACAAATGTATTTATTCTTTCACATAGACACATAAAGCTCAAGAAAACCTACATAAAGAAGAAAGGCTGTACTCATATTTGCACAATGCTTTTACCTTGGAAGCCTGGGCAAGTGTTATTGAACTAGATATCCCTACCTGTGGGTTGAATAGGCCAGTCTCTCTCACCAACTCCTTTCTCCTCATCACTGACAGGCAACATCTCTCCTTCTACCAACTAATAGCCAACCTTCAAAACACTGTAGAAAACCCCCTTGGCTCACCTGTGTCACACCCAAGCAAGTGCTTTTATATAACAGCAGTTTGTCATAGATTTTCTCAGAGAAACAAAATTGCCTGTCTACTAGACGCTAAATTTGCCTGTTTCCTCAAAGAATGTCTGTTCTTCCTTACAAGGCCTTCTACCTGCTATTAGTCTTCCCCACTTTTTATCCTGCTCAGAATTAAGTATAAATTCAGATAAATCCCCCTTTTCCTTTCACCCCTCCCCAGTCAAACAATAGATAGTAAATCTGTTGCCGCTGGACATCACAAAGGTCAAAAAAGTATAAATGGGTTTGAGAGATGAGTCCATAGGATTCATCAGGGATGACACAAATCATGACACTCAGTCTGCACCTCCCAGCTAGGGAGTCACCAAGCCATCAACTCCCAGAGAGGAGACTAGAGAACAGAGACACTATACATTCCATACCCCACCTCCAACCTTAACATCTATCCACTGTTGAAGACAGAATATCTGTCCAGAGGCATGTCTTATCTGATTATAAAGATAAACAGAGACATGTCATTCATCAATTCCTATCACTCCCTCTCTAGACACCCAATGTTTTAATCATGCATTTGGGTTGATAAGGCAAAGAATAGGCACCATGCCAGAGAAATGGGGATGCGTCTGAGGTCTGTCTCACACTTTCAGAAGTAGCTCAGTTTACCTTTTTTAAGAATTGCAGAAGTCTGCACTGCTCAAAATTTGATCATTCTAAGTATATCAGAGATACAAGCCTTGGAGGAAGTCAGTAGTGTGACACCACCAAGGAGAAAATAGATTTCTCAAAGACACTGAACCCATGATACTATCTCAAAAAGATAAACTTCCAGTTTAGTAGAATAAGCTCTTAATATACTACAAAGTGCACTTTCTTTTGTTCTAAAATCATTACTGAAACATGTTGCCCTTTTGCTTTAAGCTCTGCGCTGAAAGTAACCATATGAAACACCTCCCAGATTTTCTGATCTACAGTGCCAGCTAAACCCTCCCTGATTAAAGTATTACTTCATAACAGTAGCTACATCAGATTACATTTCTTACTCCTTGTCCCTGATATACAAGAGCAGCACAGTAGTCTTCCAGGTTAGCTATTGACCAATTTTGTTATAATGCAAAGGGTTCATAATAAAAATTATAATCGGGATGAATTTACAGAACATAGTAGTTTGTTATTACACAAAGAATTTTAAAAGCAAACCCAACATTTTTCACTCATTTCTAACATTTAAGACAGACTTAAAACGTTGTATTTAAAGGGACCAAAGTTTAATCTTAACAAAAAAATAAAGCCAGCTATTTCAAAAACCCACAAAGTTGTTTAAATGTCATCTATATCATCTACCTCTAAACCCTCAAATACAGCTCAGATTCTAAAACATTGGTCTTTTGACTTGATGTCTTGCCAATACAAACCACAATACTCTTTTAGGTTATATAAGAACAAAGAGGGAGTGCTAAGCTAGTAGTATTAGCAGCCTTCATTCATTTTTCAAGTGTCTCAATCTCGCAATGAAATTGCATTTTGCCACCAGAAGCATCATTCACAATGCTTTCCTCCAAATCAGCTGTTACTTTGTTTTACAATGCTTCAACCAAGAGACAAAAAAAAATATAACTTCAATTTTGAAGTTTAAATTTCTGTCACCCAAGAATGTTTACCAACATGAATCCCCCAGTATTTACACAGACATGTTTCATGCAAATAGAGTTTATACATCCCTTGCAGTATGCAGCCATATCTGCCCAAGTTGATCAAACACAATCATACTACTTAACTTTGGTAACAGAGCAGCCATAAATCACAATTTCTGAAGACAAAGGAAATATATTAAATGGTTTATGTTGCTCTCAAGGAGCTCTTGGTACAACCACCTCTGTCCCCCTCAGCTGCATATGGAGAGAAGCAGACTATATTAACTGCTACTAGTAGACCATATTTATTGGTTAACCCAAACATTACATGCTAAGAACCTACATGCATTTTTTTTTAAAGAAAAAGTTATTAATCTGGCTTTACACAACACAAAAGGAATCGTGGAATAAATGGGAAAAGCAGGCCATTGATGTATTTAAGTCTCATTGAATTATGTCATTTGATAGTTGAACATCATCATCTTACAAGGTGACGCTACACAGAACAGCAGAGCGCTGTCCCCTGGCTACATTGCGGATCCTGCTCCTCTAAGCCAGCTGCAAGGTACTATGTGAATCCTCAGCACCTGATGTACCTTGTTGACTGCCTGTCTCAATCCAGACCACAGTCTCAGAGTGAGACTGGGATTTTACACTCTTTACAGAGGGACAAGGGGGATATCCAGACTTGAAGTTCTTTGATCTCCATCCAGAAGAGTCAGGAGGCAGCAGAAGAGGGCTGAGCATTCTTTATATTAAACATCTCACAACAAGAGACAAACACACAGCCTTTGAAGTGTAGCAAAATAAAAAAAACTAACCATGATTTAAGACAGTCTCAAGGTTTCCAGCAGCAGCAAAAATTGAGGAGGAGACATCATTTGTCACAGTCTATGGGCTAGAAAACTTAATTGCAGGTGCATTTATCCTGGCAGTATCTCCGATATCTTTCAAGTCACCTCTTGAAAGGTCTAGAGTTATTTTATACACATAAGCACTCATCAGTAAGATCTGACATTAAAATTAAGATGCAGTTGCGTAAATGTAAACAACATCTCAGAGTCAAAAACAAGATGGGGTAGTTGTTAGCTCGAATACTATATAAATAAGCAAAGATAGCTTAAATAGGGCGAGATTGACATGGCAAACCCACACTTTACCTTTTTCTAGCTGTACCTGACTACTTCCTTCTGACTAGATCAAAATACTTTCCATCAACTGTTTGTGACTTACAAAGTAGTATGATGAACAAATTCAAACAGTTTTTAGATAAATTGACAAAACATCTCACAATTATTTTTCGTTTTCATTGATTCAGCATTTGCTGGCAAAAAAAAGCCCTTTGTCTTCTGAAATTGTTAATACTGTTATGTTTAGTAGAGCCAGTGTGAAGAGAATCTAGAATGCGTTAAAATAATCTGGTTTTCCAAACTCATCCTAACTTTTATCATTCTTGCATTCACCTGGGTGTTAATTGTTAGTCACAAGTGACTCCTATGTGACAAGTCAATGGGTTCCTTAGCCCAGCAAATTCTAGACCTCGCTGTAAATTCACAAAATTTCTATAGCCTTCAGGACACTAGAAGTTATAGCCCACCACCTATAATTAGCCTGTCATTTGATATTAACTGAATTCACCTGAGCAGAGAAAGATTGAATTAAAAGCTCCTTCTAGATCAGGACTAAGTACCACCATCAGTTGCACAAAAAAGAAAACCCTGGTCCCCATCTATAAGCAGCATGTCTTGTGCTAGCCAAATTCAATGTTATTAATAACTTACTTCCATAGCATTCATACACCACTATAATAAAACTAAAAACTCTGAAAAATGTTGAGGTATATTTATTTTTCTAATTTTCAATGCTACCTGGCTACTGTCAGGGTTATAAAAGCACAGCTTTGAAGCAAAGAGAAAACATCAGCTGTCAGTTGTTTTGTGTTAATCAGAACAATATCTACTATTCTTTTGATCTCAGTCTGCAACTTCAGTGCAGCTCCAATGCAAACTAAAGCTACCAGTGCTTGCGCTGGATTTACACATAGAAATTCTCGTGTACTTCATTCAAGCAAAGTGAACGTATTAACTAGTCATACCTCTCCATATGCACACACACAGAGGAGTCTCATAAAACTTGCTGGGTTCATTATGTCCTGCCAGCTGACTTGAATGTACATCAAAGTGCCACTGCCCTGAAAAAAAGCATAGTAACTTTCACATAAGGCCAACAGCAGCTGCAAGCAACACAGAAGACTATATTATTTGTTTTCTTTTAAGATAAACTGTTTCTTTATGTGTAATTCCCCACCCCAGAGTGACTTTGCAGTTTTCAAGGGTACAAAGTGTCTATAGCATTTGGTATTTAAGAAATGTTTTAAAACTGCAAACTTACTAAGCATTAAAGAGTTGCTTTGCAAAGCCATTCAGAAACGTATGCACAGATAAAAAAATAAAATATATATCCTTGACTTCCCTACCAGTAAACTGAAATTAACCTGTATTAGGAGAGAGGAAATAATTAATATGAGAAGACTTTTCAAACCACTACTAAAGCCCCAGGAAAATATAAATCCCTAACTCATAATTCACACCTCCAGCACAAATAGACATTAATTCCTATTTTGCTGGTAGAGAACATAAGTCAGGGAAGCTAGGAGAAACCTCTTCTGATTTGCGTTACACAATATCAGGCACGTATATTTATATATATACATAGATAGATAACCACATAAGTCATCAGATATTCAGAAAGGAACACCATGCCCAAAGTATTTGGTGTTGACAACAAGGAATGCTTTACTTTTTACTAATGCAACTCCATCTTAATTTTTTGATTTTTACTTCTATGTTAATATCAGCATTTGGCAAACTGATCTAGAGATATGTCAATTTTTTTTACTCTGAGGCAAACCTCTTTCTGACAGCCAGTACAATTATTTCGCCAGGGCCCTGCTCTGCCATCATTTGTTATGTTAAATAACCCTTTCAGCCATAGCAAGTTTAAAGCAAGTTAGGGTGTTTCCAGGCTGTGCCAGGGAATGCAACATGCTCTCCACATGTATTCCTTACTGTGCTTTCAGAAGGTAGGAGTCAAACAGACAGTCTGCCTAGGCTAGCAGTATAGCAAGTATAGAGGTAGCTAGTTTCCCAGATCAGCCACTCTTGAACAGTGAGGAAAAAAGCTTTAACCTTTAAAAAAACCAAACCAAGATAATATAAGAAAGGGAGGTGGAGGCATCATGTCTAGCTAGAAGTAAGAACAAAGATGGTTTGGGAAATGTTTTCTAGGATATGAGTAAAAAGAAATGAGACCAATCCTCTGACAAAATTAAGTCTGTGAATCACTTCAACAGGAAAACTGGAATTTTGAAGGACAAACTGCAATAGATGAGGACTAAAAAGCTGTTTAAGTAAAAGGTCTGTTGTGCTTGCTGTTGGTAGCTCAACTGGTACTCCTAGCCACAGGACAGGTTTGCTGAGTGCCAGTCAGTGAACCCTTGTGATTTGCTGTGTGTCTCGGGGGTGGGGGGGGGGGGCAGGGGCAACAGGCTGAATTGGACACCAAACCCAACAGGAGTCCCAGCTGAAACGAGGCATGACAGATTTACAAGTGCACGGGCTGCTCCATTTGTTATTTAAGGCTTGCAATAAATATTTGCATGACTTGACATCTGAGAGAAAGCATACAATAGCCTACAGTACTCCTTTATAGCAATTATTCCACACCGCAACTTCAAACGAGGACCTATTGATTTAATAGCATCCAACTTCTTGCTCATAATTACTCCTCCCTGCTCTCTTGCCTTATCCTAAATTTGGAGAAGCATAGGCTGCAACCCAGCCACTAAAGTTTTTCCTATGTCACCTGTAAGTAACAGCAATAAACTGTGGTAGACTACACAATTATTACAAAGCAGCTTCTGAAAAAATGAAGGCTGTATATAGTGATTAATCTGATTGTTCCTTGAATATCAGAGAAGTTGAATGACAAGGTACATGGAGTACACTTGAATATTCAGTAGACTGTCGCTCTGTAACATACCCTTTTCAAAACAATCTCTTTCCAGTGTTGTGACAGCTGTTGAACTTCCAGTATTAGAGTTTTCTGGTGTGCCGTTTGATTTCTTTACAAAGAGAAGAAGAAGATGGCAAAAATCTCCATTATTTAGAAAAGGGTCAAGAAATACACCAGAAAACTGAAGAGCATAAAGTTTCATATCTGTTGCACAATAATCTTGGAAACTGTCTTGAGGTGTGCAGGAAGAACACCTGGGCATACACAATTGATTAACAAGAGGGTTGCTGGCATTTCTGGAAATAAACCACTGTTTTAATGCATTTGCTTTCAGCAAGCAGCATACTGTTCTTGGAGATGCATTGGTTTTGTGTAGTGATAGAATCACATTAAACCTTTTAATATACTGGAAGAACACACAAGAAGCCATTAGAGGTCTGTCTTGAGTGCCTGCCCCATTGAACATATCCTTTCAGAAACTGGAGCCAAGTAGTTAGATAATGCCTGACGGTTAAAGAGACAATGATTCAGGCAACCCATAGCTCCTTCTTAGCAAGGAGAAGGTTTCACAAAATCCAAGTTTAGGGGACTTAGCTCTGCTAATATACGTAGCAGTCCACACAACATGCTTGGAAACTAGTTGTAGAGGTTCAGACCAACACAGGGAGTCAAAAATGACATTTTGCTGGAAGAACATATGCCAAAGAATGAATGTTAGAATGCACAAAACCCATGAAAAAACAGTAGTCTCTCCCCTGTTTTCACTGAGCAACCTAATTTTGTTCTAGGGCAGTAACTTTTAAGCTGCTAAGAACTCAAGTCAACTCAGACACACATAAGGGATCTCCTCCAGAATTTCACAGGCTCTTCCTTCATGACTTTACCTAGATATGCAAACACTTGTTCCAGTGTTGTAAGCCCACTAGTTTGTAGGGTATAAGATCCCAGCTCCACCTATTTCTGTGACAAAACTCCCAAACATCACCCATGGATACAGATGTTGCTGTCTATATGCCTGTTGTGGCATATTGTGAGATCAAACCTCACAGTTCTGCTTCTGAACTCTGATTTCTAAACTTATTCGCATGGGAAGCCTCTGTACCAAACATTTAACCTACACATTTCAATCCTATCCCTTAAATTTTCATGTCTAACAATAAAATCGGTGTATGTTTCTGTATAATGTATTCCTATTTAAAAGGAAGGTTTCATTCATAAGAGTTTGCACAAAAGGAGAAAGATGATGCGATCACAGACTAGGACTCTGGAAATATCTCTATTTAAGGCTAGTCTTCCAAACCATGTTTAATCATCATCACATCTGACCTATAATGGCAGGCAGCCACAGCTAACCTAAACATGTGCATGCACCTGTATAAGCCCAAGCATATCTGTGTAGTTACACCCACTTAGTTTTTAGTCAGCTTCTCATCTTTTATCATGTTAAAACCTGAGATACTGCAAGATCTAGCTATTCCTTATTTTGTCTGCTAACTAAACTTTAAATCCTGTGCTTATATCCGAGATTGATTACCGGAGCCTTCTTCTGTAGCACTTCAGAAAAACAAAATACTCAGACTGAATTCTCGAGGAAAATGCTGTTGCTGGTCTTCAAATTAAGACAACAACAATGACGTGTTCAAAGCCAAAGTATAACTCATCTTACAAGAATAAAAGATCTTGTGGAGAAAGTGCTACAGATTTTCATTGCCTTGGGAAGAGAGAAGGAAGGTGAACACAAATATTTGTAATGAATAATTTTAAAGTTAAATACCTTGCTTACACATATGAAAGTATATATGTGGTATAAGAACAAAGTGAATACAAAAGCAGGTAAACAGAACATATCGGCCATGACAAGAAAACCAAGTAGAGTGGTTTAGTGACATAGCCAGTAAGGTGCCTCTTCTCGCCCTCCTAATCCTTAAAATAACCAGAAAAATAATGAAAAGCTTTTTCCATACTGCAAGAATAACAGGTTATGGGAATGGTAATGTTGTTGTCCCAAATCTGGGTTCTTTTACCCAGTGTGCAAGAAGCCGATATATACACAGAGGCAAGATATTTGTTTATTTCATTTCTGTGTGGAGATGGGTGCTAGGTGGTTCATCCGCAATGCTGGCACACGTATTTATACCTTTCAAGCAACGGTTAAGCAACAGTTATCAGTACCTAGCAATATTATATCATTATAGAAGTGCTTCATTATTAATATGAAATTACACTGGGCAGAACTCTAAACCAATATTAAGGACACAAATGTTATGTACCTCGATCCCCTGAATTATGCACACCAAAAAAATCATTCAACAACAATTGTGCCTTGGTCATAGAAAGCCTGGCAAAGCAGAGGAATTATTTGGTGTGCATTCAGTACAAGCAATCTGAGCCCAGGTGAATTAAACAGAAAGATCTTAATTCTGAAACGCTCTTGTCTGAGATTTACCATGACCCCCCCCTTCATGTTTAAATGACTCAACCAGTACCCTTGCGGCTGCTGTCCCACTAGTATTATACAGAATTTGTAATATCTCTGCAGAAGGGGAATAATGCATTTGTGTTCACACCCTGTGATATTTCATTTGTCATAAAAATCAATAGAAGTTTTCAGAAAGGGCATTTTGTGTTCTGAATGTGCTAATGTGACATTCACTGTGCCAAATTCATCCCTGAAGCAACATCTGGCTTCCTGGAGTTCGTGCTGTACCTGATTCAACACAAGAGCCCAGTCTTTTTTCTGCTGTCTGCAACACAGGAAATTCCACCCATAGTGATATTCTGAAGACAGCAAAAAAATTATGACAGTTCCACTTTAGACTTGCCATCTCTGTTTCAGTTTCCCATTCTCATCCTTTTCGTGAAAAAGATAGACAAGTTTGTCACCTGTGATTCACTCCCAACCACCCTTTCCTTGTAGGCTAGCACTGCATCTCTTATTTCCTAGGGGGAGTTTCATGCACTTGGGCTGATCCACAAACATGTTATGTCTACAACCTCATTCAATTTGCATGCTGAAAGTTCCATCCTGGCCAAAACCTCATCCATCCACACTTCACAGCACATCAGGGGTTTTCAGAGGTCCCATCCATTGATGGGCTCTAAGAACAGGACAAGGACCTTTAATTTGGTGGATATCAACAATTAAAAAAAAAAAAATGAGTTCATCACAAACCTGATTGCTCTGGATCCTCAGAAGAAACAAGCTGGCTTCCCACAGAGCCAACAACTGTGTGCCACCCTGCAAGACAAAGACTCAGGTACATCAACAGAACATATCTTCTACTAAATCCCCAGGGTCAGCTTTGAACACCACTTCCTTCCACTGGGACTTAGAGATTGATAGGGTGAAGACAGGTTAGAGCTCTGGCCTTCTGCCAGAGCACTGTGGCAAGAGAAAAAGCTTAACTACAGAAGACAAGCAGGCTTCCAAGAGGAACAGAAACTACACTTTGTCAGAGATGGAAACAAATAGCTTTCAAAAGGCTCAAAGGATGCAGTTCAGCTGTCACAAGATAATGATCACTAGCAGGGCTGTGCTAAGGATTGTTCAATACAAACATGTTAAAAATCACGGGCAATTCCTCAACCTACGCTTAGAAAATCCTTTAGTATCTCCACACCATTCTGCCCTTTTCATGGGAGTCTGCCCTGCCTAGCTGTGGCTTCACTTCACACCCCCTCACTGAGGGCTGCCCGGCTAGGTCTCTGGTTGGGCATCTAATTATGTCCCAGGCTCCCCTCCTCCAACCAGGACTGGCTGAAAGTCCTCTGCCTGGCCAGTATAGTTCAGCAGTTGCGTTTTCTGGGGTCCAAGAGGACAAAGAGGGTGTCCAGCTCTTCCACAGCCAGTTCTGGGCAGTTGTGTCTACAGCCATTGTTAGGTTTAGAAACAGAAGCTGGCAAGCACCCCAGGCAATCCATTTCACCTCCACTGCCATCTAGTGCAGTTTAAGAGAAGATAAAAATCCACAAAAGCAGCAAGCACACACTAGTGGCAACACTCACTGCAAATCCCAGCACTGTTTTCCATCTCCAAATGAACCTAGACTTTTCTTAGCATTCTCCTTCATACACGCTGGAATCCATAAGCACTGCTTTAGAGGATAAGTTACTGAGAGTACAGATGGACCTGAACTGAAGCTAGGGTCACAGAGCATCCATCTGTCAAGGAAAAAAGAAAGCAAAAGCCTAATCTAGGTCTCCACAGACCAGCTTCTTTGGTTTGCCAGAGAGAACAGTCCCCTTCATGAAGCCTTTCCTCAGACAGCTAGACTAGTGCTGAACCAATGACACCAGTTCCTCCACAGCCAAACAGAGCCAGTCCAAGTGAAGGTAGCAAGGGAGAAGAAACACCCACATAACTGCTGGCCATATAAAGTCACTGCTTCAGATAGGTGCAGTGAAGAAGCCCTCTGTCAGTGTCAGGTTTGCTTATGTGTTTATGGATTTTTAATATCCCACAAGGAAAATATCACACTAATACACCACCAGCCTAGAAACAAGAGCTCAAGCTTGTATAGCACTGTACTAGTGCCTCCATATTGACCATGGATTACTGAAAACATGCAAGGGATTTGATCTCATACTACATTATTGTTAAAGAAAAGGGCTTTGGTTTAAAGTTGAAAAGCTTTTAGAGACGGTATATATAATTCATCTAAACAGTATCTTCTCTATTAGACATGAATTCTGGACAGGTTAATGCCAGCCTGTCACACTTTTCAATGAGCAGCATCCTTATCTTGCCCATGTAATTCAAATGTTATATATAAAAAGCTGGGAGGAAAAGCCCTGAGAGATGGAGGAATGTTAAAGTAAAATAGAATTAAAATGCATTTACAGTCAGGAAAGCAAGTGGTAGAAAAATGGCACACTACTCCACAGCAAAGCTGTACAACCAAATTCCTTTTTTGGTTCACTGACAGAAAAAAGTGTTTTTACTCATAGCAACATAGTGTTACTTTACCCTTACTTAAATAAAGGTAGACCATTTTGAAATTAAAAGTCTTCGCAAGTGAAGAACCTAAATATTATGCTTCCATATTTTCCTCCCTCACTCCAACAAAAGACTTAAGTAATTTCAGTTGACAAAAAAATTTCTGTTAATAAAAAAATAGTAGAGTGAACACATTCCCTTCATTAAGTCTCAGCAGAACTAACCACCCTGCACATTCATAGGCATCTTTGTTACAATTTTTCTCCTCATGTGAGCATCTCAAAGTTCACACTGCCTGTAAGCTCCCTATATATACTGCCTTGGCAATAACTCACTCCCGCTATTGAAAAGCTGGAGATCACTGTTGGACAGTGTTACAAATCCACTGTGATACTGAAGAGTTAGACAGGACTTACTTGCACAACACATACATGTAATCTTTAGGAAAGAAATGAGAAGATTGCGCTACTGTTCCCCACCCACCTCTGCAATAACAAAAAAAAAAAAAAAAAGGCTTAGGGAAACAGGTAAAAGTTACATAGATTGCAAGAGAAGACACATGAACCACTGCAGCTGTGAATTGTTCATATGTAAACACAAGCATCTATATACATTGTCCTTAATATGTATACGCAGATTCTGTAAAAAGTATATCCATAGTTTTCAGGGCTCCAAAAGATACCCAAGGCTTAGAAATACATTTTTCTTAAGTTGTCTTGATTTAATGTAAAAAATTCTATTGTCAGCTGGAAAAGAGCAAATTAAATAAAGTCAAAATAGCCAAAGCTAAGCTGTTAGTCTAAACTTAAAACATGACAGTTTTGAAATAACTAATACCAAGCAGACATTGTTTAATTTTAACATCAGTTTAGAGAGCTTTTTTTCCTTTCATAACTTTGTGAGTTTACCACAGAACAGTTATTTCCCATAGAACCCACTCCGCATCCTTCCTAAACTGCTATAAATAAAACATTCAAAAAATCTCTACTCCAGTGATTCTCTTTTCCATCACAATTAGCCTGTGGTGTTATTAAAAAAAAAAAAGTAATCTATTGCACAACAAAATGTAAGTGGAGCTCATGTGTTCAATCAGCACTCCCACCTCACAGGAACAAATTCTATTTTCAGTAATGTTAATTACTTTTCTTAACAGTCCTCCCCTCCCACATTCACAGCTCTCATTTTAAGTCATTGCATAAACTTCTGCTGAGGTAACCCATAACTGTTTGAGACAGATTAACACAATAAAGCTATTTCAAATTGATTGGTTTATTATTTACTGAAGGATCAGATCACGGCTAGCAGTCAATAAATGCATGCTATTTAGGAAGCAATCTAATTATTTGGTATGTTTCCAGTTAAATCTGGTAATAGTCCATGTCCATGCCGTGGTTTGGGACTCCTACTCCTCAGTAAGATGCTCGGACTCGTTGGTGGGGGTGATGTTGCACTGCATCTGACGTTGTACCTAATACAGCAATAACACATTTCACATTGTAACTAATTACTAGCAGTGAGAAAACACCTAGCCCCACTGCCATGAATAGAAGTGTTGCCACTGTTTTCAAGGCAGCCTGGCATTTATGCATCCTCTAGTATTAAGGTCGCTTTTCATGTGAATTTCTAGAATCCAACTGTTTTCAGAGCTCCAACCCTGCTCTTGCGGATGCTCGATATTTAATCTACCCTCTCCAAGCAGGAAGGAGTTTAGACTGATGTGACAAGAACCCAGGATTTTGAGGAGTAGCCAGATTTCAATTCAGGTCTAACTGCTACAGCACTATGTACAGCCAAGGAGGGGGCGAGGGGGAAAAAAGGAACCAAATAAGTAGAAGAAAAAAATAGTAATATAGAAGTCATGACTTAAGTATCACAGACGTTTTTTCCTACTGCAACATCCAAATTGCTCTTTTCCCTCAGTCCAGCTGCACACAAATCCAATGCAATCAGGAATTTCAGGATATAGAACAACTAAATCTTCCATCCACAATGGTAACTGGATTCAAGAATAGGGTCAGACTGGCCTATATTATCCAGTAATTCAGGGCTGCAGTAGGCAATCAGTAACTAGAAGCACTCGGTGCTAAGGCAGTTTGCAAAAAAAATAAGCCCTTTTTTACTATGTACTAGACTTAGTTTGGTCCCCTATATTATATGTTTCAACATGCATGTTTTGAAGGTGTCCTGCATGCATCTTTGAAGACCACCTGCATCAACAGATGTAGTGCACCTACAGTGGAGCTTCTTAATTTGTTTTGGAGAAATCTGAACTATCACATGCACTAACGTCATTCTCCAAATACTACACATAGTAAGCATGGATGACTGGAAGATTCAATTGAGGATGATAGTGCAGTTTTGAAGTGAAATGCTAACAGAATCAGCCATTCATTGCCTTTTATAGCTTATCTTCATATCCCCACCATTTCATCAACACAGTACCCAAAGTTGTAAGAAAAGGTACATAGGGGTCAGATTTCTAGACCAACTATTGCCTAAGTAAAAAGCTAGCCCTCGGGAATCTACAGAGGTCATAATCACCATATATCAGTGCTGTCATTGTCAGGAAATAATGTCATGTTTTAAGCAGCCATGAGGGTTTTTTTCACCCCCTACCAGTGGGTACCTGAAAAAGAAATCATGCACCGCTTCCACTTGATAATCCCACCTGTTGAGTGACACCATAACAATCAATTAATCAGGAAGATCTTACACTCTCTGGCTTTACACACTGGATTGCCAGGACAGTTGTCAGTAACTATCTCATAATAGAGTTGAATGGGAATGGTAAATAGTTAATCCATACTTTTTAAAGTCCCCCGTAAAAATTAGGATGCAATGCCATAAGGACCTTTTATATGCTAACAGGAGAGTTCATCATCTAATTGCACTAAAGATGAGAAAAAGAAGATATTAATGCTTATTTTACAAGAGCAAAATTGTTTTTCTAGATTTTAGAATGAAGAAAGAGTTGGTATATTGGAGGACTGAGCTAACCTGGGCTATTTATTTAATTGGAAGGACAACCTTCCATGTCAAGCTTGAAAGCACAGAAAGAACTTGGACATCACCACATAGTTACCATCATTTTTCAGGAAAAGTAGCCTACTACCTACAGAAAACCATTGATGTGAAACATCTGACTCCCCCACCCCAGGAAGCCACTAAAAATATAACTAAGTGGAATTACAAGCCATCAGCAAAGCTTTCTTTTCACATAATCCCATATCCAGACACACTCAATACATTTTGTTTTGTTTCCTTTTACACCATTCCACAGGCAGCATTTGGTTACTAACAGTCAGACCAAGGATTATGGTTGAACAGTAAGGAAGGCATCTGTTGTACTCTTGATCATTACTCATATCTCTCATATTACATTTTTTGCTTTTATTATTGACAAACTTAAGCAAGTGTCTTACCCCATTTTACAGCCAATATAATTTCCAGCTGAAGATAGCAAAAGGCTGTGGTGTTTAATGAGAAAAACTAGATATTAGGTTTTGAGGTACACTTCTGACTAATTCAGTAGACTTGGCAAATGTAGAATTCTCATTTCCGTATGCGTTCTTCATAATGTGTTCAAGTATGATTATACAGACTGCTTAATATTTCTGAATTAAGTAAAATAAGACTCTTGTGGGTAGAGATGTTTATTATTTTAAGTATTTTAGGTTGTTAGGCTGATTTTATATAAATTACTATCCACTGTCTGACACCCTTAATATTTTTCATTGATATGCCTTCAGGGTTTTATTTTACCCTAAAGTCAACTTTGCTGAAGCAGCGTATAAATTTCCTTTCAGTTTATCTATAATTTTACCATTACCAGTTCTTCATAGCTGTTCAGATACAGTGCATCCCTAATAATACTTAGTGATATAGAGGCACTTTTTATTCCCTGTTCCATTTGAGTCAAAACCAAGTTGTCAGGAAGAGTACGCAGCTCACAGCGGCATACTCTGCTTCCCATGGAGCGTTCTGCCCAACCACCCTCCACCAAGAGTGGTGCTGAGCACATGCACATTCAGCAGAGCCAGGCTGGTTGATACCAGAAGAGTGCAGGCCCTCCCAAGAGCAATGATTTCCTAATGTTCCAGAAACACTCTCATACTTTGGATATTAAATAAGTTTATTAGTGGTTTCTTCCCCAAATTTGTCATTCATTAATAAGTGTAAGACTTCGTTTTGTCAACCACAAATTATACTGCCTAAGTAGATGTAAAGTGTTCCATGCTACCTCCTCAATCAAGCAACTGCATTCAGAAGAGACAAATCTTAACATTTGCAGCCTCAATTTTCCAACAAGTTTTGTCATTTATAAGACAAATTGAGAACTTTAAATCATGAGGCTTTATGTTTGCACAGTCAAGCTTGAAGTGACATTTTCTCAAGCTCCCTGCAATATAATTTTCTCTTTGCTCCCTGAAAGGGATCAACTTCTCATTCTTGAGGGACATCACAGCCACCAGCAGGTCTCACGTTGCAACCATGGCCAGAACACTTACTGCACTGCTCACAGTCATACATGGCCGTTCAAGTGATACCCCATGTGCTCCATCAAGACTTAGAGCCTGGTATTTCAGGTAGCAGTGGGAGCTTAGACTGCATCATCCCAGGAAAGCTGCAGGGAGGTTGCATTGAATAGTAAACATACTACTGAAGAAGGGGACAGAGATGAGCCCTCAAGAGCCACACCACTGCAAGGAAACATGCAACACTGTTCAAGACTCATTACCATTATAACATGTAGCTAGTATAAACAAATCCTCAGCACAGTGCTTTGTTTTCACCATTAGTGGTAACAAAGACCGACACTTTGTACATCAGCCAACTACCAGTCCATTCAATCAATCATAGCATGGGTAGAGTTGGAAGAAACCTTAAAGATCATCTAGTTCCAACCCCCTGCCATGGGCAGGGACACCTCCCACCAGACCAGGTTGCTCAAAGCCCCATCCAACCTAGCCTTGAACACCTCCAGGATGGAGCATCCACAACCTCCCTGGGCAACCTGTGCCGGTGCCTCACCACCCTCACAGTAAAGAATGTTTTCCTAATATCTAATCTAAATCTCCCCTCTTTCAGTTTAAAACCATTACCCCTCAGTCCTACCGCTACACTCCCTGATGAAGAGTCCCCCCCATATTTCACATGCTTTGCTAGCATGCCCCTGCACAACAGAATTTAACTCCTTTAGCTTTTTTGCCATGTACTTTACAGTATTTGTGGTAACAAACATCTGTCACTAAAGAGGTGACTGGGGAAATCACACAATATTAGCCAAGCAAGCTTTTTAGTGCAGAGCAAGACAAGCATTATGTCTAATTACAAGTTTTACAATAACTGCATGATGCAGTAATTGGGATGGATTTGAAGTGCCTTCACCAAGCTCCATTTAAAGAAAAATTGAGATAGTGAAAAGTAATAGTCATTATATTCATCCATTAGTAAATATTCTCGACTAATACAGTAATGGGAAAAAACAATTCCTAGAAGAAATATTTCTGGTTTTCTTATAATTACTGAAAAAACCATATTTGGTAGGATGAAAATTAATTATTTACATGCACTGACAAACTTTGCAGCTATGTGGGTTTGGGTTGTGTGTTTCTTCCCCCTAATTAATGAAACACTGCTTCAAGGACCAAACTCACTTTCTCATTTCTTTTCTCCACTCCTATTCACTCCTTAGATTAACAAGACACTATTCCAGAATTAAAATATTCTCCTATTTCTATGTTTCTCTTTACATTTATTGCCATGACTGCACATGCATTTGTAAAGCTGTATACCTTCAAAGGCGTCATTTATTATTGTAACTGTTTGAAGTTTGGAACAGGAGTGTCTGACTGAGCCTTGTAGTTTACTTTCAGTGCACAACCAACCCAGCAGCACACTACTAACGTCAGTTAGAGAAGACCTGACAAATAAAATGTTATTCTGTCAAGGGTATGGTAATTCAAAGCCACTACAAAAATCAATAGGAATATAAAGTGATTTAACACAACAGAAACCAATGTATGTGCAAAGTTGTGAGCATGCGTAAAACATTGGTGCTCCACCAGTTTCAGTTCACATTATCAGATATTCCAGCTCTACAGCCTGTACTTTGTCCTCTGATCTAGTGCTGCTTGTGCATCAACAAAAACACGTACAACAAAAAACAACACAAGGTTACCAATGGAGTACAGAGTGCGTTCACTAATCTGTATTTTAGCCTTTACTGCTACTTTCATTCCAGAGAAGAACAAAGCACATGGCAAAATTAATTCCCACAAGCTCTTTTGATTTGGAATTGTTTTTTCAAACTGGCATGTCTAGTCTGTGTATTAGACTGCAAGATAAACTAGCTGCAGCATCTCGTGATAACATCACATACAACAAACAGTCATCATAAGCCTGAGGATTTCTTTATCTCTAATATAATTTGTATATTTTGTCCTTGTCCTTGCAAGTGTAAGTTATCTTCTTTGCTCCTTTATTTTTTTCTTTGCAACTCTTATCACTGAAAGGTCATCACACTATTATCAGCCACCATTCAGAGAATGCCAGTTGGCTGATAAAGCACTCAGTGAAGCCTTCCATCCATCTGTCTAAGGATTGCAGGGCTGGGGGGGTGGGAGGGACGGAAAAGGAATTGTGTCATTTGAAAACATAATTCAATGTCAAACTGGCTCGTATGCCACAGTATCTCAAACTTGTAGCTCAGATGTGTACTGTACCATAACTACAGCCTTAGATATAGTGGTCTTCATTAGGGAGCTACGAACTCATCCATTCCATCATGAAAATTTTAATCAAGCATGTCACTGGAACATCAGATCTGACTAAAAACAGTTTGAAGCAGACACCTCAAGCTGGGATTTTCAAAGGCTCCAAGGAGTCAGATGCACACCTTCAAACAGGATTCAGTTTTATTTGGGAAATAGCTCCAAATGCATACTTGCATTCAAAAGATCCCTGGTGATGGTCTCCATGCTGCCATCCCCTTACAGCAGCTCCGTCTAAATGAAGTGCTTGGAGGCTTAACTAAAGGTTGGAAAACTAGAGCTCAGACTCCATTGTTTCCTTTACAATAAAGATAAGCTAAACACCAGGAATAAACCTGAAAGTGTTAAATGTGCTAGGAAAACATGTACCCAAGTAATTAGATGTCATTAATAAGGATTAAACATATTAATAAAATTACTTGCAAAGGGTTCAGTCAATTGCTAGTATCTTTCACGTTAATTAATACTTGGCACTGTATAAATACTCAGACTGTATTTTACTATTATATTCATACAAGACAGCTTCCAGAGCATTTTTAGGTAGCTGCTAATGAGAAATAACGGTTGTCTGAGCAAAGCATTGGACTAAGTTGAAATACAAGGCTTGGTTCCAGAATTTAAAACTTGCCCATAATTCTCCAAGAGGATGACTTTCACTCCAGCAATTTGATTCAGACACATACCTAGTGCAGATGGAAAAGCTTCTCCAGATACAGGAGCTCTGCCATACACATCCATCTTTATCTATTTGCAGGATAATATCCTGTACTCAGAAACCTATCAATTTTGTGTGTATGCATATATAAAATTTGTGTCTTATCTGCAGACCAAACACTGAAATTATTTTGTCTGGCATCTTCATCTCTCAATGACCACCATAGCATCCCTCATTTTGGCACACATTCTTTCCAGAAGGAATAAACAAGGGCTATTTAGCTTCAGTCTGGCTGCATGGAATAATTCAATCAATAATGCTACTCAAAATGCCAGCCAAACACTACCAGAGACAGGCTAAAATTCCTTCAACACAGACTAAAACACTGGCTTCTTCACAACTATGAAGTTCAGATATTCATTTAAATAGCAATTAAGCACCCTGCAGTAGTGCTTATGGTGGCTGCAGAATTATCTAAATTGGGAATAGTTGTCCCTGCTGACCCCGTATCTTCACAGCTCCAGAGCTCCATATCACTCAGGAAC